>NC_086447.1:220179342-220919342 GCF_028390025.1 Pseudophryne corroboree
GGCACAATGGCAAGGTGTGCAATCAGTGGAGGTAAACATTACAGAAAAAACACATGGTGGGGTGGAAGCGAGCAATGAAGAGAAAAATAAAAAAAAAACAATAGCAGGTAACAAGTTGGCAGAGTAGGATTGGGCTAACATTTTGATCAGATCTTAGTATGGGTGGGTAGGAGAATGTGGGGGGCATACTCAATACTCAGAAGCAATGGGGATGTCCGTGCTGAGCCTGGTTCTGGTACTGTGCCCCACAGTTCCCTGTTCATCTTGGGGGTTAGGCCCAGGGGCAGGCTTGATGTTCTCAGCCAGAGAGGTGGTAAGCCTGGTCTTGGTGTTCTCATGTTAGAGGCGAGGAAAGGCCACATAAAGTTCCAGAGTTTTGTGGTTGTGATGCAGTCCTTCTGTTATCTTGTTAGTTTGTTTGCCTTCTGTTTTCCTTCGGTTAAACACAGGTATAACACTGCTGTTGTTTTGAGCTGCCACTTTATAACTAGCCACTTCATATACTAGTCACTGCAGCGTCCTAATAGGCCTGGCGTCCTATGCTATACTGACTAAATAAGTCTACAAACACATGTCCTGATTACAACCCCCTCCCCCACACAGCAACCCTCCTTCCAAAAGGTGTTAATCAACTACCAAATGTGAGGTTTGTAAACCCCAGTCAATCACTATAAGTTTTTGCACACTACAGATATTAATCCACTTAAAACAATTTTCTAAACATACAATGTAATGTGCAATGTTCTGCAAATAATTACCAGGTAGATCTTTACTAAAAGAGTAGCAATGTTCTGCAAATAATTACCAGGTAGATCTTTACTAAAAGAGTAGCAATGTTCTGCAAATAATTACCAGGTAGATCTTTACTAAAAGAGTAGCAATGTTCTGCAAATAATTACCAGGTAGATCTTTACTAAAAGAGTAACAATGTTCTGCAAATAATTACCAGGTAGATCTTTACTAAAAGAGTAACAATGTTCTGCAAATAATTACCAGGTAGATCGTTACTAAAAGAGTAGCAATGTTCTGCAAATAATTACCTGTTGACAAGAAGGAGAGACAGGAGTCAATTTTGAATATCAGTTGAAGATGTAACTAATGAAACACAGGTATAACACTGCTGTTGTTTTGAGCTGCCACTTTATAACTAGCCACTTCATATACTAGTCACTGCAGCGTCCTAATAGGCCTGGCGTCCTATGCTATACTGACTAAATAAGTCTACAAACACATGTCCTGATTACAACCCCCTCCCCCACACAGCAACCCTCCTTCCAAAAGGTGTTAATCAACTACCAAATGTGAGGTTTGTAAACCCCAGTCAATCACTATAAGTTTTTGCACACTACAGATATTAATCCACTTAAAACTATTTTCTAAACATACAATGTAATGTGCAATGTTCTGCAAATAATTACCAGGTAGATCTTTACTAAAAGAGTAGCAATGTTCTGCAAATAATTACCAGGTAGATCTTTACTAAAAGAGTAGCAATGTTCTGCAAATAATTACCAGGTAGATCTTTACTAAAAGAGTAGCAATGTTCTGCAAATAATTACCAGGTAGATCTTTACTAAAAGAGTAACAATGTTCTGCAAATAATTACCAGGTAGATCGTTACTAAAAGAGTAGCAATGTTCTGCAAATAATTACCTGTTGACAAGAAGGAGAGACAGGAGTCAATTTTGAATATCAGTTGAAGATGTAACTAATGAAACACAGGTATAACACTGCTGTTATTTTGAGCTGCCACTTTAAAACTAGCCACTTCATATACTAGTCACTGCAGCATCCTAATAGGCCTGGCGTCCTATGCTATACTGACTAAATAAGTCTACAAACATGTCCTGATTACAACCCCCTCCCCCACACAGCAACCCTCCTTCCAAAAGGTGTTAATCAACTACCAAATGTGAGGTTTGTAAACCCCAGTCAATCACTATAAGTTTTTGCACACTACAGATATTAATCCACTTAAAACAATTTTCTAAACATACAATGTAATGTGCAATGTTCTGCAAATAATTACCAGGCAGATCTTTACTAAAAGAGTAGCAATGTTCTGCAAATAATTACCAGGTAGATCTTTACTAAAAGAGTAGCAATGTTCTGCAAATAATTACCAGGTAGATCTTTACTAAAAGAGTAGCAATGTTCTGCAAATAATTACCAGGTAGATCTTTACTAAAAGAGTAGCAATGTTCTGCAAATAATTACCTGTTGACAAGAAGGAGAGACAGGAGTCAATTTTGAATATCAGTTGAAGATGTAACTAATGAAACACAGGTATAACACTGCTGTTGTTTTGAGCTGCCACTTTATAACTAGCCACTTCATATACTAGTCACTGCAGCGTCCTAATAGGCCTGGCGTCCTATGCTATACATTAGAATCTTTAGTGCCTATTAAATGTGATAGATGGTTTAAGGAGAGGGCAGTTAAAATAATTTATGTCACAATCCACTCTTCTTGTATTCCTGGGTAACTACCGAAGTCTCTGCACCAGTGCAAGTGACTCTCTCTCTCAATTTACTTTTGAGGAGAGGACAAGATGACAAACTCATTGGCTGTGTCTTTATTCTAGTGGAAAAGGTTGCTTTGTCTCAACGAGATGGAAATTTATCAAAGGTGTATATTTAATCACATTTACAAAGTCCCCCCAACCACCTGCCAGAATCCCAAGGAGCACTATGTCTATTGATATTCCCGATTTTATGGACAGTGGCGCTGCAAGCATTAACCTAGCTTCCTTCTTGGCCCTGAAAATGGGATTTTCAAGTAAAGTACAGTACTTGACATTCTAGTGTCAGTTTGTGATTAAATAAATATTCATGAGAGTACCCTAATTATTGGATTACGTTGTTCAGAAACATTGTCCTCCTACTTATCCTTTGTTTCCTTGGTTACCTTAATTGTAAAACACAATCCTGGTGAGAAGCCACGTTTGATGAGGGCTCCTGCTGCTTCTGGCCTTATCCTCTTAAAACCCTCTCCCCCTGGACACTTCTACCCCTGCTGCCATCCCTATATCCCCTGATGGCCCAGGTGTGGTTTGGTGGGAGCAACAGAATCGGGGCAGTGTGCTCCAGAGCTCCTGCGGATTGCGGCCTACCTGAAACCCCCGGGCTGGGGCCTCGATTTCTCCTGCCGGCCAGCTCGTGCTTCCAGGGCCACACATGCGATCCGCAGGTCTATCTCCTGCTTGCCGGAGCCCTGGCTGCCGCCTGGCACCCTAAAGAGGTCCCTCATGCTGTCTTTGCCTGCTCCCCCTGCCGGGAACCGGTGGTGTTTTAAATGGCCGATGGAGCCGCGGGACGCCCGGCGGCCATCTTGGACGGGACTCGGCCCATACTGTACCCTGCTGTCCGTCTCCAGTCTCCATCCCACTGTAGTGCCTGTCCATAGCCGATGATTACCTGCCCCCCAGAGCAGCAGTGACGCTTGCCTCCTTGGACTCCCTGTGCTGTCTGGCCGCAGTGATGCCCAGGTAAGCTGGACTGCCTGGCAGCCGCTGCTCCCTCATACACACTGCTTCCCCCACTCAGGCAGCTCCTTCACTACACAGTCCCTGCACCTTGTTCAAGCCCTCTGCTTTCTACAGATTTCCTGCCCCCCTAGGCATCTCAGCACAGGGGACACTGGACTCCCTGCATAATGGCATTGAAGCCACTTCCAATACAATAAATAAATAAATAAAATTATTAAACCGAGGGGGATGTGGCCTGATGGGGAAAGCAGCAATCCGCAGGTTGGAACAGCACCTCCACTCCCAGCCTTTACTGACCCCTTGCAGTGCCCCTACAGGCTTTCAGTGGGCTCATTCCTCACGCAGCTTCAGCTGTGAGTTGCTGGAAGACACGGTCCCATGTCTCCTAGTCTCTGCAACTGTCCGCACGACCTCGGGGCCTGACCTACTGCTAGCGGGGGCACTGATGAATTCTTCCCGGCCGCTGATTATCTGCAGCTCCTGTGCCCGCAGGCTTTGACAGGTTCTGGCTGTAGGTGCGTCCTGTCTATCTCCCTAGCATGGTGCTCCCTGTGAGGCAGTCCTGATTCTCCTGCCTGCTCATCCAGGTTAGCTGGGCACCAAACTACACACAAGTGAGTGCAGCTGATTGGGTGCCTGCCCCTGCCGCCCTTATCCCCCGGTTGTTGGAGGTGCTTAGAGGTCGGGCCATCTCTGCCCCTGGAGCTTGCCATATCACACTGCTGAGGTGGAGAGTCCTCCCTATAAGCCTGCTAGCACCCTGGCTGTACACCACCTTCTGGCTCCCCAACATTCTAGCGGATCGGTGCTGCTCCTTTCAGGACACCTTTCCACACTGGTTAATTTCATCACGCCCTTTTTCATCCCCTTACCTGGAAGGTAGACTTTTACTCTCTGTGACTCTGCTACCTGGGCCCCCAGAATAAGGTTACCCCTCTTCACCATGTTTAGTTCTGTGTCCGCCCTAATGCTCGCCTGAAGTCGGATAGAGCGGTCTCCCCTGGGTGTTTTTATTCATGGTCCTCCCAACTCCTTCCCTCTCTGAATTGCCGATTTCCCCTGAAGGTTCATACATAGTCTTACAATCTCTGACCCTGGTTTGGCCCATATGCAGAAATCCTCGACCAAGACTCCTAGACAAGGGGGTGCTGATATCTCTCAACACTTTACTAGGGGCACCAAAAACACCCAAAGTAGGGGTCACTCCTCCCCACATTCCAATGGATAACTCTGCCAAATCGCCCTCTGCGCTTTCCACTAAGGATGATATTTTAGCTCACTGTTCCCTCATCACGGACTTTAAGGAATGTCTGGAGTCCAAACTGGATAAAGCAGTGGCCTCCATTAAGACGGATATTTCCTCTCTCGCCTCTAGAGCCACCAAAATGGAAACCCATCAGGACAACTTCCAGAAAGCTTTAAATGACACGGGTCGTGATCTGGACCAGATCATCTCAGAATTATCTGAACTACGCACTAAAAAGGAGTATCTTGAAAATCGTGAACGCAGATGTAATCTCCGCATCTGCAACATTCCGGAATCCGTCAGCGGGGATAATCTGGAACCTTACCTCCATACTCTATTCTCCTTTCTGTTACCTGATCTAGGGGACACACAGCGTCCACTGGAAAGGGCCCACCATGCCCTTCGTACTAAACCGAGGGATGGTGAGCCCCCCCGAGATGTGATCTTACGTTTTCTCAAGTTCAAAGATAAGGAGGGGTTCCTGTTTTCTGCCCGCGGAAAGCCTCATGTTCTTTTCAATTCAACTAAACTGCAGTTTTTCCAAGATCTGGCCCCTCTAATCATTGCTAAATGGAGGGAACTCCGTGACCTCACCAAGGCTCTACGTGATAGAAATATCCGGTACCGGTGAGGGTTCCCTTTCAAGATGATTGTTGACCTCCAGGGAAAAACTGCTATCATAAGGGATCTCCATGAAAGCAGAGACTTGTCGCACATAGAGGAATCTGGACCCCCCCTGATGCTGATCTTTCAGCTCGACACCGCACTTCTTCGCTGGGAAGGACGCCCCTTAATTTTTTTTATTTTTTTCCCTTTTTTATCTGCGACTCTCAATCTCCTCGCATTCTTGTATGACCACAACTGACTGATTACTACGTGTGATATATACCTTATTGCGACAATGTGATACGCTCAGATTTTTGGTCATTAATCCCCTCTCCCCCTTTTTTTTTTCCTTTTTGTCTTTTGTTTAGATTATGTTTGTTTGTTCCCCCACTGGGCTTTTTTTGGTCACTCTATTTAACAGATTACATTGGTTATGTTTAGTCTTTCCTGGTTGGCCAGGAACCAGTTTCCACCAGGCAACCCTGCTCATGTAAATTTTTTGCTGCCTAGTTTTGTGTCAGCTCCACTTGCCGTTGCACCTTTACTCATGACAGCAGTCTCCTCCCAGCTCGGGAGATTGTTGCCATGGTTTGGTTTCTGTAGTTATACTCACTGCTTCTTGCATTGTTAAGTTGTTCTGCTGACATACCTTTGAAATGTTTTACAGGTCTCTTGCTATAACTGGGTCCATAAGCACGGAGGTCGCCAAAGCCTTAGCAGCTTTTGCTTGGGCTCCCTCCTTATATTGTTTGCTCAACTGCAATGATGCAATCCCTAGTGCGGACCCTCTGTGCTTATCGGTCATACCTCCCACTTTATGTTTGTACTTTTCGTACACTGTGAATGGCTCAGATTTTTGTAATGCTTATTATGCCCTTTTGATCTTTATGTGTGTATGTTTATGTAGGTGTGTATGTATGTATATGTATATATATACATCAAATACTCTCCCTCTGCGCTAATTAGTTAAGACTGTCACCTTGAATAAAGCATAAAATATTTAGTACAGGCAGCTAAGTCTCCTGTTAGAAGGAGCTAGAAATTAGGAATATACAACAGTAGAAGAATTGGCGCCAAGGGGGTCGCATCAACTCCCAATTTTTTAACCCTTGAATGGTTAACACTTTTTAAAATAAGGTGATAACATGTTCCATCATAAAACATTTATTAAAAACATTCAAATTAATACAGAGGAGATGTATTATTCCACACTTTAAGTTGTATGACATTGAATACAAAGGCGGATGGATCACAACAATCTCCTCCTTCTCCTTAAAGTTGATTCGGAGATAACATCACAACACAGACAACCCAATGCATTTCGTCTTATACAAAAGACTTCATCAGGGGTACATCTATAATTGTAAAAGATCTTATCAGAACTAAATACAATAAAATTCTTTAATAAAGAAAACATTTTTCTAGAATAGTATATTCAATTAAAACATATGAGGAACATATCATTACAAAAAACTTGGATATATCCGAGCAGACAGAGAAAAAAAGGAAGAAAAGGATATTATAATTGCATCTTGGGTCATACCTCAAATAACTGGAACATATACTGGAACTGGAACATCTTTGACATCCTTCTTCCTAAGTATCCAGTGATACCGCTCTTGTATACACTCCCTAAGATTCATAAGGGATTGCTTCCTCCGCCTGGACACACTATAGTGTCAGCCAGAGGTTCATTATTTCAGCCGACTTCCCTCTATTTGGACTCTGTATTACAACCATTAGTCCAGCGACACTCTAATTTTTTACTTGATACTACAATGTTATTGAACAAATTGAACTCTCTGAATAATATTCCTGATGGTGCATGGTTAGTAACAGCTGATGTTTCCAGTCTCTACACCGTTATTCCCCACAGTGAGGGAATTAACTCTGTACGAGATTTGTTATCTACGTTTGGTGATTATGATGTATCTCATGTGAACATTTTGCTACAAATGCTTGAACTGGTGTTAACTAAGAATTTCTTTTTATTCAACAACAACCTATACCTACAAGTAACTGGGTGTGCCATGGGATCTTCTGTGGCCCCCAGTTACGCAAATTCGTATATGTTTGGTGTTGAGAGGGCATTATTTTTTGATAATCCTGTAACTGATGGAAACATGTTGTTCTATACGAGATTTATAGATTACCTTTTTTCATTTGGCTTGGGTCGGAAGCAGAATTGAATACGCTACTTGTGGGTCACAATATGTCTTCCTCTCCAGTAAAATTGACATACGTCATGAGCCAATCAGAGATTAAGTTCCTGGATGTGAAAATTTGTTTGGCAAATGGTGTGATTAATACGACCTTATTCACTAAAGAAACAGATAGAAACACCTTATTGCATTTCCAAAGTTGCCACCCCTTGAGTCTTAAAATGGGGCTGCCTTTTTTGCAAATGGTTCGGATCAGAAGGATCAATACTGACGATAGTATAGCATCGTCACAAATTGATTGGCTAATCAGTACATTTTTACAGAGGGTACCATCTTGATAATCTACATAGTGCCAAAGCAAAAGCGATGGCCCTGTGTAGACAAGATTTGTTACAAAAAGATATCTCTAAGCCACAGAAACAAAGACTACATTGGGTTAATCAGTATAATACCAGTTCATCAGATATTAATCGATTATCAAAGAAACTTTGGCCCATTGTCTCTTCAGACAGAGAGCTGGGACTATCCCAGACCTCCCTGATGTCGTGTTATTCTCGCCCAAAAAACCTAAGGGATGTACTTGTTAAAGCCGATGTCTCTAATTATCAAACTGATACTAGCAAGAATTTTCTGGCCAAAAAAAGAAATGGTTGTTTCAGATGCTCATGCACTACGTGCAATTTTCTTTTGACAGGGGACACTTTTTGTCACCCGCATCTTGGAATTAAATATAAGATCCTTCACCATCTCACGTGTGACAGCACACATGTGGTATACCAATTGGTGTGCCCATGTGGGCTGTCCTACGTTGGGAAAACCCAGAGGAAATTTAAAGAGAGAATGAGCGTACATCGCTCTTCCATCCGACTAGCGCTGTCTAAAGGGGCAAGTGACCAACCGGTGGCTCGCCACTTATTAATGGCAAAACATCCTTTACATAGCCTGCGGTATAGAATGATCGATCACATTCCGCCACTGCGGAGAGGTGGTGACCGTAATTCTCTATTGTTAAAAAGGGAGGCAGAATGGATACACAGGCTTAACGTTATTGCCCCAAAAGGGCTTAATAATTCTCTCTCTTTTGCTAGCTTTATGTAAATCTCGGAATTTTCCTTGGTTATATAATGTTGGTAAATGGAATGAGAGAGAGAGATATTTGTACAGGTAGTGGTTTACCTGTGCTCTTGATTTAGGATTGGTATATGACATTCCATAGTACGGTATCATGGGGGTATAGATCTGGTGTTGTTTACGGATTATTAGTGGGGCATTTCTATTGCTTACATCTGCATTGGATCATTGGTGTCTATGTAGCTATCCCTCTAGTGTTAATTGATGCAGCACAGGTGTGTGATATAATTGTGCTGCGGATTACACAAATGTCGGCTTTATTCTGCTGTGTTAGCGGTATCTATGTTTTAAGATCTGTGGTTTTGATATTTCCTGTATATGCAGGTATTTACATTGTTTGTTGATATCTCAATGTATCTATGTTTTCCATGTTGTTTAGATGTCTCTATGGTAACAGCTGTGTGACGTGCGGCGTGCAAGTGCGCGCTGACGTCATGTTCCCGCGCCAGTGTCAGGGACGGATTCCCGGGATGGAGAACGCGCCCAATCCGTGCAGTTTCACATATATTCGGGGGATATAAGGTAAGCTTGGTTTTGGATTATCTGTATTCTTGACAAAAATCCTGTGGGGATTGAAACGTTGAATCAGTGACCGCTGTGTCCGTGAGTTTTATTTCCTGACGAAAAATGTCTCTGAGTGCCGCACTATTGCTATCATATATATATATATATATATATATATATATATATATATATATATATAAATTTTTTTTTTTATTCCCCCCCCTTTTTTCCCCCTCCACACTCACCCTGGGGAACCCATCCCCTCTCTTTACTTCTGTATACTTGTGCCTGATTTACTTAGCTCACCATTCTTCCTTCTGCTACGTTATACTCCACCACCCCCCACTTACTTTTACACTTATTTTCTGGTGGTGACTAGGATATATTTTCCTTCACCCATTTGGACCTCTATGTCCTAATTATCAAGTACCTGCCCCTTTTCTGTGTTGAATAACTTATTTTTCTATTTCACTACTCTCCTGTATCTTTCTCAACCAAGGTTGAATACTCTACCCCTTTTTCCTTTAACTCTTGGCACTGAACGGGTCGACCCCTCTATTTCATCTTTTCTCTCTGTTTCTCTCCTTTCTCCCTCCCTCCCTTTGCAACATGCCATTCACTATTGCCTCTATGAATGTCCGGGGCCTTAACATGCCCCAGAAACGCTCTCACCTGTTCTGTGCGATCCGCACCTTACGAGCAGACATAGTCCTGCTTCAGGAAACCCATTTCAGGGACCCAGGGCACCCTACTCTAGCTTCCATACGTTTCTCCACTGTGTTGTACTCCTCAAGCAAATCCAAGCATAATGGAGTTGCTATCTTGGTTAACAACAAACTCCCCATCGTTCAAACCTCGGTTCATACTGATATGGATGGGAGGTATATTATTTTGGTTGGCAGGCTGGGTCATCTGGAAGTGACAATAGCTAATATTTATGCACCCAACACGGGTCAACAGCACTTCTTTAAATCCTTCTTCACCGCTCTTCACAAACATAGAGCAGGATATGTATTCCTGGGAGGTGATTTTAATGCAGTACTTGATCCTCTCCTGAATAGATCCGCTCCCCAGAAAAGTACCCGTACCTGTCCTATATCCACTGCTTTTTCTAAAAAAAAAATATCTCAGATGGCTCAACCAGCGTGTTTAATCTGATTCACCATGCCAACTCCAATAAACCCCCCTCCCTGCTGCTGGCCTTGGATGCGGAGAAAGCCTTTGATAGGGTCTCTTGGACTTTTCTCAATCAAACTCTCAATGGCTTTGGTTTTCAGGGGGAATTCCTCCAAGCCATCACAGCACTTTGGGGGTAATTCCAAGTTGATCAGAGCAGGAATTTTGTTAGCAGTTGGACAAAACCATGTGTACTGCAGGGGAGGCAGATATAACATGTGCAGAAAGAGTTAGATTTGGGTGGGTTATTTTGTTTCTGTGCAGGGTAAATACTGGCTGCTTTAGTTTTACACTGCAAATTAGATTGCAGATTGAACACACCACACCCAAATCTAACTCTCTCTGCACATGTTAAATCTGCCTCCCCTGCAGTGCACATGGTTTTGCCCAACTGCTAACAAAATTCCTGCTGCGATCAACTCAGAATTACCCCCTTTATCATAACCCCTCTACTTCAGTCCTAATGAATGGGATTCTTTCGAACTCTTTTTCTATCACCAACGGCACACGCCAAGGATGTCCCCTGTCGCCTCTTATATTCGCTTTAATTATTGAACCCTTAGCCTGTCGTATTCATCTTAATCCGGATATTTCGGGTTTTACTATTAAAGAATCGCAGTACAAGCTTCCCCTTTTTGCCGACGACGTCCTCCTTACTCTTACTAACCCATTAATTTCCCTGCCTAATCTTTTCAAAGAACTAGCTCTCTATGGAGACTTCTCCAGCTATAAGGTTAACAAGGACAAAGCAGAAGCTCTCCCCCTACATATCCCAACTGACACAATGACTCTTCTTAAATCCAACTTTGCCTTCACTTGGCATCATACCGCCATTAAATACTTAGGTGTTCATGTTACCAAATCTTAACACTCTCTATATGAGGTGAATTACCCTCCTCTATTTAAAGAGATATCTCACTGTGTTCTATCTTGGAAGAAACATTTTATTTCCTGGATAGGTAGAATTAATGATATCAAGATTAGTGTTCTTCCCAAGAATCTCTCCGAATTTTAACATCCCTCCAAACCCAATTTGGTAAATTCATCTGGAATGATAAAAAGCCAAGGCTACGTGGGGAAACTCCACATGTGGTGGTCTGGGCCTCCCCTCCATCTCGAGATATTATTACGCCTCAGCTCTTAGCCAGTTGGTTGCTTGGCACTCCCCAAGGTACCTGAAGCGATGGGTTGACTTGGAGAGTGACCTAGCTCAGGTTGGTTCTATTTCTTGCCTCTCGTGGCTCCCTCGAGCCCACAGGTCTAAAACTATTCAGTCAGTTCCAACGGTATCCCTAACGCTATCTGTTTGGGACTCACAACATGCTAAGATTTCCCTCCACACATTCCCCTCCCCTCTATCTCCTATTTGGAATAACCCCTCCTTCACCCCGGGTCATTCGTCTCACATGGCCTCCATTTGGTCTAAGGCAGGTGTCTCTTGCTTTTACTATATACTACATAATAGTATACCATATTCCTTCGCAGACCTCCAAACGAAACACTCCCTCACCATGTACTCTTTTTACCAGTACCATTTAGATTTGAAAATTTTGCCTTGTCCTCTACAAGGAAATCACCTCTTCCTACTGTCCTGACCCCAATGGAACGCCTCTGTATATACCGTTCCACGGATCGAGGCATTATTTCTATCCTATACCAATCCATTTTGTCGCCAGGCTCCCCCCTGAGCTGTGCATGAAGTTGTGTGGGAAACTGACCTGGGGACTTCCCTTGATGACGACGCGTGGGACACTATACGACTAAATATCTCTAAATGTTCTATCAGCGTCTCCATTAAGGAGAACTCCTACAAAATTTATACAAGCTGGTATCTCATCCCAGAATGCTTACACCAAATATATCCCAATACATCTAACCTCTGTTGGCATCATTGTGGCCAATAGGCCATTGGTGGAGTTGCCCTCAGAACGCTCCCTTTTGGTCCTTGGTCCGAACTCTCATTAAGTCAGTCATACCTGACTGCCCCCCACTCGCCCCTGAGATGCTTCTCTTGTGTGCCAAAGCCTGCCAGCTAACTAAGTCTGAAAACAAATTGGCTCTTCATATAACCTGTGCAGCTAAGCTACAAATTGCTAAGTCTTGGAAACAATCCATCTCCCCCTCCCGTCATGAACTTATGGGCTGAATCTGGTTTGTAGCAAAGATGTAGCACCTTTCTTCCCTGATAAACAACACAGTGGACAAATTTCACAGCACTTGGACACCCTGGTATGCTAAATTTCAAGTGGCTCTTCCGGGCCTTCGCTACTTCCCCCTACACTCTCACTCACTTTCCTTTCCCCCCGACTCGCTCTCTCACTAACTTTCCTTCCCCCCCCCCCAACTCACTCTCTGCTCTAATATTTTCTGTCTCCTCCTCTTTCATTTTATCTTTACCTATTTTCCCCCCTCCTCTCACTACCTTTCCCCAACCCCTCTCCCTTTTCTTCACCCGTTCTTTATATCTTTTTTTTCAAGTTCTCCCGGGGGTTCCACTGATTGGCCCTTAGGGATGTACTTTTTCTATATTTTGTTTGTTTTCTGCCGAAAACTCAGTGTGTGTGATTTTCTAGCCTATGCAAATCAATGTACAAATGGTTGTTCACACCTAGGTTTCAGATCGCGTTAATATGTACCTATCCTTACTGCATTCTGACCATTTCTATGTTCTCTACTTGTCATTGACATTGTTTTTTCAATAAAAATTTGTGATTGAAAAAAACAAAAACCCACAATCCTTTATAGTACATTTTGATTGGCGTATGGAAGAATAACTTCATGCAGCAAAAAAAGTTTTTGTCCCTGTGTTTTTTCTACTTTCTGATTGACTATGACCTTTGTCAATGCTGCTCCACACAGTAAATAACTTAGATTATATAATATCACCAACCATGTACCCACAGTTAGGGAAATATACGTTATGGTAAAAACTTACCGTTGATAACGGTATTTCTCCTAAGTCCACAGGATAACAATGGGATATGATGAAGCGACAGCGGATTTGCACCAATCGGTCAAAGCTTTTCCGGCCTCCCAGCATGCAACGGGCCTGTCCATATATCCACGCCTCCTTGCTCGTGGCAAATTAGTTGTATGCCAAAGCTCAAGGCAGGAGCATCATAGATAGCCCTAATCAGGCGATAAGAACACACATGCACACCCTTCCGTACAAGAAGGAAGAGGTTAGTGAGTAAAAGGATCCTCAAATCAGGTGCGTCAGGGTGGGATCCCTGTGGACCCTGTGGACTTAGGAGAAATACCGTTATCAATATTTATTTCTCCGGCAGGTTCCACAGGTTATCCACAGGATAACAATGGGATTTCCCAAAGCAATTTTGTGGTGGGGACACTCATGATTGGACAGGAGATTTCTTCGGCCGAATTCAGCATCATGAGAGGCAAAGGTATCCAAGGAATAATGTCTAATGAATGTGTTAATGGAAGACCATGTGGCTGCCTTACATATCTGTTCTGCTGAAGCACCACGTTGTGCGGCCTAAGATGGACCTACCTTACGAGTAGAGTGAGCAGAGACATTAGCCGGAACCAGGAGATCAGCCTGAGAATATGCTTCTAAAATCGTCATCCGAAGCCATCTTGCCAGCGTCTGCTTATCAGCAGGCCATCCTCTCTTGTGAAATCCGTAGAGAATGAAAAGAGAATCTGTCTTTCTGATGGCACTGGTATGATCCATATAGATCCTTAATGCACGGACCACGCCCAGCGATGCATCTCTCGCAGAAAGGCCCGGTACCTGGAAAGCCGGGACTACAATTTCTTCAATAAGGTGGAATTTAGACACACCTTCAGAAGATACCCAGATCTAGTTCTGAGAACTACTTTATCTGGATAAAAAAAATCAGAAATGGGGCATGACATGATAATGCCCCTAAATCTGATACTCTTCTAGCTGACGCCATAGCCAGTAGAAAGAGAACTTTAGCTGTCAACCATTTAAGATCCACTTTGAACCACTTAATAAACGGGGCAACTTGAAGGGCTTTCAGGACTATACTCAAGTCCCAAGGCACTGTAGGAGGAACAAAAGGAGGTTGAATGCGCAACATTCCCTGGAAAAAGGTTCGCACATCCTGTAAATTGGCAATTTTCTTTTGGAACCATACAGTCAATGCTGACACTTGCACTCTCAAGGAAGCCGTCTTCAAACCTTTATTCATTCCTGCCTGAAGGAATGCTAAGACCCTGGAAACTCTGAAAGATTTAGGGTCCATTTTCCATTCACTACACCAACGAATATAGGTTTGCCATATTCGGTGATAAATGCGAGCTGAGGAAGGTTTCCTTGCTCTGAGCATAGTTTGAATTACCTGTTGTGAGAATACTCTTGACTTCAGGATAGAGATTTCAAGAGCCACGCCATCAAAGACAGTCGATCCAGATGTCTGTGATAACGAGGACCCTGCATCAGTGGATATGGACGTTGAGGCAGTAGAAAATGTACATCCAGTGACATCCTCTGCAGATCTGTGTACCAATGTCTTCTGGGCCAAGCCGGAGCTATTAGTATCACGGTACCTTTTCCTTGCTTTATCTTTCTCACCACCCTGGGTAATAGGGTGATTGGAGGAAACACATAAGTCAGATGAAAATCCCATATCACTGACAGGGCATCGACAAAGATCGCTCTGGGATTCTTTGTTCTTGACCCGTATGCAAGCACTTTGTTGTTCAGACGGGATGCCATGAGATCTCTCTCTGGCAACCCCCACTTGTCTACTAGAGTCTGGAAGACCTCCGGGTGTAGAGCCCATTCGCTTGCCTGAATGGCATGTCTACTGAGAAAGTCCGCTTCCCAGTTTAGGACTCCAGGGACAAACACTACGGACAAGGCTGGATGATGAAGTTCTGCCCACTTTAGTATGTGACTTAACTCCATAGCTTTTCGGCTACGAGTTCCTCCTTGATGGTTGAGGTACGCTACTGCCGTCGCATTGTCTGAGTGGAACTGGACTGGTTTTCCCCGAAGAATGTCCTTTGCCTTAATCAGTGCCATGTATATGGTCCGAAGTTCCAATATGTTTATTGGCAGGCAACTTTCTTCCTTTGTCCATTGCTCCTGAAAACATAACCTTCCTGACACTGCTCCCCAGCCCTGGAGACTGGCGTCTGTCGTAAGAATTTCCCCAAATGATATCCAAAAGGGTCTCCCCTTGTCCAGATGGGATGTCTGTAGCCATCAAGTTAATGACCTTCTTACTTCTATCGTAAGAACCATAGTCTGTGTTTTATCATTTGATGCAACCCATTCCGTTTGGCAAGAATCAGACACTGCAGAGGCCTCGAGTGGAATTGTGCATACTCCACCATGTCGAATGTTGACACCATCAAACCCATCATGTGCATTGCTGCGTGAATGGATACCTTTTGACTGTGTAACAAGCCCTGAATCCTTGACTGGACCTTGGATATCTTGTTCAGAGGTAAAATTACTCTCTGAAGACTTGAATCCTCCAGTACAGCCCCCAAGTGAGTCAGCCGTTGTGACGGAACCAGAGACGATTTTGCCCAATTTATAAGCCACCCATGGTTCTGCAGACACATTATTGTCTGTTGCAGAAGACATAAGAGCAATTCCTGCATCTGTGCCAGGATTAAAAGATCGTGGAGGTATGGAAATATTCTTATCCCCTGCTGGCGGAGATAAGCTGCCATTACCACCATAATCTTGGTAAATGCTCTGGGAGCTGTGGCTAACCCAAAAGGTAGGGCCTGGAACTGAAAATGCTGTTGGAGGATAGCGAACCTGAGATCGCACTGATGGAACAGTGCTATAGGAACATGTAAGTAAGCATCCTGTATATCCAGGGATACCATATAATCCCCTGGCTTCATGGCCAAAATGATGGAACTTAACGTCTGCATGTGAAACCGAGGTACCCAAATGTATTTGTTCAGGTCTTTCAGATTGAGAATGGGCCAAAATGACCCATTTGGCTTCTGAACTAAAAACAGGTTGGAGTAAGAATCCTGTCCTCGTTGTGCGGGAGGAACTGGAATGACTACTCCTGACTGAAGCAATGTCTGAACTGCTTCTAACAAAGCCCTGGCCTTTGTCTCTACCCGAGACGCGCTGGTACAAAAAAACCTTTTAGAAGGGTGCTTCTTGAAGGCAAAAGCATAAACTAGAGATACTGCTTCTTGCACCCTGGCATCCGTTGTAGACTGCTGCCAGATCTGTGCATACTGAAGAAGTCCCCCCCCCACCCTCGGGTCCCCCAGGTGGAGGCCCGCACCATCAGGCTGATGGCTTAATATCTGTTTTCCCAACCGGTCCTCTGGTAGCCCAATGCTTTTTAGTCTTACCAGACGTGCTGTATTGGGGCTGCTTGCCATCACTTTTTCCTTTAGCTTTTCCTTGAGACCGAAAGGGTCGAAAAGCCGGAACTTTAGGTTTGAAATTGTATGTGGAAGGAAACTTGACCTTCTTGGAGTCTGCTTCTGACTCCAGAATATCTGTCAATTCTTTACCAAAAAGAATATCTCCAGAAAAGGGCAAAGATTCCAAAACCTTTGTAGATTCTGAATCAGCTTTCCACGTACGTAGCCTAACTGCTCTGCGATCAGCTATTGTTGAAGCTGATGCCCTCTATCTAAGGATAGAATGGCTTTCATTGATTTAATTAACTCAGCTATATCCACTGAGCTGAGACCTTCCTCCTCCTCTTCGTATGCCGAAGTAGAATTAATTGAGCTTTCATTTTCCAATGAATCCTCATCTGAATTATGTGTAGCCTGTGAGAGTGAAGATTTACTTACCACCGGCTTATCCGCTTGTTTCTTTTGAGAAGCTGCTGCTGGAAGAGATACACCATAGGTGGGGAGCTGCACGTAAGGGTTAGTAGTGTAATCTATCCCTGGTACAGGAGTTGGAGGAATTATCCATTCAGCTATACCGGATAAAGTCTGTGCAAACATAGCCCAAAGTGGATCCATCTGCACCTGAATCTGCCTTGTATTTTTCATTTACAATCTCATTCCTGCAACTTTTCATGCTTATTTAAATTGTGCTAGTTAACCTGCATCTTTACTTATAATTAGTTATTCCTAGTCACTACTAAAGTAGGAATTCACTGTGTACTAGTGGGGGATGTACTGTTTTTTTATGTTCACACCTACTGCAATCCTTTTGTTGTGGGTGGGGTCTGCTAGCAATCAAGCCTGTATCCCTGTTTGCATGTACTGTATATTTAATCAGTACATATCTGGCTGCAAGCATCTTAGTTGCTAAGTATGCTAGTGCAAAGTATGAGGATAAGAAATCTTGGAGATATAAGGAGATAACAGGAGGACAGCAGACTATCTTCCCCACCTCTACAAAAGAACTGCAATCAACATACTACAGTGAGTTACCAAATCCACTACCACCAACGCCTGCAGACAGCACAGCCTGGACACTGAACTACCTGTCTGATTAATTAACAGCCCTGCTGCTCTAACACATTGCTAGCACTCCTTATTTATACAATCTACAACCACTGTGTATCCATCTCAGCCTTTCCGTTCCTTTGATTTATTTCTTAAAATATTGTTTGCATTGTCTTTGCCTTCACTACACCCCACCTTCTCCTTGTTCATTCAATATTACACCCACACCATTCTATTCCTCAGAACAACACTACTGTACAGGAATTATGGCTCCTCGATCCTGTCCCATACCAATTCTCACTGCTAGGTCTCACCCCCCAAATTCCTAATTACCCACATGCACTCATAACCCAGCCAACCTTATCCCTATCTCCCCTGCCCCCTCCCTTCCTTTCTCCTGTGCACTCTGGAATGCTAGATCAACCTGCAACAAGCTGCCAACTATCCACGACATCTTCATCTCTCACTCTTTTAACCTTCTCGCCATCACTGAAACCCAGCTTTCCTACTCTGACACCACCTTCCCTGTTGCTCTCTCCTATGGAGGCACTCCTTCACCCACACAGTCAGACCTGATGACCGCCAGGGTGGAGGTGTGGGCATCCTTCTCTCCCCAAACTGCACCTTTCGTGTCATCCCACCTGAGCCCTCGCTTACCTTCTCTTTTGAGGTCCACACTATCCGCCTCTTCTACCCCCATTCACCTCCTTGTAGCAGTGATCTAACGCCACCCTGGCCAATGTTCACCTTTCCTTGACAACTTTGCTGCCTGGCTTCCCCACTTTCTCTCCTCCGACCTCCCCTCAGTCTTCCTCAGTGACTTTAACATCCCTATTGACATCACTAATGCTGCTTTCGCTAATCTTCTTGCCCTTTCCACCTCCTTTGGACTTTCTCAATGGACCTCCACCCCTACTCACAATCTCGGCCACTCCCTTGACCTTGTCTTCACCCATGTGATCTCTCTGGCTTCTCAAACTCTTCCTTCCCTCTCTCTGACCACCAACTGCTTTCTTTCACCCTCTCATCCTCCTTCCTCCTCTCCACGCCCAGAACCACCAGATGCAATCTCGGGTCTCTTGAGCCCACTTTCATGTCCTCCCTCGAGACTTTCCTCTCTCCTCTTTCCACTATGACCTGTCCCAACCTGGCAGCCTCCTTCTATAACTGTTCCCTAACCACTGCTCTTGACTCTGTGGCCCCCCTCTCCTATTCCCCCCCCCCCCCCGCCACTCCAAACCCCAACCCTGGCACACCACAATAACATGTATCTCTTACAAAAATGCTCACGCCCCGCTGAACGCTCCTGGAGGAAATCTCACTCTGCCAGACTTCGTCCATTTCAAGTTTATTCTCTCCTCCTACAGCTCTGCTCTTTCCCTCGCCATGCAATCCTTTTTCCAAGTACTCATCTCTTCTCAGTCCTCCTGTCCACGCCGTCTCTTTGAAACTTTCAACACTCTCCTTCGCCACCCTCCTCCCCTCCCATCCACCCTCACTGCCCTTGACTTTGCCTCCTTCTTTATCTCCAAAATTGAGAACATCTGACACATCTCCCGCCGTCACCCCTCTTCTACCCCCCTGCCCCCATCGCCCCTCCCCTCCATCTACCCCACCCTGTCCTCCTTCTGTCCCACTTCTGACAAGGAAGTTCCCTCCCTCATCTTATCCTCCCCCCTCTCCACCTGCCCCCTGGACCCCCTTCCCTCCCATCTTCTCCACTCCCTCTCCCTCACTGCCTGCTCCCACCTTGCTCACCTAATTAACCTATCGCTCTCTACCCGCATCTTCCCCTCACCATTCAAACATGCTCTGGTCTCACCTATCGTCAAAAAACCCAACCTTGACCCTTCACCACCCACTAACCACCGCCCCATCTCTCTTCTCCCGTTCGCCTCCAAATTACTTGAATGACTGGTCTACAGCTGTCTCACAAGCTACCTCTCTGACAACTCCATCCTCGATTCACTACAATCTGGCTTTCGCCCACTCCACTCCACTGAGACTGCCCTGGTGAAAATCACCAAATGACCTGCTTTCAGCCAAATCCAGGGGCCACTACTCTCTGCTTATTCTTCTGGACCTCTCTGCTGCCTTTGACACCGTGGATCATCCTCTCCTCCTCCGCACACTCCAAAATGCTGGTCTCTCTAGCACTGGTTTTCTTCTTACCTTACTAACCGCTCCCTCTCTGTGTCTGCCTCCGGCACCACCTCACACCCTTCCATCCTTCCTGCTGGTGTCCCTCAGGGTTCTGTCCTTGGCCCCCTTCTGTTCTCCCTCTACACCTCTTCCCTGAGTGCGCTCATTAACTCCTTTGGCCTTCAATACCACCTCTACGCTGATGACACACAACTCTACCTCTCCTCTCCTGATCTGTCCTCTCTCAGGTTTCCAGCTGCCTCTCCGTAATCTCCTCCTGGATGTCTGAGCACTCTCTGAAGCTCAACATGGACAAAACTGAACTCATCATCTTTCCCCCATCCAGAGTAACACCCCCGACCAATATCTCTATCATTGTTGACAACACCACCATCTCCCCCATTCCCCAACTCTGCTGCTTGGGCGTCACTCCTGACTCCTCCCTCTCCTTTGCACCCCACATCCAAGCTCTGGCACAATCTTGTCGGTTCCAGCTACACAACATTGCTCGTATCTGGCCATTTCTCTCCAATAGTGCAACTAAACTTATCATCCACTCACTGGTCATCTCACGACTTGACTACTGCAACGTTCTCCTCACTGGCCTTGCTTGCTCCCATCTTGCTCCTCTCCAATCTGTCCTGAACTCCGCAGCTAGGCTTATCTTCCTCTCCCACCACTCCACATCTGCCACTCCCCTTCTACAAAATCTACACTGGCTCCCATTCCTCTACAGAATCCCCTTCAAATTCCTCACCCTCACATACAATGCCAACTCTATTTCCACTGCTCCCTACATCTCCAACCTCCTCTCCCTTCATACTCCCTCCCGCCCCCTACGCTCAACCAATGCCCGTCGCCTCTCCACCGCCCTGGTCACTACTTCCCATGCTTGAGTTCAAGACTATGCCCGTGCTGCACCCCTTCAGTGGAATGCACTCCCCGGCTCCATTAGGCTCTGCCCTACCTTGCAAAGCTTCAAACGGGCACTAAAAACCCACCTATTCATCAAAGCATACCCTCCCAATGCATAACCTAGTCCTGAGGCTGCTCCTCCATCCCCCTGCCTCATGCCTTGAACATCTCAGCTTTGCTTGCATACTGCCATCAGGCTACCTCCCGCTTGCTTGCACCTCATGTCATCTGTCTGTCGACCCTTCCCACTAGATTGTTAGCTCTTCAGAGCAGGGCCCTCTTTCCTCTTGTTATCTAAGCCCTCTTCTCGACACATTTCACTCGCAGCTCTCCACTACTTAGCAACCATCTTTACAGCTTTTTCTCCTGCTGGTAAAGGCTCATCTCCATCTATGGCCACCAGCCCCTAGTAGTACGATGATTACTCCCTCACTACTTACATCTTAACTGTATTATGTCTTGAGAATGTGTGGTGCTTCTTGTTACCTGTACTCTATTGTTGTTACTTATTTACTGTAATGCTAAGTTTGTCTCCCTGTACTGTCCTTTGTACGGCTATGCGAAACACGTGTGGCGCCTTATAAATAAAATTTAATAATCATAACAATAATTAACCCCTGATGAAAGCTAAAACTATTTGCACACAAACCATCCTGAACCAGATCCTGAGAAGATAACACAGCTTTGCAAGACAAACAGGATATGAGTGTTGGTGTTGCTGTGAGTGTACCTTCCTCACCTTTGCCGCTCTTATGGGCCCTACTCATTAGACGATGCGCCGCCGAGGTGCCCGACGGCTGAAACGGCCGATGAGCGACCCGGCGGCGGGGGGGCAGTGACGGGGGGAGTGAAGTTTCTTCACTCCCCCCGTCACGCGGCTGCATTGAAGTGCAGGCAAATATGGACGAGATCGTCCATATTGGCCTGCATGCACAGCCGACGGGAGACCAGCGATGAACGAGCGCGGGGCCGCGCATCGTTCATCGCTGGAGCCTCCACACTGAAAGATATGAACGAGTTCTCGTTCATTTATGAACGAGATCGTTCATATCTTACAGAAAATCGGCCAGTGTGTAGGGCCTATTAGACATGAGAAATAATTAACACTTCCACAGTGTACTACACAATTTGTGACTGTAATCACTTTAAATTTCTTAAAGTGATATACAATCCAACCCTACCCATGCAACAGCATTGAGGATCAGAATAAACAAACAGACAGAAATATAGTAAAGTCAGCAATCACACTAGCAGTCAGTCACATGTTATACATTAGTATAATAAGCAATATGAGCACATCATCAACTACAACTACATTTTAAGTATGTAAGAAAACATATTACTGCATCATGTTTAAACAGATCTAACGTATTCAGACGCAATGCGAAAGAAACAACAGTAAATGTATACAGACTCATATGCAATAGGCACTTATCTAACTATTCGTTTTCAAAGGGTAGATAGAGACTTAGGGTGTCATTCCGAGTTGATCGTAGCTGTGCTAAATTTAGCACTGCTACCATCAGGCACTCAGACATGTGGGAGACGCCCAACCCAAGGCTAGTCCACCCCACGTCATTGCCTCCCACCCCCCCCCTCCCCCGCAGAAATGCAGAAGCATCACACAGCGGCGATGCTTTTGCATTTCAGGAGTAATTCCCGGCCAGCGCAGCTCCTGTGGCTGGCCGAGAGAACCTCCTCGCTGCCCAGGTCGCAGCGGCTGCGTGTGATGTCACGCAGCCGCCGCGGCCTGCCCCCCCAACGGTCCGGCCATGCCTGCGTCCAGCGACCGCGTCTGCCTGTAAATCAGACAGAGGCAATCGCTATGGTACAACAGCCTTCAGCATGCTCCGGCGCACTGCGGCACCGGCGTATGTGCAGATCTGACCCGATTGCTGCGATAAACTGCAGCGAGCAATCAGGTCGGCATGACCCCCTTAGTGCTGTATAACCCGTACTCAGTAGAGTGGGATACAGGGAGACTCCCCTCTCCTCCAGGACCGATCAATACGTTAGCGAACGCTGAGTGGATCCAGTGTACACTGCCGCTCCATGAACCTATAGTGAACACAGATGCTCAGTGAACACAGACACATCAGTCACACAGCCGCCTATGCTGCGACTGGGTCCCATTCGTGTACAGCGTCTGAGATGGAAGCAGGAAAAAGTTCATGGCGGGAGACTCAGAGGAAACTGGTCATGAACCAGGGGGAAGGGCGACCAGGAGAGCGTCTGACTCCCCACTGCTGACATCAACCCTAGGGATCGCGGCCTCATATTAGTCCTGGAGCCTATGATCTCTAAGGCCTAGCACTGGTGCACCCAAGTTGGCAGCCGCGTCAGCGACTGTTTGGTGGTCTCCTCCCAAAATAGTGCGGCTGTGACCGTATTCCCCTTCTAAGCAGAACCGATGCCTTACCTTCTCCCCGTGCTCTGGCTACAGCCTGGTAACATCTACTGGACCTGCTAGTATATACGACACAGACGCCCGCTGAAACAGCACTGTACTCCTGGGTAAGCGTTGTCGCGACCCGGTGGAGAGTTGTTGGAGCGACTCTTCCTAAGATCACTCAGAAAAATAGTAAGACTATAAAAATAAAATAAGAAAGCTTAGGGCTGCTAAAAACCAGCAGCCCTCTGACCATGGTCCGGCTCCTGCCGCATCCAACAAAAAAAATGATTTGTCTCAGCAAGGAGGTGGGGATATATGGACTGGCCCGTTGCATGCTGGGAGGCCGGAAAAGCTTTGACCGATTGGTGCAAATCTGCTGTCACTTCATCATATCCCATTGTTATCCTGTGGATAATCTGTGGACCCTGCCGGAGAAAAATAGGTTTCAGAAAGTAAAAAAAAAAAAAAAAAAAAAAAAGGGGTTATCATGCTATCTCAGTCACTATTGGGAGTCAGGCTCGTTATTTCCGGTTAAAAGAAGCTCTCTCTTACCTTCACTTCTCATTTATTTAATCATTTGAAAGGAGCATAGAAACATAGAATTTGACGGCAGATAAGAACCACTTGGCCCATCTAGTCTAACCCTTTTTTTTCTACCTATTGGTACCCTCAATCCTTTTAGATCATTAGTTCTTTGTAAGGATGTTCTTATGCCTTTCCCAAGCATGTTTTTATTGTTCTACTGACTTAGCCTCTAGCATCCCTGATGGAAGGCTATTCCACCTATTCATTAACCTTTCTATGAAGTAATGCTTTCTCAAAATTCACCTGATCCTAAGCTCCCTCCAGTCAGAGTTCATGTCCTCATCTTATAGAACATCTCTTCCTCTGAAGAATGTTTTTTTTTCCCTGGACTTTGCTAAAACCCTTGGTATATTTGAAAGTTTCTATCATGTCCCCCCTTTCCCTTCTCTTTTCCAGAAGTATTTTGGATATCGGATTTTTCCATATTTTGGAATAACTGCATACCATAATGAGATATCATGGTGATGGGACCCAAATCTAAACACAGAATGCATTTATGTTTCATATACACCTTATACACACAGCCTGAAGGTAAGTTTAGCCAATATTTTTAATAACTTTGTGCATTAAACAAAGTTTGTGTACATTGAGCCATCAGAAAACAAAGGTTTCATTATCTCAGTCTCACACAAAAATTCTGTATTTCGGAATATTTGGATATGGGCTACTCAACCTGTTTTATACTGACAGCATTATATTATATTTGTATAATACAATCTGTTTACAATTAATGTATCACGGCCATCATAAATGACATGGCGACCTAGGTTAATGGGCCCTGACCCATAGGGTAAAATCATCTGCTAGACAGTAGTGAGTGAGATT
Organism: Pseudophryne corroboree; assembly: GCF_028390025.1. Taxonomy (NCBI): domain Eukaryota; kingdom Metazoa; phylum Chordata; class Amphibia; order Anura; family Myobatrachidae; genus Pseudophryne; species Pseudophryne corroboree. Next base: position 220,203,900 of record NC_086447.1, read on the forward strand.
GGGCACTGTAGTTAAGAGTTATTGCTGCATTATACTGGTCTTCAGTTCTTGGCAACAGCTTCAGATCATTAAGTAGAAATTATTATTATTATTATTTTTTTAATGTCTTCTCCCCTTTGCCTTTAAGTTGCATAAAAGGTCCTCAAAATAAATGATTGATTTTCCAAACTGGAAAGAAGCAGCTATATCTCCTTCAATTAATCCAAACATCTCTGTTTAACAGATGTCAGCATGTACAATGGATTTTCCAGTCATTAGAGGGAAGGTAGTCCATAACAAAGACATTAGCAATATGTAAATAGTAATTAAAGGCATTTGCTGTATCATTTCCATAAGTTGCCCGAAAATTTGCAACAAAAGAGGATCGCGGTTATTCAGCAATTGCCCATCTACTAATAATACTAAGTTGTTTTCTGTTTAGAATCATTAGTTTTGGAAAATCAAAGTTCTTAAAAAAATATTCTCAAGCAATATGTAAGATTTTAAAGTCAACATTAAAACACCGACTAGAACTCTAGAAAATACAATTTTTCACCATGCAAAGAGCTTTAATAGGGGTAGGGGTTAATTATAGCCATAATTTTAGTGTATTGCTTATTGAGAGGAGTCTAAGATTTTCCATCAAGAATGTTTTTTTTTCCAGTGTTTTAGATGATTTTTGGTGTTTTGAATACAATTTGCCAGCTGTAATAAATCAGTGTATTCACAAATCACTGCCAAAGGTGACGAAAAGTAGGAGGTGGTTGTGACAGGGAAAATAGCTGAAATCGCCTTTACAAATGATTATACTAATATAATTGGTATTGCCTTCATACAGGAAACAAAATTGAAAGTTGAATCCTTCTCCTGAACTAGGAAACAGTACCCTCATTAGTTTTAAAATAATAATCCAGAAGTCAAATCGAAAGGTGTTTCTATTTTACTCTATAAACCTTAATTTCTTTTGAATATCGCTACCCTTTTTTTCAAAGGAGAAGGTATAGGCTTTCCAATCAGATGTACACTTTATGCTGTTAATGGGATTCTGTATGTATGTCTGTATTCCTCACCAAAATTGTAGAGTCAAATTTATATATCCCGGAAAGGATCCTGATCAGAGGGGCCCACACTTCTGTAGAGGCTGCCCTGATCCTGATAGTGATTTGAGTCAGATCATGGATCCTTTACTGAACAACTCCAACACTTCTTCATATAAGTAGAATCACCAGTTAAGACGCACACTACATAACTTTCTACTGACACATTGGGGTGAATTCAAATGTTTGAAAAGTCGGTTGGGTGTCTGAAAAGTCAGTTGGGTGTCTGTTTATTCCTATCTAAATAAATAAATAAATAAATATCTAATAGACAGGAAAAAAACAGACACCCAACTGACTTTTCAAACATTTGAATTCCCCCTATAAAAAGTCTTAAATATCCACTGAGCAAGGATATAGGTTTTACAGCTATCCACATAAAATTATTCTTCAGGATTAATTATCTTTACATAAATACAGTGAGGTCTATTCATGAAGCAGTGAAAAGAGTGGAGAAATAAGCCAGTGCAGAAGTTGCCCATGGCAACCAGTCAGCTTTGAAACAACATTTATCAAGTGCATTCTATAAAATTATACATAGCAGCTGATTGGTTGCCATGAGCAACATCTCCACTGGCTGACTTATCCACTCTTTTCACTGCTTCATGAATAGACCTGTTACACTTACTGGTGGACACTATTGCCCACTCCCATGTAGAGATAGAGGCACGTGTACTAAGCATTGGAGAGTGATAATAAAGTAGAAAGAGATAAACAACCAATCAGCTCCTAACTGTCATTTTTCAAACACAGGGCCTAATTCAGATATGATTGCAGCAGCAAATGTTAGCTAATGGGCAAAACCATGTGCATTGCAGGGGAGGCAGATATGACATGTGCAGAGAGTTAGATTTGGGTGGGGTGTATTCAAACTGAAATCTAAATTGCAGTGTAAAAATAAAGCAGCCAGTATTTACCCTGCACAGAAACAATATAACCCACCCAAATCTAACTCTCTCTGCAAATGTTATATCTGCCCCCCCCCCCAACTCCCTGCATTGCACATTTTTGCCCATTAGCTAACAAATTTGCTGCTGCGATCAGATCTGAATTAGGCCCAAAGTCTGTAACACGACAGTAAGTAGCGTATTGGTTGGTACTTTCTCTCTCTCTCCAAGGCTTAGTACATCTCACCAAAAAAGTGACTAAATGAAAGTCTCTTTCCAGATATAAATTGTAAAAATCAAATTAAAATTCCATTAATGATTTACCTTCTTTTGATTTTTCCAAAACCATAGAATGGGAGCCACATAATTTCACATAATCGCCCAAAATTTTCACCTTAGCATTAGAACCCTTGGCACTTAGCATACTATGGAAATTCAAACAGTTATTTTCAGGGAGGTTTCTCATTGTATAATACCTACTGCAGAGAGATGAAGATCTAAGGCTGAAGGCAGCTAAGTCTGCAATCGCGAAAAACGGGCTCACTATCGGGGATGTTTTTTTCCGTGGCCTGCTGAGGTTCCAAAAAATATCCCAGATAAATGCTAATGGGGGGCTGTGCTTTGAGGCCAACTGAACAGCCGCAGGGGGCTCAATTAGCCCACAGTCTTTATCATATGCAGAGGCGTATCTAGGGTAGGGCGAGTGGGGCACGTGCCCTGGGCGCCTTGGCAGGCCCAGGAGAGGGGAGCGCCGCCGGCGGCCAGGGCATCATGCCCCACTCGCCCCCGTCAACCCTAAATGTGAGGGGAGGAGAGCGCAGCGTCTCTCCCTCCCCTCACCGCCGCTGCCAGCACTAGCACCGCTGCCAGCAGCGCTGCTGTGTCCGGTCTCCGGCGTTAGCCAATCAGAGCTTGCGGACCGGCTCCCGATTGGCTGCCGGTCCGCGAGCTCTGATTGGCTAGCGAACCGGCGCCAGACAGCCGCCGGAGACCTGGAGCGGTGAGGGGACGGAGCGGCGCTGCGCTCTCCTCCCCTCACATAACAACAAGGCGGCCGGTGAGTGACCCGGGGGGGGGGGGGGGGGCGGCGGAGGCACAGTGGGGCATGTATCTGGCACCAAATGAGGCATGTAACTGGCACTGAGTGGGGCCTGGCACTGTGGGGCAATGTAACTGGCACTGTGGGGCAATGTAACTGGCACTGTGGGGCATGTATCTGGCACTGTGGGGCAATGTAACTGGCACTGTGGGGCAATGTAACTGGCACTGTGGGGCAATGTAACTGGCACTGTGGGGCAATGTAACTGGCACTGAGTGGGGCAATGTTACTGGCACTGAGTGGGGCAATGTTACTGGCACTGTGGGGCAATGTTACTGGCACTGTGGGGCAATGTATCCGGCACTGTGGGGCAATGTATCCGGCACTGTGGGGCAATGTATCCGGCACTGTGGGGCAATGTATCCGGCACTGTGGGGCAATGTAACTGGCACTGTGGGGCAATGTTACTGGCACTGTGGGGCAATGTATCCGGCACTGAGTGGGGCAATGTATCCGGCACTGAGTGGGGCAATGTATCCGGCACTGAGTGGGGCAATGTAACCGGCACTGAGTGGGGCAATGTATCTGGCACTGAGTGGGGCAATGTATCTGGCACTGAGTGGGGCAATGTATCTGGCACTGAGTGGGGCAATGTATCTGGCACTGAGTGGGGCAATGTATCTGGCACTGAGTGGGGCAATGTATCTGGCACTGAGTGGGGCAATGTATCTGGCACTGAGTGGGGCAATGTATCTGGCACTGTGGGGCATGTATACGGCACTGTGGGGCAATGTTACTGGCACTGTGGGGCAATGTATCTGGCACAGTGGGGCAATGTATCTGGCACAGTGGGGCAATGTATCTGGCACAGTGGGGCAATGTATCTGGCACAGTGGGGCAATGTATCTGGCACAGTGGGGCAATGTATCTGGCACTGTGGGGCATTGTATCTGGCACTGTGGGGCATGTATCCGGCACTGTGGGGCAATGTAACTGGCACTGTGGGGCAATGTAACTGGCACTGTGGGACAATGTAACTGGCACTGTGGGACAATGTAACTGGCACTGTGGGACAATGTAACTGGCACTGTGGGGCAATGTAACTGGCACTGTGGGGCAATGTATCTGGCACTGTGGGGCAATGTATCTGGCACTGAGTGGGGCAATGTATCTGGCACTGTGGGGCATGTATACGGCACTGTGGGGCACTGTAACTGGCACTGTGGGGCATATATCCGGCACTGTGGGGCATTGTATGTGGCACTGTGGGGCAATGTAACTAGCACCGTGGGCCATTTTCAGTGGCCACACCCCTTCTGGAGCGTGGCCACACCCCTTCTGGTGTGTGGCCACACCCATTTTCGGCACACACGCCTTTGGCACGCGCACATCCTTCTTTTTGTGATCATATGTCTTATGTATTACTTTAGTTTGAATACTTTTATTACATGGGCAGTTAAACACATCTAAAACTCATACCTTCAGCAAAACCCCTGGATGTCAGAACAGGTGTCTCATTGAAAGTCCAGGAGAACTCCCATTTGTCTTCATCTCTCTAACACCTATAATTCATAACAAGTCATCTTACATAGAGAAGAGGCAAACCTGGCACATTTAGCTATCAACATCCTGATCTGCCAGCTACTCCCAACAGAAGAAACAAAGAACATAGAGAAGAGTAATAAATAGATAATAATAATAATAATCATTTTATTTATATAGCACTCTTTCTCCAACAGGACTCAAGGCGCTTTACAGACCTCAAAAACAATGCACATAATACAGACGATTTAAGTAATACATCAAAAGATAAACCACACAGACATAAAAGAAAACCTTGAACACACAGAAAGAATAATGTATGATTGGTGTAAGCATTTTGGGTAATAAACTTCCAAGGGTTGTGTATTCCACCCTCGAAAGGTACCAGGTGCGGCAGCCATCTTGGGCGCACTGCGTAAGATTACCCAGGGTGGAATAGTCTACCCCTAGAAGAGATAACACAAAATGGGGAGATTGCAGAGTCCTAAAGTTTAGAGTAGGGTTCCAACAAAACCATCAGGTCCATGTATTTTTCATCCCATCCACAAGCGCACCATATAAGGCAGCCATGATTGTATCTTACAAATATGCCACCCTCTTTTAGCAAACTTACTGTATTTTAAAAGTGGCTACGTTTGTTGAAAATAGGCAGATCAAAACATGATCTCAAACGTGGCCCTCATGGAACCATAACAGAGTTACTCCTTTAAATTATGAGGGTTCTTCACACACTCAAGTCAAGAAAATATTTATTAGTGTTTAATACATAGTTATCATTTTTATGGTATCCGTTTGATAGCTAGACAGTGTCTAGTTCAGGGGTGGGGAACCTTTGGCCCTCCAGCTGATGTTGAACTACACATACCAGCATGCCTCGCTACAGTTTTGCTATTTGGTCATGCTAAAACTGTTGCAGGGCATGCTGGGATGTGTAGTTTAACAACAGCTGGAGGGCCGAAGGTTCCCCATCCCTGGTCTAGTTAGACAGTCAATAGATAGACACCATATGTTAGACAGACATTAGGTCGACAGGGTCAAAACGTCGACAGGTCAAAGGTCGACATGGTCAAAAGGGCGACATAAAAAAGATAGACAAATGTTTTTTTTTAATGTAACATGTTTTTGGACTATTTCATACCTTCTCTATCCATGTTGGCATAGAGTTGGTTATAAACCTTGTGGTGAGCACAGCGAGCCACCGAGCCCGAAGCGTGGCGAGCGCAACGAGCCCCGCGAGGGTATGCCTTTCTACAATTGGGGGTCCCAGATGACAAAACTATCCACACATCCACAAAAATGCAAAAAACATGGTGTCTACCTTTTTCATGTCGACCTTTTGACCCTGTCGACCTAATGTCTGTCTAACATATGGTATCTATCTATCTATTGACTGTCTAACTAGACACTATCTATCTTTCATACCGGAACTCATTTTTATATACCTAGATTTTGTGGAATACTGTCGCTGATGTTGCGGTTATGCTGCTTGGTTTTGTTTATACGCACAAAGAGAAATGTATAATGATAAATTCAGAGCATAGCACAGAAACACAATATATAGCTGAGAGCTTTCGCTACTTTAGTTGCTTAAAATATTTTTTCCCTGGCACTTTGCTTAGAATTATTATTCCCCAGACATACAATTATCAGAATGAGCCTCTATTATACATAGCCAGCAAGGTACCTAGAATCAGTCTCATGCTTTATTGCTTTGTACTGAACATGTAATTGAACCAATAAATAAATCTACTCTGCTGTAGAGCGCACGTTTGATTTATAAGAGCAATAGGTCTTCAATTCATTTTATGTTTTGCTTGAACACAAAAGCTGAAACAATTAGGTTTTATAGTGAAATGTTACTTAAATATATGACTTAAATGCTAGCAAAACAGATGCCTTTCTTCTCTATTATATTATCATGTTCAAGCTAGAGCCAACTTACTAGTTTGTCATGACATTGCCCTGTTTAATTGGCATGGCTAAACTAACACCTTTATGCATTGCCAGAGGGGAACTTAGTCTTCCAAAATTATAATGTATCAAGTCTTCAATGATACAATTCCCTTACAGAAATTCATTATTTAGTAACAACTATTTAGATAGCACCAGCATACACCATAGCAATTAGCAACAAACACATTAATAAATAAGACTAGGGTTATACCGTATTTACTAAGCAGTGGCTTTTCAAAGTCATGAACATTTTGCATTTAATATTATTGAAGTTTTAAATCCCACATCCAGGACCACCAAGTGGGAGCTTTAAAAATATGCCGATTAGTAATTATACCTCTAGGTATTAACAGACAGTGGTAAGAGTGCCCTAATTGCAGGATTACAACCTACAGGAGTTTAATGCAGGAGTTTAAGAGCCACATATTGTATATTGGTCCAGCCGGATTGCAAGGGTTAAATATGATTGGTGGGCTACAGTATATGTTCCAGTTACAGCAATGTTGCTCTGGGATCAGTGGTTGTTTGAATATAGAAAGAGAACACATTTTACGATTTGTGTAGAGTGGTGGTAATTTTATAGAATACTTTAGGGAAGATAAGTAGGTGGTTTAGGAATTTCATATGCTTGCCTGAAGAGCAGAATGTTTGGAGTCTAAAGGAGAGTCTTGTTGTGCAAGGGTGGGTATTCCACTTAGTGGGTGCAGGCCAAAAAAGTTCTGTAGTCCGTAATGGGAGCAGGTATGGAGCATGCTTGAGAAATGTAGAAAATTAATATAAAATTAAAATATTAAATTTAAGGAGAAAAATTATTACTCACTAGTCTTGTTTCACATAAAAAATAGATGATATTATTTATACCAAATGTCTAATAGCTTTAGGTAAATCAAACAAAACTAAAGTATTAATTTAGGCCAAAACAACACAAACAAAAATATGGTTTTACCACTAAAAGGGGAGATGTACTAAGCAGTGATAAAAGTGGAGAAGTGAGCCATTGGAGAAGTTGCCCATGGCAACCAATCAGCTGCTCTGTATACTTTGACAGTATGCAAATTATAAAAATGTTACATTAATGCCGATTGGTTGCTATGGGCAACTTCTCCACTGTTCTTACTGCTTAAATAATCCTAGTATCACTTTCTTTTCTTGTTCCAAATCTCTTATCTGTATAAGAAACCACTCCAGAGATGCAATAAAGCTATTATGTAGCTGGGTACATCGGAGATTGGTGGAATATTTACTGGAAAGCAGGATGTCAAAGCCTCAGATAATGGGGCTTGATAAGGAGATTTATGGTAGACTTCCCATGGTTAAATCTCTTTCTGCGAGGTACACTGGTGTCCACAGGGAATACATCAGGGTGTAGAGATGGATCTTGATCCAGAGGCACGAACAGGCTAAAGCAGGCATTCCCAACCATGGTCCTCAAGGCACACTAACAGTGCAGGTTTTAGTGATATCCAGGCTTCAGCACAGGTGACAATTAGTAGCTCAGTTATTTTGATTTAACCATCTGTGCTGCAGCCTGGATATCACTAAAACCTGCACTGTTGGTGTGCCTTGAGGACTGTGGTTGGGAATGTCTGGGCTAAAGCTTTAGACTGTCCCAGAATGCATTGCGGGGCCTCCTCTATAACCCCGCCTCCAGGCACTGTGAGCTCAGTTTTGTTAATCAGTCCAATGCAGAAGCAGGTAAAAGAGAAGGCAGATGTTAGTCACATAGAGCCACGTTCTCACGACAGGAGAAGGGACTAGCGGCTAATGCCATACAAACCCAAAGATGCTAAGTGCGTCAGGGTGGGCGCCCTGTGGAACCCAATTTTCCCACGCAGAAAGATTTAACCATGGTAAGTCTACCATAAATATCCTTTTCTGCAGCGGGGTATACTGTGTTCCAAAGGGAATACATCAGGGATGTCCTAAAGCAGTTCCTCAAAAGAAGCGGGTATGAGAACTCGGCGTCCAAATGAAGCATCCTGGCAGGCGGAAGCATCCAAGACATAGAACCTAATAAACGTGTTCACTAAGGACCACATAGCCGCCTTGTACAATTGTTCTGCAGACGCGCCACGACAGGCCGCCCAAGAGGGCCCAACAGAGCAAGTAGAATGGGCCTTAAAAGCAGCAGGAGCTGGGAGTCCAGCCTGCGCATAAGCTTGTGCAATTACCTTCCTAATCCATCTGGCCAAGGTTTCCTTATTCGCAGGCCAGCCATGTTTGTGGAAACCAAACAGTATGAAGAGGGTATCTGACCTCCCGATAGAGGCAGTCCTCTCCACATATATACGGAGAGCCCGTACCACATCCAAAGACCATTCTTTGGAGGACAATTCGGAAGAGATGAAGGCTGGAACCACAATCTCTTGATTAAAGGTGAAAAACTGACACCACCTTAGGTAAATAACCAGGGTGAGTTCTAAGAACTGCTCGGGAACGATGAAATATCAAAAAGGGTGCACGACAGGACGAAGCACCTAAGTCTGACACCCTTCTAGCAGAGGCAATAGCCAGCAGAAACAGGACCTTGGCTATGAGTCATTTAAGGTCCACTGACTCAAGAGGTTCAAATGGAGACTCTTGCAGGGCATTCAGGGCAAAAGACAAATCCCATGGAGCCACAGGAGGGACATAGGGGGGCTGAATCCACAGTACGCCCTGAGTAAATGTATGAATTTCAGGTATAGACGCAATTTTTCTCTGAAACCACACCAACAAGGCAGATGTGAGCCTTGAGGGAGGCCACATGAAGTCCTAAATCCAGGCCTTGTTGCAAAGAAATCCAGAAGTAGGTGAAGTAAGAATTCCAGACCCTATAATAAATCCGTGCAGAAGCCGGTTTGCGGGCCTTTAGCATAGTTTGGATAACCGCCTCAGAGAATCCTTTGGCCCACAGGAGTGAAACTTCAAGAGCCACGCCGTCAAAGCCAGTCTGGCCAGGTCCGGGTAGACACAAGGGCCCTGAACAAGGAAATCTGGGTGTTGAGGAAGTGGAAGAGGATGCTCTATCGATAGACCCTGCAGGTCTGAGAACCAATGCTGTCTGGGTCACGCTGGAGCGACTAGAAGTAGTAATCCTCCTCCTTGCTTGAACTTCCGTAGTACCCTGGGCAGAAGTGACAATGGAGGGAACACGTAGGGCAGCCGAAAGTTCCATGGAATTGCCAGTGCATCCACGAACACTGCTTGAGGATCCCTTGTTTTTGATCCGAAGACCGGAACTTTGTGATTGTGTCGTGATGCCATCAGGTCTACATCTGGTAGACCCCACTTGTCTACTAGGAGTTGAAAGACTTCCTGATGAAGACTCCACTTTCCGGCGTGTACGTCCTTTTGACTGAGGAAATCCGCTTCCCAGTTGAGGAATCCCGGAATGAACACTGCCGATATTGCTGGCAGATAGCGTTCTGCCCAACAAAGGATTTATGACACTTCCATCATTGCCATGCGGCTTCGAGTGACGCCTTGATGGTTTATGTATGCCACCATGGTGGCGTTGTCCTATTGTACTTGAACAGGCCTGTTCTGTATCAGAGACAGGCCAAGAGTCAAAGCATTGAACACTGCCCGCAATTCCAGAATGTTTATCGGGAGGAGAGATTCCTCCTTGGTCCACCGACCCTGGAGAGAGTGTTGCTCCAGCTCCACGCCCCAACCCCTCAGACTGGTGTCCGTAGTCAGGGGAATCCAGGAGGGACGGCCCCTGCTCAACTGCTGGTCCTGTAGCCACCAGCTCAGTGACAGACGAACCTCCGGAGTCAAGGAGATCATTTGAGACCTGATCCGATGAGGCAGGCCATCCCACTTGGAAAGGATTAACCTCTGTAGAGGGCAGGAATGAAATTGAGCGTACTCTACCATGTTGAAAGCCGACACCATGAGGCCTAGTACTTGCATCGGCGAGTGTATCAACACTCTTGTCAAGAGAGGAAGTATCTCATCCTCTCCTGAAGTTTCAGGACTTTCTCTGGACAGAAACAGTCTTTGGTCGTGTGTGTCCTGCAGTGCCCCCAGGTGCACAATGCTCCAAACAGGGACCAGCGAGGACTTCTTCCAGTTGACGAGCCACCCATGGGCTTGTAGGAAGCGTACCGTCAGTTGCAGATGACCGAGAAGGACATCTTGGGAGATTGCAAGGATCAGCAAGTCGTCCAAATACGGCAGGATCCTGATTCACCAACGACGCAAATGAACCGTCATCACAGCCATAACCTTGGTGAAGATCCGAGGGGCCGTGGCCAGTTCAAACGGCAGAGCCTGGAACTGATAATGAAGGTCGTCAATAGCAAACCGCAGATATTGCTGATGATATGGCAATAGGTATATGCAAATAAGCATCTTGTATATCCAGGGATAGCATATAGTCTCCGGGTTCCATGGCCAGTACAATTGAGCGCCATGTTTCCATACGGAATGAGGACACTCTCACAAACTTGTTCAGTGATTTCAGGTTGAGAATAGGCCGGAAAGACCCATCAGGTTTCGGGACTAGAAACAGGGTCGAGTAGTATCCTCTGCCTCTCTAGTTCAGAGGTACCGGCACTACCACTCCTGTATCCAGGAGTGACTGTACCACCAACAACCCACGAGAGACTTCTTCTCACATCCATGCATCTGAAGTGGTCATTAACCAGACCTGGATGAATCGTAGAAGTTGACACCCCACCCTGGGATCCCCCAGGGGGAGGCCTGTCCCATCATGCAGCAGGCTTGTCATGAGAAGCAGGCTGACGAGCAGCCTAGGATTGTGAGGCCTTGAGCTTAGTGGTTGTTGGGAGCACGAGACAATCTTGGGTATGCCTGACCTTCGCTTTCCCTTAAGGCTGAAAGCAGGGAAAAGTGGTACCTTTTGCCTTCTGTGCAGAAGGAGTAGCATTTGGGAGAAAAGCAGTCATAGTAGCCGCCAATTCAGATCACATTTTTAATTAGGTCTTCTCCCAATAAGATGTACCCAGTAAAGGGGAATACCTCCGAGGACTTTTGGAGTCCAGGTCCATCTTCCATGATGACTATGGTCAGATATATCCTCGGGCAGCTCTTCCTCTAATGCCTAATCCAGTCATCAATCTATTTTGCAGCCCCAAGAGGACACAATTGTGGTCTACACCCGTAAGGGAGTAATAGACTTCAGGCATCCCTCCACAGGCTTATCGGTCGGTTCCTACAGTGAGGGGACAGTGGTGAGAGGCAGAGTGCATGACACCCGATGGGTGACACATGGAGTTCACTAGCAGTGAATTATCTACTTGTTATATAACTCTGCAGGGGGAGAATATCGAGCTAATGCCCATTGTAGAAAGAGGGAATGTCTTCCCTGGATTAGACCAGGGGTCTTGTCTGATGTACACTTAATGGTCAGATTGTGGTAACCAAGTTTCATTTACCCTCTGACGTGTGAACATATTGGTTTGCTTAACCACAGTAGGGCAATCCTCTTATCAGCGATTTGTAGGATTTGCTTCCCAGTAATCACAAGGGCAGTGGTGTCATTTAGCAATGGAAAATCCTTGTCAGAAACACCTAATATAGGGACTGACAGGACAGCATGATCTCCCTCTCTACAGATAAAATATCAGAGAGATTATTGGATAGGGAGGAGGAAGCAGCTCGCTTAGATGATCCACAGACACGAGAGTGACCTGCAATAAGGTTTTGCCTGACCAAGGAATGAGTCATACACTACAACCCGTGAGGCAAAATTTTCACGCCCAAAGCAGAGTAACCATGGAGATATCAGTGGTCCCATAGAGGGCACAAAGCGTTCAACTAGAGTACCCAGTAGGTTTGAGAACGCAGCCCAGGTTGGCTCCTGATTGATTACAGGAGCTGCGGACTGACTGGGAGATGTATGAGACATAGGGGGTCATTCCGACCCGATCGCTCGCTGCAGTTTTTCGCAGCGCGATCGGGTCAGAATTGCGCATGCCAAAGGCCGTCGTTTCCCTGCTATCGCCTCTGCCTGATTGACAGGCCGAGGCGGTCGCTGGGCGCCGTTATGGGGACGCAGTCCGGCCAACCCTGGCGTGGCTGTACCGTGCAGGGGGGAAGCGCCGCAGCGGCTGCATGATGTCACACGCAGCCGCTGCGGGCCGGGAGGGACAAGTAGCTCCTGGCAAGCACACTAAAGCTGCGCTGGCCGGGAGCTACTCCTAAAGTGCAAAAGTATTGCCTGTACGATGCTTTTGCACTTCTGCAGGGGGGGGGGGGGGGGGGGGGCACTGACATGCGGGGCAGGATAGCCCTGTGCTGGGCGTCCCCCCGCATGTCTATTATCCTGATCGTAGCCCTGCAAAATTTTGCAGGGCTACGATCAACTCGGAATGACACCCCTAGTACACAGACCATCACACAAACTTCCCCCTCAGGTAAATCCATCACGCATGCTCTGCAGCATGCAGGAGTGTCCCTAGATTTACTACCCTACATGTTCAACATTATATACAAATGCAGCAGAGAGTGGTTTAGTACGATGAAGCCAGAGTACAATACCTGCGAATAAATCCGTTAGCATGTGACTGAGTACACAACACCTGCGAATAAATCCAGAATTATGTGTACACAGTAGAATACACGTAATAGGTAAATACTGTGATGCACTATATATTGACCCAGACGCACCTAGTCCCCTAGGGTACAGTATACAGTGATAGATATATCTGGAATACACCGCAGTGAAATCACATAGCAGATACAGGCACACAGTCACATTTGCAACGCAGATAATTATTTTCATGGACAATAAAATTGCAGAATACTCGTACAATATATTCTGTCACAGGTACACTTGTTCTTAACTAACGCTGTCTTAATATCGACATGTAGAATACTTAAGTGTTTGTAAAACTATGGCGCTGATGTACAGGCGGGTTTACAAAGGAGACATTGCCCTGCAGTCCCAGAGACCAGTCGCATCTATTTTAGAAAATGGCGCCCAGCGTCTCAGTCAGGGAGGGAGAGTGTGAGGCAGCTTCAGGGTGGGAACACCAGCAGTAGATAGCGCCCTGGGCCGGGGGAGAGGCTACAGGTCAAGCGCCGCCTCCACTATGCTGGACTTCACCACCTGGTACTATGGAGTCTTATTAAAATGGATATTAGTATATCCGACCTGTACTCCTATGCCCTGGTGGATATAGTGGGGTCCCTGCTCGGTGACAGTGTCCATGCCAGCGTCACAGTCAGTCTCCCTAGAATGCGATTTAATGGCGGGTCCTGCCTGAGGGACCCTCTTACCTCCTCCCTTTTGTAGCAGCAACGCGAACCAGGAGAGTATCTACAACCATGTGCCTAGAGCCGGAGTGTCTCTGCCGCAAGTACCCGGGAACAGAGCCAGTGGGAGTATGCGACGACGCTGGGGAAGTGATGGAGCCACAGCACAGTATGTCCCACTGACATATGAAGTGCTGCAGCCCTTGAAGTCTTCTAAAAAGCTTTTTCAGGGCTGCCTAGCGCAGCCCCTCTGTTAAGTGACCTGCTTCATGCAGTCACCAACTCTAAAACGGAGCTCACAGTGCCTGGAGGCAGGGTTATAGAGGAGGCTCCGCAATGCATTCTGGGACAGTCTAAATCTTTAGCCTGTTGGTGCCTCTGGATCAAGATCCATCTCTACACCCCAATGTTTTTCCCTGTGAAACACCATGTACCCCGCTGCAGAAACATAGTTATGCAATAAAGCAATAGAGTCTATGGTCACTTATTAGAGTGGCTGGTGCAACAGAGACACAGGAGACATAATTCGGGTGTACAGTATAGCAGCCCAGGATACAAGTCTAAAAAAATGGTCCCAAAATGCCCATATTTTTGCCACAATTCCTCATTACCTCCCACAAACAGCCACTCACTGTCAATTACTTGCATATGAATAGTCACTGCGAGCGTTTTACAGGCAGTTAATCGGGAATTATTCAATGTTACTTGCTCACAACATAGCACTGTCTAGGAAGTGACGAAACACCGAGGATTGGCCTCAAGAAGCTGAGAACACATTTTCTCAACTAGAACAACTCTTTACATTGCCACCAATACAAAGTTAGCAAAGTCCAGATCAGCCTTTTTACCTCGAAGTGGGCGCCTCTATGGTGGGAGTTGGGACAATCCTTTTCCCCAAACGATGCAGCTGTGAAGGGATATTCTTGTGGTTTCTTCTGCAAGTTCTCTGCTCTTATGAACTATGTGGTAGGGAACAAGAAATTGCCAGCCAAACTTGGCTTACAGGAGTGGTGGCACCTGTCTTAACTATCGTCAGGCCAGGTGGTCATTTTTCTTTGATAGTTTGATGTGAGGACAGTTGTAGGTCAGTGGTTCCCAAAAAGGGCCCTCAAGGACCCCTAACAATTCACATTTTCCAGGTCAGCCAGTAGGTGCACTGTCACCTGGAAAATGTGAACCATTAGGGGTCCTTGAGGACAGAGTTTGGGAACCATTTGTATCTGTGGACACATCTGTAGTAATAGTGGTCAATCGCTGGCATGAGATCTTCTTATAGGTCCAAATCTGGACACCGTAGGGAAATATATTATCTTTGTCAAGCTCGAACATTACTAGTTGAAGTGAAGGATATCTTTCTCATACATTTATCCATTCACACCACTCATCCATCACACGCCAAGCATACATGAAACATCCAAAATTACTCACATAACACGTGCTTTCAATGGGTCACTTTAGCCAAAACAGAGACAGAGAGGACTATTTATCAGTAGGCAACTTTATTTAGTCTTTTATATATGTAACAAAATTACAGCTTCTATCCAGCAACAAAAAAAAAAGCATATATTGAGATACTCATCTTCTCAATGAGGAAAGCAAAGTCTTGGCACTCCACACAGGCATGTGCCAGCGATATGATGCTGCTTTCTATGAAGGAAAAGGACGGCTGTCACCCAAACACAACCATTTCCAGTGCTACAGGTTCATGGTAGGTTCTATGCAAATGTAGGTTTCTCCAAAGCTCACCAATTTATGCTGTTCTTCAATCGATCACATCTGAATGAGCCACAATAAGGTTATATTGATGGGCAATTGAGTAGTGCAGAGTTGCAGATAATAGAGGTATCATGGGTGCACCTAGACTGATCCAAAAAGGACCTCCTGTAGGTCACTGCAACTTAAATGGTGGTTGCTTTTATGTTAGAATGGGATCAAAGTAGTTAAAGGGGATTTCCCAACTCAAAGAGGACTTTTATTGGCTTGCACAAGCTCTCTAACAACTTTTACTAAATAGTCTGGGAAACACAAAGATGCCCCCTGTACACATTAGTATTTTTACACAATGTTTGTTGTACCCCAAATACACAGTATACCTACATTTTGGAAATCTCCTCTGTGTGCATCCATGATTAGCTTTAATGCACTATTAGATCAAGCCTACACTGGAGCAAATAGCGTTGGGGTCAAGGACGGTCAGATCTGGACTTCCCCAAGGTCTCTAAAGCAGTGGTTCCCAAATGCAGTCCTCAAGGAGCACCAACGGTCCGGGTTTTAAGTAGGTCCATGGCTCATCACAGATGGTTAAATCATTGACTGAGGTACTAATGAAGTCACCTGTGGCCAAGCAAGGATACACTTAATACATGGACCGCTAGTGCTCCTTGAGGACAGAGTTTGCCACTGCTCTAAAGAATTCATATCTTCTAAAAGTAATCTGTTGACCTAGAAGCACTGAGTGGCCACTGAATTTGAACACAGCTGTGCTCCAGTGATCTGAATCAGTCCGTATCTGCTAAAATCTCCAGGATTTTTGGGCTGTCATTGACAACAGTAGTACATTTATGGTGGCTGCCATCCATTACCAACCACTGCGTTTGTACATCATACCAGATTTTGTGAAGAGACATGAGAGAGAGTCAGTGGGTGGTTGGAAAACTGTTAAATCGCACAACTTAAAAGGAAAAGTATTAAGAGTTCTGGAGTGCATGTTTAAAACAAATGTAAGCAATGGAATATGAAACCCGACAACTGCACCACTAACGGGAAAGTTGAACCAAGTTTTCCTTTTCTTTTTTTGGACAATTAAATTGCTGGTTACTTGGTTTCATGGCTTTTTATTTTTTTATTTATTTTCTTATAATACTATAACAGCTGCTAAGGAGAGCATCACTATCTGAGAACTTCCCTGGCACTAAATTACAATCAGTGATACAATGTGACCGTATACTACTGTATCACATCTAGAAGTATCATATCGAAGATTCAATGCAGTAAATTCCTAAAAATAAAAATGAGCTAGGCTGCATTACTACTGAAGCACATATGTAAAAGTTAGTTAGATATTACGTTCCTAAATAATGCATATTAACATAATGAATCCACTGCACTGTTCTATAGAGCCATGGGTACACAATACACAGTACTGACAAACATGATGATACTGGGGATTCAAACAGATGTCTTAGGCATGAAAAGTATACAGTCTAACGCTGGCTATACACTACACAAAAAAAAGCAGACGATCCGACCAAACAGACATGAGGCTGAGTGATGTAACTATTTTAGCTGTGCCTCCATACACAGAAAGATGTACAGATGACTATGTGTAAATCGTCAGAATGATGATCAAATATGTTCGATAATCAAATGATACGATCACGGCCATTTTTGGCTTTGAATGATTATCGTCCACGTACATTCGTTTAAAGATAAATTCGCTTAGAACCTTCGTGCATTGGAACAATTAGCGTTCAATGTATGGTCGGCTAAAGTCAAAATAATAAAATCAAGTTACAAATATGTCAAACTTTGTAATTCAGATAACACTAAAATAAATACAATTACGTCCATACCATAATAGTAAATAGATTTAAAATAGGTGCTTTGTTATATTGGCAGATACAGGCAAACAAAACTCATTTACACCAGCTCTCCATAGAGAGGCCATCACAGTGAGAGGCATTTTTTAAAGCCTAAAGCTGGGTACACACTAGACAACATTTTAAACAAAATATGCCAACGGCCACTGGTAACGACAAATTTGTTTTATCGTACAGTATGTAAGCACTAGATCACTAGCGATACACGCTCCCGTGTGTCGTTAGCGACGTCCTCTGTCGTCTGTACATGCAGCTTAAATTCAACAATGTCGTTAACTACTAGGACCATATTGTGCAGTCTGTATGCTACCGACGACAAACGACATGTTAAATTAGTCTGAAACCCAACAATTTGGTAGTGTCAAACAACTTGCATTTATTGTAAAATCGCTCAGTGTGCGCGCACAATAATGTTTGTCCGGGAGTTCCAGGTAAAATAGTAAGAGACATCGTATCGTTTGCATGTCTAGTGTGTACCCAGCTTAAGGGCGAGTGCAAATCACAATTTCTCTTCACATTGTGCGTTACGGAAAAGCTTCTATTTCTGGCAAACGAAAAGAAACTTCTCTAGTAGATGGTTAAAGTAACTTCTAATATGGCTGTAATGTAAAAATTATAAAAAGTACACATAGGGGTACATTTACTAAGATGGGAGTTCTTTTTAACATGGGATGTTGCCCATAGCAACCAATCAGATTCCAGGTATTATCTTCTAGAAGGTGCTAGATGAATGAGAAGTAGAATCTGATTGGTTGCTATGGGCAACATCTCATGTTAAATAGAACTCCCATCTTAGTAAATTTACCCCATAGATGGTTCTCAGCTACTCTGGAACTACTAGTTTGAACGTGGGCTGGTAGAGCACCATGAGACTTGTAGTTCCACATCAGCTAGAGATCAGACTGCAAAACTGAACGCTTCTTAGAGGGTAAAGCAAGATTATGAGATACAAGTGAATTGAGATTATGTAACAAAAATATCTATACAAATGGTTTGAAGAACACAAGAAGTTTCCTGTAAATGAAATTACATTGTTGGCCACACAATTTCAGTTTACAGACAGCAACGCCTTATTTGAGAAATACAGACCTGTACATATCAGGTTTTTGTCATTCTCAAGGAATCATATTAGTTAAGTGCAATCAGGGTCACAAGTTATGAAAAAGGGGTTAATGTCCTCCCTAAACTTTAACTAGAATCCTAAAATTCATTGATATCTCCACTGTTAAGTGATGTACCAAGAACATGCTGCTACATGCAATCCTTCACCAAATAAAATTGTTACCAGTATAAATTTTCCGGAATAATCAGTTTACACTCGCTCACAGGACAAAACATGTCGTTTCAGAAAGCACTACATCCTCCACAGTAGCTAACTTTATTCCATTTTTTTTTAAAGCAGTTCCAAAAACTTTAGACAACAAAATTAAGTGGATAGCGACTAGCTGACTTGTCACCCATCTTTTGCAATCTATACTTTTATAAAACATCTCTATTTAGAAATCGACAAGGATCCACAGACTAATAGACTACGATACTGACACCGCATTGTCATTTTTACATAAATTGACAAAAGTGCAGTTGCAGCAAAACCAGCCAAAGTAATGCACCAGTTTAAATTCCATAGTCCTTCATATCAAAAGTAATTTCTAAGAATGAATAGTCAAAATGAAAAAAAGGGATCGCAGAAAGAATGGATGTGCAAAACGCCATTTTTACATTCACATTTGTGGATATGGCATTAAGTACAGTGTTCTTCAAATCCAGTAAACAAGTGTGTGCAACAAATAAAAAGGACAATTGAGCAGCGTGCCTGCCACCTGGTGGTCAGAAGGTAAGCTACAGAATTTATGAATATGGTTTGAAATGAAACATTGTATTCAAATGTATTCACTAAGCTGGGTACAGAGTTGGACGATGTGTTCCCAGCCGAGAAGTCGAGCCAGCGCGTACCCGGTTCAACATATAAGGTAGATACATCCAGTAGTTAACCAAGTGTTGTATTTTAATTAATCAAACGGTAGGTAGCCAAAGAAGCATGGGTAGCTGAAAGTCATTTAGTATGTAGTACATAATTTCAGGAATGCTACCTTCAATCATGTCAAGGGACAATCCAGTGTGTCTTTATAAGCAGTTACAATTAGCCACTGAAATTTAAGGGCTGTATTGCTACGATTACATGAACAGGTTTAGCTGTAATATTGTAGAGACTGTCTTAATTTTTTAGCAATTTAACACTCTAGATCCTGGCTCTTTAAACCAGATTATCCTTATGCAGGACTAGAACCGCTTACTCAAGGTAAGACATAAGGTCGTCTTTAGAATTTCCCTATGTAAGAGCATCCTGATTTAATCAGACTACTGTAGTCAAAAAATGCTGCCCCCGTAATGTATTTAGTTCTCCCATTATACTTCATTAGGGAATAAAAACAGTCAACAAAAATGTAAGAAAACAAATCTATTTACATTCTTAATAGCTCTAATAAAAAAGGTACACACACTACAAATGTTATGAGCAGTCAGGACCTTCACCTAATACAGTATGTTGCATATAGCAACAGAAGTCTGTAGGGATGGGAAAGGAGTTTGGATGACAGAAGCAATGGACTATGAATGCAGGAGTTGTCTGCCCATATTAATGGGGGCCTGTTGAAACCTGACATTTGGTCAGAACACAGAGTCTTTCGATTTAGACACACACACACACACACACACACACACACACACACACACACACATATTTTAGGTATATGGCTTAATCTGAGATATAAGCAGTCAAACCCAGCAGGTTACTTAAAGATAGTTTTGAGGTTTACCGGGGGGGCAATTCAATTGGGCACCTGTCCATGCAATTACATTTTTGCTTCAATTGGGCACCCATTACTTCTGATGCGCTCAAAGGCACTAATTGCAGCTGCACTAAGTGGCTAAACCCAACTAAAAAACTGCTCGTAAAGTAAAAAGTCCTCTTTTGGCGCCCAAATAAGATACTTTATTTCACAAATTTCTGCTCGCCACCTTAGGAGGCAGCAAGCAGAAATTACGGCGCTTGCTCTATTTGCGGGCACAATTGAAATGATGCCAGTGGCACCCAAAACTATTGAATGGACCTCTTTAGAAAACCCCCCCAGCATTTATAAACATTATTCGGAAAAATCATAATGACTAAACCATTGTGATGTAGACCCTGCAAGTTGTAATGAATATAAATTAATCTGACACGGGAGGAAGGAAGCAGGTATTACAATTTATCGAATGAAAACATGTTTAAAAACAGTGATTTCAATGGTGAAGTAGTTAAAAAAAAATATATATAACAAAAATCAAACACAACTATCAATGGTTATCAACCAAATGTTGGTCACCAAACAAACAACTGGGGATAATGTGGAATTGTCTTTATCCTAACTTGAGTAGCGGGGAAAAAAAATTCAGCATATGGCAAGAAAGTAAAAAAATTATAAAAAAAAATATTTTATATATAAAATCATATGAATTTTTTTTCTAGCAAATTATTCTGATGCGATGGTCAGTTTTCTAAAGATTCATTTGATCGTTAGCTTCCGATGTCATCCCTAGGGTAAAATGTGTAATTCTAAAGCAGAGGTTCTCAAACTCTGTCCTCGGGGGCTCACACAGTGCATGTTTTGCAGGTCTCCTCACAGAATCGCAAGTGAAATAATTAGCTCCACCTGTGGACCTTTTAAAATGTGTCAGTGAGTAATTAATACACATGTGCACCTGCTGGGTTACCTGCAAAACATGCACTGTGTGGGCTCCCGAGGACCGAGTTTGAGAACCTCTGTTCTACAGTGTGATTTCATAAATTTATGTCTTTAGGTTAAATTATGTCCAATATGCATTGTCCATGGCATGCTAATCTGCCGAACAACCCCCCTTTCCCCCCCCATGAAGCAATAGGATACTTTGCACATCTGGCTCCTTAGACTTTGGGTTCCTTTTTTGTAGAGTTCTCAACTATACAAATTACAATCTTAAATATCACTAGCACAGGACATTATCTAATCTAAGATTTGTTCTCAGATGGACAAATGACGGGCCTAAAACTTAGGCAGAGTTTAGCAATGGATGGGTCAGGGCTTTTTATTACCAGGGTGGAGACCGATGAATGACTGATAAGCAGATGGTATCCTGATCACAAGTGCTGCAAAATAGTAACAATTGTACTAATGCAAGCCCTGCCTGCAGTAGGTAGTAACAACTGCAACAAACAAGTGCTGTCCTAGTCTGACCCTATGAAGAAGAAGAAAAAGAAAAAAAAAAAAAAAAAAGAGAAAGACACGACCAGGAAACAAACAGC
This sequence comes from Pseudophryne corroboree, assembly GCF_028390025.1. NCBI lineage: Eukaryota > Metazoa > Chordata > Amphibia > Anura > Myobatrachidae > Pseudophryne > Pseudophryne corroboree. The sequence goes on from NC_086447.1 coordinate 220,225,523, forward strand.
AAGTTCACGGACAGCAGACATCAAGCTACTTTAAAAATACTGCAGAAATGAACTAATGCACAAGTCACTATTTTTTATTCATTTCTAGATCAGGCCTGAAATGAGCAGTGACTTTGCCGAGAAGAGTTGCGTTCTTCAAAATTACCCAGGCTTTCATGCTACGTGAGCTAATCCACAGATTCTCCTTGACATTTAAAAAGATATGGTTACATTGGCTGGAGTGAATTTAACTAACCACCAAATAGGTTTGTATTACATAAGGAAGGGAATGCTAATTATTATACATTTCACCTGTGCCCTCTTATTTATTAAAACAAAACAATTTTATATTTACAAATTAGAACAGCCTGGTTTAAGCAGCAGCCAGCTACCTGCCTTCATGCTACTGAGGCACGATGTTCTAGAACCCAGGTGACGAGCGATCGTGGGCAAAGTTTTAAAGGACTACTACTGCATTAGCGATTAATTTACACATCACCATGTTTCTTTATTCATTTTGAACTCTTACAGTATGAAATAAAAACAAGACAAGAGTTTTCCGAGAGTCTCGTTTGCTTGGAATACAAGCTTTGGAAATGGAACAAAATGCGTATAGCTGAAGTACGAGTATCTATTAACAAATATATTGCATTTAGTCTTAAACTGCCATGCAACACTTTTTGAAATACACTTCAAGATTATTCTTTGCAAATCATTTGTGACCAATTGTCATACATATACAGGATGGTGACCATAGCTTCAACCAGAGTAAAAGTAGGGAACAGGAATATATCAGCAATACTACCTGTCAGTTTGCAAATAGAAGATGGTCAATCATCCATGGTAACGATAGGATTGCTCCATCTATTAGTTGCCTGCGATTCCTATATTGCCTTCTCAGAACACCTCTATATGCCTGTGGGTAGGAGAACTAAGAGGTAGGTGTCTTAGCAGATGGATGGACCCGAGACTCTCAAAACACCATTGCTTTCAATGTTTCTAGAGCTTTATTCCAAAAATTGCTCTATCCACAAGAACATTTCAACTTAGAAGACTTTGAGGAAAATACTAAGCAAGCTCCCTCTCCCATCCTAGAACGATGGAGATCTATAGCAAGAGCAAATGTTTCTCCTATTTGGAAGATCTCTATTTAGGTTCGAAATTTGCTACTCTTGATGCGGCTGTGGTGAAAGCCTTGGTTGCTCTGCCAGCCACGTAGGTGTAGCTAAACAGCTGGCAAGGCAAGTGCAGATTTACTCTGCGTAAAGGGGCAAGTTTACCTTTGCTCCCCTCAGTGCTGCAAGTGCTACACTCCGATGCATAGAAGGTTTTACACTGAGAAATGCACCATTAAAATGGTTTTCTTCATGGCACTGCAAGTCAAATAGAGACCATGTGAAACTAGCAAGGTTGTAATAGCATTTGTTAGTTTTGCAAAAACATTGTTGTTAGGTAGTCAAATTGGTAATTCTGCTACAAATACTGTAATTTCAAAAGTGCTTTTAAAGGAAACACAGCTTGAAACAGTGAAAGTACTTTAAAGAAGATAAACTAAATAAAGCCCCTATGAACTAGAGGAGAGCTGCAATGCAGCGTGTTAAAATGCATCAAGCCATCTTGAGCACCAAAAAGTTTAAATGGCCATTGAAAGTCTAAAAATAAGAATTTACTTACCGATAATTCTATTTCTCGGAGTCCGTAGTGGATGCTGGGGTTCCTGAAAGGACCATGGGGAATAGCGGCTCCGCAGGAGACAGGGCACAAAAAAGTAAAGCTTTACTAGGTCAGGTGGTGTGCACTGGCTCCTCCCCCTATGACCCTCCTCCAGACTCCAGTTAGGTACTGTGCCCGGACGAGCATACACAATAAGGGAGGCATTTTGAATCCCGGGTAAGACTCATACCAGCCACACCAATCACACCGTACAACTTGTGATCTAAACCCAGTTAACAGTATGACAACAGAAAGGGCCTCTTAAAGATGGCTCCTTAACAATAACCCGAATTAGTTAACAATAACTATGTACAAGTATTGCAGATAATCCGCACTTGGGATGGGCGCCCAGCATCCACTACGGACTCCGAGAAATAGAATTATCGGTAAGTAAATTCTTATTTTCTCTATCGTCCTAAGTGGATGCTGGGGTTCCTGAAAGGACCATGGGGATTATACCAAAGCTCCCAAACGGGCGGGAGAGTGCGGATGACTCTGCAGCACCGAATGAGAGAACTCCAGGTCCTCCTTTGCCAGGGTATCAAATTTGTAAAATTTTACAAACGTGTTCTCCCCCGACCACGTAGCTGCTCGGCAGAGTTGTAATGCCGAGACCCCTCGGGCAGCCGCCCAAGATGAGCCCACCTTCCTTGTGGAGTGGGCTTTTACAGTTTTAGGCTGTGGCAGGCCTGCCACAGAATGTGCAAGTTGAATTGTGTTACAAATCCAACGAGCAATCGACTGCTTAGAAGCAGGTGCGCCCAACTTGTTGGGTGCATACAATATAAACAGCGAGTCAGATTTTCTGACTCCAGCCGTCCTTGCAATGTATATTTTTAAGGCTCTGACAACGTCCAACAACTTGGAGTCCTCCAAGTCGCTAGTGGCCGCAGGCACCACAATAGGTTGGTTCAGATGAAATGCTGATACCACTTTAGGGAGAAAATGCGGACGAGTCCGCAGTTCTGCCCTATCCGAATGGAAGATTAGATAAGGACTTTTATAAGATAAAGCCGCCAATTCAGATACTCTCCTGGCAGAGGCCAGGGCTAGTAACATAGTCACTTTCAATGTGAGATATTTCAAATCCACCTTTTTCAATGGTTCAAACCAATGGGATTTGAGGAAATCTAAAACTACATTTAGATCCCACGGTGCCACCGGAGGCACCACAGGAAGCTGTATATGCAGTACTCCCTTGACAAAAGTCTGGACCTCAGGGACAGAGGCCAATTCTTTTTGGAAGAATATTGACAGGGCCGAAATTTGAACCTTAATGGATCCCAATTTGAGACCCATAGATAATCCTGATTGCAGGAAATGTAGGAAACGACCCAGTTGGAATTCCTCCGTCGGAACCCTCCGATCCTCGCACCACGCTACATATTTTCGCCAAATGCGGTGATAATGTTTCACGGTGACTTCCTTCCGTGCCTTAATCAAGGTAGGAATGACTTCTTCTGGAATGCCTTTCCCTTTTAGGATCTGGCGTTCAACCGCCATGCCGTCAAACGCAGCCGCGGTAAGTCTTGAAAAAGACAGGGACCCTGCTGTAGCAGGTCCCTTCTCAGAGGTAGAGGCCACGGTTCGTCCGTGAGCATCTCTTGAAGTTCCGGATACCAAGTCCTTCTCGGCCAATCCGGAACCACTAGTATTGTTCTTACTCTTCTTTGCCGTATGATCTTCAATACCTTTGGTATGAGCGGCAGAGGAGGAAACACATACACTGACTGGTACACCCAAGGAGTTACCAGTGCGTCCACAGCTATTGCCTGTGGATCTCTTGACCTGGCGCAATATTTGTCCAGTTTCTTGTTGAGGCGAGACGCCATCATGTCTACAATTGGTCTTTCCCAACGGTCTATTAACATGTTGAAGACTTCTGGATGTAGACCCCACTCTCCCGGATGAAGATCGTGTCTGCTGAGGAAGTCTGCTTCCCAGTTGTCCACGCCCGGGATGAACACTGCTGACAGTGCTATCACGTGATTCTCCGCCCAGCGAAGAATCTTGGCAGCTTCTGCCATTGCACTCCTGCTTCTTGTGCCGCCCTGCCTGTTTACATGGGCGACCGCCGTGATGTTGTCCGACTGAATCCACACCGGCTTTCCTTGCAGGAGAAGTTCCGCCTGGCTTAGAGCATTGTAGATTGCTCTTAGTTCCAGAATGTTTATGTGAAGAGACTTTTCCAGACTCGTCCATACTCCCTGGAAGTTTCTTCCTTGTGTGACTGCTCCCCAGCCTCTCAGGCTGGCGTCCGTGGTCACCAGGATCCAATCCTGAATGCCGAATCTGCGGCCTTCTAATAGGTGAGCCTTCTGCAACCACCACAGAAGTGACACCCTTGTCTTTGGTGACAGGGTTATTCGCAGGTGCATCTGCAGATGCGACCCTGACCATTTGTCCAACAGATCCCTTTGGAATATTCTTGCATGGAATCTGCCGAATGGAATTGCTTCGTAAGAAGCCACCATTTTTCCCAGGACTCTTGTGCATTGATGTACTGACACTTTTCCTGGTTTTAGGAGGTTCCTGACCAGATCGGATAACTCCTTGGCTTTTTCCTCTGGAAGGAAAACCTTTTTCTGAACCGTGTCCAGAATCATTCCTAGGAACAGCAGACGAGTTGTCGGGATTAAATGGGATTTTGGAATATTCAGAATCCACCCGTGTTGTCTTAGCACCTCTTGAGATAGTGCTAAAGCTGTCTCCAGCTGTTCTCTGGACCTTGCCCTTATTAGGAGATCGTCCAAGTATGGGATAACTAATACGCCTTTTCTTCGAAGAAGAATCATCATCTCGGCCATTACCTTGGTAAAGACCCGAGGCGCCGTGGACAATCCGAACGGCAGCGTCTGAAACTGATAGTGACAGTTTTGAACAATGAACCTGAGGTACCCCTGGTGTGCGGGGTAAATCGGAACGTGTAGATACGCATCCTTGATGTCCAAGGATACCATAAAGTCCCCTTCTTCCAGGTTCGCTATCACTGCTCTGAGTGACTCCATCTTGAACTTGAACTTTTTTATGTAGAGGTTCAAGGACTTCAGATTTAGAATAGGCCTTACCGAGCCATCCGGCTTCGGTACCACAAATAGAGTGGAATAATACCCCTTTCCTTGTTGTAATAGGGGTACTTTGACTATCACCTGCTGAGCGTACAGCTTGTGAATGGCTTCCAACACCCTCTCCCTTTCGGAAGAGACGGTTGGTAAGGCAGACTTCAGGAAACGATGAGGAGGATCCGTCTCTAATTCCAACCTGTACCCCTGAGATATTATCTGCAGGATCCAGGGGTCTACCTGCGAGTGAGCCCACTGCGCGCTGTAATTTTTGAGACGGCCCCCCACTGTCCCCGAGTCCGCTTGAGAGGCCCCAGCGTCATGCTGAGGTTTTTGCAGGAGCCGGGGAGGGCTTCTGTTCCTGGGAAGGAGCTGCCTGTTGGTGTCTCTTCCCTCTTCCTCTGCCTCGTGGCAGGTACGACAAGCCCTTTGCTCTCTTATTTTTGTAGGAGCGAAAAGGCTGCGGTTGAAAGGTCGGTGCCTTTCTCTGTTGGGGAGTGACTTGAGGTAAAAAAGTGGATTTCCCGGCAGTAGCCGTGGCCACCAAGTCTGATAGACCAACTCCAAATAACTCCTCCCCTTTATACGGCAAAACCTCCATGTGACGTTTTGAATCCGCATCGCCTGTCCACTGTCGTGTCCATAAGGCTCTTCTGGCTGAAATGGACATAGCACTCACCCGAGATGCCAGTGTGCAAATATCCCTCTGTGCATCACGCATATAGATAAATGCATCCTTTATTTGTTCTAACGACAGTAAAACATTGTCCCTATCTAGGGTATCAATATTTTCAATCAGGGATTCTGACCAAACTACTCCAGCACTGCACATCCAGGCAGTTGCTATAGCTGGTCGTAGTATAACACCTGCATGTGTGTATATATTCTTTTGAATAACTTCCATCTTTCTATCTGATGGATCCTTAAGTGCGGCCGTCTCAGGAGAGGGTAACGCCACTTGTTTGGATAAGCGTGTGAGCGCCTTGTCCACCTTAGGGGGTGTTTCCCAGCGCGCCCTAACCTCTGGCGGGAAAGGGTATAATGCCAATAACTTTTTTGAAATTATCAACTTTTTATCAGGAGCAACCCACGCTTCATCACACACGTCATTTAATTCTTCTGATTCAGGAAAAACTGTTTGTAGTTTTTTCACACCATACATAATACCCTGTTTTACGGTATCTGTAGTATCAGCTAAATGTAACGTCTCCTTCATTGCCAAAATCATATAACGTGTGGCCCTACTGGAAAATACGTTTGAATTTCTACCGTCGTCACTGGAATCAGTGCCCGTGTCTGGGTCTGTGTCGACCGACTGAGGCAAAGGGCGTTTTACAGCCCCTGACGGTGTTTGAGGCGCCTGGACAGGCATTAATTGATTGTCCGGCCGCCTCATGTCCTCAACTGACTGTTTAAGGGAAGATAAACCATCACGTAATTCCACAAATAAAGGCATCCATTCTGGTGTCGACCCCCTGGGGGGTGACATCTGCATATTTGGCAATTGCTCCGCCTCCACACCAATATCGTCCTCATACATGTCGACACCACGTACCGACACACACCGCAAACTCACAGGGAATGCTCTAATGAAGACAGGACCCACTAGCCCTTTTGGGGAGACAGAGGGAGAGTCTGCCAGCACACACCACAAAGCGCTATATATACAAGGGATATCCTTATATTAAGTGCTCCCTTATAGCTGCTTTAATATATATATATATAGCCATTAATGTGCCCCCCCTCTCTGTTTTACCCTGTTTCTGTAGTGCAGTGCAGGGGAGAGACCTGGGAGCCGTTCTGACCAGCGGAGCTGTGACAGAAAATGGCGCCGTGTGCTGAGGAGATAGGCCCCGCCCCTTTTTCGGCGGGTTCTTCTCCCGCTATTTTTCCAGTCAGGCAGGGGTTAAATATCTCCATATAGCCCCTATGGGCTATATGTGAGGTATTTTTAGCCTTGTATAAGGTTTATATTTGCCTCTCAGAGCGCCCCCCCCCAGCGCTCTGCACCCTCAGTGACTGCCCAGTGAAGTGTGCTGAGAGGAAAATGGCGCACAGCTGCAGTGCTGTGCGCTACCTTATGAAGACTGAGGAGTCTTCAGCCGCCGGTTTCCGGACCTCTTCACGCTTCAGCATCTGCAAGGGGGTCGGCGGCGCGGCTCCGGGACCGGACTCCACGGCTGGGCCTGTGTTCGATCCCTCTGGAGCTAATGGTGTCCAGTAGCCAAGCAGCAAATCCACTCTGCATGCAGGTGAGTTTACTACTTTCCCCCTAAGTCCCACGTTGCAGTGATCCTGTTGCCAGCAGGACTCACTGTAAAGAAAAAAAAAACCTAAACTAAACTTTCTCTAAGCAGCTCTTTAGGAGAGCCACCTAGATTGCACCCTTCTCGTTCGGGCACAAAATCTAACTGGAGTCTGGAGGAGGGTCATAGGGGGAGGAGCCAGTGCACACCACCTGACCTAGTAAAGCTTTACTTTTTTGTGCCCTGTCTCCTGCGGAGCCGCTATTCCCCATGGTCCTTTCAGGAACCCCAGCATCCACTTAGGACGATAGAGAAATTAGAATTTAGTTTGTGTTATAAAGATTAGCAGTAAGTGCAGTACTAGTGATACCTTAAATCAAAATGCTACAGGGAGACAAGCCATGGTCAGATAATATTTGTGCAAACTTTCACAGTATATTTTCAAAGAAGGTTGTAACCTTAAGTGCTTTCTACCAGGGTTAAGACCATTCCATAATTGCATTCCAGGAGTTTGTGTTCTGATGCCATCTTTACTTTGGTCAGGGAAAGGAAGTGCACATGGAGCTGATGCATGTCAGTACAAGGAGAACATTATCCAGTCTGATGGGACACACATTAAATAATGGAATACCACAACAATTTCAACCCCAGTTCACACAGCTCGTCTCTTGGAGAGGTCAGACACACAGCAGGAAGGCATGCACACAAACGATATGCATATGGTGAGCACTCTGCAGGTTTTACAGTACGCAGATAAAACGCTGGCCTGTTCTCCTGCCATTTGTACATTGTAAAACACAGAATATCTGTAGGCAACTTCAATCCTATCATACATGTCTAGGTTTGCAAAACCAAATGGACTGCCCCACATAATGTGAAAATTGTAATTCTGAAATGAATGGATTTTCCCCATTCTGACACCCTCTCTATTACATTGTATGAGTAGCCAATGACCACACAAAAGGAGGAGGCAAGAGAGCTTCCAGAAGCAGCTATAACACTCCGTGGTGGTTTCTTTGAGTCTTTGCTGACAGTCATCGTCACTTTTCTTTTTCCTGTAGAGGCTCCCTGGTCCACTTTCAATCCTTTGGTCTCCCATGTTCTTCACAGACACGAGAACTGATGCTGGGCTGCTATCCATCCAGAAGATAGACAACCACCTCATATGTGCACATCATTATCGCTGTGTTGGGAATCTGTCTAACCAGGTGCGTTGTGAGGCCCCGGTAGAGGGAACTGTAGCCTTCTTCTTTCACAAGTAGTGACAGGGTCTGAAAGAAGGACCTGTATTTTGTTCCCTCTTCACGTAGTCTTGTCCGTACAACCTCTGCACAAAAAGAGGAGGGAACAAAAAAAATGATATTCAAAATTTCTAAAAAAGAACCAAACACACACTCTATGAAAGCGTGGACTTGGACGCCAACAACATTGTCAGTGGTGTGTAACCTCCCTACATACAATGTCACATATAAACAGTAGCGGAGAAACTTTGCTGCATGAAGCAGTGTTTCCGTTATTAATCACTTAGACGCCACAGGCCCATGGGATGTCTGGCCATCAACATCACATGCAGATTTTGCGCAGCAGAATGATGTGTGGAGTGCATGTGGCAATTACAAAAGTGCAAAGAAGGGATCTACAGTGTTTTGCTGCCACAGGGTGAAGGGTTAAAGCTATTGAGACCTATTGCCAACAATAGGGACATAAGGGGAAGATTAAGGTTACAACTGAAACCTGTAGACAAAGGGGCAGGGCCAGATTAACCCACCTATCATGGGGGGGGTGCCGATGGGCTGCCCGATCAGCAGATTGTCTGCATGGCAGGCACTGGGGGAGGGAACCTGGAAGCAGATGGACCGGGAGGTCCCACTGTGGGCGGCAGCTGCTGGAAGATTCTCATGTTGCTATTATCATGGCAACATGTTGATGACCAGCTGCCTAATTGGCCACAGTTAGCCATACATTGTAAGTATTAATAAACTGTATTTCTAGTTACCTTACAGATTTAATACATTTTTCTATTTGTATGTGTATAGGTAGACAGTTGGACTGATACTGTAGAAAAGGGGGATGGGGGTTCTGGCCACACCCAAACAGCGCTTTTCACAGCTTCTCCCCTTCCCAGCATAAGCCTTTGAACATTTTCAGTCTTAGGCCCATGTGGCTCTTACTCTGACCTTTCAAAATGGGGTGGAGTCGATGCCATAAATAGTAATCGTGCCGCAGGAAAACTGTAGAATCAAAATTCTATACAAGATGAAGTGTTAGGAGACATTAATATAATAGTTTTAGATTATGAAATTCTAATAAAGGGCAGCAGATACATGAACAACTCTTACTGAATATGTACAAAGATGCATAGGGTTCAAGAAATTCTGGTCTGTGAACGTAACTACAGATGGCCACCAAGTGGCAGGGTCTCATACAAATCAGTGTGCAGGTATACAGGATGCAGCAAGTACAATCACAAGATCATATACAGACTGTATTCTTACCATGTGGGTATGCTATGGAGGTGGCACAAGTCTTGGAAGTTGCTGCTGCTAACATGAGCCCAACAAAGTCAGAAGCCTCTTTCGCAGACTCCTCATCATCATCCATCATTGATGCAGACTTCTGTTCCAACAATTTGCGTTTAATACTTTCGTAAATTACAAAGTGGATAACAGTTTCAGAGATGCCAGCATAGGAGGCAGACATGCCCCTGTAAAAACCCTTCAAGCCATCTGCTTTGTATACTCTTCGAATACATTCGAAAGCATTCAGCCGCCGCTCACCTCGGTTTCTAAAAAAGGAGAAAAGATTTTGTAGTTAAAATGGATTTCCAGGTATTCCAACTGAACAAAGGAAATATTTAGATCACAAGACTATAATTGTGTCTTGAAAGAATCTATACCAGGCTTTCCCAACCACGGTCCTCAAGGCACACTAACAGTGCAGGTTTTAGTGATATCCAGGCTTCAGCACAGGTGACTTAATTAGTACCTCAGTTATTTTGATTTAACCATCTGTGCTGCAGCCTGGATATCACTAAAACCTGCACTGTTGGTGTGCCTTGAGGACCGTGGTTGGGAATGCCTGATCTATACATTAGGGTCAAAAAACAAAAGAAAAGAAAATGAATATGCAGCATGTTGGATACTTCTATCTATATGGACACACACACAAATTTTTTTTGTCTGGTTTAGAATTAAACATGCATCCACCCAATCTACAAATCTCATCTGAGCAATCTAGGCTGGTTGCCTTCCATGATCCAGTTATGGGTTTTGCTTAGCTGCTGAGGAGTTAAAAGGTTAATAGCTTCTGACCAAGGCCCCCAAACATTCCACTATCGTTAAGGAGAAAGGTACCATCAGAGCAGGTTTTTCAAGATCATTGTTGATTGTGATTTTTGTGGCAGCATTCAGTCTGTGTCCTAATATAATGTGCGGTTCCATCTCCCATTTAGCAACATCATGAAGTATGGCTTCACAGGAGTTGGAGTTTAATAGATGAATAAAACGAACAATTAACCATGATGTGTGTCAAAGTTGTCAGGGAAAGCAAGTAGCTGTGTCCCCTTGTCTGGGAGGTACAGAATTCTTGTTCGAGATACTCAAGTGGTAGACAAGTTGAGTATCTCCAAATCAACATACCAACTAACTGCCTTTGGAAGACCAAGCCTACTGTATTCAATGGGGCCTACTCAATTAGCCACGGGGTTTACGGTATGGTTAAAGTTCTGCCCTGAGCTATTTAAATAATGCTGCTAGCCCATGAGGTAAGCCCCAGATGGTGCACTTAAACTAGATCTTTCCTTGCAGTCTGGGATAAATTCCGGAAACTTAACCAGGAATTTATGGGGTAACGCACATAAGCAGGTTAACGGCACAAGGAAAATACCAAATAAATAAATGGCACAGAGTTTTAAACCCGGAGCCATTTGAATTTGCCCGCTGGTGTTAGATGCGATATGTACAAATAGTAGGCGAAGAAAGACAGACTTGACAGATATACCAGGATAAATATATCCACGCCTAATACCAGGATAACTGTTGCTTGGTAAGGTTTATCAAATTATAAAATAAACAGGCCGAACATGCTTTAAAAACATGCAAGCAACTCATAGAGGCCTGGGAGGAAGGTTTAAAGGGCTAGAGATCAGGAGAATGATATCATGGATAGCAGATGTGCCTAACATATGACATGGATTACTCTTGGACTAACCTGTGTCTTCAGAACAAAGCCTACTTGGGCTATCAGTCATATTCTGGCTAGAATTTTATTCAAACGTTTAAGATCTATATTTAGTAGGGAGATAGGCCTGTAGCTAACATCTAAAAGGTTATTGTTAGGCTTGGGAATCCCTGCTATCCGAGACATGAGAGAAAAGTAATCAAATGTCAGTGCCATCATTCAGGATACTGAAGGGCTGAGCCAAGCGGGAATCAAATTAGAAAGCTTTTTTGTATCATATGGCTAGAAAGCAATGGGAGACCCATTAGTCTCTGATACCTAGAAGATTTGAGTCCTTTCTTAGCATGATATACTGCATCTTTCAGATAAATACGTCACACAGTTATACAAAACAGAGGCATCAGTAAAAACATCTTCATGTACTAATGAGATTATATTGTAAATGTTTGTATGCTTCTTTTATACTACATGTACATCACCGATAATCCGGCACCCTCGGTTCTGGCACTGTGCCGGATTATCAATTTTGCAAGATTGTCTGTGGTATAAACTACAGTGGTGTCAGCGGCATCCTGATCCTTCCCCTTCCATGCAGCTTAATTCTACCCAGCATGCCTCCCACAGCCCAATGCCAACCCTGCAGCCTGACTACTTGCCCGCAACCAGACTCTTCTCCTCCATACCCCCTGCCGCCTAACTAAAGGTGGGTACACACTGGCCGATATATCGGCCATTCTGTTGAACGGCCGATATATCGCAGGTCCGTTGGCCAGTGTGTACAGTCAATATGTCTGAACTCCGTCGTTCACAGACATATTGCGTCGGCCCTACAGCACAGCCGACGGCCAACATATCTACTGATATATTGGCGCATCGCTGTGTGTGTACGGGCGACCAGCCGGCCGCACACTGCTGAGGCAGCTGGCGGTGATTGACAGCTATACTGGGCGGGCGTGTGTACACGCCCGCCCAGTTTATGACGTCAGTCCCCGACGGATCGGGCAGTGTGTATGCACAGCACGCTGCCTGTTCCGTCCGTAGATAGATCTATCTATCTATCAGTGTGTACCCACCTTAAGCCTCTTGCTGCCTAACAACCCTTCCTCCGGTACATGATGTGTCCGGATTAAAAGAGATGCCAGATAATCGAGGGTCTACCTGTATTTGTGTGTATCATATAGATCCGTTTTCCTTGATAAAATACATTTTTTTTCTTTACAGATGTACTCAGATGTTCTGATTTTATAGGTCAATACACTATTGCCAGAGTTGCTCCAGGTTCCGTGGGACTTTGCTTGTGACGAGCGTCTTTTTGGCTCAACTACATGTCTTTTACACCAGAAAGTTTTTTTCCCTCTCTAAAAATTTCACAAAAAAAATTCAAAATACAATAAAACAAAGCTTTATTTGCTCCCAGGGTCCACTGTAATAAGAAGATGCTCTATTGACAGTAAATCTTGGAATGGCATTTGCCTGTACCACCTTGACAGCAGGTCTTTGAACTGCATTTGTCATGGACATTTAGGAGTTAAAATGAAGAAGAAATTACTTATATAAAAATACACCAGAAGTAAAAACTATAAACTATTGCAATCTGGCAATATTATTATTTTTTTTTTTTACAAAGGTGTTTTAATGATGATCTCTAAGACAAAAAGCTTCAAATGGATGAGAGGTGTATCCATATAAAATGTATATTTCTATGCAATCTTGCTTCTGTGATGACCCTTAAAAAGTACAACTAGTTTCGCAAGTAGAAAGCACATTAATTGTATATGAGTAACTAATCTCACCTTGCATCCAATTGTAGCCGCGTTTTAATCAGCCAAATAGGATTGGTAGCAGTTATCGCAGTGAAACCTAAGCAAATAAAAACATATTTGACATCAAAACAAGTTCACACGTTAAGTTGCGCATTAAAAATCATATGAATAAAAAAAAAATAAAAAAAAATACTATTTTCATATCAGCACAACTAGGATCCAACTTTGGCCTTGCATAGTTTACAATATTAAATACATATTTAAGTAGGCTTCATTTAAGAATATTGAGCAGTTTACTAATCTTCAGCAGCCCAATAACCCCAGTTGCAAGTATATTCAGTCTTAAACTACAAATAAATACAAAATAAAAATAAAAAAATACAATATCCTTATGGGTATTGTAGTTAAACTAGCAAATGAAGACTGCTGGGATGTGTAAGTAAACAGTTAATCAGAGTTTGATACTTAAGTAAAGAATGGAAGGGTCTAAATTTTAGAAGACTAGAAAGCTAGTCTCTCTCTAAGGATTTCGGATGGCCCACCATTTGCTTGAACATCACACATGCTTTTTTTTTTTTGGGTACACTATTAGGAACAATTACAAACAGGAAAAAACATGTAGTGGGGGAGGACTTGAAAGTGGTTATTTTCAGAGATATGAAATACAATGTCCAACTGTATAAAGAAAAAGTGCTAAGCATGCAGTGTTTAGAGTGACGGAGAAGAGGCTGAGAGCTCATGGTGTGATCAGACACCCTAACTGGCTAAAGACACCCGCACCATTCAGACTTCGATGCACACATGAGAATATGTTGCAAACCAGATGAATTGGCCCAATCAGATGTTCTGAAAATAAGCCGCACCTTGTAATGTGACAACAACCAAGGTGAGATAGGTATAGGCTATCTACAAAGTAGAAGTGGCTGTAGATATGGTGGTAGATTCTGTGCATCACCAGATGCTTTATCCTGGCTAAGACGACAACATAACACTTCTGACTTAATAATTTTAAGAGTTCACATTTTTTATTTATAAAAGCAAACCAAACTAAACCTTGTGTGCATGGAGAATGCATGCGCACAAGACCGGACCTGGATAAACCAAGTTATCATATAAGGAGCATGTGTAATTCCTTTTTTTGTATGCTGGAAAAAATACTGTCTGTATACCTATATATACATACCCCTTTCCCTGTATATTTTACGTATCTTCCCCTGCAGCACATCACAGCTTTGCTAAGCTGTAAGTCTGCACCCTCTAGCTGAATTACTCCTAACTTTTAGTCGAGGCCCAATAAGAGAATGCCTGGTATCTGCTGGAAATGCACAGGGGGTTATAAAGAAATAACATACTGCCGGTGTGATTGATGTAGTTACTGCAGTTATTTCTGTTTAAATAGAGCAGTCTGCTTGGATAGTACCTAGCAGCAGTGATTCCACTGACTAACATCTGAATTCGCCCCATAGAGGTGAGGACAAGCATTAGCCTTTTATGCTACCACTAGCTTTACATCCTTCCAAAATGTCCAAGTCTGTCAATGTGAAAATGTGGCAACAGGCAAATAAATCTGCAGTCACTGCTACGACCAAAAACATATTCATTAAGTAAAGTGTAAATAAATTAAACACCCGCCCCCCCCAAAAAAAAAAACTGCTGGAAGACTATTTCAACAGGCAAGAGACCAGAGTTATAAAATTAGCTGATCCCTTTTTATCAAACACCTAAATTCTTCATCACTGGGCAATTTTAACTTTTTAAAACATACAAACGAAAAACCTTGACTTAAACTGCTGAATTTATGCTCCAGAACGGCCACATTTATGAGATTCCAACACAGTGAATCCTCAATATATTTATTTTACTATGTTGACAAAACTCATTCAGGCCAGAAAGTTACACAATGATGTTATTCTGTAAAGAGGATAAGGTAATAAATTAGTGATTTTGGCCAAAGCTTCTGATGGGAGTGTGCCCAGAACACACAAACATTATCTCAGTAACAGCCAAAGTTGGCTAGCTGACCAAGTGCCACTGTGAAAGATCGATCTAGAGATGAAAGCTGCCAGTCCGCTAATAGGGTATAGCTCAGTGCTATCGGACAGTGGTCTGTAATCTCTGGTACAAGAAGACAGAAAGACAATTTTAGACACATTTAAAAAAAATAATAATTATACACATACAAAGCACAACTGGTATCTAAAAGCATCAAATAACTACACACCCAATTGCCTGCAAATTAACTTAAGGTGAATGAGTAGTTCAATCCCTTTGAAACACGTAACAGTGGTATTGTTTCCGAAAATGCAAAAATGCATCGTGACTGTTTCTGTTTAACAAATGACAAAGTGCCGATTAAATCCTTAGACAGATACCGTACAGATGTAATTTTAGGGTCACAAACAGCCACGATGCTGCATTGTTTGTATCCAAGATCGTATACATCTTTACATGGGCACAAAACATAAGGCTTGAGAAAATTAGTGAGGGGAAAAAAACAAAAAAAAACAAAACAATCTATTGGGATAATTCAAGACTGTGCAATTATACTGTAGCTCAGTATATTACACTTGCATGAATGTATCCAATAGCCAAACACAGCTTGCTAGACACAGTCTATGTAACATGCTATGGATAGAAGGAGATGCATGATGAACACACACATACACAGCACACTTGTACAAAATTATCCTCATCCATATATCTATTTCTATTGAAGAGTTGCAGGGAAAAACAAAACAAAACATTATTTCCTTACATTTGAGAGTACAACACTCCTTGCTTGTTCCCCATTAAAAAAGGCAATTACAATGTCCAAGTACGGTTCTTACGCTTTTGGCTGCAGAGAGAAGCTGGGTCAAGTACTCACGAGGTTTAACTTAGTCCATATTTCCGCAGGACGAGACCTGCAGGAGGCGAGCATGAGATGACACAATCTCGCGCCTTTCACAGTTGAAATGTACAGTAAATGCCTAAAATAGACACAGGCTTTTCTGTATCACAACAACAAGCAGCGGTCCACAACATTGCGTACCAATGAAACCCAAGGAAAGGATTTCACAAAATAAAGTGTGCAAAAGACTATAGAAAAAAAATATATATTAAAAAAAAATATATATTAACACAAGATGGATTGAATTAATAACTATTAAATAAACTACATACAAAAACCATACGAACAAGAGTTCATAAGAACAGTAGTAACTTCTACATCAAAAGCCGCTGACATTTTGCATGAATTTGTTACAGTATATTTTAATGGATGTTAAGCATATTTAAAACATGACGTTTAACAATGAAAAAATTAGTAATAAAACCAATAAGCTTATCTACAGTATACTAACGGCATTATTTCCAAGCTATTTGATTAGTTAGCTTTGTAAAACACTTACCCAGTAATAAATGAAAAGGTTCAGATTTTTTTATTTTTTATTTTTGTTGCTAGCAGAGTCACTGAAAAAGCGGATTTACCAAATTGAGGCGACGTTACTGCATTATATCACACACTAAACTTCTTCTAAACCAACCCCTCTCACTAGTTTTTGCTTTTGATCATGGACGTCTTGTATGAGAGAGAGAGTCATTCTGCCAAAGGATGGGGAAGAAGTATATATTTATATATGTGTTTGGGGGCAGTATATAGAAGACCCAGTGACTGCACAATTCTATGGGTTAGTTTCAGATCAGAAAAAGTCGTAAAAATCAGCACAGATGCAAGTGCAGGCAGATGAAAGATTTAGTATTTAAGTTGATCGAGGATTATGAGCTATATTGTGCAAAAAAAAAAAAAAATCAGTCGTGTCTATCTTTAGGCCTCTGAAAGTAAATTTTTTTAGCTCACGCTCATGACAATTTTCAAAGGAAAAGGTAGTGGAAGAACCTAGGTTTTTAACTACATCTATTCTTTAGAACATGTTTAATGCTTTAGACGTTTACATACAGGTTAGGGTTATGCTACCTACGTGCAAACGTACCTTGTGTGAACTGTAATCTATTTTTTAATTTATAAAAAAAAAACAATATGGCACCAACACTGAAACATTTGCGTGATTTACAGATGTAGCCAGGCTCATCGTTGCAGAGATGCGTACGCACATGCATTGCAGCAACGACCAGCTGTGACTATTCACACCCACAACCCATCAATGCAATGCAAATATATACTCGGGTGCAGCCATTGTACAATGAGCGTGGCTACATCTGTATATATATTTGGTCAGTATTCAGCCCCTCCCCATTCAGAGCATAAATGGAAAAGCAGCTGAAAATAGTGTCCGGTAGCAATATACTACGCTACAAGTATTATTCAAACAAAGAAAACCATTTGTTCATGTTCTAAATTTTATCCCTGATGGAAAATATAACTCCTCTTGCAAGGGTTATGAAATAAGCATAAGTTGGGTTGGAGAGAGAGGTAACTTACCAAAAACAAAAATTTGATAATAGATGTACCTGTTCAATAGGGACGTCTTTAGTAAGGCATTATACTGAAGTGGAAAAAAATTGTGTATAACCCTCAGGTGCAGTATACACAATCGGAATGAACATACACCTTGTTTTTGTTTGTTAAATATAAATTGAACTTAACAGGCAAATGGTCTATTGTGCCCACTTACATATGTTCTCCCTATGGTTTGCAGACAGAGGACATATCAGCACAGAGTACAATAAACCCACAGTAATGTAGCATTTTGAGAGTGCAAGCTTAAATAGGAGGGACAGAAAACATACAATAAGAAAAAGAAAATAGTTACTAGGAGACATGAATTACCCACGTGCTGGACGGGGAATGTTATGCGAGAATTAAACAAGGAATGCCAGACTGGTAACACTTAAACCCGTGTTAGGTTATTCCAAAATGCGAGAACTAGTGGAGCTAATGTAAAAATGCCTATTCCCACTAACACAAGCAACATACTACTGCAGATAATTACCTGCGGCACCAGCAGAGACCATATGGACTTGTGTGGAGTCTGCTGCAAACACATGGTTCAGCTTTTCCTTACAGGTTGAGTAAGCTGCAAAGTAGATGGCCCTGTAAAGAGACACAGAACATAGGGTCAGAACTTGTTATGCTGTATATGGGAAGTCACTGTTTAAAGAAAAATATTAAGTGTTTAGCCCTGGACTGGCTGCATACGCCTATGAAGTCAAGCTCTAAAAGCTCTGAACCAGTAGCATATGTGCCAATGCATCTACATAACACAACAGATATAGACTGTCCTATGAAGTTTAAGGGGTAAATTCAATAAGAGTCAAAGACTGCCGTCTTGTCCGAAAGACAGCAGTTTCCGACTGATTGAGGTCGGAAGGGGTTCCAACCTACTTAATTTCTTCCGACAAGTTGAGAACTCCGACTTACTGGAAGACTGTCGGAAAACATGCAGATCGGCAGCGGCTTCAGCAACGTGTATTGTCGGAAGCCGGGCCAAACCAGACAGATTTTAGCCCCGTTTCCGACATTGTCAATACAAGTTGACATTGACACTGTCGGGACCGGGCCAAACCTGTCGGGTTTGGCCCGGCATTGAATAGAGTGCTGTCGGGTCCTTTCCATCGGAAAGGACCTGACAGCTATTGAATACAGCCCTAGTATTGTATAAAAAGTAGCAATTTATTTAAATGTAAATATACTCAATAAGTTGCTTGTCTATTCTTTGTATATATTCATATAAAGCATATTCATGTAAAGCAACATTCATTGGAGGTCTGTAATGGACAGAACTTGTGTGGGTCAGTCCTAAGTGCAGCACATTTTACATGGTAGTGTCTAGTTTCCCTTCGTGGCGAGGACCTTTCCCATAAGCCCCTGGGTCCATGTCACAAACTATTTGGAATAGTAACCTGTGGCGAGCGAAGTGGAGCGAGACACCGAGCCTGAAGCGTGGCGAGCGTCCAATGGTGCATAGCAAAAAAACCCCCAAAAAAACAACAACAACCCTCAAACGAACGGAGAAAACATTTAGGTGCTGTAAGGACAGAAGTTATTTACTGCCCTCTCGTTATGTCACTTCCAGCTCCTGATCATGAAGGGAGCATAGACACAACCCATTTTACATGCACAAATGTACCGGCCAGCAATAAAGTGCCCTTGGGAATCAATATCAAATACTGCCAACTACTGTATGCTTAAATACATACAGCTTAATGCTTGCATGCACTACAAAATGGTTTGTTTTCTATCTGTTTATAGAACCTAGTATATTCCTATTGCTGTTCAAGTTTACAGGAAGGTTTTTTTGTCCTTGTGTGAATTATACGGCTATATTTAGAAAAGTTATTCTAGTTCTATTCCTAGCTTTACAGCCACACACTGTATAACTTTCCCCTAATGGCCCTTCTTATACTAAGGCTTATTATTAATACAGTAGATTTACTTTGTAACATTTTAAATAAAAAAACTGTTAAGTGTACAAGATCTGAAACTTCCTTTAATAAATATTGTGTCAGTCACCGCTGAGAGGAAAACACAAAACAAAACCTGTCAGACACACATCTCTAGATTGCACTTCGAAATACGTTATCATTTAGAGTATTTCCCACAAATCCGTACTAAAAACCTAATACCAGACATGGATTGCCTAACTGTCCATGTCTGGTATTAGGTTTTTAGTTTTTTAGATTTGTGGGAGGATAAATACCACAGGGTGTCTGCTACCACCTTGAAAAAGATAACCATTTGTTATCGAAACGCGTTGGTGAAGGTAGCAGGACGTGTGTGGAGCTCTTGCCTGGCTGGATACAACTACTCCTGGGGACGCCTGGTTGTTTGATTTGTAACAAATGCTGTTGTCTACTCTTTTGTGTAGACCATTCAGTCTGGTAAGAACCCACCTTTTAAAGTTTTAAATCTTGTGAATAAATTTTTTATGGTAATGCACTATTGGAGTACCATTTTCATTCACATGCACCTTGGGTTGGAATAAGAAGGAGATATCCTCGAGGCGTTGGAAGGGGTCAGGATATATCTAAGACGGTGACCCGCTCTAAACACTGCGCAATTGTCTACAAAAGTAGACCACCTGATGCGGTACGAGTCTGGCACCTCTAGAGATTCATATACCTGTCTTCTACTATTGTTACAATATCACACTATGTATTTTTATGTACCATTTTCCAAGGGCATATGTCTTCAGTAATCTGAGAGATTGAACACTATATTAGTTGAGGAGCGCCTGAGATAAAAGGTGGTAAACTATTTGTTATTTCTGTCTATTGGGAGTATTGGTGATACTTCTAACCACTTTTCTTTTCGGCGGCTCAGGCACACTAATTGTGATCTATTATCTGCACAAAACCATCTAAAGTTCACGTTGGGCATCTAAAGTCCAGTTTGGGCTCCAGGACTACAGGCTTTACATATTTTATCTCTCACCACCGGAGGATGGAAAAAAAAAAAAAAAAGTGTCTGCCGTGGCTACTGAGCGTCTGGTCAGAGTAACAATGGGATAGGTCCAATAGACGCACAGCAGGGGGCGCAGAGCACAATTGAATCTCCATTCTTGAAAGATCCTATTTCTGTAAATCCACCTAACTGGCTTACAGATCTCATAGGTTTCATTATTCAATTCATAATTCTTTGGCTTTTACCAAAGACATTTTAAAGATGAATTATTACCAAGTGTACTCAAGAAGGCACAATGAGATAAAAGGACTGAAATATCAGCACAGCTACAATATACTGTAGTATTATACAAAAGGGGAGCTATGGTTTTATTATAGGAAATGGCATTAGGTGTTTGATGAAGTGACATTACCTGGAAGGAGCCACACCCACTAAGTTGGGGCCCAGACCTCTGAACAGTGAGCGAGGACCCTCCTTCTGTAAAATCATCCTGGAATACAAGAGTAAGAACCATAAACATGGAGAATATAAGGCAAAGGGCCGTTCGCTTCATGCTTTGAATAACAGATCACTTGTAGTTCTTGCACTTTCCCTATGGTATCTACGCAGGCAATCTGGCTTAACATGAATATGGAACAATTACATTTTTACAAAAGAGGTCCTTTATACAAGGCTACAGTCAGTTTACATACAGTGATCTAAAAGTTTGTTGGAATAGAAAGCGCTAGTCACTTTTATAGGAGTATAAAACTAAAGGCCCATACACACTGGGTGATTTTGAGCTGAAAGCAGCTCACTTTTGGTGTTTTGAGCTGCATACAGCTCAAAACCGCCCAGTGTGTATGCCCCAGCGATGAGCACTGAAGCGCCCCCACGCTTCATCGCTGGCACACACGCTGGGCAAAAGCCCAGTGTGTATGCACCTTAGGAAATGGAAAGCAGGAGTGGACAAAAATTAAAAAAATAGATTCAATATTGGGCACATCTTCTCCTGAATAAAACTATAAAGATGTCAAAAATCGAAGTCTTAATAACTAGCATATTAAAAACAACCAAGTCAAAAAGACAAAAATATCAGGATTCTACAAATACATTCAATTTCAAAATTTATAAAACTTTGTTTCTATATCTATCTCTGAAATTCTCTCATCCTAACCCTCTGTTACAATCTGACCGTCTGCCCCTCCCATTTAGAATGTGAGCTCTCACGAGCAGGGCCCTCTCCCTTCATGTGCTAGTCTAGTCTATCTCCTACACCATACTCCCTAAAACGACACCTAACCCTCTGCTTCTGCCTCCCTAATGCTTATTTCAGTGTCATGTCTGCTGATACTGAAATGCCTGTATACCATGTACTTGTCCTACATTATCTTGCGAAGTAAGTTACTGTTTTCTTGTTTTGCTCATTTGTTTATGTACTTTGTTAAGCGCTGCGGATCCCTTGTGGTGCCATATACATAAATAATAATCTGCTTGAATGTATATGATCTACAAAATATAGGCAAAACAGGTTAGTTAATACATAGATTCTTTTTTGCTTACGTCCTAGAGGATACTGGGAATCCATTTAGTACCATGGGGTATAGAGGGGTCCACTAGGAGCCTTGGGCACTTTAAGAATTTGACAGTGTGCGCTGGCTCCTCCAGACTCAGTTTAGAAAATATGCCCGGAGGAGCCGGTCACGTCGCATGGAAGCTCCTGAAGAGTTTTCTGCATTTATTTTCTCGGTTTGTTATTTTCAGGCAGGTCTGGATGGCACCAGGTGGGGGGGGGGGGGGTAGGGGGGGGTTGGGGACACGGCCCAACCTCTTGAAGGGTTTAATGGTCCAGTTACCCGCTGACAGAACACTAGCTCCTGACGGAGCTATTCACATGCCCCACCACGGCGAGCGTACATTCCTGCAGCACACCGCCACCCCTAACAGCCAGAAGAAAGAAGAGTGGTGAGTACTAAGCCGGTGTCCCGGTTAGCGGGTCACTGGCCATTATGGCGGCATGAGGGTACAGAGACACACGGCTTCTACGTCGGCAGCGGAGTCTCGGGACTCAGTACACAGTGTGGACACACCGCTTCTGAGGGAACGAACGAGTCTAAGTACACTACGAGTGTACACAGTACCCAGACTGGCATTACAGACTTAAAAGGCGACTGACTCCATTTTAAGCATAAAAATTACCTCAGCCAGTATAAAAAAAAGCAGGAAGACTGCGCCCCATTGTAGGGGCGGGGCTTCACTACGTCCCCAATCTGGGTACTTAGTCTGCGACCCGGCTAAGCTTGGCATTAGCAATAAGGGCGCTGTGCGCTGGCTCCAGGCACTCTTTGTGTCGCTCTTGAAGGGCTCTTTCTGGGTTGTGTTTTTATCGTGTGTGTGTGTGTGTGTGTGTGTGTGTGTGTGTGTGTGTGTGTTGTCACAGTATGTCAGACAGAGTGTGTTTCTTGTAAGGCACAGTGTTTTTCTTCTCCAGGGGGTTCACTACAGGGGGATGAACTAGATTGGCTGTATTCCATTAGGAGAATGATCTCCAATATTTCCACTAAATTGTCCCACAATGAGAAAGACACAATACTTAAGACAATCGATGACTGAGTTTATGAACACAAACCAGCGTCTTAGTACCCTGCCATTTGTCCGCAAGAGCATCCTTTGGCCCATATCCTGCAGTCTGATTCGGATGATGAGGGGTCAGACATGGAGGAGGTGGATGCAGAGGTGGGGGAGGCTACTCTGTCACAGGGAATAGAGGCTCTCATAGAAGCTATTAGAGAGGTTTTGTATATCCCTGATAAGGTAATAGAGGAGGAGACTGAGAAATCTATTTTAATGTAAAAAAGAAATCCTCAGCCACTTTTCCTGTGTCAAAGGAACTAAATACCCTGTTTGAAGAACCGTTGGTTAATCCCGATAGGAAATTTCAAATCCCTAAAAGGTTGATATCATCTTTTCCTTTTCCTCCTGAGGATAGGCAAAAATAAATAAATGGGAAAATCCACAGATAGTGGATGCATTCGTATTCCAGGTTGTCACGGAAAATTGTATTGCCTGTCCCTGGTGCAGCCTCCCTAAAAGACAGGGCTGATCGTACAATTGAGAATACACTCAAATCTTTGTATACAGCTGCGGGGGTGGCGCAAAGACCCACTATAGCATGTGGGTGAATTACTAAGGCCATCGCAAAAAAAAATCGGGTAACCCAATTGAGGGGTTAGGTACCTTGCCTAATGGGGAGATTATTTTACTCCTGCAACATATACAGGACTTTGCAAATTTTATGGTGGAAGCCATAAAAGAAATACTTACTTTATGCATGCACCACTGCTATGGCAGTGTCAGAACGCAGAGGCTTATGGCTACGCCAGTGGACTGCCGACGCGGTCTCCAGGAAAGGCGTGGAAGGCCTACCCTTCACAGGAGAGGCCTTATTTGGAGATGAACTAGACAAATGGATCTCCAAAGCTACTGCGGGTAAGTCCATGTATCTTCCTCCTGCAGCTCCCCCCAGCCAGGAAGGCTTACTCAGGACCTAATCTACAGTCCTTTCGGACTGCCAAGTTCAAGGGCAAAACCAGAGGTTCTTCTACAGCCACCAGAGGCGCTAAAGGTAAACCACGAAAACCAGAAACTACAGGTTCACAGGAACAGAGCTCAAGTTCTGCTTCCTCAAAGCCTTCAGCATGATGGTGGACCGCAATGCCTGGAAGACCTGCAGGTGGGAGCTCAACTAAAAATTTTAATTCACATCTGGACAACATCATGCCAGGATTCTTGGGTCATAGATCTTATTTCCCAGGGCTACAGACTGGAGTTCCAGGAGCTCCCACCTCACAGATTCTTCAAATCAGGCTTACCAGTTTCACAGGAAGCAAGTATAACCTTACAGGACGCCATTCAAAAACTGGTACAGACTTAGGTCATTGTTCCAGTTCCACCTCACCTGCAAAAACAGGGGATATTATTCCAACCTGTTTGTAGTACCGAAACCGGACGGTTCGGTAAGGCCGATTTTGAACCTGAAATCTTTAAACCCATACTTACGGGTGTTCAAATTCAAGATGGAGTCTCTGAGAGCGGTGATCTCAGGTCTGTAGGAGGGGGAATTCCTAGTGTCTCTGGATATCAAGGATGCAAACCTTCACGCACCGATCTGGCCGCCTCATCAGGCTTATCTACGGTTTGCACTGCAGGACTGTCACTACCAGTTCCAGGCCCTGCCATTTGGTCTCTCCACGGCACCGAGAGTGTTCACCAAGGTGATGGCAGAGATGATGTTTCTACTCCGCAAACAGGGAGTGAACATAATTCCATACCTGGATGACCTTCTGATAAAAGCATCGTCCAGGGAGCGGTTGATGGACAGTATTCGCCCCTCAACCACACTACTCATGGATCACGAGTGGATTCTGAACTTACCAAAATCTCACCTGGATCCGATACAGAGACTTTCCTTTCTGGGAATGATACTGAACACGGGATGTATGTGCATGTATGTGTGTGAGAGTGTGTGTGTGTGTGTGTGTGTGTGTGTGTGCGCGCGCGTGTGCGTGTGTGTGTGTGTGTGTGTGTGTGTGTGAGAGAGAGAGAGAGAGTTCCTGTGGAGAAGGCTATGGAAATCCAGTCGATGGTTCGGGCTATCCTGCAAAACACGGATCTCGGTGCATCTGTCTTCTGGGGAAAATGGTGGCCTCTTACGAGGCACTTCAGTACGGAAGGTCTCTTGCAAGGCCCTTCCAGCTAGATCTATTGGACAAATGGTCCGGATCACGTCTGCACATGCACCAGAGGAGCCGTCTGTCGCCAAGAGCCAGGATCTCCCTTCTGTGGTGGCTACAGATTTCTCACCTCGTCGAGGGTCGGAGGTTCGGGATTCAGAATTGGATTCTGCTAACCACGGACGCAAGCCTCAGAGGTTGGGGAGCAGTCACCCAGGGGGCGACGTTTCAAGGAAAATGGTCAAGTCAAGAAGTCGTCCTTCCAATAAACATCCTGGAACTCAGGGCTGTCTACAACGCCCTTCTGCAGGCCTCATCCCTACTTCGGAATCAGGCCATTCAAGTCAAGAAGGACAATGTAACGGTGGTAACGTACATAAACCGAAAAGCAGAGCAGCAATGTCAGAGGTGTCACAAATTCTCCTCTGGGCGGAAAAAAAACCATGCTGTGGCGTTGTCGGTGGTCTTCATTCTGGGAGTAGACAACTGGGAAGCAGACGCGACCTGCACCCGGGGGAGTGGAGCCTTCACCTGGAAGTGTTCAGGTGCTTGACACGTCGTTGGTGATATCCACATATCGACATGATGGCCTCTCATCTCAACAAGAAGCTCAGGCGGTATTGTTCCAGGTCGAGAGACCCACAAGCAGTGGCGGGAGACACTGACAACTCCATGGGTCTACCACATGGTATACGTGTTTCCTCCACTTCCTAAGGTCCCAAGAATTCTAAAAAGAACAAGAATGGAAAAAGTTCAAGCAATACTCATTGCTCCAGACGGGCCAAGAAGGGCCTGCTACGCGAACCTTCTGGAGATGCTCCTCGAAGATCCGTGGCCTCTGCCTCTTCGCAAGGATCTTCTGCAACAGGGCCTGTTAGTCAATCAAGACTTACCGCGGTTTAATGGCATGGAGGTTGAACGGCTGATCCTAGCCAGGGGAGGGATTCATGATAAGGTCACCCAGACTATGATCCAAGCAAGGAAAGGGATAACGTCTAAACATTACCACCGTATATGGAAGAAGTATGTTTCTTGGTGTGAAAACAGACAATATTCTGCGGTGGAATTTCATCTGGGACGTCTCCTGCTTTTTCTGCAGTCGGGAGTGGATGTGGGCCTACGCCTAGGTTCCATTAAAGTCCAGATTTCGGCATTGTCTATTTTCTTTCAGAAACAATTGGCTTTTCTCCCTGAGGTCTAGACATTCTTGAAAGGTGTTCTGCATATCCAGCCTCCCTTTGTGCCTCCTATGGCACCATGGGACCTCAATTTGGTGCTGCAGTTCCTCCAATCGGACTGGTTTGAAATGTTACAGGAGCTTGACGTAAAGTATCTTACGTCGAAGACCGCCATAAGACGTGTGTCGGAACTAGGGGTGTTGTCTCACAAAAGTCCCTACTTAATTTTCCATGAGGACAGAGCGGAATTCAGGACTTGTCAGCAATTTCTTCCTAAGGTGGTGTCCGCTTTTCACATCAACCAACCTATTGTGGTTCCGACTGTGATGGACACCTCTGTTACTTCAAAGTCTTTGGAAGTTGTGAGGGATTTGAAGGTGTATGTAGAAAGAGAACAGCTTGTCACAGAAAATCCGACTCGCCGTTCGTTCTCCATGATCCCAATAAAATTGGGTGTCCTGCTTCAAAGGGTGTGGTATAAAGATAGTGTCTAGTTAGACAGTCAATAGATAGACACCATATGTTAGACAGACATTAGGTCGACAGGGTCAAAAGGTCTAAATGAAAAGGGTCGACTGGGTCAAAAGGTCGACACCATGTTTTTTGCATTTTTGTGGTTTGTGTGGATAGTTTTGTCATCTGGGACCCCCAATTGCAGAAAGGCATGTGCTCGCCACAAGGTTTATAACCAACTCTATGCCAACATGGATAGAGAAGGTATGAAATAGTACAAAAACATGTTAAATTAAAAAAAAAAAACATTTGTCTATTTTTTTTATGTCGACCATTTTGATGTTGACCCTTTGACCCTGTCGACCTAATGTCTGTCTAACATATGGTGTCTATCTATTGATTGTCTAACTAGACACTGTCTTATCTATCAACCGGATACCGCTTCAATGCAGTCTATTGCATGCTGGATCAAGCTCACGATCCAGCATGCTTATTCCACAGCAGGATTGCCGGTTCCAAAATCTGTACAGGCCCACTCTACTATGTCGGTGGGTTCCTCTTAGGCGGCTGCCCGGGGTGTCTCAGCTTTACAGCTCTGCCGAGCAGCTACTTGGTCAGGTTCGAACATGTTTGCAAAGTTCTACAAATTTGATACTTTGGCCTTTGAGGACCTTCAGTTTGGTCAGTCAGTTCTGCAGGAACCTCAGCACTCTCCCACCCGGTTTTGGAGCTTTGGTACTTCCCCATGGTACTAAATGGATCCCTAGTATCCTCTAGGACATAAGAGAAAATAGGATTTTAAATTACCTACTGGTAAATCCTTTTCTCGTAGTCCGTAGAGGATACTGGGCGCCCGCCCGGTGCTTCGTTTTTCCTGCACTGTTACCTGGTTAAGTATTCTGGTTTGTTCAGCCGTTGCTGTTCATGTTTCAAGTTTGGTTAGCATGGCTTTCCTATTGTTGTGTGTGCTGGTTCATAATCTCACCACTTATTATCTGTCCTTCTCTCAAAGTATGTCGGTCTCCTCGGGCACAATTTCCTAGACTGAGTCTGGTAGGAGGGCATAGAGAGGGAGGAGCCAGCACACTATCAAATTCTTAAAGTGCCCTAGGCTCCTAGTGGACCCGTCTATACCCCATGGTACTAAATGGATTCCCAGTATCCTCTACTGACTATGAGAAAAGTATTTACCAGCAGGTAACTAAAATCCTATTTGTTAGTGAATTTACTAAATAGATTATTTTCAAAAGGACATAAAATTAAAAAAATAAAATAAAATGTAAAGGGTGGAAAACAATCACAAAAGCCAGGTGGAGCTGCCAATACATACCCTTTTAAGATTTACACCAGAAAACAGACGTTTTTAAATGAGGCAGTATAAGATTTGGCTATTAAACGACTATACTGATGCTATAATTAACTTTAATTATATTAAGTACATTTTAACTCTGATCCTATTCTATGTACTCCACTCCTGCATCCACACACCGCTGCATTCTTATTTTCCAATGGTTAAAGTTGTGCTGTAGCTCATTATCCATCAGCTGTCTCAACAGCTCTGTCATCTTCTTCTGATGCAAAATGGGTTCCATTGAGTACAGATTTGACTTCAGGGAAAAGAAAGAAGTCATGGCTAGATCTGGGGAGTATGGAGGGTGTACTAGCTCAGCAATGTTTCTCAGACAAAAACTGTTTGAGAGAGAGAGAGAGAGAGAGAGAGAGAGAGAGAGAGAGAGAGAGAGAGAGAGAGAGAGAGAGAGAGAGAGAGAGAGAGAGAGAGAGAGAGAGAGAGCGCTGTATGGTTTGGTGCGTTGTCCGAATGGAGGATGAAACAACTCAGTCCTTTCATCAGATTCTTTCCCGCAAAGTTTCTAGAACATTTCTGTAGTGATGTTGATCCACTGTTGTGCCTTCTGTAACAGAGGTGAAGCAGCAGGCCACACCAATAAGATATATGAACATCTCATTTGCCGAAGTGGAGGAGTGAAAACAACTTCTATGGTGAACCCAGCTAGAGGTCCACAGCACATCAGCCTAGTGCTGATGCGCTGTGTCTCTCCTCTCGGCCGACTCACTGAGCATGTGTGAGATCTGGCTATTATCGCAAGATCTCCCATGCAGCTCAGAGCTGGTAGATGCCGCAGCTAGAGACAGTGCTGCCCCTACTGTGGCAATAGGGCAACGTCAGCAGTAACGGTCTAAATAAATAGCAGCTCTCAGAACGGTCAGTGGCCCCGATCGTTCACACATTTCCTGGCATATCAGTGTGCTATCTTGTAGATAGTAGCGCCGATAATGATGGGGGAGAACATGCACTGATACCACTTCTCCTCCATAATGCCTGGTCAAACATCTACTCCCCAGTCTGCCAAAATAACACACTTGATATCAAAGAAAACAATTAAAATGGCTTTGAATTTGGAGTTGCTTTGACATGCTTTCTTCAATCTTGACGATGGTGTTTTCCAGTGCATGGACTGGCATTTTGTGTCAGGATTGTACTGGAAGATCCAGTTCTCATCACCGGAAATAATTTTACTAAACATCTGAATCAAATTTTGTTCCAAAATGTCTGTACAAATTCACTTTAGATTTTTTCTGCTCGGCATTGAGATGCCTTGTACAAACTTGTGAGAAATCTTAGTACAAACTTTTGTCATATTAAGATCTCGATGTAAAACTTACCTAACCGTTTTTGTCGATGATTACCATTTCTGCTATCATGCAGATCAATTTTCTCAATTTTGTCCACGTTTGTTTTTGATGTGCAAAGACTTCCAGGACATTCATCATTTTCAACATCCTCACAAATATCACTAATATCCCTTTCACACAGAAACTGAAATTACCGGGTGAAGCAGTTCTACCCGTTAATTTCACAAAAAACAGGTCCTTTTTCTGTGTGAAAGGGTCAACCCAGGTTGAAATTCCCGGGACTTCGACCCTGGAATTTACCAGGGCCGGAGACCCGGAATATCAACCCGGGTTAAACCTTTTACACAGACGAAACACCCGTGTTGATCTGCAAATTACATTTGCTTGTCTGTGTGAAAGGGGTGTCAGGCAGGGCCCGGCAAAACGACCCGGCATTGATATGCCGGAACTTTCAGACGTTTCTGTCTGAAGTGGTATTCGGGGTAGATGTACTATATGAAGCAGTGATAAGAGTGGATAAGTGTGCCATGGCAAACAATCAGCTTTGAAGTAAAAGTAAACATTTATCAGGTGTATTCTATAACATTATATGTAGCAGATGATTAACACTTCTCCACTGGCAGACTTCTCCATACATCTACCCATAAATCTATAATGCCACTCAAACACACGTGCACGTGAGATACAATCTACCCCGTAAGCCTCAGTTTCATTCAGAAAGAGTCTTTGGGGATTTTTTTGTCCAATTTAACAAAAACATTCTGTTTTTGGAGCTAACTCAGTGCTCACCTACTCTTTGAGCACTTGAAAAACAAATGAGGTGTAAGAAAGGAGGAGTTTTACTAAAAGCTAATTACATTAGCTAGCTCATTAAGTGCCGGCGCTTCAATTCCACTCTAACCCAAGTGTAATGAAGTGTCCCCCAGATGAAGAGGAGAGAAAATGTACGTTAACACATTGCTCTACGTTTCAGCCAAGCATTTTTACTACACAACACAACTTCTTCGCTGCGTGACCGCAAACTATCTGTGCGAGAGAGATGAAACTTGGAAAACAGTTTTGGGATAGTTCAAGAGCACATTCCCCTACTCCATTTTAACTCGCACAGTACGGCCTATTGTTTTACAAGTACAGTCTCATTAGCTCGTAGAAGAAGCTACATAATAGAACAACACACACTGGGGTCTACTGGAGGACAACTAGAAAACAGGACTACTTGTTTGCCACCATTGTATACCTTCCTGGCTAAAAAAAAAGTCAAAAAGTAAGGGATTATACTGCACAAAGAGGGGATGGAAATTAAAATAATGCCAACTATACTCTAGATAAACTAATATTATGTTTTATGATTCTATTATAATGCACCTGGAGCAGTTACACAATGAGTTCCAGTTACTACACATGTAAACAGACAAGCATTCTATCAATATTAACTCACTCATAATTATAAACTGCAAAGGAATGTAGAGGATGTACAAATACTTTCTTTGAGGTCATGGTTCTTTGCTCCATTTTTCAGTCTGGCATTTTGCTAGCACTATTACAAAATGTTAGGGTTCCATGAGGACAGAGTCTGAGAAACGCTGGTCTAGGCATTCTCCACAATGCCCAGCTTCTCACTTTGACAAGTGAATGCTTTGAAGAACACTAAAAAAACAGAACGTTCGTTGGTGTGGCCAGAGACCACCCCGACCCACGTGTTTTATAGCAGCCGCAGCACTGAAGGGGTTAACCCTTGTGCCGCAGCACTATTCTTAAAAGGAACAATTGGATCTAGGCACCTTGCACTATAAATGACTAAATATATGTTTAATAATGTGTTTTAACATGTTATATTTAGTGATCCATGCACAGTTACAGAATTGCATGTTTAAAAAAAAAAAAATGCACTTACTACAGATGGAGTATCCCGTATCCTAAAATGCTTGGATCCAGAAGTACTTTGGATATCGGATTTTTCCGTATTTTGGAATAATAGCATACCATAATGAGATATCAAGGCGATACGACCCAAGTCTAAGCACAGAATGCATTTATATTTCATATATACCTTATACACACAGCCCGAGGGTCATTTAAGACAATAGTTTTTTGTGGGTGTGGTATGGAAGGTAGATGGTAACTAGGTCGACAGTAAATAGGTCGACAGGGTCTCTAGATCGACAGGGTCTCTAGGTCGACATGGTCTAGGTCGACATAAGTTTGTTTTTTTGGTGTCGTTTTCTTCGTAGAGTGACCGGGAACCAAAATTAGTGCACAGTGTACCCTTGCATGGCGAGCGAATGGGCAAGGTGCCTCGCTCCGCTACCGCTTCACTCAGCACAGATTACCGTTCCAATCGTAGTCCACGTGGATCGTTAAGTATGAAAAGGTGCAAAAAAAGAAAAAAAATAGTGAAAAACTCATGTCGACCTTTTGACCTGTCAACCTAGAACATGTCGACATAGAAACCCTGTCGACCTAGTTACTGTCGACCAATAGTGGCCGACCTAGACACTGTCGACCTAGAGACCGGATCCTGTTTTCTGTGTATTAAAGTTTTTGTACATTGGCCCATCAGAAAATAAAGGTTTCACTAACTCAGTCTCAAAAAATTCTGTATTTTGGAATATTTGGATATGGGATACTCAACCTGTATCTAAGACTGAATAAGGATTCCCTATCTTCAGTGACTAGGAGATGGGATGCCAAATGCTTTTTCCTAACAGAAGGACTGGTGAATGATATTGGCCAGTGTACTCACCCCTGGAAACTATGGCTTCCTGAGGGAAGGTGTTAATAAAGTGGGACCTCTTTGTTCCTATATGTAAGGCGACATACATATTTGAAAACAGTTGTATTCTTGTACATATATATTGTATTAGGGGGAAGAAGGAAATTGGTTTTGGAGTGTAATCTATATTTAATGGTGTGTTCCAGCTTTCTTGTGTATCTGGTGTCGGTTGCCCACGAAACCCCTTTGGACAGTCACCTGGAGATAGACCGTACACTGAAGAGCCTGACAGAGCTTATCCTGGTCTGGAATGCTGGATGATGCCCTGACCAATGTTAAGTCCGAAGCCATGCATTGGCAGCTTGGGCACTACAGTGTTTTTATTTTCTCCGGACCTCTACCCATAGTGGAGCCCTTACAGTAAGTTGCTGTGGACCTAGGAGGTCCCCTGTCTGTGCATAATAGATTGAGAAAGAGAAGCTAACTCCCCATGGTGGATGCCACACGGGATCCAGAGGCTGGTGGTCTGGCCGCCATCACGCTGGAACAGGTAGTGGACAAAATGGTAAGAGCAGACATAAGTGACAGGGTAGATTCCAAGGGGGATACTAAATTGTTTGAAAAGTCAGTTGGGCGTCTGTTTTTTCCTGTGTAATAGACAGGAAAAAACAGACACCCAACCAACTTTTCAAACATTTGAATTCCTCCCCCAAGAGTCAAAGGTCTTCAGAAGAGAAGGATTGGAGAGCAGATCTGACAGTTAGTGCAGATGAATGCCAGACAGAAATGACAGAGGTGCAGTGTCTGGAGTACCATGTGGGAGGAGACAGGGGTAGGCCCAAACCAGAGGAGGTAGAGGCGACCAGAGGCTGTCCCCGTCCCACATTCCCCAGACAGGTACTGACCTTAGAAACTATACGGCCAAGTTGTAGCTGACTTTAGTTCTGTAGTGACCTCCCTTACAGATGTGACTAGGAAGGGCGTTTCCAAGTCAGTGGACTTTGCACCTGCTTGCGAGTTGGCATTCCAGTCACTGAAGAAGGCTCTGGTATCGGCTCCATTGCTGATGGCGCAAATTCTTGACCAGGACATTCTGGTACAAACTACTGTGCCACGGCACGGACTGGGAGCAGTACTGAGCCAGGAGGAGCCATATGGGCAGGAGCACCCTGTGGCCTATATGAGCAGAATACTTCTATGGTGGGAGGTGAGATATGCCACAATTGGGTGGCAATTGTGTGTGCACGGGACCAATTTCAACACTGTTTGTGCAACTGCCCCCCCCTATGGTGAATTACCACCCACTTGGTAGGTGGCTGTAACCTACGTTGGGGGAAACGGACTGTTGTAGTGGGGTGTTGGACTTGGACTTCATGGTGACTATTTACCAGCGAGAAAAAGCCCACTGCAATATGGATGAACTGTCTAGGCTGGAGCCACAGCCCCTCCTTTTCAAACCAAGAGACTTGCGTGAACAGGAGCCAAATCGTTGGGACATTGCCCACTGGTTGCCCGCTTGAACAGAGGTGGGGTGGGGGTTGGAGTATGGCCAGAGACCCATGTGTTTAATGGCGGCCCTTGTGCTTCAGCGCCATTCTTAAAAAGGAACAATTGGCTCTAGGCATCATGCACTGTAAATGACTACATGCATGTTTAAATAAGAATTTACTTACCGATAATTCTATTTCTCATAGTCCGTAGTGGATGCTGGGACTCCGTCAGGACCATGGGGAATAGCGGGCTCCGCAGGAGACAGGGCACATCTAAAAAAGCTTTTTAGGTCACATGGTGCGTACTGGCTCCTCCCCCTATGACCCTCCTCCAAGCCTCAGTTAGGTACTGTGCCCGGACGAGCGTACACAATAAGGAAGGATCTTGAATCCCGGGTAAGACTCATACCAGCCACACCAATCACACCGTACAACTTGTGATCTGAACCCAGTTAACAGTATGATAACACAAACGAAGTAGCCTCTGAACAGATGGCTCACAACAACAGTAATAACCCGATTTTTGTAACAATAACTATGTACAAGCATTGCAGACAATCCGCACTTGGGATGGGCGCCCAGCATCCACTACGGACTATGAGAAATAGAATTATCGGTAAGTAAATTCTTATTTTCTCTAACGTCCTAGTGGATGCTGGGACTCCGTCAGGACCATGGGGATTATACCAAAGCTCCCAAACGGGCGGGAGAGTGCGGATGACTCTGCAGCACCGAATGAGAGAACTCCAGGTCCTCTTTAGCCAGAGTATCAAATTTGTAAAATTTTACAAACGTGTTCTCCCCTGACCACGTAGCTGCTCGGCAAAGTTGTAATGCCGAGACTCCTCGGGCAGCCGCCCAGGATGAGCCCACTTTCCTTGTGGAATGGGCCTTTACAGATTTAGGCTGTGGCAGGCCTGCCACAGAATGTGCAAGTTGGATTGTACTACATATCCAACGTGCAATCGTCTGTTTAGACGCAGGAGCACCCAACTTGTTGGGTGCATACAATGTAAACAACGAGTCAGATTTTCTGACTCCAGCTGTCCTTGAAATATATATTTTTTAATGCTCTGACAACGTCCAGTAACTTGGAGTCCTCCAAGTCGCTAGTAGCCGCAGGCACCACAATAGGCTGGTTCAAGTGAAATGCCGAAACCACCTTAGGGAGAAATTGAGGACGTGTCCTCAATTCTGCCCTGTCCGAATGGAATATCAGATATGGGCTTTTGTATGACAAAGCTGCCAACTCCGAAACTCTCCTGGCTGAAGCCAGGGCCAACAGCATGGTTACCTTCCATGTAAGGTATTTTAAATCTACCTATTTTAAAGGCTCAAACCAATGAGATTTGAGAAAATTTAGAACCACGTTCAAATCCCACGGTGCCACTGGAGGCACTATTGGGGGTTGTATATGTAGTACACCTTTGACAAAAGTTTGTACTTCAGGCACTGACGCCAATTCCTTCTGGAAGAAAATTGATAAGGCCGAAATTTGAACTTTAATGGACCCCAATTTGAGGCCCATAGACAATCCTGCTTGCAGGAAATGTAAGAATCGACCCAATTGAAATTCTTCCGTTGGAGCCTTCTTGGCCTCACACCACGCAACATATTTTCTCCAAATGCGGTGATAATGTTGTGCGGTCACTTCTTTCCTGGCTTTAATTAAAGTAGGAATAACTTCCTCAGGAATGCCCTTCTCTTTTAGAATCTGGCGTTCAACCGCCATGCCGTCAAACGCAGCCGCGGTAAGTCTTGGAACATACAAGGTCCCTGCTGAAGCAGATCCCTTCTTAGAGGTAGAGGCCACGGATCCTCCGTGAGCATCTCTTGAAGTTCCGGATACCAAGTTCTTCTTGGCCAGTCCGGAGCTACCAGTATTGTTCTTACTCCTCTTTTCCGTATAATTCTCAGTACCTTTGGTATGAGAGGCAGAGGAGGGAACACATACACTGACTGGTACACCCACGGTGTTACCAGAGCGTCCACAGCTATTGCCTGAGGGTCTCTTGACCTGGCGCAATACCTGTCCAATTTTTTGTTGAGGCGAGACGCCATCATGTCCACCTTTGGTTTTTCCCAACGGTTCACAATCATGTGGAAAACTTCTGGATGAAGTCCCCACTCTCCCGGGTGAAGGTCGTGTCTGCTGAGGAAATCTGCTTCCCAGTTGTCCACTCCCGGGATGAACACTGCTGACAGTGCTACGACATGATTCTCCGCCCAGCGCAGAATCCTTGCAGCTTCTGCCATTGCACTCCTGCTTCTCGTGCCGCCTTGTCGGTTTACGTGGGCGACTGCCGTGATGTTGTCGGACTGGATCAACACCGGCTGACCCTGAAGCAGCGATTTTGCCAGGCTTAGAGCATTGTAGATCGCTCTTAGCTCCAGTATATTTATGCGAAGAGACGTCTCCAGGTTTGACCACACGCCCTGGAAGTTTCTTCCCTTTGTGACTGCTCCCCAACCTCGTAGGCTGGCATCCGTAGTCACCAGGACCCAGTCCTGTATGCCGAATCTGCGGCCCACTAACAGATGGGCAGTCTGCAACCACCACAGGAGAGACAACCTTGTTCTCGGTGACAGTGTTATCTGCTGATGCATGTGCAGATGCGATCCGGACCATTTGTCCAGCAGATCCCACTGAAATGTTCGTGCATGGAATCTGCCGAATGGAAATCGCTTCGTACGAAGCCACCATCTTTCCCAGGACTCTTGTGCATTGATGTACTGACACAGTTCCTGGTTTTAGGAGGTTCTTGACAAGCTCGGATAACTCCCTTGCTTTCTCTTCCGGGAGAAATACCTTTTTCTGAACCGTGTCCAGAATCATGCCCAGGAACAGCAGATGTGTTGTCGGGGTCAATTGAGATTTTGGAAGATTTAGAATCCACCCGTGTTGCTGAAGCACTACTTGTGTTAGCGCTACACCGACTTCCAGCTGTTCTCTGGACTTTGCCCTTATCAGGAGATCGTCCAAGTAAGGGATAATTAATACGCCTTTTCTTCGTAGAAGAACCATCATTTCGGTCATTACCTTGGTAAAGACCCGAGGGGCCGTGGACAACCCAAACGGCAGCGTTTGAAACTGATAATGACAGTCTTGTATCACGAACCTGAGATACCCTTGGTGTGAGGGGTAAATCGGGACATGTAGATAAGCATCTTTTATGTCCAAGGACACCATGAAGTCTCCTTCTTCCAGATTCGCTATCACTGCTCTGAGTGACTCCATCTTGAACTTGAATTTCTTTATGTACAGGTTCAAGGATTTCAGATTTAGAATAGGCCTTACCGAACCGTCCGGTTTCGGTACCACAAATAGTGTGGAATAATACCCCTTTCCCTGTTGTAGGAGGGGTACCTTGACTATCACCTGCTGAGAATACAGCTTGTGAATGGCTTCCAAAACCGACGTCCTTTCTGAGGGAGACGTTGGTAAAGCAGACTTTAGGAACCGGCGAGGGGGAGACCTTTCGAACTCCAGCATGTAACCCTGAGATACTATCTGCAGGACCCACGGGTCCACTTGTGAGTGAACCCATTGATTGCTGAAAATCTTGAGTCGACCCCCCACCGTTCCTGAGTCCGCTTGTAAAGCCCCAGCGTCATGCTGATGGCTTTGTAGAAGCCGGGGCGGGCTTCTGTTCCTGGGCAGGGGCTGCTTGCTGCCCTTTCTTACCCTTTCCTCTGCCTCGCGGCAGATAAGACTGTCCTTTTGGTCGCTTTTTATAGGAGCGAAAGGACTGCGGCTGAAAAGACTGTGTCTTTTTCTGTTGGGAGGGGGTCTGAGGTAAAAAAGTGGATTTGCCGGCAGTTGCCGTGGCCACCAGGTCCGAAAGACCGACCCCAAACAATTCCTCTCCTTTATATGGCAATACTTCCATATGCCTCTTGGAATCCGCATCACCTGACCACTGTCGCGTCCATAAACTTCTTCTGGCAGATATGGACATCGCGCTTACTCTTGATGCTAGAGTACAAACATCCCTCTGAGCATCTCGCATATAAAGGAAAGCATCCTTTAATTGCTCTAGAGTCAATAAAATACTGTCCCTATCCAGGGTATCAATATTTTCAGTCAGAGAATCCAACCACACTACCCCAGCACTGCACATCCAGGCTGAGGCTATTGCCGGTCGCAGTATAACACCAGTATGTGTGTATATACTCTTCAGTGTAGTTTCCAGCCTCCTATCTGCTGGATCCTTGAGGGCGGCCGTATCAGGAGACGGCAACGCCACTTGCTTTGATAAACGTGTGAGCGCCTTATCCACCCTAGGGGGTGTTTCCCAGCGCGCCCTAACCTCTGGTGGGAAAGGGTATAATGCCAATAACTTCTTGGAAATTAGCAGTTTTCTATCGGGGTTAACCCACGCTTCATCACACACGTCATTCAATTCCTCTGATTCTGGAAAAAATACAGGTAGTTTTTTCACCCCCCACATAATACCCCTTTTTGAGGTACCAGCAGTATCAGAGATCTGCAAAGCCTCCTTCATTGCCGTGATCATATAACGTGTGGCCCTATTGGAAAATACGTTTGTTTCTTCACCGTCGACACTAGATTCATCTGTGTCGGTACCCGTGTCGACTGACTGAGGTAAAGGACGTTTTACAGCCCCTGACGGTGTCTGAGACGCCTGAACCGGTACTAACTGGTTTGCCGGGCGTCTTATTTCGTCAACTGACTTTTGTAATGTGCTGACATTATCACGTAATTCCATAACTAAAGCCATCCATTCCGGTGTCGACTCCCTAGGGGGTGACATTACCATCATCGGCAATTGCTCTGCCTCCACACCAACATCGTCCTCATACATGTCGACACACACGTACCGACACACAGCAGCCACACAGGGAATGCTCTAATCGAAGACAGGACCCCCTAGCCCTTTGGGGAGACAGAGGGAGAGTTTGCCAGCACACACCAAAAGCGCTATAAATGTATATAAACAACCCTAGAAGGTGTTGTTTACTATATATGCGCTCTTAATATATAAATATCGCCAATTTATGCCCCCCTTCTCTTTGTTACCCTGTTTCTGTAGTGCAGTGCAGGGGAGAGACCTGGGAGCCTTCCTCACCAGCGGAGCTGAGCAGGAAAATGGCGCTGAGTGCTGAGGAGAATAAGCTCCGCCCCTTTTTCGGCGGGCTTTTCCCCGGTTTTTAAGAAACTGGCCTGGGTTAAAATACATACATATAGCCTTAATGGCTATATGTGATGTATTTATTTTGCCACTAAAGGTAATTATATTGCTGCCCAGGGCGCCCCCAGCAGCGCCCTGCACCCTCCGTGACTGAGTCAGTGAGCCGTGTGACAACAATGGCGCACAGCTGCCGTGCTGTGCGCTACCTTCAAGAAGACTGAGGAGTCTTCTGCCGCCTGCTTTCCGGACCTCCGTTCTGCCGTCTCTTCAGCGTCTGTAAGGGGGATCGGTGGCGCGGCTCCGGGACGAACCCCAGGCTGACCTGTGTTCCGACTCCCTCTGGAGCTAAGTGTCCAGTAGCCTAAGACTCCAATCCATCCTGCACGCAGGTGAGTTGGAAATCTCTCCCCTAAGTCCCTCGATGCAGTGATCCTGTTGCCAGCAGGAATCACTGAGATTGAAACCTAAAAAAAAACTTTTCTAAACAGCTCTTTAGGAGAGCCACCTAGATTGCACCCTCTCGGACGGGCACAAAAACCTAACTGAGGCTTGGAGGAGGGTCATAGGGGGAGGAGCCAGTACGCACCATGTGACCTAAAAAGCTTTTTTAGATGTGCCCTGTCTCCTGCGGAGCCCGCTATTCCCCATGGTCCTGACGGAGTCCCAGCATCCACTAGGACGTTAGAGAAATGTGTTTTAAGAGGTCATATTTAGTGAGAAATGTACAGTTATAGAATGGCACATTTAAAATGTATTTATATCTAAGATGTGTTTTAATGTATTTTAAAAGGGGAAAAATGCACATATACTGCATATATTTTATAGCTATCTATCTGTATATATCTGAATAAGGCTTCCCTATCTTGTGTG
This sequence comes from Pseudophryne corroboree, assembly GCF_028390025.1. NCBI lineage: Eukaryota > Metazoa > Chordata > Amphibia > Anura > Myobatrachidae > Pseudophryne > Pseudophryne corroboree. Next base: position 220,265,031 of record NC_086447.1, read on the forward strand.
ACTAGGAGATTGGGGGCAGTACGGATGGTGTAATGGCTAGCATTACAGCCTCACAACACTGAGGTCATGGGATCGATTCCCACCATGGCCTTGTGTGTAGTTTGTATATTCTCCCCGTACTTGCGTGGGTTTTCTCCGGGTACTCCGGTTTCCTCCCACAATCCAAAAATATACTGGTAGGTTAATTGTATCCCAACAAAATTAACCTTAGCGCAAATGTGTGTACATGTGGTAGGGAATATAGATTGTAAGCTCCACTGAGGCAGGGACTGATGTGAATGGTCATATATTCTCTGTAAAGTGCTGCAGAACATGTATGCACTATATAAATAACTGGTAATAATAATAAATAATTACAATTTCCTAACAGGAGGACTGGTGAATGACAAAGCTTTTGATATAGGGCAGTGTACTCACAACCTGGAGATTGTAGCTTCCTGAGGGATGGTGTTAATAACAGGGGACTTCTTTGTTCCTATATGCAAGGTATCAAATAGAGTTGAAAACAAATGTATTCCTGTACACATATTGTATGAGGGGGAAGAAGGAAATTGGGTTTGGAGTGTAATCTATATTTAATGGTGTGTTCCTAATAACTATATGCAGGGAAGGAAGAGAACAATGTGTTCATTTGAGTAGACATACATACATACATACATACATACATACATACATACATACGTTATGGTAAGAACTTGCCGCTGAAAACGGTATTTCTCCTAAGTCCACAGTATCCACAGGATAATAATTGGATATGATGAAGCGACAGCGGATTTGATCGGTCAAAGTTTACCGGCCTCCCAGCATGCAACGGGCCTGTCCATATATCCCCGCCTCTTGGCTCAGGCCAATCAGTTGTATTCCAAAGCTCAAGGCAGGAGCATCATAGATAGCCCTAATCAGGCGATAAGAACACACATGCACACCCTTCCGTACAAGAAGGAAGAGGTTAGTGAGTAAAAGGATCCTCAAATCAGGTGCGTCAGGGTGGGATCCCTGTGGATCCTGTGGACTTAGGAGAAATACCGTTGTCAACGGTAGGTTCTTACCATAACGTATATTTCTACGACAGGGTCCACAGGATAACAATGGGATTTCCCAAAGCAATTTAGTGGTGGGGATGCTCCTGATTGGACAAGAGTACCCTTCGCCTGAATTCAGCGTCATGAGAGGCAAAGGTATCCAAGGCATAATGTCTAAAGAATGTGTTATTGGAAGACCATGTGGCTGCCTTACATATCTGTTCTGCTCAAGCACCACGTTGTGCTGCCCATGAAGGACCTACCTTACGAGTCGAGTGAGCAGAGACATTAGCCGGAATAGGGAGATCAGCTTGAGAATATGCTTCTGAAATCGTCGTATGAAGCCATCTTGCCAGTGTCTGCTTATCATCCTCTCTTGTGAAATCCGTAGAGAATAAAAAGAGAATCTGTCTTTCTGATGGCACTGGTATGATCCACGCAGATCCTTAATGCACGGACCATGTCCAGCGATGCATCTCCCGCAGAAAGGCCTGGTACCTGGAAAGCCAGGACTACAATTTCTTCATTAAGGTGGAATTTAGACACCACCTTCGGAAGATGCCTAGATCTAGTTCTGAGAACTACTTTATCTGGATTAAAAAAAAAAAAAAAAAAAAAAAAAAAAAAAAATCAGAAATGGGGGACGACATGATAATGCCCCTTAATCTGATACTCTTCTTGCCGACGCCATAGCCAGTAGAAAGAGAACTTTAACCGTCAACCATTTAAGATCCACTTTATGCAGTGGTTCAAATGGGGAAACTTGAAGGGCTTTCAGGACTATACTTAAGTCCCAAGGCACTGTAGGAGGAACAAAAGGAGGTTGAATGCACAGCATTCCCTGGAAAAAAAGTAAGCACATCCTGTAAGTTGGCAATTTTCTTTTGGAACCATACAGTCAATGCAGACACTTGCACTCTCAAGGAAGCCTCCTTCAAACCTTTATCCATTCCTGCCTGAAGGAATTCGAACACCCTGGAAACTCTGAAAGACTTAGGGTCCATTTTCCGTTCACTCCACCAATGAATATAGGTTTGCCATATTCAGTGATAAATACGAGCTGAGGAAGGTTTCCTTACTCTGAGCATAGTGTGAATTACCTGTTGTGAGAATTTTCTTGACTTCAGGATAGAGGTTTCAAGAGCAACGCTGTCAAAGACAGTCGATCCAGATTTCTGTAATAAGGACCCTGCATCAGTAGATCTGGACGTTGAGGGAGCATCCATCGGCATTCTCTGCAGATCTGTGTACCAATGCCTTCTGGGCCAAGCCGGAACTATTAGTATCACGGAACCTTTCCCTTGCTTTATCTTTCTCACCATCCTGGGTAATAGGGTGATTGGAGGAAACACATAAGCCAGATGAAAGTCCCATCTCACCGACAGGGCATCCACAAAGATCGCTCTGGGATCCTTTTTTCTTGACCCGTATGCGAGAACTTTGTTGTTCTGACGGGACGCCATGAGATCTCTCTGGCAACCCCCACTTGTCTACTAGAGTCTGGAAGACCTCCGGGTGTAGAGCCCATTCGCTTGCCTGAATGGCGTGTCGACTGAGAAAGTCCACTTCCCAGTTTAGGACTCCTGGAACGAACACTGCGGACAAGGCTGAATGATGAAGTTCTGCCCACTTTAGTATGTGACTTAACTCCATCGCTTTTCGGCTGAGCATTCCTCCCTGATGGTTGAGGTACGCTACTGCCGTCACATTGTCCGAGCGGATCTGGACTGGTTTTCCCCGAAGAATGTCCTTTGCCTGAATCAGTGCCATGTATATGTCCCGAAGTTCCAATATATTTATTGCCAGGCAACCTTTTTCCTTGGTCCATTGCCCCTGGAAACACAACCTTCCTGAAACTGCTCCCCAGCCCTGGAGACTGCCATCTGTTGTCAGAATATCCCAATCTGATATCCAAAAGGGTTTCCTCTTGTCCAGATGGAATGTCTGTAGCCACCAGGTTAATGACCTTCTTACTTCTATCGTAAGAACCAGTCTGTGTTTTTATCGTCTGATGCAACCCATTCCATTTGGCAAGAATCAGACGCTGCAGAGGCCTCGAGTGGAATTGTGCATACTCCACCATGTCGAATGTTGACACCATCAAACCCATCACACGCATTGCTGTGTGAATGGATACCTTTTGACTCTGTAGCAAGTCCTGAATCCTTGATTGAACCTTGCCTATCTTGTTCAGAGGGAACATTACTCTCTGAAGACTTGAATCCAGTACAGCTCCCAAGTGAGTCATCCGCTGCGACAGAACCAGAGACGATTTTGCCCAATTAATGAGCCACCCGTGCTTCTGCAGATAGGAGCAATTCCTGCGACTGTGCCAGGATTAAAACATCATCGAGATGCCATTACCACCATAATCTTGGTAAACACTTGGGGGGCTGTGCCTAACCCAAAAGGGAGGGCCTGCAACTGAAAATGCTATTGGAGGATAGCGAACCTGAGATAGCACTGATGGGACACTGCTATAGGAACATGTAGGTAAGCATCCTGTATATCCAGGGATACCATATAATCCCCTGGCTCCATGGCCAAAATGATGGAACGTAAAGTCTCCATGTGAAACCAAGGTACCCAAATGTATTTGTTCAGCACTTTGAGATTGAGATTGGGCCGAAATGACCCATTTGGCTTCTGAACTAAAAAACAGGTTGGAGTAAAACCCCTGTCCTCGTTGTACATGAGGAACTCCTGACTGAAGCAATTTCTGAACTGCCTCTTGCAAAGCCCTGGCCTTCGTCTCTACCAAAGACAGGCTGGTACAAAAAAACCTTTGAGGAGGGTGCATCTTGAAGGCAAAAGCATAACCTAGAGATACCGCTTCCTGCACCCAGGCATCTGTTGTAGACTGTTGCCAGATCTGTGCAAACTGAAGATGTCGGCCCCCAACCCTGGGATCCCCCAGGTGGAGGCCCGCACCATCAGGCTGATGGCTCGTTTTACCAACCGGTCCTCTGGTAGCCCAATGCTTTTTAGTCTTGCCAGACTTGTTGTATTGGGACTGCCTATCACTTTTACCTTTAGCTTTTCCTTGAGACCGAAAGGGACAAAAGCCGGAACTTTAGGTTTGAAATTGTATGTGGATGGAAACTTTACTTTCGTGGAGTCTGCTTCTGACTCCAAAATATTCGTCAATTCTTTACCAAAAAGAATATCTCCAGAAAAGCGCAAAGATTCCAAAACCTTAGAACCTGAATTTCCACGTACGTAGCCAAACTGCTCTACGAGCAGCTATTGTTGAAGCTGATGCCCTGGAGGCAATAGTACCCATATCCAATGCTGCTTCTTCCAAGAACATTGCAGCCTGTTTTATATGTGCTATATGGGATTTTTGCTCTCTAGAGGCTATTGAAAAATCCCCCTCCAATGCATCAGCCCAGGCAGCCACTGCCTTTGCCAACCAAGCTGAAGCCATGGCTGGCCTTATGACTGCCCCACACAGTGAAAAAATGTTTTTTTAGAAAAAGCATCCACTCTCCTATCAGTGACATCATTTAATGATGTTGAAGGCAAAGGTAATGTCGATTTTCGCACTAATCGAATCACATGCGTATGTACTTTAGGAGCCACCTCCCTTTTCAAACAATCCCCAGCTGGAAGAAGATAATTGGAATTCCATTTCTTAGGAATTCTAAACTTTTTATTAGGCGTAGCCCAAGCATCTTCCATGATTTCCGGCAGCTGATCTGACCCTGGAGACTCAGTCTTAACTGTTTTGGGACATTTAAAACACAGGTGCCTTGGTTTTTAACACAGGCTCTGCTGAATCCTCTCAGGATAGAATGGCTTTCATTGCTTTAATTAACTCAGCTATAGCCACTGGGCTGAGACCTTCCTCCTCCTCTTCGTATGCCGAAGTAGAATTAATTGAGCTTTCATCCTCCGATGAATCCTCGTGTGAACCATGTGGAGCCTGTGAGGATGAAGATTTACTTACCACCAGCTTATCAGCCTGTTTGTTTTGAGAGGCAGCTACTGGAAGTGATACACCACAAGTAGGAAGCTGTATTAATTGTGTAACCCATCCCTGGTACAGGAGTTGGAGGAATTATCCTTTCAGCTATACTGGATAAAGTCTGTGCAAACATAGCCCAAGGTGATCCAACCTGCACCTGAATCTGTCTTGTATTTTTCAAAACCTCCTGGTGAAAGCTAAAACAATTTGCAAACAAACCATCCTGAACCAAATCCTGAGAGGATAACACAGCTTTGCAAGACAAACATAATGAGTGTTGGTGTTGCTGTGAGTATATCTTACTCACCTTTGCCGCTCTTAGACATGATAAATAATCAACACTTCCACAGTGTACTACACCATGTGTGACTGTAATCCCTTTTAAGCTTTTTAAAGTGACATACAATCGAACCCTACCCATGCACCAGCATTGAGGATCGGAATAGAACAAAACTGACGGAATATAGTAAAGTCAGCAATCACACTAGCAGTCAGTCACACTTTATACATTAGTAAAATAAGCAATATGAGCACATCAACTACATTTCAAGTATGTAGGAGAACATATTACTGAATCATGTTTAAACAGATCTACCGTATTCAGATGCAGTGCGAAAAACCGTAAATGTATACAGACTCATATGCAATAGGCACTTATCTAACTATTCATACTCAAAAAGGTAGAGACTTAGTGCTGTATTACCCGTACTCAGTAGAGTGGGATACAGGGAGATTCACCTCGCTTTCAGGTCCGATCAATACGTTTGTGAACGCTGAGTGGATCCAGACGCTACTAGTGTACACTGCCGCTCCATGAACCTATGGTGAACACAGACGCACCAGTCACACAGCCGTCTATGCTGCGACTGGGTCCCTTTCGTGTACAGCGTCTGAGACGAAAGCGTGAAACAGTTCATGGCGGGAGACTCGGAGGAAACTGGTCATGAACCAGGGGGAGGCGCGACCAGGAGAGCGTCTGACTCCCCACTGCCGACATCAACCCTTGGGATCGCGGCCTCGTACTATTCCTGGAGCCTATGATCCCTAAGGCCTAGCGCTGGTGCACCCGAGGTGGCAGCTGCGTCAGCGACTGTTTGGTAGTCTCATCCCAAAACAGTGCGTCTGTGTCCATATTCCCCTTCTAAGCGGAACAGATGCCTTACCTTCTCTCCGTGCTCCGGCTACAGCCTGTTAACATCTGCTGGACCTGCTAGTATACCCGACACAGACGCCCGCCGAAACAGCAATGTTCTCGTGGGTAAGCGTTGTCGCGACCCGGTGGAGAGTTTTTGGAGCGACTCTCTTTCTAAGGTACGTATAAGACGCTGTTTAGAAAGATTGCTCAGAAAAATCTTAAGACTATAAAAATAAGAATTTACTTACCGATAATTCTATTTCTCGTAGTCCGTAGTGGATGCTGGGGACTCCGTAAGGACCATGGGGAATAGCGGCTCCGCAGGAGACTGGGCACAAAAGTAAAAGCTTTTAGGTCACCTGGTGTGCACTGGCTCCTCCCCCTATGACCCTCCTCCAAGCCTCAGTTAGGATACTGTGCCCGGACGAGCGTACACAATAAGGAAGGATTTTGAATCCCGGGTAAGACTCATACCAGCCACACCAATCACACCATATAACTTGTGATCTAAACCCAGTTAACAGCATGATAACAGAGGAGCCTCTAGAAAAGATGGCTCACTACAGCAATAACCCGATTTTTTTGGTAACAATAACTATGTACCAGTATTGCAGACAATCCGCACTTGGGATGGGCGCCCAGCATCCACTACGGACTACGAGAAATAGAATTATCGGTAAGTAAATTCTTATTTTCTCTGACGTCCTAGTGGATGCTGGGGACTCCGTAAGGACCATGGGGATTATACCAAAGCTCCCAAACGGGCGGGAGAGTGCGGATGACTCTGCAGCACCAAATGAGAGAACACCAGGTCCTCCTCAGCCAGGGTATCAAATTTGTAGAATTTTACAAACGTATTTGCTCCTGACCAAGTAGCTGCTCGGCAAAGTTGTAAAGCCGAGACCCCTCGGGCAGCCGCCCAAGATGAGCCCACCTTCCTTGTGGAATGGGCTTTTACAGATTTTGGCTGTGGCAGGCCTGCCACAGAATGTGCAAGCTGAATTGTACTACAAATCCAACGAGCAATAGTCTGCTTAGAAGCAGGAGCACCCAGGTTGTTGGGTGCATACAGAATAAACAACGAGTCAGATTTTCTGACTCCAGCCGTCCTGGAAACCTATATTTCCAGGGCCCTGACAACGTCTAGCAACTTGGAGTCCTCCAAGTCCCTAGTAGTCGCAGGCACCACAATAGGTTGATTCAGGTGAAACGCTGAAAACCACCTTAGGGAGAAACTGAGGACGAGTCCTCAATTCCGCCCTGTCCGAATGGAAAATCAGATGAGGGCTTTTACAGGATAAAGCCGCCAATTCTGACACGCACCTGGCCCAGGCCAGGGCCAACAGCATGACCACTTTCCATGTGAGATATTTTAACTCCACATATTTGAGTGGTTCAAACCAATGTGACTTTTGGAACCCAAAACTACATTGAGATCCCAAGGTGCCACTGGAGGCACAAAAGGAGGCTGTATATACAGTACCCCTTTTACAAACGTCTGAACTTCAGGGACTGAAGCTAGTTCTTTTTGGAAGAAAATTGACAGGGCCGAAATTTGAACCTTAATGGACCCCAATTTCAGGCCCATAGACACTCCTGTTTGCAGGAAATGTAGGAATCGACCTAGTTGAAAATTCCTCCGTCGGGGCCTTACTGGCCTCGCACCACGCAACATATTTTCGACACATGCGGTGATAATGTTTTGCGGTTATATCCTTCCTGGCTTTGATCAGGATAGGAATGACTTCATCCGGAATGCCTTTCTCCTTCAGGATCCGGCGTTCAACCGCCATGCCGTCAAACGCAGCCGCGGTAAGTCTTGGAACAGACAGGGTCCTTGCTGGAGCAGGTCCCTTCTTAGAGGTAGAGGGCACGGATCCTTCGTGAGCATCTCTTGAAGTTCCGGTTACCAAGTCCTTCTTGGCCAATCCGGAGCCACGAATATAGTGCTTACTCCTCACCATCTTATGATTCTCAGTACCTTGGGTATGAGAGGCAGAGGAGGGAACACATACACTGACTGGTACACCCACTGTGTTACCAGAGCGTCTACAGCTATTGCCTGAGGGTCCCTTGACCTGGCGCAATACCTGTCGAGTTTTTCCCCAACGGTTTATAATCATGTGGAAGACTTCTGGGTGAAGTCCCCACTCTCCCGGGTGGAGGTCGTGTCTGCTGAGGAAGTCTGCTTCCCAGTTGTCCACTCCCGGAATGAATACTGCTGACAGTGCTATCACATGATTTTCCGCCCAGCGAAGAATCCTTGCAGCTTCTGCCATTGCCCTCCTGCTTCTTGTGTCACCCTGTCTGTTTACGTGGGTGACTGCCGTGATGTTGTCCGAATGGATCAACTCCGGGTGACCTTGAAGCAGAGGTCTTGCTGAGCTTAGAGCATTGTAAATGGCCCTTAGCTTCAGGATATTTATGTGAAGTGATGTCTCCAGGCTTGACCATAAGCTCTGGAAATCCCTTCCCTGTGTGACTGCTCCCCAGCCTCGCAGGCTGGCATCCGTGGTCACCAGGACCCAGTCCTGAATGTCGAATCTGCGGCCCTCTAGAAGATGAGCACTCTGCAACCACCACAGGCGAGACACCCTTGTGCTTGGTGACAGGGTTATCCGCTGATGCATCTGAAGATGCGACCCGGACCATTTGTCCAGCAGGTCCCACTGGAAAGTTCTTGCGTGGAATCTGCCGAATGGGATTGCTTCGTAGGAAGCCACCATTTTTCCCAGAACCCTTTCATTGATGTACTGAGACTTGGCTCGGTTATAGGAGGTTCCCGACTAGCTCGGATAACTCCCTGACTTTCTCCTCCGGGAGAAACACCTTTTTCAGGACTGTGTCCAGGATCATCCCTAGGAACAGAAGACGAGTTGTCGGAATCAGCTGCGATTTTGGAATATTGAGAATCCAATCGTGCTGCCGCAACACTACCTGAGATAGTGCTACACCAACCTCCAACTGTTCCCTGGATCTTACCCTTATCAGGGAATCGTCCAAGTAAGGGATAACTAAAATTCCCTTCCTTCGAAGGAGTATCATCATTTCGGCCATTACCTTGGTAAAGACCCGGGGTGCCGTGGACCATCCATACGGCAGCGTCTGAAACTGATAGTGACAGTTCTGTACCACAAACCTGAGGTACCCTTGGTGAGAAGGGTAAATTGGGACATGAAGGTAAGCATCCTTGATGTCCCGAGACATCATGTAGTCCCCTTCTTCCAGGTTCGCAATCACTGCTCTGAGTGACTCAATATTGAATTTGAACCTCCGTATGTAAGTGTTCAAGATTTTAGATTTAGAATCGGTCTCACCGAGCCGTCCGGCTTCGGTACCACAACAGTGTGGAATAATACCCCGTTCCCTGTTGCAGGAGGGGTACCTTGATTATCACCTGCTGGGAATACAGCTTGTGAATGGCTTCCAAAACTGCCTCCCTGTCAGAGGGAGACATCGGTAAAGCCGACTTTAGGAAACGGCGAGGGGGAGACTTCTCGAATTCCAATTTGTACCCCTGAGATATCACCTGAAGGATCCAGGGGTCTACTTGCGAGTGAGCCCACTGCGCACTGAAATTCATTGAGACGGGCCCCCACCGTGCCTGATTCTGCTTGTAAAGCCCCAGCGTCATACTGAGGGCTTGGCAGAGGCGGGAGAGGGCTTCTGTTCCTGGGAACTGGCTGATTTCTGCAGCCTTTTTCCTCTCCCTCTGTCACGGGGCAGAAATGAGGAACCTTTTGTCCGCTTGCCCACGAAAGGATACTTCCAAATGCCGTTTAGAATCCGCATCACCTGACCACTGTCGTGTCCATAACCCTCTACTGGCAGAAATGGACAACGCACTTAGACTTGATGCCAGTCGGCAAATATTCCGCTGTGCATCACGCATATATAGAAATGCATCTTTAAAATGCTCTATAGGCAATAATATACTGTCCCTATCTAGGGTATCAATATTTTCAGTCAGGGAGTCCGACCACGCCAACCCAGCACTGCACATCCAGGCTGAGGCGATTGCTGGTCGCAGTATAACACCAGTATGTGTGTAAATACATTTTAGGATACCCTCCTGCTTTCTATCAGCAGGATCCTTAAGGGCGGCCATCTCAGGAGAGGGTAGAGCCCTTGTTCTTACAAGCGTGTGAGCGCTTTATCCACCCTAGGGGGTGTTTCCCAACGCACCCTAACCTCTGGCGGGAAAGGATATAATGCCAATAACATTTTAGAAATTATCAGTTGTTATCGGGGGAAACCCACGCATCATCACACACACCTCATTTAATTTCTCAGATTCAGGAAAACTACAGGTAGTTTTTCCTCACCGAACATAATACCCCTTTTTGGTGGTACTCGTATTATCAGAAATGTGTAAAACATTTTTCATTGCCTCAATCATGTAACGTGTGGCCCTACTGGAAGTCACATTTGTCTCTTCACCGTCGACACTGGAGTCAGTATCCGTGTCGGCGTCTATATCTGCCATCTGAGGTAACGGGCGCTTTAGAGCCCCTGACGGCCTATGAGACGTCTGGACAGGCACAAGCTGAGTAGCCGGCTGTCTCATGTCAACCACTGTCTTTTATACAGAGCTGACACTGTCACGTAATTCCTTCCAACAGTTCATCCACTCATGTGTCGACCCCCTAGGGGATGACATCACTATTACAGGCAATCTGCTCCGTCTCCACATCATTTTTCTCCTCATACATGTCGACACACAGCACACACACAGGGAATGCTCTGATAGAGGACAGGACCCCACTAGCCCTTTGGGGAGACAGAGGGAGAGTTTGCCAGCACACACCAGAGCGCTATATATATATATATATATATATATATATATATATATATATATATACATATACACACACATATACACACACAGGGATAACCTTATATAAGTGTTTTTCCCCTTATAGCTGCTGTATTATTTAATACTGCGCGTAATTAGTGCCCCCCTCTCTTTTTTAACCCTTTCTGTAGTGTAGTGACTGCAGGGGAGAGCCAGGGAGCTTCCCTCCAACGGAGCTGTGAGGGAAAATGGCGCCAGTGTGCTGAGGAGATAGGCCGCCGAGAAGGGGGCGGAGCCTTTCTCCCGCTTTTTTAAGGAAAAACTGGCAGGGGTTAAATGCATCCATATAGCCCAGGAGCTATATGTGATGTATTTTTAGCCATCTAAGGTGTTTTTATTGCGTCTCAGGGCGCCCCCCCCCCAGCGCCCTGCACCCTCAGTGACCGGAGTGTGAAGTGTGCTGAGAGCAATGGCGCACAGCTGCGGTGCTGTGCGCTACCTTATTGAAGACAGGACGTCTTCTGCCGCCGATTTCCCGGACGTCTTCTGGCTCTGTAAGGGGGCCGGCGGCGCGGCTCTGGGACCCATCCATGGCTGGGCCTGTGATCGTCCCTCTGGAGCTAATGTCCAGTAGCCTAAGAAGCCCAATCCACTCTGCACGCAGGTGAGTTCGCTTCTTCTCCCCTTAGTCCCTCGATGCAGTGAGCCTGTTGCCAGCAGGACTCACTGAAAATAAAAAACCTAAACTTAAACTTTTCACTAAGCAGCTCAGGAGAGCCACCTAGTGTGCACCCTTCTCGTTCGGGCACAAAAATCTAACTGAGGCTTGGAGGAGGGTCATAGGGGGAGGAGCCAGTGCACACCAGGTGACCTAAAAGCTTTTACTTTTGTGCCCAGTCTCCTGCGGAGCCGCTATTCCCCATGGTCCTTACGGAGTCCCCAGCATCCACTAGGACGTCAGAGAAATAAGAAAGCTTAGGGCTGTTAAAAACCAGCAGCCCTCTGACCATGGTCCGCCTTCTGCCGCACCAAACAAAAAACTGATTTGCCTGAGCCAGGAGACGGGGATATATGGACGGGCCCATTGCATGCTGGGAGGCCGGAAAGCTTTGATCGATTGGTGCAAATACGCTGTCACTTCATCATATCCCATTGTTATCTTGTGGATAACCTGTGGACCCTGCCGGAGAAACAAACCTTATTTTGAATCTGTGTGATAAATATATCAAAGGAGAACTGTAAATTACCAGTTGGTAATGTGAACTGTATTGGGTTTCCATGCAAACAGGGAAGAGTTCTTTTTAGGACTTTGAGCAAATAAATATCTTTGCCTTCGAGACGACGATTGCCTTTCATCTTGCGACTAACAGGAATGCGCCAAAGCAGTCCCATTCTCTGCCTGTCCTAGGGTAAGCCCAGCATCTTTAAGCTCCACCCTCTGCCACACTACTGCGCAGAATCTGGTCTAGGTCAGCGACCAGTGGGGGTCAACTGATGTCAGAAAGGAGGTGTGGCAAAAGCGCGTCGAAGCATACACAGCAGAACGCGGTTCCAGGTGCCTATGGTAGAAGCCTGGTGGTGGCAGCAAAATACCCACCTACTGCGCAGTGGGTGGAGTCAGTAACAAGCTGGTGTGACACAAACAATCTAATCGCTGGGCATAGCCAGAGAGGGCGAGAAGGCGTCCGGTCACAGTTCTAATTTAATGACCATGAAAAGCATGTTTCTTGTATAATTTGAAAATAAGAGAAGTACTAACAAGATTACACATTTAAAATAAAACAACAACAACATGTGAAAACAAACACTTTTTCTGTCATGTAACTGCCCCAGAGACAAACCCCTATAATGTTAGGGACCTGTTCGATGGGGTCATCTTGACGACTGGTGGGCAGGCTCATAATATTAACCAATTTTATGCGAAGAACCTAGGCTATGATGTATGGTCAAGTTTATTATAATTCCATTGGTTTTATGGTGCACCTGCTCTCATTAGTAAAGAAACAAAGCTCTGCATCTTTCAAATACTGACCAGGCGGGACATGACTGCCACGTGGTTCAAGTATCACAGTAAACAGCCATCCTCTCAGACTGCATTGATCAACAGGTTGAACAATGAGTAGTTCATTGTAACCCTAAAATAAGCCAGACTGCCATGCCCTGCAATAATTGTGTCAAATGCTTATTATCCCTGAATATACTGCAGGGTGCAATCAGGCTAACAATCTGTATGGAAACTGTCTCCAAATCTATTAAGTTACATCACTACTTTTCATATTTAGTCATAACCAAACTGATGAGTATTACAGCACAAGCAACTTCTTCTAGCGTGCGCTTTCTTAAAGTTGCATTCAAATTCAACATTGGCAGACTGTTACATAACACATATTTAAACACCACTACAGGCTTATTACACAAGGTTTCTCATACTGCATACCATATAAACACGTGTCTGCTATTTCTCACCACTCCCAAAAGTACTGAGCATTTAGGGAAGCTCCTGAATACATAATAGTGACTAATACACCATGTGTTTGGCATCATTTAGGAATGTTACCATTCTGGTTTAGAAGTTATCCCCAGGTAATGAAATGTATGAGAGTTAATAACTAGGTAGACTGTTTGTTACCGTGAAGTGCTACGAAAAACACCAATAAACCCAGTAGCACTTTAACTCACTGCAGATACTGTAATGGGGTTACAAAAGCTTATTGCAGCGAAACTCCCCAATTTAGAAACACACACTGTACACACTGAGCAGTAGGGAGGCCAGCATATGCACTGCAGCAGGAACTGGCTAGCTGATGGCGGCTCAAGCCTGACAACCCCATTGAGAGACTAAATCTAAAATGGATTATAGAGGACTGCTACGCCTCAGAGAGCGGCAGTGGTGATGTCTACAGGTGGTCACTCAACCACCCTGGGACAGGAATACACACAAAAAAAAAGAGAAAGAAATCATGTCTGCACTCCTCAAATGATAGAACAATATAAAGAGGTAAGTTTATGATACAGTCTTTGATAAACACTCGGTTCTTTTTCATAGAAATGTGCAAGTTGACTTGATGCGTACCGTACTCACGTTGATACGTGGTATATCCCTCCTATAGAGGTATATTTAGAGCTTCCTTCCTGTCTTTTCTCCTACTTCTCCAAATACGAGCCTCAATGAGTTCGTATACTCGGGGGTAAGAAGGGTAAAAAATAATATTTTACTTACCGGTAAATCTATTTCCTCGTAGTCCGTAGTGGATGCTAGGGACTCCGTAAGGACCATGGGGAATAGACGGGCTCCGCAGGAGACATGGGCACTTTAAGAAAGAATTTAAATTCTGGTGTGCTCTGGCTCCTCCCTCTATGTCCCTCCTCCAGACCTCAGTTAGAGAAACTGTGCCCGGAAGAGCTGACAGTACAAGGAAAGGATTTTGGAAATCCAGGGCAAGACTCATACCAGCCACACCAATCACACCGTATAACTTGTGATAAACTTACCCAGTCAACAGTATGAACTACAACAGAGCATCAGTTCAACCCTGATGCAACTATAACATAACCCTTATTGCAGCAATAACTATATACAAGTATTGCAGAAGAAGAAGTCCGCACTTGGGACGGGCGCCCAGCATCCACTACGGACTACGAGAAATAGAATTACCGTAAGTAAAATCTTATTTTCTCTAACGTCCTAGTGGATGCTGGGGACTCCGTAAGGACCATGGGGATTATACCAAAGCTCCCAAACGGGCGGGAGAGTGCGGACGACTCTGCAGCACCGAATGAGCAAACAGGAGGTCCTCATCAACCAGGGTATCAAACTTGTAGAACTTTGCAAAAGTGTTTGAACCTGACCAAGTAGCCGCTCGGCACAGCTGTAATGCCGAGACCCCTCGGGCAGCCACCCAAGAAGAGCCCACCTTCCTAGTGGAATGGGCCTTAACTGATTTTGGCAGGGGCAATCCAGCCGCAGAATGAGCCTGCTGAATCGTATTACAGATCCAGCGAGCAATAGTTTGCTTTGAAGCAGGAGCACCCAGCTTGTTGGATGCATACAGGATAAACAAAAATTCTGTTTTCCTGACCCTAGCCGTCCTGGCTACATATACCTTCAAAGCCCTGACCACATCAAGTAACTCGGAATCCTCCAAGTCATTAGTAGCCACAGGCACCACAATAGGTTGGTTTATATGAAAGGATGAAACCACTTTTGGCAGAAATTGTGGACAGGTCCGCAATTCTGCTCTATCCTCATGGAAAACCAGATAGGGGCTTTTATGTGACAAAGCCGCTAATTCTGACACACGCCTATCGAAGCCAATGCTAGTAGCATGACCACCTTCCACGTGAGATATTTAAATTCCACCGTTTTGAGTGGTTCAAACCAGTGGGATTTCAGGAAACTCAACACCACGTTAAGATCCCAAGGTGCCACCGGGAGCACAAAAGGGGGCTGAATACGCAGCACTCCCTTCACAAACGTCTGAACTTCAGGTAGAGAAGCCAGCTCTGTTTGAAAGAAAATGGATAGGGCCGAAATCTGGACCTTAATGGAACCCAAGTTTAGGCCCAAAGTCACTCCTGACTGTAGGAAGTGAAGGAAACGGCCCAGCTGGAATTCCTCCGTAGTGGCATTCCTGGCCTCACACCAAGCAACATATTTTCGCCATATACGGTGATAATATTGAGCTGTCACGTCCTTCCTAGCCTTTATCAGCGTAGGAATGACCTCATCTGGAATGCCTTTTTCCGCTAGGATCCGGCGTTCAACCGCCATGCCGTCAAACGCAGCCGCGGTAAGTCTTGGAACCGACAGGGCCCTTGTTGCAACAAGTCCTGTCTTAGAGGAAGAGGCCACGGGTCCTCTGTGAGCATTTCTTGCAGATCTGGATACCAAGTGCTTCTTGGCCAATCCGGAACAATGAGTATTGTTCTCACTCCTCTTTTTCTTATGATTCTCAACACCTTGGGTATGAGAGGAAGAGGAGGAAATACATAGACCGATTGGAACACCCACTGTGTCACTAGGGCGTCTACAGCTATCGCCTGAGGGTCTCTTGACCTGGCGCAATACCTCTGTATTTTCTTGTTGAGGCGGGATGCTATCATGTCCACCTGTGGCAGTTCCCACCGACTTGCAAGCTGTGCGAAGACTTCTCGATGAAGTCCCCACTCCCCCGGGTGGAGGTCGTGCCTGCTGAGGAAGTCTGCTTCCCAGTGGTCTACCCCCGGGATGAACACTGCTGACAGTGCGCTTACATGATTCTCCGCCCAGCGAAGAATTCTGGTGGCTTCCGCCATTGCCACCCTGCTCCTTGTGCCGCCTTGTCGGTTTACATGAGCCACAGCGGTGATGTCTGACTGAATCAGAACAGGATGACCGCGAAGCAGGGCCTCTGCTTGACGTAGGGCGTTGTAAATGGCCCTTAGTTCCAGGATGTTGATGTGAAGTCAAGTCTCCTGACTTGACCACAGACCTTGGAAATTTTTTCCCTGTGTGACTGCTCCCCACCCTCGGAGGCTTGCATCCGTGGTCACCAGGACCCAGTCCTGAATGCCGAATCTGCGGCCCTCGAGAAGGTGAGCACTCTGCAGCCACCACAGGAGAGACACCCTGGCCCTGGGGGATAGGGTGATTAACCGATGCATCTGAAGAGGTGATCCGGACCATTTGTCCAGTAAGTCCCATTGAAAGGTCCTCGCATGGAACCTGCCGAAGGGAATGGCCTCGTACGATGCCACCATCTTTCCCAGGACTCGAGTGCAGTGATGCACTGACACCTGTTTTGGTTTTAATAGGTCCTTGACCAGTGTCATGAGTTCCTGAACCTTCTCTATCGGGAGATAAACCCTTTTCTGGCCTGTGTCCAGAATCATGCCCAGGAAGGGCAGACGAGTCGTAGGAACCAGCTGCGACTTTGGAATATTCAGAATCCAGCCGTGTTGCCGTAACACTTCCAGAGAACGTGCTACGCTGATCAGCAACTGCTCTCTTGACCTCGCTTTTATGAGGAGATCGTCCAAGTATGGGATAATTGTGACCCCTTGCTTCCGCAGGAGTACCATCATTTCCGCCATTACCTTGGTAAATATTCTCGGAGCCGTGGAGAGACCAAGCGGCAACGTCTGAAATTGGTAAAGACAATCCTGTACCACAAATCTGAGGTACGCCTGATGAGGAGAATAAGTGGGGACACGAAGGTATGATCCTTTATGTCCAGAGACACCATAAAATCCCCCCCTTCCAGGCTTGCAATGACCGCTCTCAGCGATTCCATCTTGAACCGGAACCTTTTTAGGTACACGTTCAGGGATTTTAAATTCAATATGGGTCTGACCGAACCGTCCGGTTTCGGTACCACAAACATGGTCGAATAATAACCCTTTCCTTGTTGAAGGAGGGGAACCTTGACCACCACCTGTTGAAGATACAATTTGTGACACTATATCCCTCTCTAAGGGGGAAGCTGGCAGGGCCGACTTGAGGTATCGGTGAGGGGGCATCTCTTCGAATTCCAGCTTGTATCCCTGAGACACAACATCTATAGCCCAGGGATCCAACTGTGAGTGAACCCACTTGTGGCTGAAATTTCGGAGACACGCCCCCACCGGGCCTAGCTCCGCCTGTGGAGCCCCAGCGTCATGCGGTGGATTTAGTGGAAGCCGGGGAGGACTTCTGTTCCTGGGAACTAGCTGTGTTGTGCAGCTTCTTTCCTCTGCCCCTGCCTCTGGCAAGAAAGGACGCACCTCGGACTTTCTTGTTTTTCTGTGATCGAAAGGACTGCATTTGGTAATACGGTGCTTTCTTAGGTTGTGAGGAAACATGGCAAAAAAATTTGACTTCCCAGCCGTAGCTGTGGAGACCAGGTCCGAGAGACCCGCCCCAAACAATTCCTCACCCTTGTAAGGTAAAACCTCCATGTGCCTTTTTGAGTCGGCATCACCTGTCCATTGCAGAGTCCACATGACCCTTCTGGCAGAAATCGACATAGCATTTATTCTAGAACCTAGTAGGCTAATGTCTCTCCGAGCATCTCTCATATAAAGGACAGCGTCTTTAATATGCCCCAGGGTCATTAATATAGTATCCTTGTCTAAGGTATCAAGTTCCTCAGATAAGGTATCCGTCCATGCTGCTACAGCACTACACACCCAAGCCGACGCGATTGCCGGCCTCAGTAAGGTACCTGAATGTGTATAAATGGACTTCAGGGTAACCTCCTGTTTGCGATCCGCAACATCTTTGAGGGTAGCCGTATCCTGTGACGGCAGGGCTACCTTCTTGGATAAGCGTGTCAAAGCTTTGTCCACCCTCGGGGAGGATTCCCAGCGTAACCTGTCCGTTGGCGGGAAAGGATACGCCATAAGAATCTTTTTGGAAATCTGCAGTTTTTTATCTGGAGATTCCCAAGCCTTTTCACATAACTCATTGAGCTCGTGTGAGGGGGGAAAAGTTACCTGCGGCTTCTTTTCCCCATACATACGAACCCTCTTGTCAGGGACTGGGGTTTCCTCTGTGATGTGCAACACATCCTTAATAGCTATAATCATATAACGGATGGATTTAGCCAATTTTGGCTGTAACTTTGCATCATCGTAATCGACACTGGAGTCAGAATCCATGTCGGTATCCGTGTCAATAATTTGGGATAGTGGGCGCTTCTGAGACCCTGTCGGTCTCTGCGACATAGGATCAGGCATGGGTTGGGACCCTGACTGTCCTGAGGTTTCAGCTTTGTCTAACCTTTTATGCAAGGAATTAACATTATCATTTAAAACCTTCCACATATCCATCCAATCAGGTGTCGGTGCCGTCTGCAGAGACACCACATTAATTTGCTCCCGCTCTGCTTCCACATAGCCTTCCTCATCAGACATGTCGACACAAGCGTACCGACACACCACACACACAGGGAATGCCCTTTTTGAAGACAGTTCCCCCACAAGGCCCTTTGGTGAGACAGAGAGAGAGTATGCCAGCACACACCCCAGCGCTATATAACCCAGGAATAACACAGTAACTTAATGTTAACCCAGTAGCTGCTGTATTTGTGTTTTTAGCGCCTAATTATGTGCCCCCCCCCCTCTTTTTTTTTACCCCTTTTCTACCGTGATCTGCAGGGGAGAGCCTGGGGAGCTTCTTCTCAGCGGAGCTGTGGAGAAAAAATGGCGCTGGTGAGTGCTGAGGGAGAAGCCCCGCCCCCTCGACGGCGGGCTTCTGTCCCGCTAAAATACATATCTTTTTGGCGGGGGCTCATACATATATACAGTGCCCAACTGTATATATGTTTACTTTTGCCAACAGAGGTCCATATGCTGCCCAGGGTGCCCCCCCCCCCCCCCCCTGCGCCCTGCACCCTTACAGTGACCGGAGTATGTGAAGAGTGTATGGAGCAATGGCGCACAGCTGCAGTGCTGTGCGTTACCTCATGTGAAGAACGGAGTCTTCTGCCGCCGATTTCGAAGTCTTCTTTGCTTCTCATACTCACCCGGCTTCTGTCTTCCGGCTCTGCGAGGGGGACGGCGGCGCGGCTCTGGGATCGGACGACGAGGGTGAGATCCTGTGTACGATCCCTCTGGAGCTAATGGTGTCCAGTAGCCTAAGAAGCAGGACCTATCTTCAGAGAGTAGGGCTGCTTCACTCCCCTCTATCCCACGATGCAGGGAGTCTGTTGCCAGCAGAGCTCCCTGAAAATAAAAAACCTAACAAAATACTTTCTTACAGCAAGCTCAGGAGAGCTCACTGAACAGCAACCAGCTTGTCCGGGCACAGATTCAAACTGAGGTCTGGAGGAGGGACAGAGGGAGGAGCCAGAACACACCAGAATCTAAATTCTTTCTTAAAGTGCCCATGTCTCCTGCGGAGCCCGTCTATTCCCCATGGTCCTTACAGAGTCCCCAGCATCCACTAGGACGTTAGAGAAGTAAGATTTTAAACCTACCGGTAAAATCTTTTTCTCCTAGTCCGTAGTCTTGATCCAAAAGATGACGTCACTTTACCATGTGACCATGCTACTCGGCGGCTAGTTGCAAGAGGGCGTTCGCATGATGCTATTTGTGGTACCAAAATGTGAGAGGAGTGGAGTTCGGGACCGAGAACTATTAGGACCATCTCAAAGACACCTTTATGTACAAGTCTTCGCATCATCTAGTGTGAGTTGGGTACGCCCATCATTTTCATCATCTGTCCTACCTGTGTGAAAGTGGCCTTGTATGATATTATCAGGACTAATGGCCCCTACAGATCTCGCGATGTGCCGCCGAGGTGCCCGACGGCCGATACGTCCGACGGGCGAGCCGGCGGCGGGGGGGGGGGGGGCAGTGACGGGGGGAGTGAAGTTTTTTCACTCCCGCCATCACCCGGCTCCATAGACGTGCAGGCAAATATGGACGATCTCGTCCATATTGGCCTGCATGCACAGCCGACATGCACCAGCGATGAACGAGTGCGGGGCCGCGCATCGTTCATCGCTGGTGACTCCACACTGCACAATATGAACGTTATCTCGTTCATTAATGAACGAGATCGTTCATATCGTGCAGTGAAGTCGGCCAGTGTGTAGGGCCCATAAGTTCTATGAACCACTGATAGGAGTAAAAGATACCTTTATGTGTTTTCACCCTTTCTGCACGGATGTGAGTACGGTACGCACCTCTCCATTAAAGGAATAAAGTTAGAGGGGTTACCCTCTTTTTAATGGTCACCTATCACGACGTACTTACTACACTATCAGCCGGTTTCCTGTCTCCTTTTTCCCACTCTCGAGGATAAGAACCATTCGAGTGTCCTGTTTGGAGGAATAGGAGGAAACGCAGAAAAGGGATACTAAAGATACCTTTACACGAGAGGCACATCACGTTTTAACGCGAGTACGGTACGCACCAAGCCATCCCTACTCTGATTTTTTGGATTGGGACCATTTTAAAGATACCTTTACGTATAGGTCCACGCACTATTCCGTGTGAGTTGGGTATGCCCACCATTTCCATCACTGGTTTACCTGTAGTATAACCCCCTGAATCACCGTTAGAAGCTATGGATTATTGGATATCCTGTTTTCTGTACACTAACGTACAGTACGCACCCCCTCATCCAGAGAAAAAGGAAATAGAAGTTAAACACCTATTACGAACTTACTACACTATCAGTTGTTTTTTCCCTTCTTACCCCCGAGTATACGAACTCATTGAGGGCCCCATTTGGAGAAGTAGGAGAAAAGACGGGAAGGAAGCTCTAAAGATACCTTTATAGGAGGGATATACCACGTATTAACGTGAGTACGGTACGCATCAAGTCAACTTGCACATTTCTATGAAAAAGAACTAAGAAAAAGAACAGAGTGTTTATCAAAGACCGAGTATCATAAACTTACCTCTTTATATTGTTCTATCATTTGATGAGCGCAGACGTGATTTCTCATTTTTGTGTGTAACCCCATTGGGAGGCCCTGATGATAGGAGTATCACCGAAAGTAAAAAAAAAAAGATTTTACTCACCGGTAAATCTATTTCTCGTAGTCCGTAGTGGATGCTGGGGACTCCGTAAGGACCATGGGGAATAGACGGGCTCCGCAGGAGACTGGGCACTTTAAGACAGATTTAGTACTACTAGTGTGCACTGGATCCTCCCTCTATGCCCCTCCTCCATACCTCAGTTAAGGAAACTGTGCCCGGAAGAGCTGACATTACAAGGAAAGGATTTTGGAATCCAGGGTAAGACTCATACCAGCCACACCAATCACACCGTATAACTTGTGATAAACTTACCCAGTCAACAGTATGAACAACATAGCATCAAACAACGGATGCCAACAAAACATAACCCTTTATTAAGCAATAACTATATACACGTATTGCAGAAAGTCCGCACTTGGGACGGGCGCCCAGCATCCACTACGGACTACGAGAAATAGATTTACCGGTGAGTAAAATCTTATTTTCTCTAACGTCCTAGTGGATGCTGGGGACTCCGTAAGGACCTTGGGGATTATACCAAAGCTCCCAAACAGGCGGGAGAGTGCGGATGACTCTGCAGCACCGAATGGGCAAACACAAGGTCCTCCTCAGCCAGGGTATCAAACTTGTAGAACTTAGCAAATGTGTTTGAACCCGACCAAGTAGCTGCTCGGCAAAGCTGTAATGACGAGACCCCTCGGGCAGCCGCCCAAGAAGAGCCCACTTTCCTTGTGGAATGGGCTTTCACTGATTTTGGATGCGGCAATCCAGCCACAGAATGAGCCTGCTGAATCGTGTTACAGATCCAGCGAGCAATGGTTTGCTTTGAAGCAGGAGCGACCAGCTTGTTGGATGCATACAGTATAAACAGCGAGTCAGTTTTCCCGACTCCAGCCGTCCTGGCTACATAGATCTTCAAAGCCCTGACTACATCAAGCAACTTGGAATCCTCCAAGTCACGAGTAGCCGCAGGCACCACAATAGGTTGGTTCAAATGAAAAGATGACACCACCTTCGGCAGAAATTGCGGACGAGTCCGTAATTCTGCCCTGTCCATATGGAAAACCAGATAAGAGCTTTTACATGACAAAGCCGCCAATTCTGACACACGCCTAGCCGAAGCTAAGGCCAATAGCATGACCACCTTCCACGTGAGATACTTTAGCTCCACGGTCTTAAGTGGCTCAAACCAGTGGGATTTCAGGAAACCCAACACCACGTTGAGATCCCAAGGTGCCACTGGTGGCACAAAAGGGGGCTGAATATGCAGCACTCCCTTAACAAACGTCTGAACTTCAGGAAGAGAAGCCAGTTCCTTTTGAAAGAAAATGGATAGGGCCGAAATCTGGACCTTTATGGACCCCAACTTCAAGCCCATAGTCACTCCAGACTGTAGGAAGTGCAGGAACCGGCCCAGCTGGAATTCCTCTGTAGGGGCATTCCTGGCCTCACACCAGGCAACATATTTTCGCCATATACGGTGATAGTGCTTTGCTGTCACGTCCTTCCTAGCCTTTATCAGCGTAGGAATAACTTCATCCGGAATGCCTTTTTCCGCTAGGATCCTGCGTTCAACCGCCATGCCGTCAAACGCAGCCGCGTAAGTCTTGGAACAGACAGGGCCCCTGTTGCAACAGGTCCTGTCTGAGAGGCAGAGGCCATGGGTCCTCTGTGAGCATTTCTTGCAGTTCCGGGTACCAAGTCCTTCTTGGCCAATCCGTAACAATAAGTATTGTTCTCACTCCTCTTTTTCTTACGATTCTCAGCACCTTGGGTATGAGAGGAAGAGGAGGAAACACATAGACCGACTGGAACACCCACGGTGTTACTAGTGCGTCCACAGCGATCGCCTGAGGGTCTCTTACCTGGCGCAATACCTTTGTAGCTTTTTGTTGAGACAGGATGCCATCATGTCCACCTGTGGCAGTTCCCATCGATTTGTAATCTGAGTGAAGACTTCGTGATGAAGTCCCCACTCTCCCGGGTGGAGGTCATGCCTGCTGAGGAAGTCTGCTTCCCAGTTGTCCACTCCCGGAATGAACACTGCTGACCGTGCTTGCACGTGATCCTCCGCCCAACGAAGAATCCTGGTAGCTTCCGCCATCGCCACTCTGCTTCTTGTGAAGCCCTGGCGGTTTACATGAGCCACTGCGGTGATGTTGTCTGACTGAATCAGCACCGGTTGGTTGCGAAGCAGAGGCTCCGCTTGACTCAGGGCGTTGTATATGGCCCTTAGCTCCAGGATATTTATGTGCAGACAAGCCTCCTGACTTGACCACAACCCTTGGAAGTTTCTTCCCTGAGTGACTGCCCCCCATCCTCGGAGGCTTGCATCCGTAGTCACCAGGACCCAGTCCTGTATGCTGAACCTGCGGCCCTCGAGAAGGTGAGCACTCTGCAGCCACCACAGAAGAGACACCCTGGCCCTTGGGGACAGGGTGATCAGCCGATGCATCTGAAGATGCGATCCGGACCACTTGTCCAACAGATCCCACTGAAAAATCCTCGCATGGAACCTGCCGAAGGGAATGGCTTCGTACGATGCCACCCTCTTTCCCAGGACTCGCGTGCAGTGATGCACCGACACCTGTTTCGGTTTTAAGAGGTCTCTGACTAGAGTCACGAGCTCCTGAGCCTTCTCCGCCGGGAGAAACACCTTCTTCTGGTCTGTGTCCAGAATCATGCCCAGAAAGGGCAGACGCGTCGTAGGAATCAGCTGTGACTTTGGGATATTCAGAATCCAGCCATGCTGCTGCAACACTTCCTGAGAGTGTGCTACGCTGATCAGCAACTGCTCTCTGGACCTCGCCTTTATGAGGAGATGGTCCAAGTATGGGATAACTGTGACTCCTTGCTTTCTCAGGATCACCATCATTTCTGCCATTACCTTGGTAAATATTCTCGGTGCCGTGGAGAGCCCAAACGGCAACGTCTAGAATTGGTAATGACAGTCCTGTACCACAAATCTGAGGTATTCCTGATGAGGTGGATAAATGGGGACATGCAAGTAAGCATCCTTGATGTCCAGAGACACCATAAAATCCCCCTCTTCCAGGCTTGCAATGACCGCTCTGAGCGATTCCATTTTGAACTTGAATCTTTTCAGATAAATGTTCAGGGACTTTAAATTCAATATGGGTCTGACCGAACCGTCCGGTTTCGGTACCACAAACATTGTGGAATAGTATTCCCTTCCCTGTTGGAGGGGAACGTTTACCACCACCTGCTGGAGATATAACTTGTGAATTGCCGCTAACACTACTTCCCTTTCCATGGGGGAAGCTGGCAGGGCCGATTTGAGGTAACGGTGAGGGGGCATCACTTCTAATTCCAGCTTGTATCCCTGAGACACAATCTGTATAGCCCAGGGATCCACCTGTGAGCAAACCCACTGGTGGCTGAAATTTCGGAGACGCGCCCCCCACCGCTCCTGGCTCCACCTGTGGAGCCCCAGCGTCATGCGGTGGATTTAGTGGAAGCCGGGGAGGACTTCTGTTCCTGGGAACTAGCTGTATGGTGCAGCTTCTTTCCTCTACCCCTGCCTCTGGCAAGAAAGGATGCACCTCTGATTTTCTTGCTTCTTTGTGATCGAAAGGACTGCATTTGGTAATACGGTGCTTTCTTAGGCTGTGAGGGAATATATGGCAAAAATTTGACTTCCCAGCCTTAGCTGTGGAAACTAGGTCCGAGAGACCGTCCCCAAACAATTCCTCACCCTTGTAAGGTAAAACCTCCATGTGCTTTTTGGAGTCGGCATCACCTGTCCATTGCCGAGTCCACAGGACCCTTCTGGCAAAAATTGACATTGCATTTATTCTAGAGCCCAGCAGGCAAATGTCCCTCTGGGCATCCCTCATATATAGGACAGCGTCTTTTATATGCCCCAGGGTCAGTAAAATGGTATCCTTGTCTAAGGTATCCAGTTCCTCAGACAGATTATCTGTCCATGCTGTTACAGCACTACACATCCAGGCCGACGCAATCGCCGGCCTCAGTAGAGTACCTGAATGTGTATAAACAGACTTCAGGATACTTTCCTGCTTCCTATAGGCAGGATCCTTTAGGGAGGCCGTATCCTGTGACGGCAGGGCCACCTTCTTAGATAAGCGTGTCAGAGCTGTATCTACCCTAGGGGAGGATTCCCAGCGCATCCTGTCCGTTGGCGGGAAAGGGTATGCCATAAGTAACCTTTTGGAAATCAGCACTTTCCTATCGGGGGAATCCCACGCTTTTTCACATAACTCATTTAACTCATGTGAAGGGGGAAAAGTCACCTCTTGCTTTTTCTCCCCATACATATAAACCCTCTTGTCAGGGACAGGGTTTACCTCTGATATGTGCAATACATCCTTCATTGCTATAATCATGTAGCGGATGGCTTTAGCCATTTTAGGCTGCAATTTTGCATCATCGTCATCGACACTGGAGTCAGAATCCGTGTCGATATCTGTGTCAACAATTTTGGATAGTGGGCGCTTCTGAGACCCTGACTGCCTCTGCGCTGTAGGATCAGGCATGGGCTGAGACCCCGACTGTCCCAAGGCATCAGCTTTATCCAACCTTTTATGCAAGGAGTTTACATTATCATTTAACACCTTCCACATATCTATCTAATCAGGTGTCGGCGGCGTCGGCGGAGACACGTCATTCATCTGCACCTGCTCTGCCTCCACATAGCCCTCCTCGTCAAACATGTCGACACACGCGTATCGACACACCACACACACAGGGGATGCTCTATATGAGGACAGGACCCCCACAAGGCCTTTTGGAGAGACAGAGTATGCCAGCACACACCCCAGCGCTATATGACCCAGGAATCACGCAGTAACTTACTGTTTACCCAGTAGCTGCTGTATATATGATTAATGCGCTAAATTTATGTGCCCCCCCTCTCTTTTTACCCTCTTTCTACCGTGAGTCTGCAGGGGAGAGCCTGGGGAGCTTCTGTCCCGCAATTTTGTGTAAAATTAATGGCGGGGGCTCATGCATATAATAGTACCCAGCTGTATATATGCTGCTTTTTTGCCAGGAGGTAATCAATTGCTGCCCAGGGCGCCCCCCCCCTGCGCCCTGCACCCTACAGTGACCGGAGTGTGTGGGTTAGTGTGGGCGCAATGGCGCACAGCTGCAGTGCGCTACCTCATATGAAGACAGGAGTCTTCTGCCGATGATTTTGACGTCTTCTTTCTTCAACCCGCCGGCTTCTGTCTTCTGGCTCTGCGAGGGGGACGGCGGCGCGGCTCCGGGAACGGACGACCAAGGTTAGGTTCCTGTGTTCGATCCCTCTGGAGCTAATGGTGTCCAGTAGCCTAAGAAGCGCAACCTAGCCGCAGTTAGTAGGTTTGCTTCTCTCCCTTCAGTCCCACGTAGCAGAGAGTCTGTTGCCAGCAGAAGCTCTCTGAAAATAAAAAACCTAACTAAAATACTTTCTTATTAGCAAGCTCAGGAGAGCTCACTAAAATGCACCCAGCTCTGTCCGGGGACAGATTCTAACGGAGGTCTGGAGGAGGGGCATAGAGGGAGGAGCCAGTGCACACCAGTAGTACTCAATCTTTCTTAGAGTGCCCAGTCTCCTGCGGAGCCAGTCTATTCCCCATGGTCCTTACGGAGTCCCCAGCATCCACTAGGACGTTAGAGAAATAAACAAATGCTCTGTGTGTCAAGAGATGGGTGGCACTTGATATGCCGGCTGTCGGGATCCCGGTGCCGGAATCCAGACAGCCGGCATACCTAAAACTATTTTCCCTCTTGGGGTGTCCACGATGCCCCTGGAAGGAGAATAAATAGCGTGGCACGCGTCAAGAGACACCTGTTACAATGTCAGTATAATAGGAGCGGTATAAGCACTTCAGTAGTCAGCAGGATATCACATCATGTACTTAGTAATCTACATTTGTCCTGTATCACTTTCACACATCCTTCCGAGTTTCTCTAATGAGGTCTAATCAGGCTGAAAGGCAAACATTTTAGTAAAACAGAATAAAGCAAAAACATTCACAGATGGTTTAACTATATGAGGCGTATTATAAAGAAGGATCAGTTTAAAATGGTTCACCGGCTACAAGTTACCCACTCAGGAAGTAATTTAGCGCTGGTACAGACATCACAGATGGAGACGTGCATGACGTACACTGGTTATATCGCAGCTCTATTACCTACCGCTGCTGTCTCTTATGAATGCTTTCTCATGCTTATAAAGCTGGAACACTGCTGGGTTATGCAGTGAGAGAATAACCCCACATAAAGCAAAAGCTAGAAACCATCACACCAAAGTCATCCCTGCGCTGTGACAACATATAGCCATTATTTACTTGAGGCAGTGCAGTGGTCCGGGGGACACTCGCGCCACTCTGTTGACGCTGGCACCGTTCATGGTGTTCAACTGTACTTCAGAGATGTAGAAAGTCACAGATGAGGACTGCAGCCTGGTCTTCACTACTTCCAATGGGCATGTTAATATGGCGCCAACAGTGCCCCCGCACCTGTAAATAAGGCAGAAGAGCAAGATCATGACTGCAATATATGTATCTTAATAGAAATAAGAAGTTCATGGAGTGCAGTGGAGATGCAGCTTAAGAAACGTAATTTTTTCAATATTTGAATTGAACCCTTCATTAATGTACAGCATGTTAGTAAATAACAAAATCAAATAAAAAAATTGGTACATTCACTTTAATAACCAATTGAACCTGAATAGCTTTAACATTAAGATATTAGTAAACCGTTTTTTTTTTGTTTTTTTTTTTAAACAAAAGTGATACACCTATTTGACGCCACACTACTGTGCATCAAATGACCTGTACTTACTACCAGGACAGCAGCAGTACATAACCCATGCCCTGCTTACTACTGCCAAGCTCCTTTTTACCACAGTCATATTCTGAATGCCACTACTAGCTAGGCAGCGGGATTTAGACAATAATATACCAGGAGAACACAGTGCTAAAAACCTATATTTCCCATTAAAAGCCTTTATTTCACACAGGGCAAAGCTTCAATAACCAAACCTAAGTGTGCTACTATCTCCTGAGGGTTGGGGCTGCGAGAACGCCGGTGGGGATCCCGAAGGTCAGCATACTGACCAAACGCAGAATGCCGGTGGGGGCGCAACAGAGCCCCTTGCGGGCTCGCTGCGCTCGGCATAGGTTCTATTCCCACTCTATGGGTGTCATGGAATAGTCCCCGTTAGTCGGCATGCCAGCTGTCAGGCATTAGATAGCTCGGGATCGCGGCATCAGTATGGTGGCCACAAGGATCCTGAGCGGCGGTCACATGACCGCATCCCTCTCCTGGCTACAAGGTGGTGAGTACAGAATTTTCAAGTCACAACTTCATTGTACTTTCCAGCCAGCTATAGCACATTATGTGCTACAATATTATTTTAAATGATATTCCATTAAAGCCTAAGGGGAAATCTACATTTTTGTAAATGTAATCTAATCAGCTCACTTTCTAAAACATTAATATAGTCAAAATAGTTACATGGATATTTACTATATGTTTTTAAGTTTCTATGACTAATGCTGCGCACACACGGTCAGATAAATGCCTGTCAGCCTGAAAGAGGTGATTCTCCAGAAAGTGAACATAATATCCAGTGCATCACACACTTAATTTTTTTTTCTTTTAAACTGGTTTGTTAAGAAATGGTTCTTATATGAAAACATAATTGCTTAGCAGCAATGCCTTACCCTAAAACTTAAGACCCACTAAAAATAGGATTTTAAATACCTACAGGTAAATCCTTTTCTTGTAGTCCATAAGGGATATTGGGGACAGATTAGTACGATGGGGTACAAACTGGTCCAAAGGAGCCAGTGCACTTTAAATTTCTTCAGCTGGGTGTGCTGGCTCCTCCCCTCTATGCCTCCTCCCATAGCTCAGTTATAGGTAAAACAGTGCCCGAAGGAGAATGACATACTTTAGAGAAGGAACATAACAATAAGAGTGACAGATTTTCACACCAGCACACCAACATAAAAAAAAAACTTAGCCAGCAACATCTGGCAACATTAACAGCTGAACGGGAACACATAGGGGTATATGCAAATACCGGCGAATCGCGGCAATTTTTCGGCCGTTTTTTAATTCGACACAATTCGACCGTCGAATTCCGGCAAGTGGGTGCCGGAATTCAACATATTCAATTAAAAACGAATTCGACAGTCCCGCTGTCGAAAACGGACGATTTGACGGATTTTGATCAGATTTAAAAAAAAAAAAAAACGAAAAAAAATTGCATGGGGTCCCCCCTCCAAAGCATAACCAGCCTCGGGCTCTTCGAGCCGGTCCTGGTTCTAAAAATCCGGGGGGGGGGGGGGGGAATGACAAGGGATCCCCCGTATTTTTTAAAACCAGCACCGCGCTCTGCGCCTGGTGCAAAAAATACGGGGGACAAAGAGTAGGGGTCCCCCGTATTTTTTACACCAGCATCGGGCTCCACTAGCTGGACAGATAATGCCACAGCCGGGGGTCACTTTTATACAGCACCCTGCGGCCGTGGCATTAAATATCCAACTAGTCACCCCTGGCCGGGGTACCCTAGGGGAGTGGGGACCCCTTCAATCAAGAGGTCCACCCCCAGCAACCCAAGGGCCAGGGGTGAAGCCCGAGGCTGTCCCCACCATCCAAGGGCTGCGGATGGGGGGCTGATAGCCTTGAGTAAAATGTAAGAATATTGTTTTTTTTTGCAGAAGAACTACAAGTCCCAGCAAGCCTCCCCCGCAAGCCGGTACTTGGAGAACCACAAGTACCAGCATGCGGGGGGAAACGGGCCCGCTGGTACCTGTAGTTCTACTGAAAAAAAAATACCCAAATAAAAAAACAGGACACGCACACCTTGAAAGTACAACTTTATTACATACATGTCGACACACACACATACTTACCTATGTTGACACGACGTTCGGTCCACTTGTCCAAGTAGAATCCACGGTGTACCTGTGAATAAAATTATACTCACCTCAACCCAGTGTCCGGATCTTTTAAAATAATCCTCGTACCTGGCAAAACAACAAAACGAACACCCGGACCAAACGGACTGAAAGGGGTCCCATGTTTACACATGGGACCCCTTTCCCCGAATGCAGAGACCCCCCCGTGACTGCTGTCACAGAAAGGTCTCTTAAGCCAATCAGGAAGCGCTACTTCGTGGCACTCTCCTGATTGGCTGGATGCGCGTCTGCTGGCAGACAGCGCATCGCACAGCTCCCTCCATTAGTTTCAATGGTAGGAACTTTGCGGTCAGCGGTGGGGTTACCCGCGGTCAGCCGCTGACCGCGGGTGACCTCACCGCTGACCGCAAAGTTCCCACCATTGAATATAATGGAGAGGCTTTGCGATGCGCTGTCTGACAGCTCAGACGCGCATAGCCAATCAGCAGAGTGCCAGGACGTTGCGCTCGCTGATTGGCTGAAGAGACCTTTCTGTGACAGCAGTCACGGGGGGGGGTGTCTGCATTCGGGGAAAGACATGGGACCCCTTTCAGTCCGTTTGGTCCGGGTGTTCGTTTTTTTTTTTTTTTGCCAAGTACGTGGATTATAATCTGGACACTGGATCAGGTGAGTAATTTTATTCACAGGTACACGTGGATTCTACTTGGACAAGTGGACAGAGGTCGGCGTGTGAACATAGGTAAGTATGTGTGTGTCGACATGTGTGAAATAAAGTTTTACTATCACGGTGTGCGTGTCCTATTTTTATTTGGGTATTTTTTTTTCAGTAGAACTACAGGTACCAGCGGGCCCGTTTTTCTCCCGCATGCTGGTGCTTGTGGTTCTCCAAGTACCAGCTTGCGGGGGAGGCTTGCTGGGACTTGTAGTACTACTGAAAAAAAAAACAATATTCTTTCAATTTACTCAAGGCTATCAGCCCCCCATCCGCAGCCCTTGAGTGGGGGGGGGGGGGGGGGGGGGGGAGACAGCCTCGGGCTTCACCCCTGGCCCTTGGGTGGCTGGGGGGGACCCCTTGATTGAAGGGGTCCCCACTCCCCCAGGGTACCCCAGCCAGGGGTGACTAGTTGGATATTTAATGCCACGGCCGCTGTATAAAAGTGACCCCCGGCTGTGGCATTATCTGTCCAGCTAGTGGAGCCCGATGCTGGTGTAAAAAATACAGGGGACCCCTACTCTTTTTGTCCCCCGTATTTTTTTGCACCAGCACCAGGCGCAGAGCCCGGTGCTGGTTTTAAAAATAGGGGGGGATCCCCTGTCATTTTCCCCCCAGGATTTTTAGAACCAGGACCGGCTCGAAGAGCCAGAGGCTGGTTATGCTTTGGAGGGGGGACCCCACGCAATTTTTTTTCGGGTTTTTACCATTCCATTTAAAAAAATATATATAATATTTTTAAAAATAAATAAATACTTGTGCCTCCAAAATAGACAAACCAAGTACCTAATCCCTTCTAATATAAATAGATATGCTATGACCAATAAAAAAAAACCACCAAAAAAAACATGTTTTTAAATTTTTTTATTAGATTCCGCCACCAAAGTGTGGCGGATTGAAAATGACGAATTTACTGTCTAAAAGCACTGTTGTCGAATTTCCAAACTTCAATTGAATATACTTTTGGCGAATTGCCGCATTTGTACCATTGCAGAAGTGTCGAATTTGACAAATGTCGAATTTCAAAAAGTCGAATTTGGAAAGTCCGTTTTTTTGTCGGAAAGTACTGAATTGCATTGTCAAATTTTTTTTTTGTCCCATTTTTCTCGACATTTTCGGGAATTCGACCGCAATTGCATATACCCCATAGCAGAGAACCTGCAGAAAGTCTCCGCACAGAGGCGGGCGCCCAATATACCTTATTGACTATGAGAAAATAATTTACTGGTAGGTATTTAAAATCCTATTTTCTCTAGAATCCATAAGGGATATTGGGGACATATTAGTATGATGGGGATGTCCCAAAGCTTCCAGAATGGGCGGAGACATCTGCAGCACCGCCTGCCTGCCCAAACTGGGTATCAAACGTGTAGAACTTCAAAGGTGTTCTTCGCCGACCAGGTAGCAGCTCGACATAGTTGTAGGGCCGAAACTCCACAGGCAGCCGCCCAGGAAGAGCCCACCGATCTTGTAGAGTGGGCCTTCAGAGACTGTGGGGCAGATGTATTAACCTGGAGAAGGCATAAAACAGTGATAAACCAGTGATAAATGCAAGGTGATAAACACACCAGCCAATCAGCACCAATATGTAAATTAACACTTAGGAGCCGATTGGCTGTTGCGTTATCACCTTCCACTTATCACTAGTTTATCACTTCCTTATGCCGTCTCCAGGCTTAATACATCTGCCCCTGTGTAACAGGTAAGGCTGCCGACGCATAGGCCTGTTGGATAGTAATACAACTACCCGAAGACTGAAAACTGTGTTAAACCACAAGCACTTAAATTATATATCATACATAAAATATCAACATTATGTCCCTTTTAGATTGGATGAGGGATTTCTTTGGCTAGATCGTGTCCTCACTTCGGAATGTTTGGTGTGAAGTCTCCAACAAAAAAAAAATATGAGGACAATAACAAGAACAACCAATGTGTAGTATTTTTATTTTTTTTCCTTTTTTCACGTCTAAAAGAAAATAGTGACTTTGGATAATCTATGGGTAATTCTGAAGCGTACCCCACTCACACTTTAGTCAAATAACTATAGGCACATCAGGGTTTCTTTATAGGGGATAGTAACTCCTTCCACTCGTATTGCACCAGATGTGATGTTCAGTGATCTTTGTCCAACTATAAAGGTGTGTCTCGTGGAGTTTAGAGAGAAAAGGCTGACGCGTACCCCAACACTCACACTCGAGAGACGGATGGAAAACACAAAGGTATCTTTTTAGGGGAGAAAATGGCAAATACAGCGTACCCCAACTCACAGTTCAAGATGTTGTGCGACCCCCATCATGGTATCTTTCTAGTCGATTCCGGTTTGAGTATTTTCACAGTGCCTTAAAAAATGTATTTCGATCCCCAAAAATTTGAACCCCACAAAGGAGGAAAGGGGGGTACACAAATTTATTAACAGTACATATAAAGCCACAAATCAGCAACGGGGGACAAAAAAAAAAAAAAAAAACAAACATGCAAAAAAACGGCAAAGGGGATTCTATAATCCTCTTAAAAAAAAATTGCATAAAAATAGAAGCCAGTAAATAAAAATATGGAGGTTGTATGTGAAGCACCCCTTGCAAGAAGGTCTTAACTTCCGGCAAGAGAGCCAACTTTTCCCGGAAGAAGATGGAAAGAGCTGAAATCTGTCCATGTTGAAGAAGATCCCTCCTTAGTGGTAGAGGCCAAGGGTCCTCTATGGACATGTCCAGAAGACCCGCGTACCAAGCTCTTCGGGGACAATCAAAATTGCTTCCACTTTTTGATATCTGATCCGCTTGAGCACCCTTGGGATCAGCGGAATCTGAGGAAACAGGTAGACCAGCTGGTAAGGCCAAGGCAATGTCAGTGCATCCACTGCGCTTGCCTGAGGGTCCCTGGTTCGTGAGCAATAGCAGTGAAGCTTCTTATGGAGACGAGAGGCCATCAAGTCGATTTGTGAGAATCCCCACCTGTCGATCTGTTGAAACACCCGAGGGTGTAGTCCACACTCCCCCGGATGGAGGTCATGGCGACTTAGGAAGTCCGCTTCCCAGTAGTCCACTGTCCGCAATCTTCATTCCGGGAGTGCTCTTGCAATTCTTTCTGCCCAGAGGAGTATTCTGGACACCTCTCGCATGCAGGCCCTGCTTTTTGTCCCTCCTTGTTGATTGATGTACGCCACCGCCGTGGCATTGTCCGACTGCACCTGTATCGCCTGATCCCGGAGTAGAGGGGACGCCTGAAGTCAGAGCATTGTAGATAGCCCGAAGTTCCAGAATGTTGATCGGAAGTAGGGCCTCTTGGGCAGACCATCTGCCCTGGAACTGTGCCCCTTGGGTGACAGCTCCCCATCCTCTCCGACTCACATCTGTCGTGAGGAGGATCCAATCCTGAATCCCAAAGCGTCGACCTTCCAGCAGGTTGGAGGACTGTAGCCACCACAGGAGAGAAATTCTGGCCTGAAGGGACAACCGAATCACCCGGTGCATCTGAAGATGGGAACTGGACCACTTGTTCAGGATGTTAAATTGGAATGGTCTGGCATGAAACCTCTTTGAATTGAACCGCCTTGTACAAGGCCACCATCTTTCCCAACAATTTTACGCAAAGATGAATGGAGACTCTAGTAGGTCAGAGCACCATGCGAACCATTTCGTGAAGTGTTGTCACTTTTTCCTCTGGGAGGAACACTTTCTGTGCTACAGTATCCAGTAGCATCCCCAGAAATAGGAGCCGCTGAGACGGTTCCAGGTGGACTTTTGCAGATTGAGGATCCACCCGTGGTGCAACAGAAGTTGGATAGTGCGATCTATGTGGAGCAATAGAAGCTCTCCGGAACTCACTTTTATCAGGAGATCATCCAGGTATGGAATTACACTGACCCCCTGGACCCCGAGTTGAAACAATTTCCACCATCACCTTCGTGAACACCCTCAGAGCTGTAGACAGGCCGAAGGGCAACGCCTGAAACTGGTAGTGATTGTTCAGTAGGGCAAACCTCAGATAGGCCTGAGGAGGAGGCCAAATTGGGATATGTAGGTAAGCGTCCTTGATATCCAGGGACACTAGGAATTCCTGTTGTTCCAGGCCTGCGATCATCGCTCTCAAAGATTCCATCTTGAATTTGAAAACCTTCAGGTAAGAATTCAAGAACTTAAGATTCAGAATGGGTCTCACAGACCAGTCTGGTTTTGGTACTACGAACAGAGTGGAGTAGTAACCCTGTCCTTGTTGTAGTAGGGGTACTGGAACAATGACCTGGGACTGGACCAACTTGTTTATGGCCAGTAGTAGCGTACCACGCATATTAACCAAAGCTGGTAAGCTTGATTTGAAAAATCATTGGGGAGGAGCACCGTTGAACTCCAGCTTGTAACCCTGAGAGATAAGGTCCCATACCCAAGCATTTTGGCAGGAACCGTCCCAGATGTGGCTGTAGTGACGTAAACAAGCTCCCACCAAGAGATTCCCTCAGGGTGGGAGGGCACAGTCATGCCGAAGGCTTTGCAGCAGTAGAACTGGTGTTCTGGTCCTGAGATCCAGCAATGGATGGTTTCTTAGGTTTACCTCTGGAGCCTCTAGCTGTGTTGGAGGCCCCTCTGGGCCTAGATCGAAATCTTTAGCAGGTAGGCTAGCCACTGCTTGTTGCAGTTCCTGAGTCTTATTGGCATTTGCAGTGAGTTGAGACGACAGATCAGACATCATAGTTTTGATAGCCCTCAACCAGGAGGGCTCTGGACTCTCCCCCACATTGATATCAGCATTCTGAGATGACTGACTACATTGTTCACATGATACGGAGCCAGATGAACTAGGAGATA
Organism: Pseudophryne corroboree; assembly: GCF_028390025.1. NCBI lineage: Eukaryota > Metazoa > Chordata > Amphibia > Anura > Myobatrachidae > Pseudophryne > Pseudophryne corroboree. The sequence goes on from NC_086447.1 coordinate 220,300,813, forward strand.
CTCGAGCATTACATACACTGCATAACTTCTGCTTTACCATTGTGAAGCAGAAAAAAAAACTGGGAGTAATACACACAAACACAGCCATTATAATAAATAAATTATATATAATATATATATATATATAAATTATATATATATATATATATATATATATATATATATATATATATATATAATAATATATATATATATAGCAATAAAGAAACTGCTATAGCCAACATTGACCAGCAAATTGTTACTTTTTTGCAAAGAGGCTATGATTTGTGTCAACTTAATAAAGCTAAAGAGAAAGCATTACACATTCCTCGTTCAAAGCTGTTACAATGTAACAGGAAGGGATCCAGCAATTGTGTTATGCCATGGGTTAATCACTTCAATCCTGCTAGTGGGTCTATTAGCCAGATCAGTAAGAAATTGTGGCCTATTGTCCAATCTGATGGAGCATTAAATCTTACACAGATGCGAGTTATGAATTGCTATACTCGTGGCCGCAATATTAGAGACATAGTTATGCGCACTGATGTCACTGATTTACAGCAACAACCGATTACTAGAGGTTTCCTTAAACGCAAGAATGGGTGCTACCGCTGCCTGGATTGTACCACCTGTCGCTCCCTTGTTGTTGGCGATAGCTTCTGCCATCCATACAGCGGCAAGAAATTCTATATCAGACACCGGTTATCTTGCACTACACGTTTTATTGTGTACCTTATTACATGCCCTTGCGGACTCAGTTATGTAGGGAAAACTGAGCGCACCCTGCGAGAACGTATGGCTACTCATAGATATGCGATTAGACAAGCTATTACTACTAACCACAGTGACCAACCAGTGGCCCGTCATTTCATGCAGGCGGGGCACAGCTTGGCTACATTACGGTACATGATCATTGATCATATACCAATAGATTTAAGACGGGGCGATCGTGCCTCTAAATTGTTGAAATGTGAGGCTCGGTGGATTCACCGTTTACAAACCTTATCTCCCAAGGGCTTGAATGAGTTTTCAGGCATATCTGCGTGTATTTAAAGTGCTCATTGGATTTTGTTATATGCCATTGTGTGTATTTCATTTACGATATGTCACTCATTATACTCCCATACAATGTTTCTGCTTGTAACATTCAGCTGATTTTATCTTGTTTTTAATGTTATTGTTTGGCTCGGATTCTTAGCAACGGACGGGTGGTGATGACGTCACTTTTGTGCGCCGTCCCCCTGTTTCCGGACACGATCCCTGCCATGTGGGTGTGATGGGATATAAGGTCAGTTGTATGTTTGTACTGTTATTGTGCCTGAAGACGATATAATAAATATCGAAACGTTGCAGTTATTCTGCTATTTCTCATTTGCATTTATTACCGTGTGCTGCGGATCACCTTTATGCTTATATTGGATTTCTGCAAGAAATACCTACCGCTGGCACCGGGACTGTTAATCTCTTCACTTGGAGTGCTCTCCGTACATTGTGTGGTGTGTGTGTGTATATATATATATATATATATATATATATATACACATACATACATACACACACACACACACACACACACACACACATGTATATATACACACACACACACACACACACGTATATATATATATATATACATACACACATACATACATACATACATACATACATACATACACATGTACACACACATGTACACACATACTTATTCATGTACACACACACTTGTGCTCATAAGTTTACATACCCTACCAGAATTTGTGATTTTCTGGCCATTTGTCAGAGAATATGAATGAGAACTCACAAACTTTTCTTTCACTCATGGTTAGTGGTTGGGTGATGCCATATATTGTCAAACAACTGTGTTTACTCTTTTTAAAACATAATGACAACAGAAACTACCCAAATGACCCTGATCAAAAGTTTACATACCCTGGAGATTTTGGCCTGATAACATGCACACAAGTTGACACAAACGGGTTTGAATGGTTACTAAAGGTAACCATCCTCACCTGTGATCTGTTTGCTTGTAATCAGTGTGTGTATAAAAGGTCAGCGAGTTTCTGGACTCCTGAAAGACCCTTGCATCTTTCATCCAGTGCTGCACTGACATGTCTGGATTTGGAGTCATGGGGAAAGCAAAAGAATTGTCAAAGGATCTGCGGGAAAAGGTAATTGAACTGTATAAAACAGGAAAGGGATATAAAAAGACATCCAAGCAATTGAGAATGCCAATCAGCAGTGTTGAAACTCTAATTAAGAAGTGGAAAATTAGGGATTCTGTGGAAACCAAATCACGGTCAGGTAGACCAACAAAAATTTCAGCCACAACTGCCAGGAAAATTGTTCGGGATGCAAAGAAAAAATAAGAATTTACTCACCGGTAATTCTATTTCTCGTAGTCCGTAGTGGATGCTGGGTACTCCGTAAGGACCATGGGGTATAGACGGGCTCCGCAGGAGACTGGGCACTCTTAAAAGAAAGATTAGGTACTATATCTGGTGTGCACTGGCTCCTCCCTCTATGCCCCTCCTCCAGACCTCAGTTAGGGAAACTGTGCCCGGAAGAGCTGACATTACTAGGAAAGGATTTGGAATCCAGGGTAAGACTCATACCAGCTACACCAATCACACCGTACAACTCGTGATAACTATACCCAGTTAACAGTATGAACAATAACTGAGCCTCTCTCAATAGATGGCTCATACAATAACCCTTTAGTTAAGCAATAACTATATACATGTATTGCAGAGAGTCCGCACTTGGGACGGGCTCCCAGCATCCACTACGGACTACGAGAAATAGAATTACCGGTGAGTAAATTCTTATTTTCTCTGACGTCCTAGTGGATGCTGGGTACTCCGTAAGGACCATGGGGATTATACCAAAGCTCCCAAACGGGCGGGAGAGTGCGGATGACTCTGCAGCACCGAATGAGCAAACTCAAGGTCCTCCTCAGCCAGGGTATCAAACTTGTAGAATTTTGCAAAAGTGTTTGAACCCGACCAAGTAGCTGCTCGGCAAAGTTGTAAAGCCGAGACCCCTCGGGCAGCCGCCCAAGAAGAGCCCACCTTCCTTGTGGAATGGGCTTTTACTGATTTAGGATGCGGCAGTCCTGTCGCAGAATGTGCAAGCTTAATCGTGCTACAGATCCAGCGAGCAATAGTCTGCTTTGAAGCAGGAGCACCCAGCTTGTCGGGTGCATGCAGGATAAATAACGAGTCAGTTTTTCTGACTCTAGCCGTCCTGGAAACAAAGTTTCAGGGCCCGGACTACGTCCAGCAACTTGGAATCCTCCAAGTCCCTAGTAGCCGCAGGCACCCCAATAGGTTGGTTCAAATGAAACGATGATACCACCTTAGGGAGAAATTGGGGACGAGTCCTCCATTCTGCCCTTTCCATATGGAAGATCAGATATGGGCTTTTACATGACAAAGCCGCCAATTCTGACACACGCCTAGTCCAAGCTAAGGCCAAAAGCATGACCACTTTCCACGTGAGATATTTTAGCTCCACGGTCTTAAGTGGCTCAAACCAGTGGGATTTTAGGAATCCAACACACGTTAAGATCCCAAGGTGCCACTGGAGGCACAAAAGGGGCTGAATATGCAGCACCCCTGTAACAACGTCCGAACTTCAGGCAGTGAAGCCAGTTCTTTTTGAGAGAAAAAGGGATAGGGCCGAAATCTTGGCCTTTATGGATCCTAATTTTAGGCCCATAGTCACTCCTGACTGTAGGAAGTGCAGGAATCGACCCCCCTGAAATTCCTCTGTAGGGCCTTCCCGGCCACACACCAAGCAACCTATTTTCGCCATATACAGTGAAAAAGTCTTGCTGTCACGTCTTTCCTAGCCTTTATCAGCGTAGGAAAAACTGCATCCGGAATGCCCTTTTCTGCTAGGATCCGGCGTTCAACCGCCATGCCGTCCAACGCAGCCGCGGTAATTGGATCAGACAGGGTCCCTGTTGCAACATGTCCTGACTGAGAGGCAGAGGCCATGGGTCCTCTGAGAGCATTTTTCGCAGTTCCGGGTACCGAGTCCTTCTTGGCCAATCCGGAGCAAAGAATATTGTTCACACTCCTCCGTTTATTACAATTCTCAGCCCTTGGGTCTGAGAGGAAGAGGAGGGAATATATAGACCGACTGGAACACCCACGGTGTTACTAGTGCGACCACCGCTATCGCCGGAGAGTCCCTTGACCCAGCGTAAAACCTTTTTTATCTTTTTATTGAGGTGGGACGCCATGTAGTCCACCTGAGGCAATTTCCATCAATTTGCAAAACTGCGTGAAGACTTCCTGATGAAGTCACCACTTTCCCGGGTGGAGGTCGTGTCCACTCACGGAATGAACACTGCTGACAGTGCACTTACTTGATTCTCCGCCCAGCGAAGAATTCTGGTGGCTTCTACCCTCGCCACCCTGCTCCTTGTGCCGCCCTGGCGGTTTACATGAGCCCCTGCGGTCTGACTGGATCAGAACCGGTTGGTCGCGAAGCAGGAACTCCGCTTGACTTAGGGCGTTGTATATGGCCCTTAGTTCCAGGATATTGATGTGAAGGCAAGTCTGTTGGCTTGACCACAAACCTTGGAATTTTCTTCCCTGTGTAACTGCCCCCCACCCTCGGAGGCTTGCATCCATGGTCACCAGGACCCAGTCCTGAATGCCGAATCTGCGGCCCTCGAGAAGGTGAGCACTCCGCAGCCACCACAGGAGAGACACCCTGGCCCTGGGGGATAGGGTAATTAACCGATTCATCTGAAGATGTGATCCGGACCACTTGTCCAGTAAGTTCCATTGTCCTTGCATGGAACCAGCCGAAGGGGATGGCCTCGTATGATGCCATCATCCTTCCCAGGACTCAAGTGCAGTGATGCACTGATACCTGTTTTGGTTTTCAACAGATTCCTGACCAGTGTCATGAGCTCCTGAGCTCTCTCTATCGGGAGATAAACCCTCTTCTGGTCTGTGCCTAGGATCATGCCTAGGCGAGGCAGATGAGCTGTAGGAACCAACTGCGACTTCGGAATATATAGAATCCAGTCGTGTTGCCGTTTCACTTCCAGAGAAGGTGATACGCTGTCCAGCAACTGCTCTCTTGATCTCGCTTTTATGAGGAGATCATCCAAGTATGTGATAATAGTGACACCTTGCTTCCGCAGGAGCACCATCATATCCGCCATTACCTTGGTGAAATTGGTAATGACAATCCCGTACCGCAATTCTGAGGTACGCCTGATGAGGTGGATAAATGGGGACACGAAGGTATGCATCCCTTATGTCCCGATTCATTTCAGGCTTACAATGACCGCTCTTAGCGATTCCATCTTGAACCTGAACCTTTTCAGGTATATGTTCAGGGATTTTAATTCAATATGGGTCTAACCGAACCGTCTGGTTTCGGGATTATAACATGGTCGAATAATAACACCCTCTTGTTGAAGGAGGGGACCCTTGACCACCACCTGTTGAAGATACAATTTACGAATTGCAGTTAACACTGGCTCCCTCTCTTGGGGGGAAGCCCGCCGGGTCCTCAGTGAGGGGGCATCTTCTCACAGTCCAGCCTGTATCCCTGCGATACAATTTCTATTGCCCAGGGATCTAACAGGGAGTGAACCCACTTATGGCTGAACTTACGAAGGCGTGTCCCCACCGGGCCTAGCTCCGCCTGTGGAGCCCCAGCGACATGCGGTGGATTTTTGTAGAGGCCGGGGAGGACTACTGTTCCTGGGGACTAGCTGTGTTGTACAGCTTCTTTCCTCTGCCCCCGGCTCTGACAAGAAAGGACGCACCTCAGACTTTCTTGTTTCTTTATTCGAAAAGCTGCATTTAATAATGTCGTGCTTTCCTAGGCTGTGCAGGAATATAAGGCAAAATATCAGAATTACCAGCTATAGCTGTGGAGACCAGGCCCGAGAACCTTTCTCCACACAATCCTCAGCCTTCCATATGCCTCTTAAGTCGGCATCATCTGTCCAATGTATATTCTACAGGACACGTCAAGCAGAAATCGACATAGCTTTTGTCTCTAGGACCCAGTATACTCATGTCCCTTTGGGCATGCTTTATAATTATATATCTATCACTTAAGACAGCATCTTAAAATATTTATATGCATACTAGGGTCTCAATCTCTGCTGATAAGGTACCTGTCCACGCTGCCACAGCGCTATAAACCCATGCCGACACAATCGCCGGTCTGGGTAGTATACTAGAATGTGCACACTATCTGCAGGATCCCTGAGAATAGCTAGTGCAAACAGGACACCCAAGGGGAAGATTCTCAACACATCCTGGCCCTAGTGGGGAAAGGATACATCCTGAGAATTCTCTTGTGGGAAGCTGCCGTCTCTTGTTTGGAGATTCCCGCTCTTTTTCCTCATGAGAGGAGGGAAATTTACCTCAGCATTCTTCCCCTTAACATGTGTACTCTCGTGTCAGGGACAGATGAGTCATCAGTGATATGCAAATCATCTTTTATTCCAATAATCATATATTGAATATCTTTTAGCCCTCTTGGCTGTAACTTTGCATTATCGTAGTCGACAGTGGAGTTAAACTCCGTGTCGATACTTTGTTATTTTGGATAGTGAACATACAGAGTCCTTCAGAGTCTCTCTGACATAGGGACAGACCAGGGTAGAAACCTTTCTGTTCCCTAACCTTTTGTGCAATAATTTTACCTCAGCACTTACACATATCCAAACAGGTGTCGGCGTTGTTGACGGAGACACCCTCCCACACACTTATCCGCTCTATCACCTCCTTAGAGGAACCTTTTACCTCAGACATGTCGACACACGCGTACCGACACACCACACACACAGGGGATGCTCTATTTGAAGACAGTTCCCCCACCAGGCCCTTTGGAGAGACAGAGAGAGAGTATGCCAGCACCCACCACAGCGCTATATAATACAGGGATGTACACTATACTGAGTGATTTTTCCCCTATAGCAGCTTATATACACAGTTTTGCGCCCAAATTTACGTGCCCCCCCTCTCTTTTTTACCCTTTGTGTACCAGGATACTGCAGGGGAGAGCCTGGGGAGCTTCCTTCCAGCTGAGCTGTGAAGAGAAAATGGCGCCGGTGTGCTGAGGAAGGAGGCCCGGCCCCCTCAGCGGCGGGCTTCTGTCCTTTTATGTACTGTAATGGCGGGGGTTAATGCACATATACAGTTTATCAGACTGTATTATGTGCTTTTCGCCAAGTAAGGTAATCTAATTGCTGCCCAGGGCGCCCCCCAGCGCCCTGCACCCATCAGTGACCGGAGTGTGTGGTGTGCTAAGGGAGCAATGGCGCACAGCTGCAGTGCTGTGCGCTACCTTAATGAAGACCGGAGTCTTCAGCCGCCGATTTTCAACTTCTCTTCGTTCTTCTGGCTCTGCAAGGGGGACGGCGGCGCGGCTCCGGGACCGGACGACTGAGGACTGGGCCTGTGTTCGATCCCTCTGGAGCTAATGGTGTCCAGTAGCCTTAGAAGCCCAAGCTAGCTGCAAGCAGGTAGGTTCGCTTCTCTCCCCTCAGTCCCACGTAGCAGTGAGTCTGTTGCCAGCAGATCTCACTGAAAATAAAAAACCTAACAAATACTTTCTTTTCTAGGAAGCTCAGGAGAGCCCCTAGGGTGCATCCAGCTCTGGCCGGGCACAGATACTAACTGAGGTCTGGAGGAGGGGCATAGAGGGAGGAGCCAGTGCACACCAGATATAGTACCTAATCTTTCTTTTAAGAGTGCCCAGTCTCCTGTGGAGCCCGTCTATACCCCATGGTCCTTACAGAGTACCCAGCATCCACTAGGACGTCAGAGAAATCCACAAATAACTTCAGCTGAAATACAGGACTCTCTGAAAAAAAAAAAAAAAAGTGGTGTGGTTGTTTCAAGATGGGGAGGCATTTGAAGAAAAATGGGCTGCATGGTCGAGTCGCCAGATGAAAGCCATTACTACGCAAATGCCACAAAGCATCCCGGTTACCATACTCCAAACGGCACAGAGACAAGCCTCAAAACTTCTGGAACAAAGTCATTTGGAGTGTTGAAACCAAAATTGAACTTTTTGGCCACAACCATAAACGTTACATTTGGAGAGGAGTCAACAAGGCCTATGATGAAAGGTACACCATTCCTACTGTGAAACACGGGAGGTGGATTACTGATGTTTTGGGGATGTGTGAGCTACAAAGCCACTGGAAACTTGGTCAAAATTGATGGCAAGATGAATGCAGCATGTTATCAAAAATACTGGAGAAAAATTTGCACTCATCAGCCCGGAAGCTGCGCATGGGACGTACTTGGATGTTCCAACATGACAATGATCCAAAACACAAGGCCAAGTCAACCTGTCATTGGCTACAGCAGAATAAAGTGAAGGTTCTGGAGTGGCCATCTCAGTCTCCTGACCTCAATATCATTGAGTCACTCTGGGGAGGAGATCTCAAAACGTGCAGTTCATGCAAGACAGCCCAAGAATTTACAGGAACTGGAGGCTTTTTGCCAAGAAGAATGGGCAGCTTTACCATCTGAGAAAATAAAGAGCCTCATCCACAACTACCACAGAAGACTTCAAGCTGTCATTGATGTTAAAGGGGGCAATACACGGTATTAAGAACTGGGGTATGTAAACTTTTGATCAGGGTCATTTGGGTAGTTTCTGTTGTCATTATGATTTAGAGTAAACACAGTTGTTTGACCATAAATGGCTTCACCCAACCACTATATTACATCAAAAGCCTGCCCTATTGCATGTGAGAGGGGACACAGTAGAGAGGAGACACAGTAGAGAGGACCCCAGCGCACCCAACGCTGCACAGCCCCAGTGAGGCTGTCAGCGTTTTTTGTGTAAACAGTGAGACTGTAATATGAAAAATCCCTCAGAGGGATGTTACTTGTGCACAAATATAGCAGCTCTCCCCTTCTACACCCGGTACCAGCGATCCAGGGACTGATATGGAGGAGCTGTTGCTGCTGCGCAGAGGAAGGCGCCAAAATATCGCCGAGCCCGTTCCCGTGTAGCTCTGCCCCCCGCCATGGCGCCGGAGATAACGTTGAATATTTATACTGGCCATGTCACCCAATGTATGTAGCCTCACAAATGCTTGGTACAACTGATATTAGCCAGTCTCATGCAGGGGCTGCAGCAGGTCGCCCCCAGGAGGGACCTGTACGCCTCACCCGCACATTAAACCGGGGGACCCCCCCTAGCAGTGCCCCCGGTTGGTACTCACCACCGATGATGATCTTCAGGCAGCGTTAGGAGTGTGCGGCATGCTGCGGCTGCGCCAGCCAAGGCGCCATGACTCGCTGAACAGCCAGCCCCTCAGGAAGGTGGTCCTGCAGCGGGGAAGCGGCTCTGCGCCTCAAGAGGCCGGTGACCGTCTCTCCCCTAACTCTCATGGTGCAGGTATGCTGTTGCGCAAACAGCATACCGAAAGAAATAGAACTTTAAAAGGAATTGAAGAAAAATAACTCTGGAGTTTGCAGAGTGTGCATCCCCTCCTGAAGGCACTTTTTTCTAAACTGAGCTGTGGGAGTAGGCAGAGGGGAGGAGCCAGCACACCCAGTTGAAGAAATCTAAAGTGCACTGGCTCCTTTAGACCCGTCTATACCCCATCGTACTAATCTGTCCCCAATATCCCTTATGGATGCTAGAGAAATCTTGGTATTTTGGAGAATTAGGTCATTTGAATTTGTGTAGTTGTCCCGTGCATCACAGAGAATCTCTCAAAGGCATTTTATCTGACCCTGTCGATATCCTGGACATAAACTGAGATCTCTCACAGTGTATGTCGTGATATCAGCGCTCCACCTCCAGGGAGGAGACATTTCCCTGTTCCTTCTCATGTGAATTAACAGTGAAATGTCCGTCAGTCGGCCGTGATAGGGCATACACTGCCCAATGCAAAGGAATGGAAACTCGAAAATATCGCTGGACTATCCAGCATGCCCAACCGATCGGTCACATACATTTATTTATTACGTTTCTTACATAGCGCAGCAAATTCCATTGCGCTTTACAATTGGAAACAATGATAACACAAAACTGGGTAATAAACAGACAGCGGTAGGAAGGCCCTGCTCGCAAGCTTACAATCTATATACAAGCTGCAATTATCAGGCCGTTCCACTGATAGCAGGTGGATCGGCCAGATAATTGTAGCGTGTATGCCCAGCATTAGTTATGTGTTCTATGTGTGAGCCTGATATAAAAAATTTATTTGTTTATGAGTGGCAAAAGTATGTGAACCTTTGCTTTCAGTATCTAGTATGAACCCCTTGTGCAGTAATAACTGCATGTAAAGGTTTCCGGTAATTGTTCAGTAGTCCTGAACGTCGGCTTGGATGAATTTTACCCCATTCCTCCATATAAAACAGCTTCAACTCAGCAGAACTATAGAAAACTCTCAAGGGTTCACAAACTTTAAAGCACCACTAAGTATTTTGACTATATCAATAATACTTTGGTTTATATAAAATGTTGAAAAGGTCTCTTCCATAGTAACCCTGTATTTCAGATATGAAAGTTGCATGGACTAATAAGAGACTAGAACTAGGATCACTTATTATCTCAGATAACTTAATTAAAAGGAGAAACACTACACTTTACTCCTGATGGAAGGGCACCCGAGTGGTGACCATGTGTTTAATAGGCCAGCAAAAGAGGAGCACAAGGGTAATATTCTCTGAAATATTACCCGTGCCACGCGCTAGCCCAGGGAGGCAGAGGGAGATTAGGGAGGTAAATGTGTGGAAGGGTTTGTGTTCTTGGAACACTGGGAAGATTACTCAGTCAGGTGCCATCTTTTTTGTCGCAATGGATTGCACCTGAATGATGAGGGGGCTGCGGTGCAGGATGGCTAGAAGGTTGGAAGAGCTTTTAAACTAGGAGCCTGTGGGGAGGTTTTAGCTAGAAGCCACGGGTCAAACTGTGAGAACAGGAAGGATGGGGGTAGTGAACAATTTGGGGGTGTAGAAGGGGGGAGCGAAAGATCAGCCAGCAAGGGTATTTGCATGGGTACCGACACCGGAAATACTGACAGGTATTGGCCAAGATATTCCCAATCACCTAACGACGAATATGGCTCAACAATGTGGTATATAGAAAATGATGTACAAAGCATAAGGGAAGATACTAACATCAGGGTGGGGGTTTAGAAAGTCTTAATAGGTCAAATAGAGATAGTAGTGAGGAAAACTGTATTAAGTATGATAGGAGTGGAAAGGGAGGGAGGAGATTAACAGTCGATAAGGGTAAGTCTAGAAGGGCATTTGTAAAGAAAGATAAGATACCATTAAAACAAACAGGCAAGGGAGATGCTAAGCTAAAATGTATGCTTGCAAATGCAAGAAGCCTATCAGGTAAAATGGGGGAATTGTAATGGTATGCATCTAAATCTCAGTATGATATAGGTATTACGAAAACATGGTGGGACGACTCTCACGACTGGGTTGCAATTTTGGAGGGATATTCTCTTTTCAGGAGGGACAGGGCTACCAAAAGGGGAGGAGGGGTAGGTCTCTTTGTTAAACCATCTCTAAAACCAAACTTAATAGATGGTATTTACGAGGGGACTGGAGATAACGTGGAGTTACTATGGGTTGAGATCACAAGTGGGGGCAAACAAGCAAAGAAACTAGTCATTGGCACGTGCTACAAGCAACCGGATATTAGTGTACATGACGAGAAAAAACTCTTACTGCAAATTGAAAAAGCTGCGGGAATGGGGGACATCCTAGTTTTAGGGGATTTAAATTTTCCGGATATAAATTGGAGTAATGATTCATGTGTAAAAACTAGGTGCAGCAGGTTCCTAAATACAGTAAAGGATCAATACTTGACTCAATTAGTCGAGGACCCAACTAGAGGTAAAAATATTCTGGACCTAGTTATTACCAATAATGTTGACATATCAAAAACTAAAGTTGGGGAGACCTTGGGAAACAGTGACCACTATATGGATCACATTCAAAATCAGTTTAAAAAAAAACATAGCTATAAAGGAAACAACTAAAACATTTAACTTTAAAAAAGCTACCTTCAATAGGCTGAGACAGGCACTAAACGACATTGACTGGGAAATTTTGTTTCATGGTAAAGACACAACGGAAATGTGGGTTGCTTTTAAAGGGTTGCTTGATACCAATATTCACAAATTCATTCCCATGAGCAGTTAACGCAGGAGTACTAAACACAAGCCAATGCGGCTCAATAAGGTGGTCAAAGAAGCAATAGCTAAAAAGAATCTTGCTTTAAAAACATTTGAATCTAATATAGGGGAGGAGTCATTCCAGCATTATAAGGAATGCAATAAAAAAAATTTTTTTAAAGTAATAAGAGCAGCTAAAATTGTAAACGAAAAACAAATAACAATAGAGAGTAAAACCAAGCCTAAAAAGTTTTATAAATACATAAACAGTAAAAGGTTAAAGAAGGAGAACGTAGGCCCACTAAAAGATGAATTGGGAGCTTTGATAAACAATGATAAAATAAAAGCTGAAATACTGAACAAAATGTTTTCCTCAGTATTTACCAGGGAGGATCAGACGGTGAGAGTAGTGCATAACGATAGTGAAGGTAATGACTCTTGGCTTGATGCTTGTTTAAGTGAGGAAGTAGTCCTGGAGAGACTAAGCAACATAAAGATTAACAAATCACCAGGCCCAGATGGTTTTCATCCGAGGGTTATTTTAGAGCTTAGGTCGCAGCTAGCAAAACCCCTATACATGATTTTCCAAAGTTCAATTACATCATGAATGGTGCCAAAGAAATGGCGCATAGCTGAAGTAGTGACTTTATTTAAAAAGAGAACTAAAAATAATCCTGGTAACTATAGACCAGTTAGTTTAACTTCTATAGTGGGTAAAATATTGGAAGGTATCTTGAGGGATAGCATACAGGATTATCTGCAGGTTAATAAGATTATTAGCAAAAGTCAGCATGGGTTTGTAAGGGACAGATCATGTCAAACTAATTTAATCAGCTTCTATGAGGAAGTGAGCACGAATCTTGACCAGGGTAAAGCAGTGGATGTGGTGTATTTAGATTTTGCAAAAGAATTCGATACAGTGCCTCACAGGAGATTGATCATCAAGTTAAGGGAACTTGGCTTAGGATATACTATTTGCACATGGATAGGTAATTGGCTGGATAACAGAGGTCAATGAGTAGTGGTCAACTGGATGTTCTCCAGCTGGGCACCAGTAGTCAGCGGAATACCACAAGGGTCTGTACTTGGCCGGCTACTGTTCAATATATTTATCAATGATCTAGGAATAGACCTGGAAAGCACACTGTCAATCTTTGCAGAGGATACTAAACTGTGTAAGGTAATTCATTCAGAAAGCGATGTGGAGTCTCTACAAAATGACTTATTTAAACTTGAAACCTGGGCGTCTAAATGCGGAATGAGGTTCAATATAGAAAAATGCAAAGTTATGCACTTTGGGACAAAAAAAAAAACAAAAAACACATCCTACACTCTAAATGGGGAAAATATAGGTGGTGGAAAAAGATTTGGGGGTGCTCATAGATAATAGGCTTAGTAACAGTATGTACCCCATCTGTGTCACCCGTCTGTCTACCCCTCCCCTTTAGAATGTAAGCTCTCACGAGCAGGGCCCTCTTCCCTCATGTGCTTATCCTTTCTTACTTTAATAATCTTCAACTGCACCACATCCAGCAGTCTTCTGCCACCTGATACTTATTCCAGTGTCATCTGCTGATGTAACTATGTTTATTTACCCTGTACTTGTCCTATACTGTCATCAACTGTAAGTTGCTGTTTTCCTGTTTGATTATTTATGTATTCTGTAATTGGGCGCTGCGGAACCCTTGTGGCGCCATATAAATAAAGGATAATAATAATAATAATAATAATAATAATACACAATGTCAAAATGAAGCAAAAAAGGGCAATAAAGTGCTTGAGTGCTTTGAGACAAGGGACGAGGATGTAATCCTGCCACTGTACAAATCATTGGACGTCCACACCCTGAATATTGTGTTCAATATTATATACACACACATATATATATATATATATATATACACACACATATATATATATATATATATATTTTAATTAAACCATTACTTCAGCAGGTGCTTTCTAATATGAACAGCTTAACACAGAACACAGGTTGAATCCGATGGGCATTTTGCCTCTTTTCAACCTCACTAACTATGTAAGTTACACCTAAAACTAATCAATTTTGGGGTGGGGGGGGGGGGGGGGGGAGGGTGTTTTGTTATTTTAACAAACAATAAGCTGTGTGAGAATTATATTCTAGCTGGGATACCTGGTGTTGCCCGGGTTGAAGAATGGACCTGAGTGCATCTGCAGCCTTCAGTTTTTTACACTCTTGATTTATTGGGGTCGATTCAATTCGGCGCCGGGAATTAGCTCCCGACGCTATTCAATTCAGCTGCTAGTTACCCGCAATTGTCAGGAATTCTTCTCTCATCCCCGGGGGATGAGAGAAGAAACCCGGCAAAAGTGCTGCCTCGCAGCCGGCGCGAGGCTGATTCTGTCGGGAATCAGCCTCGGGCCGGGGAGTTAAGTCGGAGAATGCCCGTTCTCCCGACAATTCAACCTGTTTAGTCGGCGAGAACGGTCCATCGCCGACTTAACTGGAGCTGAATTGAATAGCGGCGGGAGCTAATTCCCGGCGCTATTCATAAATTGCCGAATTGAATCGACCAGAAGCTTAAGTGGCTCAAGTGGGTCCAAGAGCAACCAGAAGCTTAAGTGGCTCAAGTGGGTCCAAGAGCGGTAGCAGTTTCACCTTGCCACACTAGGTGCTTCTCTGCCCCTGTTTTAGCACTGCAGGGCATCCATTGCGTGGACATGCTCCCAATATTTACCGCTTTCAGATCGCAAACCCGAGTCGGACCCAACTTTTTAACCTGGGTCCGACCCGGGTCAGAGCAGGCTCAGACCCTTTCGCGTTGCAGTTTTGACGTGGGTTATTCCCGGGTTGGTGCCTTTCACACTGAAACACTGATGTAAAATTTAAAATTTACTTTTCTGGCTCACATTGATGAGGTTTCTAAGGAAATAAAAGGAGTGTTTGGGGACTACTCTGAGCAGACACAAACAGCCAATCAGCACCTTTTTCTGAGACCCGGGTTGAATATCCCAGGTCAGCGGCTTTCACACTGCACAACGACCCGGGTCCGACCAGTGTTTAACCCAGGTTGAAATGCCGGGTTGCTCGGCCCGAGTTATTCACTTTGACGCTTTCACACAACACCTTGACCCAGGTTATTTTGGCAATGTGAAAAATAAGATTTTACTTACCGATAAATCTATTTCTCGTAGTCCGTAGTGGATGCTGGGGACTCCGTCAGGACCATGGGGATTAGCGGCTCCGCAGGAGACAGGGCACAAAACTAAAGCTTTAGGATCAGGTGGTGTGTACTGGCTCCTCCCCCCATGACCCTCCTCCAAGCCTCAGTTAGGATACTGTGCCCGGACGAGCGTACACAATAAGGAAGGATATTGAATCCCGGGTAAGACTCATACCAGCCACACCAATCACACCGTATAACTTGTGATCTAAACCCAGTTAACAGTATGACAAACGTAGGAGCCTCTGAACAGACGGCTCACAACAATAACAACCAGATTTTTTTGTAACAATAACTATGTACAAGTATTGCAGACAATCCGCACTTGGGATGGGCGCCCAGCATCCACTACGGACTACGAGAAATAGATTTATCGGTAAGTAAAATCTTATTTTCTCTGACGTCCTAAGTGGATGCTGGGGACTCCGTCAGGACCATGGGGATTATACCAAAGCTCCCAAACGGGCGGGAGAGTGCGGATGACTCTGCAGCACCGAGTGAGAGAACTCCAGGTCCTCCTCAGCCAGGGTGTGCCCCTGACCAAGTAGCAGCTCGGCAAAGTTGTAAAGCCGAGACCCCTCGGGCAGTCGCCCAAGATGAGCCCACCTTCCTTGTGGAATGGGCATTTATATATTTTGGCTGTGGCAGTCCTGCCACAGAATGTGCAAGCTGAATTGTACTACACATTCAACTAGCAATCGTCTGCTTAGAAGCAAAAGCACCCAGTTTTTTGGGTGCATACAGGATAACAGCAAGTCAGTTTTCCTGACTCCAGCCGTCCTGGAAATCTATATTTTCAGGGCCCTGACAACATCTAGCAACTTGGAGTCCTCCAAGTCTCTAGTAGCCGCAGGTACCACAATTAGAGATGAGCGCCTGACATTTTTCGGGTTTTGTGTTTTGGTTTTGGGTTCGGTTCCGCGGCCGTGTTTTGGGTTCGAACGCGTTTTGGCAAAACCTCACCGAATTTTTTTTTGTCGGATTCGGGTGTTTTTTTCAAAAAACACTAAAAAACAGCTTAAATCATAGAATTTGGGGGTCATTTTGATCCCAAAGT
This sequence comes from Pseudophryne corroboree, assembly GCF_028390025.1. Taxonomy (NCBI): domain Eukaryota; kingdom Metazoa; phylum Chordata; class Amphibia; order Anura; family Myobatrachidae; genus Pseudophryne; species Pseudophryne corroboree. Next base: position 220,317,197 of record NC_086447.1, read on the forward strand.
ATTATTAACCTCAAAAACCATAATTTACACTCATTTTCAGTCTATTCTGAATACCTCACACCTCACAATATTATTTTTAGTCCTAAAATTTGCACCGAGGTCGCTGTGTGAGTAAGATAAGCGACCCTAGTGGCCGACACAAACACCGGGCCCATCTAGGAGTGGCACTGCAGTGTCACGCAGGATGTCCCTTCCAAAAAACCCTCCCCAAACAGCACATGACGCAAAGAAAAAAAGAGGCGCAATGAGGTAGCTGTGTGAGTAAGATTAGCGACCCTAGTGGCCGACACAAACACCGGGCCCATCTAGGAGTGGCACTGCAGTGTCACGCAGGATGGCCCTTCCAAAAAACCCTCCCCAAACAGCACATGACGCAAAGAAAAAAAGAGGCGCAATGAGGTAGCTGTGTGAGTAAGATTAGCGACCCTAGTGGCCGACACAAACACCGGGCCCATCTAGGAGTGGCACTGCAGTGTCACGCAGGATGGCCCTTCCAAAAAACCCTCCCCAAACAGCACATGACGCAAAGAAAAAAAGAGGCGCAATGAGGTAGCTGTGTGAGTAAGATTAGCGACCCTAGTGGCCGACACAAACACCGGGCCCATCTAGGAGTGGCACTGCAGTGTCACGCAGGATGTCCCTTCCAAAAAACCCTCCCCAAACAGCACATGACGCAAAGAAAAAAAGAGGCGCAATGAGGTAGCTGTGTGAGTAAGATTAGCGACCCTAGTGGCCGACACAAACACCGGGCCCATCTAGGAGTGGCACTGCAGTGTCACGCAGGATGTCCCTTCCAAAAAACCCTCCCCAATCAGCACATGATGCAAAGAAAAAGAAAAGAAAAAAGAGGTGCAAGATGGAATTGTCCTTGGGCCCTCCCACCCACCCTTATGTTGTATAAACAAAACAGGACATGCACACTTTAACCAACCCATCATTTCAGTGACAGGGTCTGCCACACGACTGACTGATATGACGGGTTGGTTTGGACCCCCCCCAAAAAAGAAGCAATTAATCTCTCCTTGCACAAACTGGCTCTACAGAGGCAAGATGTCCACCTCATCTTCACCCTCCGATATATCACCGTGTACATCCCCCTCCTCACAGATTATCAATTCGTCCCCACTGGAATCCACCATCTCAGCTCCCTGTGTACTTTGTGGAGGCAATTGCTGCTGGTCAATGTCTCCGCGGAGGAATTGATTATAATTCATTTTAATGAACACCATCTTCTCCACATTTTCTGGATGTAACCTCGTACGCCGATTGCTGACAAGGTGAGCGGCGGCACTAAACACTCTTTCGGAGTACACACTTGTGGGAGGGCAACTTAGGTAGAATAAAGCCAGTTTGTGCAAGGGCCTCCAAATTGCCTCTTTTTCCTGCCAGTATAAGTACGGACTGTGTGACGTGCCTACTTGGATGCGGTCACTCATATAATCCTCCACCATTCTATCAATGTTGAGAGAATCATATGCAGTGACAGTAGACGACATGTCCGTAATCGTTGTCAGGTCCTTCAGTCCGGACCAGATGTCAGCATCAGCAGTCGCTCCAGACTGCCCTGCATCACCGCCAGCGGGTGGGCTCGGAATTCTGAGCCTTTTCCTCGCACCCCCAGTTGCGGGAGAATGTGAAGGAGGAGATGTTGACAGGTCGCGTTCCGCTTGACTTGACAATTTTCTCACCAGCAGGTCTTTCAACCCCAGCAGACCTGTGTCTGCCGGAAAGAGAGATCCAAGGTAGGCTTTAAATCTAGGATCGAGCACGGTGGCCAAAATGTAGTGCTCTGATTTCAACAGATTGACCACCCGTGAATCCTTGTTAAGCGAATTAAGGGCTGCATCCACAAGTCCCACATGCCTAGCGGAATCGCTCCCTTTTAGCTCCTTCTTCAATGCCTCCAGCTTCTTCTGCAAAAGCCTGATGAGGGGAATGACCTGACTCAGGCTGGCAGTGTCTGAACTGACTTCACGTGTGGCAAGTTCAAAGGGCATCAGAACCTTGCACAACGTTGAAATCATTCTCCACTGCGCCTGAGACAGGTGCATTCCACCTACTATATCGTGCTCAATTGTATAGGCTTGAATGGCCTTTTGCTGCTCCTCCAACCTCTGAAGCATATAGAGGGTTGAATTCCACCTCGTTACCACTTCTTGCTTCAGATGATGGCAGGGCAGGTTCAGTAGTTTTTGGTGGTGCTCCAGTCTTCTGTACGTGGTGCCTGTACGCCGAAAGTGTCCCGCAATTCTTCTGGCCACCGACAGCATCTCTTGCACGCCCCTGTCGTTTTTTAAAAAATTCTGCACCACCAAATTCAAGGTATGTGCAAAACATGGGACGTGCTGGAATTTGCCCATATTTAATGCACACACAATATTGCTGGCGTTGTCTGATGCCACAAATCCACAGGAGAGTCCAATTGGGGTAAGCCATTCCGCGATGATCTTCCTCAGTTGCCGTAAGAGGTTTTCAGCTGTGTGCGTATTCTGGAAACCGGTGATACAAAGCGTAGCCTGCCTAGGAAAGAGTTGGCGTTTGAGAGATGCTGCTACTGGTGCCGCCGCTGCTGTTCTTGCGGCGGGAGTCCATACATCTACCCAGTGGGCTGTCACAGTCATATAGTCCTGACCCTGCCCTGCTCCACTTGTCCACATGTCCGTGGTTAAGTGGACATTGGGTACAGCTGCATTTTTTAGGACACTGGTGACTCTTTTTCTGAGGTCTGTGTACATTTTCGGTATCGCCTGCCTAGAGAAATGGAACCTAGATGGTATTTGGTACCGGGGACACAGTACCTCCAACAAGTCTCTAGTTGGCTCTGCAGTAATGATGGATACCGGAACCACGTTTCTCACCACCCAGGATGCCAAGGCCTCAGTTATCCGCTTTGCAGTAGGATGACTGCTGTGATATTTCATCTTCCTCGCAAAGGACTGTTGAACAGTCAATTGCTTACTGGAAGTAGTACAAGTGGGCTTACGACTTCCCCTCTGGGATGACCATCGACTCCCAGCGGCAACAACAGCAGCGCCAGCAGCAGTAGGCGTTACACGCAAGGATGCATCGGAGGAATCCCAGGCAGGAGAGGACTCGTCAGAATTGCCAGTGACATGGCCTGCAGGACTATTGGCATTCCTGGGGAAGGAGGAAATTGACACTGAGGGAGTTGGTGGGGTGGTTTGCGTGAGCTTGGTTACAAGAGGAAGGGATTTACTGGTCAGTGGACTGCTTCCGCTGTCACCCAAAGTTTTTGAACTTGTCACTGACTTATTATGAATGCGCTGCAGGTGACGTATAAGGGAGGATGTTCCGAGGTGGTTAACGTCCTTACCCCTACTTATTACAGCTTGACAAAGGGAACACACGGCTTGACACCTGTTGTCCGCATTTCTGGTGAAATACCTCCACACCGAAGAGCTGATTTTTTTGGTATTTTCACCTGGCATGTCAACGGCCATTTTGGTATTTTCACCTGGCATGTCAACGGCCATATTCCTCCCACGGACAACAGGTGTCTCCCCGGGTGCCTGACTTAAACAAACCACCTCACCATCAGAATCCTCCTGGTCAATTTCCTCCCCAGCGCCAGCAACACCCATATCCTCCTCATCCTGGTGTACTTCAACACTGACATCTTCAATCTGACTATCAGGAACTGGACTGCGGGTGCTCCTTCCAGCACTTGCAGGGGGCGTGCAAATGGTGGAAGGCGCATGCTCTTCACGTCCAGTGTTGGGAAGGTCAGGCATCGCAACCGACACAATTGGACTCTCCTTGTGGATTTGGGATTTCGAAGAATGCACAGTTCTTTGCTGTGCTGCTTTTGCCAGCTTGAGTCTTTTCATTTTTCTAGCGAGAGGCTGAGTGCTTCCATCCTCATGTGAAGCTGAACCACTAGCCATGAACATAGGCCAGGGCCTCAGCCGTTCCTTGCCACTCCGTGTGGTAAATGGCATATTGGCAAGTTTACGCTTCTCCTCCGACAATTTTATTTTAGGTTTTGGAGTCCTTTTTTTACTGATATTTGGTGTTTTGGATTTGACATGCTCTGTACTATGACATTGGGCATCGGCCTTGGCAGACGACGTTGCTGGCATTTCATCGTCTCGGCCATGACTAGTGGCAGCAGCTTCAGCACGAGGTGGAAGTGGATCTTGATCTTTCCCTAATTTTGGAACCTCAACATTTTTGTTCTCCATATTTTAATAGGCACAATTAAAAGGCACCTCAGGTAAACAATGGAGATGGATGGATTGGATACTAGTATACAATTATGGACGGGCTGCCGAGTGCCGACACAGAGGTAGCCACAGCCGTGAACTACCGCACTGTACTGTGTCTGCTGCTAATATATAGACTGGTTGATAAAGAGATAGTATACTACTAATATTATATATACTGGTGGTCAGGTCACTGGTCACTAGTCACACTGGCAGTGGCACTCCTGCAGCAAAAGTGTGCACTGTTTAATTTTAATATAATATTATGTACTCCTGGCTCCTGCTATAACCTATAACTGGCACTGCAGTAGTGCTCCCCAGTCTCCCCCACAATTATAAGCTGTGTGAGCTGAGCAGTCAGACAGATATATATAATATTATATATAGATAATAGATGATGCAGCACACTGGCCTGAGCCTGAGCAGTGCACACAGATATGGTATGTGACTGAGTCACTGTGTGCTGTGTATCGCTTTTTTCAGGCAGAGAACGGATTATAAATAAAAATAAGAATTTACTTACCGATAATTCTATTTCTCGGAGTCCGTAGTGGATGCTGGGGTTCCTGAAAGGACCATGGGGAATAGCGGCTCCGCAGGAGACAGGGCACAAAAGTAAAGCTTTCCGATCAGGTGGTGTGCACTGGCTCCTCCCCCTATGACCCTCCTCCAAGCCAGTTAGGTACTGTGCCCGGACGAGCGTACACAATAAGGGAGGAATTTTGAATCCCGGGTAAGACTCATACCAGCCACACCAATCACACTGTACAACCTGTGATCAAAACCAGTTAACAGTATGATAACAGAGGAGCCTCTGAAAGATGGCTTCTTAACAATAACCCGAATTAGTTAACAATAACTATGTACAATTATTGCAGATAATCCGCACTTGGGATGGGCGCCCAGCATCCACTACGGACTCCGAGAAATAGAATTATCGGTAAGTAAATTCTTATTTTCTCTATCGTCCTAGTGGATGCTGGGGTTCCTGAAAGGACCATGGGGATTATACCAAAGCTCCCAAACGGGCGGGAGAGTGCGGATGACTCTGCAGCACCGAATGAGAGAACTCCAGGTCCTCCTTAGCCAGAGTATCAAATTTGTAAAATTTTACAAACGTGTTCTCCCCTGACCACGTAGCTGCTCGGCAAAGTTGTAATGCCGAGACCCCTCGGGCAGCCGCCCAAGATGAGCCCACCTTCCTTGTGGAGTGGGCCTTTACAGATTTAGGCTGTGGCAGGCCTGCCACAGAATGTGCAAGCTGGATTGTGCTACAGATCCAACGAGCAATCGTCTGCTTAGACGCAGGAGCACCCATCTTGTTGGGTGCATACAATATAAACAACGAGTCAGATTTTCTGACTCCAGCTGTCCTTGCAATATATATTTTTAATGCTCTGACAACGTCCAGTAACTTGGAGTCCTCCAAGTCACTTGTAGCCGCAGGCACTACAATAGGCTGGTTCAGATGAAATGCTGACACCACCTTAGGGAGAAAATGCGGACGAGTCCGCAGTTCTGCCCTGTCCGAATGGAAAATCAGATATGGGCTTTTGTAAGATAAAGCTGCCAGTTCTGACACTCTCCTGGCCGAAGCCAGGGCTAGTAACATGGTCACTTTCCATGTGAGATATTTTAAATCCACCTTTTTTAGTGGTTCAAACCAATGAGATTTTAGAAATTCCAAAACCACATTGAGATCCCACGGTGCCACTGGAGGCACCACAGGAGGCTGTATATGCAGCACTCCCTTAACAAAAGTCTGGACTTCAGGAACTGAAGCCAATTCTTTTTGAAAGAAAATCGACAGGGCCGAAATTTGAACCTTAATAGATCCCAATTTGAGACCCATAGACAATCCTGATTGCAGGAAATGTAGGAATCGACCCAGTTGAAATTCCTCCGTCGGAGCACTCCGATCCTCGCACCACGCAACATATCTTCGCCAAATGCGGTGATAGTGTTGCACGGTTACTTCCTTCCTTGCTTTAATCAAAGTAGGAATGACTTCTTCCGGCATGCCTTTTTCCTTTAGGATCCGGCGTTCAACCGCCATGCCGTCAAACGCAGCCGCGGTAAGTCTTGAAACAGACAGGGACCCTGCTGAAGCAAGTCCCTCCTTAGAGGTAGAGGCCACGGATCTTCCGTGATCATCTCTTGAAGTTCCGGGTACCAAGTCCTTCTTGGCCAATCCGGAACCACTAGTATCGTTCTTACGCCTCTTTGCCGTATAATTCTCAATACTTTTGGTATGAGAGGCAGAGGAGGAAACACATACACCGACTGGTACACCCAAGGCGTTACCAGCGCGTCCACAGCTATTGCCTGCGGATCTCTTGACCTGGCGCAATACCTGTCCAGTTTTTTGTTGAGGCGAGACGCCATCATGTCCACCATTGGTCTTTCCCAACGGGTTACCAGCATGTGGAAGACTTCCGGATGAAGTCCCCACTCTCCCGGGTGAAGGTCGTGTCTGCTGAGGAAGTCTGCTTCCCAGTTGTCCACTCCCGGGATGAACACTGCTGACAGTGCTATCACATGATTCTCTGCCCAGCGAAGAATACTTGCAGCTTCTGCCATTGCACTCCTGCTTCTTGTGCCGCCCTGTCTGTTCACATGGGCGACTGCCGTGATGTTGTCCGACTGGATCAACACCGGTTTTCCTTGAAGCAGAGGTTCTGCCTGGCTTAGAGCATTGTAGATTGCTCTTAGTTCCAGAATGTTTATGTGAAGAGACGTTTCCAGGCTCGTCCACACTCCCTGGAAGTTTCTTCCTTGTGTGACTGCTCCCCAGCCTCTCAGGCTGGCGTCCGTGGTCACCAGGATCCAATCCTGTATGCCGAATCTGCGACCCTCCAATAGATGAGCACTCTGCAACCACCACAGAAGAGATACCCTTGTCCTTGGAGACAGGGTTATCCGCTGGTGCATCTGAAGATGCGACCCTGACCATTTGTCTAACAGATCCCTCTGGAAAATTCGTGCATGGAATCTGCCGAATGGAATTTCTTCGTAAGAAGCCACCATTTTTCCCAGGACTCTTGTGCATTGATGTACAGACACCTTTCCTGGTTTTAGGAGGTTCCTGACAAGCTCGGACAACTCCTTGGCTTTTTCCTCCGGGAGAAAAACCTTTTTCTGAACCGTGTCCAGAATCATCCCTAGGAACAGCAGACGAGTTGTCGGCATTAACTGGGATTTTGGAATATTCAGAATCCAGCCGTGCTGTTTTAGCACTTCTTGAGACAGTGCTAATCCCCTCTCTAGCTGTTCTCTGGACCTTGCCCTTATTAGGAGATCGTCCAAGTATGGGATAATTAATACGCCTTTTCTTCGAAGAAGAATCATCATCTCGGCCATTACCTTTGTAAAGACCCGAGGTGCCGTGGACAATCCGAACGGCAGCGTCTGAAACTGATAGTGACAGTTTTGTACAACGAACCTGAGGTACCCCTGGTGTGAGGGGTAAATTGGAACGTGGAGGTACGCATCCTTGATGTCCAAGGACACCATAAAGTCCCCTTCTTCCAGGTTCGCTATCACTGCTCTGAGTGACTCCATTTTGAACTTGAACTTCTTTATGTACAGGTTCAAGGACTTCAGATTTAGAATAGGTCTTACCGAGCCGTCCGGCTTCGGTACCACAAATAGAGTGGAATAATACCCCTTTCCCTGTTGTAGAAGAGGTACCTTGACTATCACCTGCTGAGAGTACAGCTTGTGAATGGCTTCCAAAACCGTCTCCCTTTCGGAGGGGGACGTTGGTAAAGCAGACTTCAGGAAACGGCGAGGCGGATCTGTCTCTAGTTCCAACCTGTACCCCTGAGATATTATCTGCAGGATCCAGGGATCTACCTGCGAGTGAGCCCACTGCGCGCTGAAATGCTTGAGACGACCGCCCACCGCCCCCGAGTCCGCTTGAGAAGCCCCAGCGTCATGCTGAGGCTTTTGTAGAAGCGGGGGAGGGCTTCTGTTCCTGGGAAGGAGCTGCCTGTTGGTGTCTCTTCCCCCTTCCTCTGCCTCGTGGCAGATATGAATATCCCTTTGCTCTCTTGTTTTTAAAGGAACGAAAGGACTGCGGTTGAAAAGTCGGTGTCTTTTTCTGTTGGGGAGTAGCTTGAGGTAAAAAGGTGGATTTCCCGGCTGTAGCCGTGGCCACCAAATCTGATAGACCGACTCCAAATAACTCCTCCCCTTTATACGGCAAAACTTCCATATGCCGTTTTGAGTCCGCATCGCCTGACCACTGTCGCGTCCATAAACTTCTTCTGGCCGAAATGGACATAGCACTTACCCGTGATGCCAGTGTGCAGATATCCCTCTGTGCATCACGCATATAAAGAAATGCATCCTTTATTTGCTCTAAAGACAGTAAAACATTGTCCCTATCCAGGGTATCAATATTTTCAATCAGGGACTCTGACCAAACTACTCCAGCACTGCACATCCAGGCTGACGCTATAGCTGGTCGTAGTATAACACCTGTATGTGTGTATATACTTTTTTGGATATTTTTCATCCTCCTATCTGTTGGATCTTTAAGTGCGGCCGTCTCAGGAAAGGGTAACGCCACTTGTTTAGATAAGCGTGTGAGCGCCTTATCCACCCTAGGAGGTGTTTCCCAGCGCGCCCTAACCTCTGACGGGAAAGGGTATAAAGCTAATAACTTCTTTGAAATTAGCATCTTTTTATCGGGGGCAACCCACGCTTCATCACATACATCATTTAGTTCTTCTGATTCAGGAAAAACTATAGGTAGTTTTTTCACACCCCACATAATACCCTGTTTAGTGGTACCAGTAGTATCAGCTAAATGTAACGCCTCCTTCATTGCCAAAATCATATAACGTGTGGCCCTACTGGAAAATACGGTTGATTCGTCACCGTCGCCACTGGAATCAGTGCCTGTGTCTGGGTCTGTGTCGACCGACTGAGGCAAAGGGCGTTTTACAGCCCCTGACGGTGTTTGAGGCGCCTGGACAGGCACTAACTGATTGTCCGGCCGTCTCATGTCGACAAACGACTGCTTTAGCGTGTTGACACTATCCCGTAATTCCATAAATAAAGGCATCCATTCTGGTGTCGACCCCCTAGGAGGTGACATCCCCATATTTGGCAATTGCTCCGCCTCCACACCAATATCGTCCTCATACATGTCGACACACACGTACCGACACACAGCAGACACACAGGGAATGCTCTTAACGAAGACAGGACCCCACTAGCCCTTTGGGGAGACAGAGGGAGAGTTTGCCAGCACACACCAAAAGCGCTATGACAGGGATAGCCTTATAATAAGTGCTCCCTGTATAGCTGCTTTTATAATATAATTTTTGCCACTATTTTGCCCCCCCTCTCTTGTTTTACCCTGTTTCTGTAGTGCAGTGCAGGGGAGAGACCTGGGAGCCGTCCTGACCAGCGGAGCTGTGTAAGGAAAATGGCGCTGTGTGCTGAGGAGATAGGCCCCGCCCCTTTTCCGGCGGGCTCGTCTCCCGCTCTTTAGTGTATTCTGGCAGGGGTTAAATATCTCCATATAGCCCCGGAGGCTATATGTGAGGTATTTTTTAGCCAAATAGGTTTTCATTTGCCTCCCAGGGCGCTCCCCTCCCAGCGCCCTGCACCCTCAGTGACTGCCGTGTGAAGTGTGCTGAGAGGAAAATGGCGCACAGCTGCAGTGCTGTGCGCTACCTTTAGAAGACTGAGGAGTCTTCTGCCGCCGATTCTGGACCTCTTCATGTTTCAGCATCTGCAAGGGGGCCGGCGGCGAGGCTCCGGTGACCATCCAGGCTGTACCTGTGATCGTCCCTCTGGAGCTGATGTCCAGTAGCCAAGAAGCCAATCCATCCTGCACGCAGGTGAGTTCACTTCTTCTCCCCTAAGTCCCTCGTTGCAGTGATCCTGTTGCCAGCAGGACTCACTGTAAAATAAAAAACCTAAGCTAAACTTTCTCTAAGCAGCTCTTTAGGAGAGCCACCTAGATTGCACCCTTCTCGGCCGGGCACAAAAATCTAACTGGCTTGGAGGAGGGTCATAGGGGGAGGAGCCAGTGCACACCACCTGATCGGAAAGCTTTACTTTTGTGCCCTGTCTCCTGCGGAGCCGCTATTCCCCATGGTCCTTTCAGGAACCCCAGCATCCACTAGGACGATAGAGAAACTGGTGGTCACTATCAGCAAAACTCTGCACTGTACTGAGTACTCCTAATGCTCCCCAAAATTAGTAAATCAAGTGTCTCTCTAATCTATTCTAAACGGAGAGGACGCCAGCCACGTCCTCTCCCTATCAATCTCAATGCACGTGTGAAAATGGCGGCGACGCGCGGTTCCTTATATAGAATCCGAGTCTCGCGAGAATCCGACAGCGTCATGATGACGTTCGGGCGCGCTCGGGTTAACCGAGCAAGGCGGGAAGATCCGAGTCGCTCGGACCCGTGAAAAACAAACATGAAGTTCTGGCGGGTTCGGATTCAGAGAAACCGAACCCGCTCATCTCTAACCACAATAAGCTGGTTCAGATGAAACGCTGACACCACCTTAGGGAGAAACTGGGGACGAGTCCGCAGCTCTGCCCTGTCCGAATGGACAATCAGATATGGGCTTTTGTGAGACAAAGCCGCCAATTCTGACACTCGCCTGGCCGAGGCCAGGGCCAACATCATGGTCACTTTCCATGTGAGATATTTCAAATCCACAGATTTGAGCGGTTTAAACCAACGTGATTTGAGGAATCCCAGGACTACGTTGAGATCCCCACAGTGCCACTGGAGGCACAAAAGGGGGTTGTATATGCAGTACTCCCTTGTCAAATTTCTGGACTTCAGGAACTGAAGCCAATTCTTTCTGGAAGAAAATCGACAGGGCCGAAATTTGAACCTTAATGGACCCCAATTTGAGGCCCATAGACACTCCTGTTTGCAGGAAATGCAGGAATCGACAGAGTTGAAATTTCTTCGTGGGGCCTTCCTGGCCTCACACCACGCAACATATTTTCGCCACATGTGGTGATAATGTTGTGCGGTCACCTCCTTCCTGGCTTTGACCAGGGTAGGAATGACCTCTTCCGGAATGCCTTTTTTTTTTTTTCTTAGGATCCGGCGTTCAACCGCCATGCCGTCAAACGCACCCGCGGTAAGTCTTGGAACAGACATGGTACTTGCTGAAGCAAGTCCCTTCTTATCGGCAGAGGCCCTGAGTCCTCTGTGAGCATCTCATGAAGTTCCGGGTACCAAGTCCTTCTTGGCCCATCCGGAGCCACGAGTATAGTTCTTACTCCTCTACGTCTTATAATTCTCAGTACCTTTGGTATGAGAAGCAGAGGGGGGGAACACATACACCGACTGGTACACCCATGGTGTTACCAGAACGTCCACAGCTATTTCCTGAGGGTCTCTTGACCTGGCGCAATACCTGTCCAGTTTTTTGTTCAGGCGGGACGCCATCATGTCCACCTTTGGTCTTTCCCAACGGTGCACAATCATGTGGAAACAACTTCTCGATGAAGTCCCCACTCTCCCGGGTGGAGGTCGTGCTGAGGAAGTCTGCTTCCCAGTTGTCCACTCCCGGAATGAAAACTGCTGACAGTGCTATCACATGATTTTCCGCCCAGCGAAGAATCCTTGCAGTTTCTGCCATTGTCCTCCTGCTTCTTGTGCCGCCCTGTCTGTTTACGTGGGCGACTGCCGTGATGTTGTCCCACTGGATCAATACCGGCTGACCTTGAAGCAGAGGTCTTGCTAAGCTTAGAGCATTGTAAATTGCTCTTAGCTCCAGTATATTTATGCGGAGAGAAGTCCCCAGACTTGTTTTTTTTCTGTGTGACTGCTCCCCAGCCTTTCAAGCTGGAATCCGTGGTCACCAGGACCCAGTCCTGAATGCATAACTGTGGCACTTTAGTAGATGAGCACTCTGCAGCCACCACAGAAGAGACACCCTTGTCCTTGGAGACAGGGTTATCCGCTGATGCATCTGAAGATGCGATCCGGACCATTTGTCCAGCAGATCCCACTGAAAAGTTCTTGCGTGAAATCTGCCGAATGGAATCGCTTCGTAAGAAGCCACCATTTTTCCCAGGACCCTTGTGCAATGATGCACTGACACTTTTCCTGGTTTTTGGAGGTTCCTGACTAGCTCGGATAACTCCCTGGCTTTCTCCTCCGGGAGAAACACCTTTTTCTGGACTGTGTCCAGAATCATCCCTAGGGACAGCAGACATGTCGTCGGAGACAGCTGCGATTTTGGAATATTTAGAATCCACCCGTGCTGTCGTAGAACTACTTGAGATAGTGCTACTCCGACCTCCAACTGTTCTCTGGACCTTGCCCTTATCAGGAGATCGTCCAAGTAAGGGATAATTAAGACGCCTTTTCTTTGAAGAAGAATCATCATTTCGGCCATTACCTTGGTAAAGACCCGGGGTGCCGTGGACAATCCAAACGGCAGCGTCTGAAACGGATAGTGACAGTTTTGTACCACGAACCTGAGGTACCCTTTGTGAGAAGGGCAAATTTGGACATGGAAGGTAAGCATCCTTGATGTCCAGGGACACCATATAGTCCCCTTCTTCCTGGTTCGCTATCACTGCTCTGAGTGACTCCATTTAGAATAGGTCTCACCGAGCCGTCTGGCTTCAGTACCACAATATAGTGTGGAATAATACCCCTTTACTTGTTGTAGGAGGGGTACTTTGATTATCACCTGCTGGGAATACAGCTTGTGAATTGTTTCCAATACTGCCTCCCTGTCGGAGGTAGACGTTGGTAAAGCAAACTTCAGGAACCTGCGAGGGGGAGACGTCTCGAATTTCCAATCTGTACCCCTGGGATACTACTTGTAGGATCCAGGGGTCCACTTGCGAGTGAGCCCACTGCGTGCTGAAACTCTTGAGACGACCCCCCACCGCACCTGTTTGTACGGCCCCAGCGTCATGCTGAGGACTTGGCAGAAGCGGTGGAAGGCTTCTGTTCCTGGGAATGGGCTGCCTGCTGCAGTCTTCTTCCCTTACCTCTATCCCTGGGCAGATATTATGGGGACGAAAGGACTGAGGCTGAAAAGACTATGTCTTTTTCTGCTGAGATGTGACTTGGGGTAAAAAAGGTGGATTTTCTAGCTGTTGCCGTGGCCACCAGGTCCGATGGACCGACCCCAAATAACTCCTCCCCTTTATACGGCAATACTTCCATGTGCCGTTTGGAATCTGCATCACCTGACCACTGTCGTGTCCAGAAACATCGTCTGGCAGATATGGACATCGCACTTACTCTTGATGCCAGAGTTTCGCATATATAGAAATGCATCTTTCAAATGCTCTATAGTCAATAAAATACTGTCCCTGTCAAGGGTATCAATATTTCCAGTCAGGGAATCCGACCAAGCCACCCCAGCGCTGCCCATCCAGGCCGAGGCGATCGCTGGTCGCAGTATAACACCAGTATGTGTGTATATACTTTTTAGGATATTTTTCAACCTCCTATCAGTTGGCTCCTTGAGGGCGTCCGTATCTGGAGACGGTAACGCCACTTGTTTTTATAAGCGTGTGAGCGCCTTATCCACCCTAAGGTGTGTTTCCCAACGCGCCATAACTTCTGGCGGGAAAAGGTATACCGCCAATAATTTTCTATCGGGGGAAACCCACGCATCATCACACACTTCATTTAATTTATCTGATTCAGGAAAAACCACATGTAGTTTTTTCACACTCCACATAATACCCTTTTTTGTGGTACTTGTAGTATCAGAAATATGTAACATCTCCTTCATTGCCCTTAACAAGTAACGTGTGGCCCTAAAGGAAAATACGTTTGTTTCTTCACCGTCGACACTGGAGTCAGTGTCCGTGTCTGTGTCGACCGACTGAGGTAAAAGGACGTTTTAACGCCCCTGACGGTGTTTTAGACGCCTGGACAGGTACTAATTGGTTTGCCGGCCGTCTCATGTCGTTAACCGACCTTGCAGCGTGTTGACATTATCACGTAATTCCTTAAATAAGCCATCCATTCCGGTGTCGACTCCCTAGAGAGTGACATCACCATTACCGGCAATTGCTCCACCTCCTCACCAACATCGTCCTCATACATGTCGACACACAAGTACCGACACACAGCACACACACAGGGAATGCTCTGATAGAGGACAGGACCCCACTAGCCCTTTGGGGAGACAGAGGGAGAGTTTGCCAGCACACACCAAAAACGCTATATTATACAGGGACAACCTTTATATAAGTGTTTTTCCCTTATAGCATTTTAATATATATATATATACATATCGCCAAATAAGTGCCCCCCCTCTCTGTTTTAACCCTGTTTCTGTAGTGCAGTGCAGGGGAGAGCCTGGGAGCCTTCCCACCAGCCTTTCTGTGAGGGAAAATGGCGCTGTGTGCTGAGGAGAATAGGCCCCGCCCCCTTTTCGGCGGGCTTCTTCTCCCGTTTTTCTGAGACCTGGCAGGGGTTAAATACATCCATATAGCCTCCAGGGGCTATATGTGATGTATTTTTAGCCAGAATAAGGTATTATACATTGCTGCCCAGGGCGCCCCCAGCAACGCCCTGCACCCTCCGTGATGGTGTGAAGTGTGTGACAACAATGGCGCACAGCTGCAGTGCTGTGCGCTACCTTCATGAAGACTGAAAAGCCTTCTGCCGCCGGTTTCTGGACCTTCAATCTTCAGCATCTGCAAGGGGGGTCGGCGGCGCGGCTCCGGGACGAACCCCAGGGTGAGACCTGTGTTCCGACTCCCTCTGGAGCTAATGGTGTCCAGTAGCCTAAGAAGCCAATCCATCCTGCACGCAGGTGAGTTGAACTTCTCTCCCCTAAGTCCCTCGATGCAGTGAGCCTGTTGCCAGCAGGACTCACTGAAAATAAGAAACCTAAAAACTTTTTCTAAGCAGCTCCTTAAGAGAGCCACCTAGATTGCACCCTGCTCGGACAGGCACAAAAACCTAACTGAGGCTTGGAGGAGGGTCATGGGGGGGAGGAGCCAGTACACACCACCTGATCCTAAAGCTTTAGTTTTGTGCCCTGTCTCCTGCGGAGCCGCTAATCCCCATGGTCCTGACGGAGTCCCCAGCATCCACTTAGGACGTCAGAGAAAGGGGTATTAGGGTGGGATCCGGACTGAAAGTCGACAGTAACTAGGTCGACAATGTCTAGGTCGACAGTAACTAGGTCGACAGGGTGTCTAGGTCGACAGGTCAAAAGGTCGACATGAGTTATTCACAATTTTTTTCTTTTTTTGAACCTTTTCATACTTAACGATCCACGTGGACTACGATTGGAACGGTAATCTGCGCGAGGGGACGCGGTGCACTAATTGGGGTTCCCGGTCACTCTACGAAGAAAATGACACCAAAATAACATGAAAAACTCATGTCGACCTTTTGACCTGTCGACCTAGAACATGTCGAACTAAAGACCCTGTTGACCTAGACACCCTGTCGACCTAGTTACTGTCGACCAATAGTGGTCGACCTAGACATGGTCGACTTTCAATACCACACCCATTAGGGTGCATCTCATACTGGCTATTTGCATCACAGTGCAATGAAGAATGTTTTAAGTCTTGCAATGGTTTTAATCTGAGAACTGCAGTGTGTACATCATTAGCAGATTGTCGAATTTGTGCTACTGCTGGAGACCCCATGGCTCTTGCTCTCAGTTTGCACAGCAGCTGACTGGCAGGTTTGTTTTGCAAATGGGGACTCCATGGTCCCAGATGTAACAGTTTGTGCAGCCTTGATTGACTGACGTGTTTATTTTGCAGCTGGGCACTCCATGGTCCTGGATGCTGTATATAGGAGCAGCATCAGCAGATTGGCGAGCTAGCCTTGCACTCAGTGATTCGCTCTCTCAAGTGGCTGCTTGTCTTGAGCTACAAAGCGTGGTTGTACTTCCTCTGAAGCCTCCTCACACCTTTCCACTCTTACTTCTAGCAGCTGAGGAGCCCAAACTAGATTGTTTTTTGCTGGCTTGACTTTCCTGAAAGTTAGTCTGTGGTTGTGCTTTAACACTGAATGGTCATGAAAAGGACCACACTTTTGAAGGCCGAGATATGAAAAGTAGTAAACTTATTTTGACAGGGGAATATTTATTAAGCCTGGTGAAGTGATAAAGTGGAAGGTGATAACACATCAGCTCCTAACTACCATGTTACAGGCTGGGATTGAAAAGGACAGTTAGGAGCTGACTGGCTGGTGCGTTATCACCTTCCAGTTTATCACTTCACCAGGCTAAAGTTTAGTAAAAGTTGCGCTACATCACTTCCGGTATTAACCGGAAGTTACGTATATGCGTTCCACCGAACAGCATGTGGAACGCATATACGTAACTTCCGGTTAATACCGGAAGTGATGTAGCGCAACTTTTACTAAACTTTAATTGTATACGACGATTGGTCCTTTTGAATATTGGCGCCCTTTCACTGGCAGGTGGGGGTGTCACCCATACATCATTATGTTAATGAATAGTGCTATAAATATATCAACTGTTTGTATACCACCATGCTTCTGAGGAAGGACCTGCTGGTCCGAAACGCGTTAAGCTGGTGGATTCTTTTATGCTGAGACTGGACATTTTCCCCTCCTGGTAACTCGACAAGGACTTTGGCGTATATGAATTTAGGATCGTCTGGTTCCGCTCTTTTATCTTCGTAAGAGTCGTCAATTCCCACAGGAGGTTCTATGTGCCATTTTTTACTTGTACAAAATGTGAGTGTATTTGTTATGAATAAATCGATGTGTTTTTAAGAAACAGTGGTGCACTATATCTGTTTCTTTTCTCTTTGAGCTATACCTCCCATCTAAAGGAATATCATATGTGGAGGATGATGAGCAAAACTATCATTTACTAAATAGTGGTATATTTCCAAGTGGAGAACGAGATAAATTTCCTATTGTGGAGGATGATGAGCCTATTTATGATTCATTGAATGTGAGTGCATAATCGTTACACTAGTGTGTGATATATTCAGTTATCAAACGGTGTTACACTAAGGATTACCTTTTTTCCTGTTTGAGGTACATCTTCTGGAGGAAAAAGCTGTAAAGAGGAATTTCTTCTATGAAAAGGATTCTCCATTAAGAGGAAAGACTTATTACATTATATTCCACATTTCATGCCTTTTTTGCGCCACTGGGTTTCTCTTCTTTCTGTATTCCATGAATAGTAACTGTCAGTGCAGGTGCAGTATGACAGAGGATCCTCCGACTCACTGTTTTTCTGTTGGGAGCTCTGACTGCCCCTCACTGGTACATATCCGCCAAATTTGGTGGACCCATGTACAAAACTCAGGCCGTGCGTAAGAGGACAAACAGACACACACTTAATAAAGATTACAAGGGAAATTAAGCAACATTCAGAGAAAATATGTGCAATATTCGTTTTTGTTTTTTTAAATAGAATGCAAACATAGATATCTTTAAAACCTGGACTGTAATGGCAGAGTATGGTAAACTCTGCAGCAGCTCATACTCTGAAAAGAAACACTCAAGAGTAAGGTCGGGTACATATCTGAGCAACAGGCAATTGGGCATAAGGTCGGGATGATTTCACTTCATCCCGGATCCAGCCAGATTGCCCGTACACACTGCCCAATGTATTAAACAACATCTCGTTCTGTACTTCATTAACATGCACAGCGCCGCTTATGATATCGAAAACGTTCCACGGGAGCGCGTGATCGGGCATACACACACTAAACAATATGCACAAATTTGTGTTCCAATATGACAAATCGTGCCTATATCATTTAGGTGTGTACATGGCTTTGAACGGCTCTGGGCATATAATTTGCTGCCCATAAAACCCACATACCTTCCCTTTTAAACCATATTTCAATATGCTTTGTTTACACATATAGAATTGCATGTGGGTAAAGTACTTTAAAGCCTACGAACCCCATATTTCCATGTGTTTAGAGCAGTAGAATGTATAATTCAGTAGCCAGCTAATGAAGTCTACTAGTTACAAATGCAAAGAGAATGGGAATGCTTTTAGCTCATTACAAAAATTAGAAGCCGGCAGTATTTATTTATTTATTTTGGGGGGGGGGCCACTCTGGCAACAACGATTTGTCCCGCGGTTGTGCATAATGGATTGGATACATTTCTGCACAGTGGGCAGGCAACGTAATAATGCATGAGGTAGGGTCATGATCTCTAAAGAATTTGGGCCACCCCATAGGAGAAACTGCTACAGCAAATTAGCTTTCCTATAGTGATGAATCGTCCCCGAAGCAGCGGTTTCTAACCCAGTTTAGAAATGAAGATCAAGGAATGCAGAATAAATTTCCATAAATTAAGCATTACATCAACACTAAGATAAACTCGTTTAGCAAGCATTTTTATATTGGGAATAGAGGAGAAAAGAAATTGGCCTTAAACACACATTAGTCTATACACATATGCATCCCAACTGCCAATATTTAGCTAAAAACAGAATGAGTACTTTCCAAACGGACAAAGGAGGAACTAAGACATGTATTTAGCACTGTGCACCAACTTAGATACTGAAACCAAATAAGATGAGGTGCTTGTTGTGAAACCAAAGGCCCATGGGTTGATGCTAATATACTGTATCCACCTCTCAGGTCTGATTGGATCAAATCAGGAGGACGACAGTGAAAACCTCATATAACTCTGTTTTCATCGGTCTGACTCAAACAGTACTGCCATTGTGGCAGCCGAACCCCTTCCACAGACCGGATCACAGCTAGAAGCAGCTCAGAAATATTTAAATGGAAAATCTATTTCTAAGCAGAGTTTATTCCTCTTCCTATTTCTGTTCAGTGGAACACAAGAACATATGTAACTCAGCACAGAGAGCCCTATAGGAGGCGTTTACCCATTGTTTTCGTTCTTCTGTAAAAAAAACCAAATCATCTTTATAGTGTGATATAGCCTGCAAACATGTAGCCTGAAAAATAATAATGTTCTCCTTGTGAAAAACTGAACAAATTGTTATGCTTAGTACAATCAGATGACATGTCTTTCAGAAAGGATATTACAAATTGCAGTTATCAGCCATTGTTTGGGAAGAGAAACTATTTCAACCATAAAATACACTCCTGACACCTACTTGGTTGTCGCTAGCAGACTTGGCATAAAGTTCTGGACACTTGGCTGGAGCGTACAAACCAGTGTGTGCCCTATTAACAGGCAGGCAAGCACCAAAGTTTCTAATGGGCATCGCGTGGAGAGAGATTCTTCTAAGTTAATTAATTCCAAACAAGTGTGTATACAATAACAGTACACAGAGCAACATGTCCTAATTAAAACACAGAAAAAAAACTTTTGTGCTGTGGGTCTTGGCAGTAAGAGCCTGAGGTGAGAGGTGACAGGGAAAGAAAGGACGGAAGGCGTATAATCTGACTGAGCAAGTGACCAACACCATGAGTTCAAGACTAATTAACAAGCAGAAATTAATTACCCCGTTAACTGGGGAAGAAGGTAAGACAACAAAAAGTGTGCAAGTAGCCAGACCAATCCCTTTAGGGGTACTGTATCGTATCACAGTGTACAATAATAATAATAATAATAATAATAATAATAAGCAATATTGTTGTTAATAATAATAATAATAATAAAGTCTGCTTACTATCTCAGTAGCACTTAATAGAAGTATGGGTCATTAGGTCGACAGGACCTAGGTTGACAGTCATTAGGTTGACCACTATTGGTCGACATGCATTAGGTAAACATGCATTAGGTCGACATGAGTTTTTTTTTTTTTTTTAGGTCGTTTTCTTCGTAAAGTGACAGGGAACCCCAATTAGTGCACCGTGTACCCTCGCATGCTTCGGGCAAGGTGCCTCGCTCCGCTACCGCAGCACAGGATACTATTCCCAATCGTAGTCCACGTGGATCATAAAGTATGACAAAGGTCAAAAAATGGAAAGAAAAAAAAATGTGAAAAACTCATGACGACCTTTCCATGTCCGCCTAGTATATGTCAACCTAATGACCATATCGACCAATAGTGGTTGACCCAAGTCTTGTCGACTTAATGACCATATCCCAGTCTAGGAAGCTACTTAAAAAGCGAAAGGACCTAGGTTCTCAGCCCCAAAGGGTACCTTAAGCAATATGGGTGGAATTCAAATGTTATCCCGCCAACAGCCACTAGATGGCACCCAAACAGAGCTATTCAACTGTAGCTCCATTCGGGCGCAATGGTTGCCAGCGTCTGCATTTTGGCTCGCACCCCACAGGACAGGATAGGTGCGATCAACTTGAAAAAAAAAACTATTGAATTGTACCTCATGATCTCCAGTCACTTTAGACGGGAGATTGGGTGCAAAAAAACACTTGAATTCCGCCCAATAAAAAAAAAAAAAAAAAAAAATGGGAGGATCTCAGTCTGATAGTAGATATGTATCAGAATAATAAGAATTTACTTACCGATAATTCTATTTCTCGGAGTCCGTAGTGGATGCTGGGGTTCCTGAAAGGACCATGGGGAATAGCGGCTCCGCAGGAGACAGGGCACAAAAGTAAAGCTTTCCGATCAGGTGGTGTGCACTGGCTCCTCCCCCTATGACCCTCCTCCAAGCCAGTTAGGTACTGTGCCCGGACGAGCGTACACAATAAGGGAGGAATTTTGAATCCCGGGTAAGACTCATACCAGCCACACCAATCACACCGTACAACTTGTGATCTAAACCCAGTTAACAGTATGATAAGAGCGGAGCCTCTGAAAAGATGGCTCACAACAATAATAACCCGATTTTTGTAACTATGTACAAGTATTGCAGATAATCCGCACTTGGGATGGGCGCCCAGCATCCACTACGGACTCCGAGAAATAGAATTATCGGTAAGTAAATTCTTATTTTCTCTATCGTCCTAGTGGATGCTGGGGTTCCTGAAAGGACCATGGGGATTATACCAAAGCTCCCAAACGGGCGGGAGAGTGCGGATGACTCTGCAGCACCGAATGAGAGAACTCCAGGTCCTCCTTAGCCAGGGTATCAAATTTGTAGAATTTAGCAAACGTGTTTGCCCCTGACCAAGTAGCTGCTCGGCAAAGTTGTAAAGCCGAGACCCCTCGGGCAGCCGCCCAAGATGAGCCCACCTTCCTTGTGGAATGGGCATTTACATATTTTGGCTGTGGCAGGCCTGCCACAGAATGTGCAAGCTGAATTGTATTACACATCCAACTAGCAATAGTCTGCTTAGAAGCAAGAGCACCCAGTTTGTTGGGTGCATACAGGATAACAGCAAATCAGTTTTCCTGACTCCAGCCGTCCTGGAACATATTTTCAGGGCCCTGACAACATCTAGCAACTTGGAGTCCTCCAAGTCCCTAGTAGGTGCAAGGCACCACAATAAGCTGGTTCAGGTGAAACACTGACACCACCTTTAGGGAGAGAACTGGGGACGAGTCCGCAGCTCTGCCCTGTCCGAATGGACAAACAGATATGGGCTTTTTTGAGAAAAAACCACCAATTTGACACTCGCCTGGTCCAGGCCAGGGCCAAGAGCATGGTCACTTTTCATGTGAGATGCTTCAAATCCACAGATTTGACTGGTTTTAAACCAATGTGATTTGAGGAATCCCAGAACTACGTTGAGATCCCACAGTGCCACTGGAGGCACAAAAGGGGGTTGTATATGCAATACTCCCTTGACAAACTTCTGGACTTCAGGAACTGAAGCCAATTCTTTCTGGAAGAAAATCGACAGGGCCGAAATTTGAACCTTAATGGACCCCAATTTGAGGCCCATAGACACTCCTGTTTGCAGGAAATGCAGGAAACGACCGAGTTGAAATTTCTTTGTGGGGCCTTCCTGGCCTCACACCACGCAACATATTTTCGCCACATGTGGTGATAATGTTGTGCGGTCACCTCCTTTCTGGCTTTGACCAGGGTAGGAATGACCTCTTCCGGAATGCCTTTTTCCCTTAGGATCCGGCTTTCCACCGCCATGCCGACAAACGCAGCTGCGGTAAGTCTTGGAACAGACATGGTACTTGCTGAAGCAAGTCCCTTCTTAGCGGCAGAGGCCATAAGACCTCTGTAAGCATCTCTTGAAGTTCCGGGTACCAAGTCCTTCTTGGCCAATCCGGAGCCATGAGTATAGTTCTTACTCCTCTACGTCTTATAATTCTCAGCACCTTAGGTATGAGAAGCAGAGGAGGGAACACATACACCGACTGGTACACCCACGGTGTTACCAGAACGTCCACAGCTATTGCCTGAGGGTCTCTTGACCTGGCGCAATACCTGTCCCGTTTTTTTGTTCAGACGGGACGCCATCATGTCCACCTTTGGTATTTCCCAACGGTTTACAATCATGTGGAAAAAACTTCCCGATGAAGTTTCCACTCTCCCGGGTGGAGGTCGTGCCTGCTGAGGAAGTCTGCTTCCCAGTTTCCATTCCCGGGATGAAACACTGCTGACAGTGCTATCACATGATTTTCCGCCCAGCGAAAAGTCCTTGCAGTTTTTGCCATTGCCCTCCTGCTTCTTGTGTCGCCCTGTCTGTTTACGTGGGCGACTGCCGTGATGTTTTTCCCACTGGATCAATACCGGCTGACCTTGAAGCAGAGGTCTTGCTAAGCTTAGAGCATTATAAATTTACCCTTAGCTCCAGTATATTTATGTGGAGAAAAGTCTCCAGACTTGATCACACTCCCTGGAAATTTTTTCCTTGTGTGACTGCTCCCCAGCCTCTCGGGCTGGGCTCCGTGGTCACCAGCATCCAATCCTGAATGCCGAATCTGCGGCCCTCTAGAAGATGAGCACTCTGTAACCACCACAGGAGAGACACCCTTGTCCTTGGATATAGGGTTATCCGCTGATGCATCTGAAGATGCGATCCGGACCATTTGTCCAGCAGATCCCACTGAAAAGTTCTTGCGTGAAATCTGCCGAATGGAATTGCTTCGTAGGAAGCCACCATTTTTACCAGGACCCTTGTGCAATGATGCACTGTTTTTAGGAGGTTCCTGACTAGCTCGGATAACTCCCTGGCTTTCTCTTCCGGGAGAAACACCTTTTTCTGGACTGTGTCCAGAATCATCCCTAGGCACAGCAGACGTGTCGTCGGGATCAGCTGCGATTTTGGAATATTTAGAATCCACCCGTGCTGTTGTAGCAGTATCCGAGATAGTGCTACTCCGACCTCCAACTGTTCCCTGGACTATGCCCTTATCAGGAGATCGTCCAAGTAAGGGATAATTAAGACGCCTTTTCTTCGAAGAAGAATCATCATTTCGGCCATTACCTTGGTAAAGACCCGGGGTGCCGTGGACAATCCAAACGGCAGCGTCTGAAACTGATAGTGACAGTTCTGCACCACGAACCTGAGGTACCCTTAGTGAGAAGGGCAAATTTGGGACATAGAGGTAAGCATCCCTGATGTCCCGGGACACTATATAGTCCCCTTCTTCCTGGTTCGTTATCACTGCTCTGAGTGACTCCATCTTGATTTGAACCTTTGTAAGTGTTCAAAAATTTTTTTAGAATAAGTCTCACCTAGCCTTCTGGCTTCAGTACCACAATATAGTGTGGAATAATACCCCTTTTCTTGTAGTAGGAGGGGTAATTTAATTATCACCTGCTGGG
Source organism: Pseudophryne corroboree (assembly GCF_028390025.1). Classification (NCBI taxonomy): domain Eukaryota; kingdom Metazoa; phylum Chordata; class Amphibia; order Anura; family Myobatrachidae; genus Pseudophryne; species Pseudophryne corroboree. The sequence continues at coordinate 220,340,980 of NC_086447.1, forward strand.
AATACAGCTTGTGAATTTTTTCCCATACTGCCTCCTTGTCGGAGGGAGACCTTGGTAAAGCAGACTTCAGGAGCCTGCGAAGGGGAAACGTCTCGACATTCCAATCTGTACCCCTGGGATACTACTTGTAGGATCCAGGGGTCCTGTACGGTCTCAGCGCCATGCTGAGAACTTGTCAGAAGCGGTGGAACGCTTCTGTTCCTGGGAATGGGCTGCCTGCTGCAGTCTTCTTCCCTTTCCTCTATCCCTGGGCAGATATGATCTTATAGGGACGAAAGGACTGAGGCTGAAAAGACGGTGTCTTTTTCTGCAGAGATGTGACTTAGGGTAAAAACGGCGGATTTTCCAGCAGTTGCCGTGGCCACCAGGTCCGATGGACCGACCCCAAATAACTCCTCTTCCTTTATACGGCAATACACCTTTGTGCCGTTTGGAATCTGCATCACCTGACCACTGTCGTGTCCATAACATCTTCTGGCAGATATGGACATCGCATTTACTCTTGATGCCAGAGTGCAAATATCCCTCTGTGCATCTCACATATATAGAAATGCATCCTTTAAATGCTCTATAGTCAATAAAATACTGTCCCTGTCAAGGGTATCAATATTTTTAGTCAGGGAATCCGACCAAGCCACTCCAGCTCTGCACATCCAAGCTGAGGCGATCGCTGGTCGCAGTATAACACCAGTATGTGTGTATATACTTTTTATGATATTTTCCAGCCTCCTGTCAGCTGGTCCTTGAGGACGGCCCTATCTATAGACGGTACCGCCACTTGTTTTGATAAGCGTGTGAGCGCCTTATCCACCCTAAGGGGTGTTTCCCAACGCGCCCTAACTTCTGGCGGGAAAGGGTATACCGCCCATAATTTTCTATCGGGGGGAACCCACGCATCATCACACACTTTATTTAATTTATCTGATTCAGGAAAAACTACGGTAGTTTTTTCACATCCCACATAATACCCTCTTTTGTGGTACTTGTAGTATCAGAAATATGAAACACCTCCTTCATTGCCTTTAACGTGTGGCCCTAATAAGGAATACGTTTGTTTATTCACCGTCGACACTGGATTCAGTGTCCCTGTCTGTGTCTGTGTCGACCGACTAAAGTAAACGGGCGTTTTAAAACCCCTGACGGTGTTTTTGAGACGTCTGGACCGGTACTAATTGTTTGTCGGCCGTCTCATGTCGTCAACCGACCTTGCAGCGTGTTGACATTATCACGTAATTCCCTAAATAAGCCATCCATTCCGGTGTCGACTCCCTAGAGAGTGACATCACCATTACAGGCAATTGCTCCGCCTCCTCACCAACATCGTCCTCATACATGTCGACACACACGTACCGACACACAGCACACACACAGGGAATGCTCTGATAGAGGACAGGACCCACTAGCCCTTTGGAGAGACAGAGGGAGAGTTTACCAGCACACACCAAAAACGCTATAATTATATAGGGACAACCTTATATAAGTGTTTTCCCTTATAGCATCTTTTTTATATATTTCTAACGCCAAATTAGTGCCCCCCCTCTCTGTTTTAACCCTGTTTCTGTAGTGCAGTGCAGGGGAGAGCCTGGGAGCCTTCCCTCCAGCCTTTCTGTGAGGGAAAATGGCGCTGTGTGCTGAGGAGATAGGCCCCGCCCCTTTTTCGGCGGCCTCGTCTCCCGCTCTTAACGGATTCTGGCAGGGGTTAAATATCTCCATATAGCCTCCGGAGGCTATATGTGAGGTATTTTTAGCCAAAATAGGTATTCATTTGCCTCCCAGGGCGCCCCCCTCCCAGCGCCCTGCACCCTCAGTGACTGCCGTGTGAAGTGTGCTGAGAGGAAAATGGCGCACAGCTGCAGTGCTGTGCGCTACCTTTAGAAGACTGAGGAGTCTTCTGCCGCCGATTCTGGACCTCTTCTTACTTCAGCATCTGCAAGGGGGCCGGCGGCAAGGCTCCGGTGACCATCCAGGCTGTACCTGTGATCGTCCCTCTGGAGCTGATGTCCAGTAGCCAAGAAGCCAATCCATCCTGCACGCAGGTGAGTTCACTTCTTCTCCCCTAAGTCCCTCGTTGCAGTGATCCTGTTGCCAGCAGGACTCACTGTAAAATAAAAAACCTAAGCTAAACTTTTCTAAGCAGCTCTTTAGGAGAGCCACCTAGATTGCACCCTTCTCGGCCGGGCACAAAAATCTAACTGGCTTGGAGGAGGGTCATAGGGGGAGGAGCCAGTGCACACCACCTGATCGGAAAGCTTTACTTTTGTGCCCTGTCTCCTGCGGAGCCGCTATTCCCCATGGTCCTTTCAGGAACCCCAGCATCCACTAGGACGATAGAGAAAAAAAGATATACATCTCATGAAATTCAAGTTACTTTGTGGCAAAACGTATTCAGATGAGAGTACATACATTAGAGTATTTGCAATAACATTAGGTAGAAGTTTAAAGGTTGGACAATAGATATTCCTTTATTTGCCAAGAGAAGACTTAGGAGTCTATTTACTAAGCCTTCAATGGAGATAAAGCGGACGGAGATAAAGTACCAGCCAATCGTCTCCTGTCATTTTTCAAACCCAGACTGTGACATGGCAGTTAGACACTGATTGGCTAGTTATTTATCTCCGTCCACTTTATCTCCACCCAAGGCTTAGTAAATAGACCCCTTAAAACAAACACTTACTGGCATGCCACTAGCTAATTTTGCACTAAAGAATTGTCATATTGACATGACCAAAGTGAATAGTGTAACTGCAATGTACAGGATCACAGCTCTGCTACACATGTAACAAGCCAGAAGACCATAACAACACGCCTTATGTAACATTGGTTACTGTGCCCTGGGTACCTTTCAAAATATTCAGTAAAATTGACAGTCTGTCCTGGACTCCCAGCCCTGTGTGGTGGAAAAGCTGCCTTTGCAAGTAATTCAGAATCTTCTACACAATAGGCCACAGATCTAGCCTGCACGTGCTGCTCAGTGACCTTTCCCCTACTAGACAAAAACTGAGTGGTAACTCTCCGGAGACGTTCACCCTCCACGTTTACAGGACAGATAACACGCAGCACAGCCTACAAAAACAAACACTTTAATATACAAGAAAACATCTAAGCCACTGAGTATCAAAATGTCCTTGTGGGGCTTCTTTCTATCACAGGGGCCAATAATGTCAGTTTTCAGTAGTAGAACGTACAAGATTATCTGCAGTCATTTTATTCACTATAGGCTTGTCATTAGGACTATGAATATTATTAAATTAAAGTCTGTCCTGACTGAATATTTCAAAGCCTGTTGTAACTACAATAGTAGCGTATTACGTTCACTTTTTATAATCTTAACATGCTCATCCTATATAATAAAAGGCCAACGCTGCTCCTCACCTCTATGGGGGAATTCAAGTATTTTGCATTCTGGCTGCAGCTAGATGGCGCCCGACAGAGCAATTCAATTGTTGCTTTGTTCAGGCATGCACAGCCGCTGGCGCTGACATTACTGTTCTGTTGTTCCGTAATTTTGACAGGCTGGTCACTAGTATATTAATAAACCTGCAACATTACGCTAAACCAATAATATTTCTGTAAAGTAGGGACACCAAGTACAGATGTGTCCTTATGCACCTAGCATCAATAAGCCACCTGGAGCAAGACTCCCGGCGTGAGTGAGCGGTGCTTCTTTTTTGCACAAATGTGCATCTCAAACAAGGCGACAAAGCCCCTTCATGACACAGCATTAATTTGATGCAACACTTGCATATCTGTGTGCAACTCGAGTCTGAATATGCATACGATGAACTATGGAACTTGACGCAAAAAAAACAAACAAAAGGGGCTGGGGCTGCTGCAACATAGTCCTTCATATACAGATTCAGAATCAATTGTACACATACAGGTGTCACACATAAAATGAATCCGTGCAGTCTTGTGAAGCAATTTAGTCACATCGCACTGCGATTCAGACTTGAAAGAAATGCTTGGTGCAATCAGAGCAGCACAGAACCTTGGAGCAGATGTATTAACCTGGAGTAGGCATAAGGAAGTGATAAACCAGTGATATGTGCAAGGTGATAAAGGCACCAGCCAATCAGCTCCAATATGTAAATTAACAGGATCTGATTGGCTGCTGCCTTTATCACCTTGCACATATCACTGGTTTATCACTTCCTTATGCCTTCTCCAGGTCAATACATCTGCTCCATAGTGTGCCGAGGTGCGACTGCAGCAATAATGTAGGAGGACACATCTGTAAGTAAGGAAACCTGTATGCCTCAAGTCTGCAGCAAATCTACTTGCAGGGTATGATCATTATACGCAGATGCAAATAAGGGGGTCGATTCAATTCGGCAATTTACGAATAGCGTCGGGAATTAGCTCCCGACGCTATTCAATTCATCTCCAGTTAAGTCTGCGATGGCCCGTTCTCGCCGACTTAACAGGTAGTTTTGTCGGGAGAATGGGCATTCTCCGACTTAACTACCCGCGGTGATGCTGATTCCCGACAGAATCAGCCTCGCGCCGGCCCTTTTCTCGGTTTTCTTCTCTCACCCCCCGGGGATGAGAGAAGAATTCCCGACAATTGCGGGTAACTAGCAGCTGAATTGAATAGCGTCGGGAGCCAATTCCCGGCGCTATTCATAAGTTGCCGAATTGAATCGACCCCATGGTTTTTAAAAAATAAATAAAAACAGGGGGGGGGGGGTTGGAGTGTGTTTGTGTGTAAACCATGGGCAGTAGCACCAATAGATATCTAGCAGAGAGATTTGCATTCAAGAATTTCACTTGTATAAATGTAGGCTGCTATCTAACACTACAGGTCATTTTATGAGAACTATTAAAAAACACACATGAAAAGAAAAAGCGAAAAAGTACAAGCAGACACACAAAACGAATCACAGAAATATGGCAGCATGAACTAGTGGGACAACTAGAGAGCGAAGAAAAGAGGGATGTATAAAGTAGAATGAGGGTGGAGAGTGGGGGAAGGAGAAAAATAGTCAGCGATGGTAATTTAACAAACTCAGATCCCTAAGGAAAAGTTATCCACAACAAAACTCACAGATCAGGGAATTACCAAACTAAAGTGTATGTTTACAAATGCAAGAAGCCTAACAAGTAAAAATGGGGGAATTAGAAACAATTGCACTAAATGACTAATATGATATAATAGGCATTACAGAGACATGGTGGGACGATTCACACGACTGGGCGGTAAACATGGAGGGGTTCACCCTCTTCAGGAGAGATGGGACTAATAAAAAGGGAGGGGGTGTTTGTCTATATGTTAAACCACAGGTTCTGAAACTCGGTCCTCAGGACCCCACACAGTGCATGTTTTGCATGTAACCCAGCAGGTGCACAGGTGTATTAATTACTCACAGACACATTTTAAAAGGTCCGCAGGTGGAGTTAATTATTTCACTTGCGATTCTGTGAGGAGACCTGCAAAACATGCACTGTGTGGGGTCCTGAGGACCGAGTTTGAGAACCTATGTGTTAAACCTTTCTTAAAACCGAATTTAAAGGAAGTCGTTTACGAGGGGACTGGAGATAACGTGGAGTCATTGTGGGTTGAGATTTCGAGTGGGGGTAAAGATACAAAGAAACTTCTATAGGGACATGCTATAAACTGCCAGATATTAGTGTGTCTGACGAATTACTACTCTGGCAGCAAATCGAAAAAGCTTCAGGTATGCGGGACGTCATTATTGTTGGGGACTTTAATTACCCAGACATAAACTGGAACACCGAAACAGTAAATACAACTAGGGGTAATAGGTTCTTAAACATGCTAAAAGATCACTACTTGTCCCAGGTAATCAGGGAATCAACTAGGCATAGAGCTATACTGGACCTAGTACTAACTAATAATGAGGAAATAATATCAAATACTAAAAGTAGGGGAGACCCTAGGAAATAGCGATCACAATATGATCACATTCGATATCAGCTTACAAAAACAACAATATAAGGGTCTAACTAAAACTTTTAACTTTAAGAAAGCTAATTTCATATTGCTGAAACAAGCAATGAGGGACACCAATTGGGAAATTGTATTGCATGGTAAGAATACTGCTGAAATGTGGGATGTTTTAACAACTACGCTCATGGATGGACTCCACCCCAGGGTTCTTATGGAACTTAATGTAGAGATATCGAGACCCCTATATTTGATTTTCAGAGAGTCAATTAGATCAGGAACGATACCAAAAGGACTGGCGTATAGCAGAGGTAGTCCCAATGTTTAAAAAGGGTATTAAAACTCACCCCAGTAACTATAGACCGGTAAGTTTGACATCTATAGTGGGGAAATTATTAGAAAGTATACAAGGTTATTACTAGGAATCAGCGTGGTTTTGTGAAGCACAGATCCAGTCAAACTAACTTAAGAAGCTTCTACGAGAAAGTGAGCGATATATTGATCAGGGTCATGCAGTGGATGTGATCTTTTTGGACTTCGCTAAGGCCTTTGACAAAGTTCCACATAAGAGACTAATTCTCAAATTAAGGGGGCTTGAGGTAGGGGACACTATTTGTACTTGGGTGAATAATTGGCTGTTCAATAAGGAACAGCGAGTGGGGATTAATGGGATGTACTCTGAATGGGATTCAGTGCTCAGTGGAATACCACAGGGTTCAGTACTCGGACCAATGTTGTTTAACATATTAATTAATGACTATGTAGAGTAATTAATTCAGACAAGGATTTTGAGTCTCTACAGAATGACTTATCTAGACTTGAGGTCTGGGCAGATAAATGGAGAATGAGGTTCAATACAGACAAATGTAAAGTTACGCAATTTGGGACCAAGAACAATCAGGCAGTCTATAAACTAAATGGGGAAAATGTAGGGATAACAGTAGTTGAAAAAGATTTGGAAGTGCTCATCGACAATAAACTTGGTAGCAGTACGCAATGTCAAAATGCAGCAACAAAAGCAAATAAGGTGTTATTATGCATTAAACAGAGAATGGAAACAAGGGATGAGAGAGTAATCCTGCCACTGTATAAATCATTGGTGCTGCCACATCTGGAATATTGTGTACAGTTCTGGGCACCTCACTATAAAAAAAAGATATCTTGGAACTCAAGAAGGTTCAGAGGCGAGCCACCAAACTGGTTAAGGGGTTAGAGGCACCGAATTATGAAGAAAGACTTAAAAGGTTAGATTTGTTTTACACTGGAAAAGAGGCGACTGAGAGAAGACATTATTAATATTTTTAAATACATTAAGGAACAATACAAGGATTTATCAAACGATTTGTTAAACAAACAAAAACAAAAACCCACTACATAGGACACGAGGACACCCCCTGAGGTTAGAAGAGAAAAAATTCCACACATAATGGAGAAAAGAGTTCTTCACAGTAAGAATAGTAAAGATTTGGAATTCTTTGCCAGAGAAGGTAGTAATGGTGGACTCAATCAATAAGTAAAAAATGGATTAGATAAAATTCCTAGCGGAAAAAAAATATCCAAGGATACAGCATTTAATTAAGATTAAAAAAAAAAAAAAAACATTATACAGGTTGAACTCGATGGACATCTGTCTTTTTTTCAACCTCAACAACTATGTAACTATGTGTGCATCTTCTGAGTCTAGTCGTTTTAATTCAAGACGCCCATAACGTACAGACGCAACACAAATGAATAACAGGGTCTGCCATCTCGGATAAAAAAAATAAATCTGAGGCACTATCATAATGATATCAACTTTATTTGACTTTTACTGTAGCTTTCACACCAAAAAAGATATATTAAAAAAAGTGCCTAAGACTTAGTAGGTCCTGTGTACAGTGCCCTGCTATACAAAGCAATGTGACAGAATCAGTGAAGAAACAGAATGCATACAATGCAAAGATTCCAGTCTACAGCAGATCATGAATCTTGTTTTATTGGCACACTGTGCACGGTTCTGTAATCTGCAACAATGTGGTTCGATTCCCTGCTATTACAGCACTAGATAGGACATTGCCCTTGTACTGCTGTAGTGCTGCCAATGTATACTTGCTAGTGTCACTCATCATTCTGCAAACAGATGTTACACTGCCTCACAGGTGCCAGAAAGGACTTTTCCACACTAAAGCCTCAGGAACCCAACTGAATGTATAATGTTAAAGAGATTGGCAACATTTAAAATGTAACTTATTACAATTATACAAAAACATAACTTCAGTACAATAATTGAAGTGGGCAAAAATTAGACAAATACAGGCAACTGCACACATATCTATTCTCATCACTCACTTAGAATGATTTACTAAAGCAGGAAAAGATCGCTGTGCAGAGAAAATAATGCATGCTCTACTCCAAGATCAGTATCCTACTTTCTTACTATGTACACCAAGTTTTCACGTGGTCATCAGATTACATCACAGCCGTCTATGACCCCCTGGACTAAAGTTAAAGATGCCGACCATCATGAACATTGCGGTAAAGTGAAAACTTGCAACCCAAGGCAAACAATATTCCCATTGTGATCCCAGCTTCCAACTCTGCATCTCGTTCATACAATATCTACCTACTGTTCCCCCGCCTGCATTGGTTAAAAGGTGGCAGGTGACAGAGAACCCTGTGCTGTGCACATGACTGTACTGTACACACCTGTCCTACTGTAATGGTAGTACGTGTGTCCCGACTAACTAAAACAGAGCTGTCACCACACACACACATATGTATTTTGGCATTAACTGAGTAGAAGGGACAGAGTATAACAATTGCGATAATGTAAAACAAGTGGTAAACTTGTGATTACAGAGTCATAGACTGCATGCCTAGGAAGACCGAAATCCAGCCCAGCAGTGTATGCAAAATAAATGTATATTTATTATAGATAGGGGTAGGTAAATATAACATGCAATGAAGGGTGCTGTAGTGGATATGTAAGAAAGCAACAAATACGGCACTCCAGGATAAATTTTAACATTAAAAGGGGCAAACTCAATTGCTGGCGACTTGTTTGCCAGGCCAAATTCGCACAACACCCAGCACACTTTACGGTGGCAGGACCTCATCACTCGAGACTGCTTGCAATCCCATAGAGTAGTGAGCACTTTTGAGCGAAAGGGATGCGGACAGGCTGGGCAAAGGGCTGCCATTCCCTGCATTTAAATGCTGCAGCAACAGTAATTCTTCCCCCCCAAAAGTGTTTATTCGAACATTGATGGGAAACAGCACTGAGCTGCCCGAAACACTGGAATTTCTCCAACACTGACAAACACTTTGGTGTTTAAAAAGTGTGTGTGTGTGTGTGTATTATATATATATATATATATATATATATATATATATATATATATATATATAATCTTATGATGTAATTATTGGCAATCAAAGCAGTATTACTAGGAAAAATGAAGAAGGGTCATAGAATAAAGGCTGCAGGGTAGCACACAGGAGTGAGATCAGGGGAGCAGAGCAGCACCCTGGGTGACCCATTACCGGCCAAGGTGACAGGACAAGCTATGCCCCGCAGGTACCTACCCTCCAGCAAACAGATGCACCAGGGTGTCTCTCTGGCTCATTCTCTCTCATTCTTCTCCCCTGCACATAGGAGACTGGAGCAGGTCCCGGCCTGGGGTGGTGCTGGGAGGGCGGATAGCGCAGAGATGAAGCGGCGGTCACTGCGGGGAGGTGAGGGCTGAGGCTAGGCCCACTGGCATGCTCCCAGTCACCGGCGCCTGTACAGGAGGAGGATGATCAGGGCAGCGGCCTGTATATATATTATATGGCTGTATGACGCCTGCATAGACTGTGGCAGAGCACCTTAGCCAGGGTCTCATACACCCCGCCCGGGTCACTGTCCCCTGCTGCTGCTGCCGCCTAGCGCTCCACTCCCCCGCTGCTGCTGCTGCTGCCGCCGCCTGACTCGCCTCATAAATATTTAGCAGCCCGACATAAACACAGCGCGATTGGTGGACCAGCGTAACGGATGTGACGATGGGGACTGCGGCTGCCGAGTTTCACGTGACTTGGCCGATGGCCCGGCTGTTCTCGTGCTGGGGGGGGGTGAATGAGAGGTTCTTTGGAAACGTCCGCGACTGCTGTAGGACTACAACTCTCAGCGTGCCCTAACAGTCACTGCCCCCCCCTACTATATAATGTATTTATAATATATGTATATTTCCTTTATTGAACCAGCCTTTTATATATATATATATATATATATATATACACACACTTTTTTTTATTTTTGTGAGACCAAGGAATGTAATTAAGTTACAGTTAAATGCTGTCTGTGTTATAAGACAGCCACTGTACAGTTAAATGCTGTCTGTATTATAAGGCAGCCACTAATGCATGTAGTATATGATGGCTATAAATTCAGTCTCTATTATATGAAGGTAGCTAATGCTCTCTGTAGTATAGGTCATAGTATAGCCATGTATAATGTAGTATATGGCTTTGTATATATGTAGTATAGTTATGTACAATGCAAAATTGGATTAATCTGATTTAATTGAAGACGTAAACAAATAATACTAAATTACTTTCTCTGACGTCCTAGTGGATGCTGGGGACTCCGTAAGGACCATGGGGAATAGACGGCTCCGCAGGAGACTGGGCACAATTAAAGAAAGATTCAGGACTATCTGGTGTGCACTGGCTCCTCCCCCTATGACCCTCCTCCAGACCTCAGTTAGATTTCTGTGCCCGGCCGAGCTGGATGCACACTAGGAGGCTCTCCTGAGCTCCTAGAAAGAAAGTATTGTTTAGGTTTTTTATTTTACAGTGAGACCTGCTGGCAACAGGCTCACTGCAACGAGGGACTAAGGGGAGAAGAAGCGAACCTATCTAACTGGTGGTAGCTTGGGCTTCTTAGGCTACTGGACACCATTAGCTCCAGAGGGATCGCACACAGGACCCGACCTCGTCGTCCGGAGCCGCGCCGCCATCCCCCTTACAGAGCCAGAAGCAAGAAGTGTCCGGAAAATCGGCGGCTGAAGACTTCTGTCTTCTCCAAGGTAGCGCACAGCACTGCAGCTGTGCGCCATTGCTCCTCATGCACACCACACACTCCGGTCACTGATGGGTGCAGGGCGCTGGGGGGGGGGCGCCCTGAGCAGCAATATTAACACCTTGGCTGGCAAAACTGACACCATATATAGCCCTAGAGGTTATATAGGTGTAAATTACCCCTGCCAGATTTACACAAACAGCGGGAGAAAGCCAGCCGAAAAAGGGGCGGAGCCATCTTCCTCAGCACACTGGCGCCATTTTCCCTCACAGCTCTGCTGGAAGGATCGCTCCCTGGCTCTCCCCTGCAGTCCTGCACTACAGAAAGGGTAAAAAAGAGAGGGGGGCTATAAATTTAGGCGCAGTATATATAATACAAGCAGCTATAGGGGAAAACACTCTGTATAGTGATATCCCTGTGTTATATAGCGCTCTGGTGTGTGCTGGCATACTCTCCCTCTGTCTCCCCAAAGGGCTTTGTGGGGTCCTGTCCTCTGTCAGAGTATTCCCTGTGTGTGTGCTGTGTGTCGGTACTGCTGTGTCGACATGTATGATGAGGATAATGATGTGGAGGCAGAGCAAATGCCTGTGAATGTGATGTCACCCCCTGCGGGGTCGACACCTGTGTGGATGGACTTATGGAAGGAATTCCGTGACAGTGTCCGCTCCTTACATAAAAGGTTTGACGACATAGGACCGCCGGCTACTCAGCTTGTGCCTGTCCAAGCGTCTCAAATGTCATCAGGGGCTTTAAAACGCCCGCTACCTCAGATGGCAGACACAGATGTTGACACGGATACCGACTCCAGTGTCTACGACGATGAGACTAGTGTACCTTCCAATAGGGCCACCCGTTACATGATTGAGGCAATGACAAATGTATTACACATTTCTGATAGTACCCCAGGTACCACAAAAAAGGGTATTATGTTTGGTGAGAAAAAAACTACCAGTAGTTTTTCCTGCATCTGAGGAATTAAATGAGGTGTGTGAGGAAGCGTGGACTTCCCCCGATAAGAAATTGATAATTTCTAAACGGTTATTGGCAGCGTACCCTTTCCCGCCAGAGGATAGGTCACGTTGGGAAACACCCCCTAGGGTAGATAAAGCGCTTACACGTTTATCAAAAAAGGTGGCACTACCGTCTCCGGATACGGCCGCCCTAAAGGAACCTGCTGAGAGAAAGCAGGAGGCTAGCCTAAAAGCTATATATACACACACGGGCATTATATTGCGACCAGCGATTGCATCGGCATGGATGTGTAGTGCTGCTGCTGCGTGGTCAGATTCCCTGTCGGATAATATTGATACTCTGGATAGGGACAATATTTTGCTAACAATAGAGCATATAAAAGACGCTGTCTTATACATGCGTGATGCACAGAGGGATATTTGCCGGCTGGCATCAAAAATAAGCGCAATGTCCATTGCCGCCAGAAGGGGGTTATGGACTCGGCAGTGGTCAGGTGATGCCGATTCAAAAAGGCACATGGAAGTTTTGCCTTATAAGGGGGTGGAACTGTTTGGGGATGGTCTTTCAGATCTCGTTTCCACAGCTACGGCTGGGAAATCGACATTTTTGCCACAGGCTACCCCACAGCAAAAGAAAGCACCGTATTATCAAGTACAGTCCTTTCGGCCCCATAAAAACAAGAGGGCTAGAGGCGCATCCTTTCTGCCGAGAGGCAAAGGTAGAGGGAAAAATCTGCAGCATACAGCCAGTTCCCAAGAGCAGAAGTCCTCCCCCGCGTCCGGTAAGTCCACAGCATGACGCTGGGGCTTCACAGGCAGACCCGGGTACGGTGGGGGCCCGTCTCAGAAATTTCAGCGCACAGTGGGCTCTCTCACAGGTGGATCCCTGGATCCTTCAAGTAGTATCTCAGGGGTACAGGCTGGAATTCGAGGCGTCTCCCCCCCGCCGTTTCCTAAAATCTGCCTTACTAGCAACTCCCTCTGCCAGGGAGGCAGCGTTGGTGGCTATCCAAAAACTGTATTCACAGCAAGTGATTGTCAAGGTACCCCTCCTTCAACAAGGAAAGGGTTACTATTCCACAATGTTTGTGGTACCGAAACCGGACGGTTCGGTGAGACCCATCTTAAATTTAAAATCCTTGAACACATATATCAAAAGATTCAAGTTCAAGATGGAATCGCTCAGGGCGGTTATTGCGAGCCTGGACGAGGGGGATTACATGGTCTCCCTGGACATCAAGGATGCCTACCTGCATGTCCCCATTTACCCTCCTCACCAGGAGTACCTCAGGTTTGTGGTACAAGACTGTCACTATCAGTTCCAGACGCTGCTGTTTGGGTTATCCGCGGCACCGAGGGTCTTTACCAAGGTAATGGCCGAAATGATGATACTCCTTCGGAAGAAGGGGATTTTAATTATCCCGTACTTGGACGATCTCCTGATAAAGGCGAGGTCAAAGGAACAGTTGTTAGTGGGGGTAGCACTTTCTCGGGAAGTGCTGCAGCAGCACGGCTGGATTCTCAATATCCCAAAGTCACAGCTGGTCCCGACGACACGTCTTCTGTTCCTGGGAATGATTCTGGACACAGACCAGAAAAAAGTGTTTCTTCCAGTGGAAAAAGCCGAGGAGTTGTCATCTCTAGTCAGAAACCTCCTAAAACCGGGACAGGTGTCGGTACATCAATGCACGCGAGTCCTGGGAAAAATGGTAGCTTCGTACGAAGCAATTCCATTCGGAAGGTTCCACGCAAGGATTTTCCAGTGGGACCTGTTGGACCAATGGTCCGGGTCGCATCTCCAGATGCAGCAGCGGATAACCCTGTCGGCAAGGACCAGGGTGTCACTACTGTGGTGGCTGCAGAGGGCTCATCTACTAGAGGGCCGCAGATTCGGAATACAGGACTGGGTCCTGGTGACCACGGATGCCAGCCTTCGGGGCTGGGGAGCAGTCACACAGGGAAGAAATTTCCAAGGGCTGTGGTCAAATCAGGAGATTTCACTACACATAAATATCCTGGAGCTAAGAGCCATTTACAATGCCCTATGCCAAGCAAGTCCCCTGCTTCAAAACAAACCGGTTCTGATCCAATCAAACAACATCACGGCGGTCGCCCATGTAAACAGACAGGTCGGCACAAGAAGCAGGAGGGCAATGGCAGAAGCCACAAGGATTCTCCGATGGGCGGAAAATCACGTGCTAGCACTGTCAGCAGTGTTCATTCCGGGTGTGGACAACTGGGAAGCAGACTTCCTCAGCAGACACGACCTTCACCCGGGAGAGTGGGGGCTTCATCCAGAAGTCTTCCGATTGATTGTAAACCGTTGGGAAAGACCACAGGTGGATATGATGGCGTCCCGCCTCAACAGAAAGCTAAAAAGATATTGCGCCAGGTCAAGGGACCCTCAGGCGATAGCTGTGGACGCTCTAGTGACACCGTGGGTGTACCAGTCGGTTTACGTGGTTCCCCCTCTGCCTCTTATTCCCAAGGTGCTGAGAATAATACGAAGGGGAAGAGTGAGAACTATACTCGTGGTTCCGGATTGGCCAAGAAGAACTTGGTACCCGGAACTTCAAGAGATGCTCTCAGAGGACCCATGGCCTCTACCGCTAAGGCGGGACCTGCTGCAGCAGGGGCCCTGCCTGTTCCAAGACTTACCGCGGCTGCGTTTGACGGCATGGCGGTTGAACGCCGGATCCTGAAGGAAAAAGGTATTCCGGAGGAAGTCATTCCTACCCTGATCAAGGCCAGGAAGGATGTGACTGCAACCCACTATCACCGCATTTGGCGGAAATATGTGGCTTGGTGTGAGGCCAGGAAGGCCCCAACGGAGGAATTTCAACTGGGTCGTTTCCTGCATTTCCTGCAAGCAGGGGTGACGATGGGCCTCAAATTGGGGTCCATTAAGGTCCAGATTTCGGCTCTGTCGATTTTCTTTCAAAAGGAACTGGCTTCGTTGCCTGAAGTTCAGACTTTTGTCAAGGGAGTTCTGCATATTCAGCCTCCTTACGTGCCTACTGTGGCACCTTGGGATCTCAATGTGGTTTTGGGATTCCTGAGGTCACATTGGTTCAAGCCACTTTAAACCGTGGATTTGAAATATCTCACGTGGAAAGTGGTCATGTTGTTGGCCCTGGCTTCGGCCAGGCGTGTGTCAGAATTGGCGGCTTTGTCGTGTAAAAGCCCTTATCTGATTTTCCATATGGATAGGGCAGAGTTGAGGACTCGTCCTCAGTTTCTCCCGAAGGTGGTATCAGCGTTTCACTTGAACCAACCTATTGTGGTGCCTGCGGCTACTAGGGACTTGGAGGATTCCAAGTTGCTGGACGTAGTCAGGGCCCTGAAAATTTAAGTATGCACCCAATAAGCTGGGTGCTCCTGCTTCTAAGCAGACCATTGCTCGCTGGATTTGTAACACTATTCAGCTTGCGCATTCTGCGGTAGGACTACCGCAGCCAAAATCAGCAAAAGCCCACTCCACAAGGAAGGTGGGCTCATCTTGGGCGGCTGCCCGAGGGGTCTCGGCACTGCAACTTTGCCGAGCGGCTACTTGGTCAGGGTCTAACACTTTTGCTAAATTTTACAAATTTGATACCCTGGCTGAGGAGGACCTTGAGTTTGCTCATTCGGTGCTGCAGAGTCATCCGCACTCTCCCGCCCGTTTGGGAACTTTGGTATAATCCCCATGGTCCTTACTGAGTCCCCAGCATCCACTAGAACGTCAGAGAAAATAAGAATTTACTCACCGGTAATTCTATTTCTCGTAGTCCGTAGTGGATGCTGGGCGCCCATCCCAAGTGCGGATTGTCTGCAATACTTGTAAATAGTTATTGTTCCACAAATCGGGTTGTTATTGCGAGCCATCTGTTCAGAGGCTCCGTTGTTATCATACTGTTAACCGGGGTTCATATCACGAGTTGTACGGTGTGATTGGTGTGGCTGGTATGAGTCTTACCCGGGATTCAAAATACTTCCTTATTGTGTCAGCTCTTCCGGGCACAGTATTTCAGTGAGCTCTCCTGAGTTTCCTGTAAGAATGCATTTTTGTTAGGTTTTTTATTTTCAGGGAGCCTGCTGGCAACAGACTCCCTGCATCGAGGAACTGAGGAGAGAGAAACAGACCCACTTCTCTGAGTTTCAGGGCTCTGTTTCTTAGGCTACTGGACACCATTAGCTCCAGAGGTAGTCAGAACACAGGTCTCACCCTGGAGTTCGTCCCGGAGCCGCGCCGCCATCCTCCTCACAGAGCCGGAAGATAGAAGCCGGGTGAGTATGAGAGGAAAAGATCTTCAGAGGCGGCAGAAGACTTCATTGATCTTCACTGAGGTAACGCACAGCACTGCAGCTGTGCGCCATTGCTCCCATACACCTCACAAACGGCAGTCACTGTAAGGGTGCAGGGCGCAGGGGGGGGCGCCCTGGGCAGCAATATAAACCTCTTATTTGGCAAAAGAGAGCATATATACAGCTGGACACTGTATATATGCATGAGCCCCCGCCAATTTTACACTTTTAGCGGGACTGAAGCCCGCCGCCGAGGGGACGGGGCTTCTCCCTCAGCACTCACCAGCGCCATGTTTTTCTCCACAGCACCGCTGAGAGGAAGCTCCCCGGACTCTCCCCTGCTTATACCACGGTAGAAGAGAGGGTTTTAAAGAAGAGGGGGGGCACATAATTCGGCACAGATAATATTAACAGCGCTACGGGGTAAACATTAAATTGCTGTGTTTTTCCTGGGTCATATTGCGCTGGGGTGTGTGCTGGCATACTCTCTCTCTGTCTCTCCAAAGGGCCTTGTGGGGGAACTGTCTTCAGAAGATCATTCCCTGAGTGTGTGGTGTGTCGGTACGTGTGTGTCGACATGTCTGAGGTAAAAGGCTCTCCTAAGGAGGAGATGGAGCAAGTGTGTGTGTGTGTGTGTGGTGTCTCCGTCGACAACGCTGACGCCTGATTGGATATGTGAAATTAAGTGCTAAGATGAATTTATTACACAAAAGATTAGAGAACAGACAGGGAATCTACCCATGTCTGTCCCTATGTCTCAGAGACCTTCAGTGTCTCACAACACTCACTATCCAAAATAATAGACACTGATATCGACACGGAGTCTGACTCCAGTGTCGACTACGATAATGCAAAGCACAGCCAAAACTGGCAGAAAAGTATTCAATATATGATTATTGTAATAAAAGATGTTTTGCATATCACTGATGACTCATCTGTCCCTGACACGAGGGTACACATGTTTAAGGGGAAGAAAGCTGAGGTAAATTTCCCTCCTCTCATTAAGAAAAAGAGCGGGAATCTCCAGACAAGAAGCTGCAGCTTCCCAAAAAGAATTCTCAGGGAGTATCCTTTCCCTAATGGGGCCAGGATACGATGGGAATCTTCCCCTAGGGTGTACAAGGCATTGACACGTTTATCCAAAAAGGTAGCGCTGCCTTTACAGCTATCCTCAGGGATCCTGCAGATAGCATGCAGTAAAAGTACTTTGAAGTCCATTTACACACATTCTGGTACACTACTTAGACCGGCGATTGTGTCGGCATGGGTTTATAGTGCTGTAGCAGCGTAGACAGATACCTTATCAGCGGAGATTGAAACCCTAGATAAGGATACCATGTTATTGTCCCTAGTGTATATATATATATATATATATATATATATTTATATGTAAAAGATGTTGTCTTTTATATATATATATATATATATATATATATATAAGACATGCCCAAAGAAACGTTAGTCTACTGGGTTCTAGAGTCAACGCTATGTCGATTTCTGCTAGACGTGTCCTGTGGAACATGCAATGGACAGGTGATGCCGACTAAAAGAGGCATATGGAGTTGTTGCCTTACAAGGGTGAGGAATTGTTCGGAGAGGGCCTCTTGGATCTCGTCGCCACGGCCACGGCAGGTAAATCACATTTTTTGCCATATATTCCCTCACAATCTAAGAAAGCGCCTCATTATCAAATGCAGTCCTTTCGTTCCAATAAAAGCAAGAGAGCACGTGGATCGTCCTTTCTTGCCAGAGGTAAGGGCAGAGGGAAAAAGCTGCACAACACAGCTAGTTCCCAGGAACAGAAGTCCTCCCCAGCCTCTACTAAATCCACCGCATGACGCTGGGGCCCCCCTGAGGGAGTCAGCTCCTGTGGGGGCACGTCTTCGACTGTTCAGCCACGTCTGGGTCCACTCACAGGTGGATCCATGGGCAATAGAAATTGTTTCCCAGGGTTACAAGCTGGAATTCAAAGAAGTGCCTCCTTGCCAGTTTTTCAAATCAGCCCTACCGAAACAACCCCTGGAAAGGGAGATAGTGTTACATGCGATTCACAAATTGTGTCTACAACAAGTGGTGGTGGAGGTTCCCCTGCTTCAAAGAGGGCAGGGGTACTACTCAACTCTGTTTGTGGTTCCGAAACCGGACGGTTCGGTCAGACCCATTTTAATTTTAAAATCCCTGAACCTTTACTTTAAACGGTTCAAGTTCAAGATGGAATCACTCAGGGCGGTCATCGCCAGCCTAGAAGGGGGAAATTTTTTGGTATCTCTGGACATAAAGGATGCATACCTGCTGTCACACGCCAGAGGCGGCGTTCGCCGCGCTTACCCCTGCGTGCCTGCTGGTCTGTGTTGCGGCCTCCGCCTTCGGTAGTCCAAGGGCTCCGGCGTCTGGCTGGCGCGGCTCCCGGCGGTTCCCCGGGGCGGGGGCGCCGCCATGACACCCGGCATCACGTGGGCGGGGAGCAGGTGACGTCATCAGACTGTTCCGCCAATCCAGCGGAGGCAGGAGATTCAAAGTAAGACGCCGGGCAGAGCCTCGGCGCCTGAGTATCGTCTTTTCCCTTGAAGTGGATGCCAGTGCTCTTGTTCCCGGCGAGTCTCTCTGTAGTTGTATTCCAGTGTCTCCGGCATTTCCAGGTGCCAGTTGCTGCACAGTTTCCAGCGTTCCCAGCGGCTGGTGTGTTCCTCTGGAATCCAGTCACCAGTGCTTCTCGGAGTCAGCGTGGGCTGCGGGCTAAACACCGCTCTCAAGTTATACAAATCATCAGTGTCTTTAACCACCACTCTCAAGTTCTATAAATCATCAGTGTCTTTAACCACCGCTCTCAAGTTCTACAAATCATCAGTGTCTTTAACCACCGCTCTCAAGTTCTACAAATCATCAGTATTTTTAATCACCGCTCTCAAGTTCTACAAATCATCAGTGTCTTTAAAACACTGCTCTCAAGTTCTACAAATCATCAGTGTCTTCAAACACTGCTCACAAGTTCTACAAGTCATCAGCGTCTTTAATTCCGCTCTCAAGTCCTACAAATCACCAGTGTCTTTAAACACCGCTCTCAAGTTCTACAAGTCATCAGTGTCTTTAAACACCGCTCTCAAATTCTACAAATCATCAGTGTCTTTAAACACCGTTCACAAGTTCTTCAAATCATCAGTGTCTTTAAAAACATCGCTCACAAGTTCTTCAGTCACCAGTATCTTTTACATCGCTCACAAGCTATTTAATCATCAGCATCTTTAAAAACATCGTTCTCAGTGTCTTTCACCATCACTCACAAGTACTTCATTTATTAGCATCTTTAACATTGCTTACAAGTTCTTCTATAGGCCTGGACATTCCCCCATAAGTTCCCTCGCTGCTATGTGACATTGTGTTGCTCCCTTCCTGCAATAAAGTTCTTCAATACTTTCACCAAGCCTTACTATCAGAGTCCTGTATGAGGAAGACCTATATCAGGCCATCCCTGTTCCGACCCAACTGTGGTTCCTCTTCCCTACCATCGGAAGAACCCCCGAGTTCACAACACCTCCAACCTAGGTCAGTGACACCTGCATGTCCCCATATATGCTCCTCATCAGGCGTACCTGAGATTTGCGGTACAGGATTGTCATTACCAATTTCAGACGTTGTCGTTTGGGCTTTCCACGGCCCCGAGAATTTTCACCACGGTAATGGCGGAAATTATGGTGCTCCTGCGCAAGCAGGGTGTCACAATTATCCAGTACTTGGATGATCTCCTCATAAAAGCGAGATCACGGGAGAAGTTGCTGAGCAGCGTATCACTTTCACTGAATGTGTTACAGCGACACGGCTGGATTCTCAATATTCCAAAGTCGCAGCTGAATCCTACAACTTGTCTGTCCTTCTTGGGCATGATTCTGGACACAGACCAGAAAAGGGTTTTTCTTCTGAAGGAAAAAGCGCAGGAACTCATGACTCTAGTCATTAACTTGTTGAAACCAAAACAAGTGTCAGTACATAATTGCACTCAAGTTCTGGGAAAGATGGTGGCAACATACGAAGCCATTCCATACAGCAGATTCCATGCAAGTGCCTTCCAATGGGACCTATTGGACAAATGGTCCGGGTCGTATCTGCAATTGCATCAGCGGAGCACCCTGTCCCCCAGGGCCAGAGTATCTCTCCTGTGGTGGCTAAACAGTGCTCACCTTCTAGAGGGCCACAGGTTCGGCATTCAGGACTGGATCCTGGTGACCACAGACGCGAGCCTCCGAGGTTGGGGAGCGGTCACACAGGGAAGAAATTTCCAAGGACTTTGGTCAAGTCAAGAGACTTGTCTTCACATGAACATCCTGGAACTAAGGGCCATATACAACGCCCTACGTCAAGCGGAGATCTTACTTCGCAATCGACCAGTTCTGATCCAGTCAGACAACATCACTGCAGTAGCTCATGTAAACAGCCAAGGCGGCACAAGGAGCAGAGTGGCAATGGCGGAAGCCACCAGAGTTCTTTGCTGGGCGGAGAATCATGTAAGCGCTCTGTCAGCATTGTTCATTCCGGGAGTGGACAACTGGGAAGCAAACTTCCTCAGCAGACACGATCTGCATCCGGGAGAGTGGGGACTTCATCAGGATGTCTTCGCGCAGATTGCAAGTCGGTGGGGACTACCCCAAATAGACATGATGGCATCCCGTCTCAACAAAAAGCTACAAAGGTATTGCGCCAGGTCAAGAGACCCTCAGGCGGTAGCTGCGGACGCCCTAGTGACACCGTGGGTGTTCCAGTCGGTATATGTGTTTCCTCCTCTTCCTCTCATACCCAAGGTGTTGAGGATAATAAGAAAGAGAGGAGTGAGAACAATTCTCATTGTTCCAGATTGGCCACGAAGGACCTGGTATCCGGATCTGCAAGAAATGCTCACAGAAGATCCGTGGCCTTTTCCTCTAAGGCAGGACCTGTTACAACAAGGTCCCTGTCTGTTCCAAGACTTACCGCGGCTGCGTTTGACGGCATGGCGGTTGAACGCCAGATCCTAGCGGAAAAGGGTATTCCGGATGAGGTCATTCCTACGCTAATAAAGGCTAGGAAGGACGTGACGTCTAAACATTATCACCGAATATGGCAAAAATATGTTTCTTGGTGTGAGGCCAGGAATGCTCCTGCGGAAGAATTCCACCTGGGCCGTTTTCTTCACTTCCTACAAACTGGAGTGAATTTGGGCCTAAACTTAGGCTCCATTAAGAGTTCAGATTTCGGCCTTATCCATTTTCTTTCAAAAGGAATTGGCCTCATTACCTGAAGTACAGAACTTTTGTGAAGGGAGTACTGCATATTCAGCCTCCTTTTGTACCTCCGGTGGCGCCTTGGGACCTTAACGTGGTGTTAAGTTTCCTTAAGTCACATTGTTTTGAACCACTTAAGATAGTGGAGTTGAAATATCTCACCTGGAAGGTGGTCATGTTGTTAGCCTTGGCTTCGGCTAGGCGAGTTTCGGAATTGGCGGCTTTATCACATAAAAGCCACTATCTGGTTTTCCATATGGATAGAGCGGAATTGCGGACCAGTCCTCAATTCCTGCCTAAGGTGGTCTCATCCTTTCATATGAACCAACCTATTGTCGTGCCTGTGACTACACGTGACTTGGAGGATTCCGAGTCCCTTGATGTGGTCAGGGCTTTGAAAATTTACGTGGCCAGAATGGCTAGGATCAGTAAAACAGAAGCACTGTTTGTCCTGTATGCAGCCAACAAAGTTGGCGGCCCTGCTTCAAAGCAGACTATTGCTCGCTGGATCTGTAACACGATTCAGCAGGCACATTCTACGGCAGGATTGCCGTTACCAAATTCGGTTAAGGCCCATTCCACTAGGAAGGTGGGCTCTTCTTGGGCGGCTGCCCGAGGGGTCTCGGCACTACAGCTGTACTGAGCTGCTACTTGGTTGGGGTCAAACACCTTTGCAAAGTTCTATAGGTTTGATACCCTGGCTGAGGAGGACCTCCTGTTTGCTCAATCGGTGCTGCAGAGTCATCCGCACTCTCCCGCCCGTTTGGGAGCTTTGGTATAATCCCCATGGTCCTTACGGAGTCCCAGCATCCTCTAGGACGTTAGAGAAAATAAGATTTTAAACCTACCGGTAAATCTTTTTCTCGTAGTCCGTAGAGGATGCTGGGCGCCCGTCCCAGTGCGGACTACTTCTGCAAGACTTGTATATAGTTATTGCTTACATAAGGGTTATGTTATAGTTTCATCGGTCTTGGACTGATGCTATGTTGTTTTTCATACTGTTAACTGGGTAGTATATCACAAGTTATACGGTGTGATTGGTGTGGCTGGTATGAATCTTGCCCTTGGATTACAAAAATCCTTTCCTTGTACTGTCCGTCTCCTCTGGGCACAGTTTCTCTAACTGAGGTCTGGAGGAGGGGCATAGAGGGAGTAGCCAGTGCACACCCAGAGTCAAAGTCTTTCTTAAAGTGCCCATGTCTCCTGCGGAGCCCGTCTATCCCCATGGTCCTTACGGAGTCCCAGCATCCTCTACGGACTACGAGAAAAAGATTTACCGGTAGGTTTAAAATCGTATTTTTTCTGTAGTTACTGGCTTCTTTCTTGCTTCCACTTTTGTGCAGTGGAACTACATTTGCTCTTTTCCAGTCCTCTAGAATTGCACCTGTAGATAGTCACTGGTTGAATAATTCTGTCAATGGTGCTACCAGCACATCTTTAAGCTCTTTTAGTATCCATGGATGTATCCTATCTGGCTTACTATACTATCTCTTTAAACCAGAACACTCGGGAATTACACAGGTTCTGTGGCTGGTTGACTTCAGGTATGCACTTCATCTGGTTTTAATCAGTCACATAACCTGTGTAATTCATAAGTTTGGGAAGCCTATTTGGGGGCTCAAAGCATATTGTTGCATGCGGGCCCACCACTCATTAGTTCTGAAACAGGATATAGATTAGTGTGAAGTTAAAATGGCAGATTTTAGAAATCGAAAATGCTTGGGTAAGGAAAATGTTCTACCCCATGGTAGGAATTAATTGCTGAAGGTTCGTCGTCCTAGCTCAATATCTTCAACTCACATAATTGCCTCAAAGTTTTGAAATTTGATCCGGATAGGCAATCCACCTGCGGGTCCCACTGCGCCACAGATCTTGTCTCATATAGCGCAGAAAGCATTTCTGGACACTAAAACATTACGCATTTGCAAATGCAGCCTGCCCTGTGAAAAAAAGGCAGTTAGATTTCGCAAAATAGATACAGACCTTCAAGATATTGACACAAGGTACCTAAGTACTGACCAACAGTACCTTTTAGAGATGTACAGAGCCATTTCTGCTGGTTCCTTAACCAAAGATCTTGCTAACCTGGGGCCGCTACATCATTCCAGATGGCTGACAGCTGGGAATCGCACTCTTCACTTGTACATTGCCACATCACGCCCTTCACGAAACCTGGTAACAATGACAAATTACATTATGAAGTCATATACCAGGCTTTAGTTCTCTATTAAAAGAGTCTGGCAAATAAAAATAAGACACACAAGCATACATACCTGGAGCGCTATACAATACTCAAGATACTTACTTGATCCTGCATGACGAAAAGTTGATGAGGTCATCCAGACTAATGCTTACTTCTTGAACCCAGAAAATGTTTTGGTCAGTATGCTGTTCAATGAACGGTCAGATATCAAATGTTTAGCTATGAAAATAATTATGAATGCTAGAGCCCAGGAAGATGCACAAAGTATGAGACGGTTCCAAATTCCGACACTAAATTTCAGAGCCAAAGACTATACTGAGGTAGTTAATTGGAAACAACTAAATGACTCCACCTCCACTCTTCAAAGACATGTCTGAGAACTGATGTCAATCGCATTTGCATCATGCGGTATATGGCAGTTTCCGTGCAACACACATGCTGTGGAGACTACTGTGAAGCTGGTTACTACGGCTGCAGCGTCTGTATGTGGATTTAGAGCAAGAGACGACATGATCAATAATACTCTAAGCTCAAGGGAGGAAATGTCAACATTTGCAAAAAACTTATTACAAAGAAGCTACAAAATAACTTACCATCTCTTCATGTATATATGACATAACACATGCACAAACATCTCTTGCTCCATGGTTGGTTGGTTGGTTGGTTGGGTTGGGTGGGGGTAGGACTCAAACTGCAGCCGTCTCCTGGCAATGGGTCCTGGAAATGCTCGGGAAAATATGTAACGGAAAATAACTAAGAGCTGCAGGCCAATATTACCAGAATTCCATAAAATTATAGTCAAATTGACATGATTTTTCAAGTCTTCACTTGCATAGCAACATCAAATGCGTAATGTTTTTGTTACGACAGACTTGATCCTTGGACTTGCTAGATGCTGTGAAGTACTTCAGTACTATTTGGGAACGTAGCAGCCTTGGACTCTCTTGAAGTTGTGGGAAGCGCCGGTTCTATTAGGGTGAGACTCTTAGAGCCCTCAAGAAGCCTTTCACCTTTAGCAACCCCCCTGTTGTTCCCTTAGTGCTTGTTGTGCACACTGGTAATTAGGAGGTCCCCTGGACTTAATTCCTCCAGCAGTAGGAGGTCACCCAATAGACCGGACATCCCAGATGACAAAGAATAGGACTGAAAAGAGAAGATACGACTGGGTCCTGGTAGCTAGGACACAACTTGATTAGACTTCGGTACCACTGGGTCCTATGAGAACCTACCGTACCAGAGATTGCAGAGAGGCAGAGAAACATGATGGCTAATGTGGATGGACAAGAGTATCAGGAACGGCTTTGGCTCAGCCATACAGGGTAACAGCAGTCAGGTCAGATATAATGGAGCTGGACGACAGTAGGCAAGTCGAGTATGCAGGATTAGCTGGAGCTAGGCCTTGCAGGTTGTCAGTGGACGGGCCAGATATGCGGGATTGGCTGTAGACTTGACTTTGCAGAATATTAGCAGGCAGATCAGGAGTGCAGAATTTACCCAAGCTTGGCCTTGCTGGGTGTTAATGGACTGACC
Organism: Pseudophryne corroboree; assembly: GCF_028390025.1. Classification (NCBI taxonomy): domain Eukaryota; kingdom Metazoa; phylum Chordata; class Amphibia; order Anura; family Myobatrachidae; genus Pseudophryne; species Pseudophryne corroboree. The sequence goes on from NC_086447.1 coordinate 220,366,163, forward strand.
AGGTGTTCAGGAGTGGAGCAAGCTTGGCCTTGGAGGATGTAAGCAGACAGGCCTGGCATTCAGGGTAGGTTAAAGCTTAGCCTTAAAGATGTTAGCATACTAACCAGGCATACAGGATTGGCCAAAATTTAGCATAGCAGGATATTAGCTGACAGGCCAGGTGTGCAGGTTTGACCGAAGCTTGGCCTTGCTGGATGTTAGCTGACCAGCCAGAGCTGCAGGATTGAGAGAATCAGACAGTAACTGGCAAGCCACGTGTGCAGAGTAGATCGGAGCTTGGCCTTGCAGGATGTTAGCTAAGCGGCCAGATGTGCTGGATTAACTGTAGTTCAGACTTGCAGAATGTCAGCAGACAGGCCAGGTTTTCAGGATTAGCTCCATCAGATGAAGGAAGCCAGGAAGATCCACAGAACAGACTGACGGGCTCCTGCGGTAACTAATGACTATGGGGGTTATTCAGGTTTGTTAGCAAACCCAAAAAGTTAGGCAAAACCATGTTGCACTGCAGGTGGGGCAGATGTAACGTGCAGAGAGATTTAGATTTGGGTGGGTTATATTGTTTCTGTGCATGGTAAATACTGTGTGCTTAATTTCTACACTGCAATTTAGATTTCAGTTTGTACACACCCCACTGAAATCTAAATCTCTCTGCATATGTTACATCTGCTCCACCTGCATTGCTATATGGTTTTGGCCAATTGTTGACTTTTTTTGGTTTGCTAACAAACCTGAATTAGGCCCAATAACCAGCAAGGTCAAGCAGGAGGGTCTGGAAGATAAAAGGGAGGAGAGCCAATCCGGAGGCCAGCTGAGACAACATCCTTTTAATTACAAACTCCGTAACAGTTTAGTGTCCGGAAGCACTTTCTGCGCTATGTGTGACAAGATGTGTGGCGCAGCGGGTCCTGCAATACCGCCTATCCGGACCAAATTTCAAACCTTTGAAGCAATTATCGGAGCTGAAGATATTGACCTAGAACGATGAACCTTCGGCAATTAATTACTACCATGGGGTAGTACATTTTCCATATCCAAGCATTTTAAATTTCTAAAATTGGCCATTTTCAGTATACCCTAATATAAATGAGTACATATTTAGGATGTAATCTGCCCTGGACAATCTGTGTTCTCATAAAGACAGCAGATATAAGAAGTTTATATTTTATTAGTACAGGATGGAGGTGAAAAGCTGTTCCCACAACATCATGAAATATACTTTTCCTACTTCCAAGTAACACAAAGTTAGGTGCTAACCAAATTTGCAAGTCAATATACTATGGGCCTAATGCAGGGGTGATCACTGCTACAAGCGATCGCACTCTGAAGCCCTTTACACAGTGCACATGCGCAGCGGCCACACTGCGCATATGCGCCCAATGAGATGCGAAACCATCTCACTGGTGCGATTGCCTCTGCCTGATTGACAGGCAGAGGCGGTTGCGGGGCGGAAGGAGGCGTGCCAATGGTGTTAGAACGCCGTTGGTGGGGTGCAGTCCGGATAATGTAGGTGCGTCTGGACCGTTATGGGGGCGGCCGCGGTGGCTGCATGATGTCACACGCAGCCGCTGCGACCCAGAACGTGGAGGGTAGCCGCCTGCCAGTGCAGCTAGGCTGTGCACGTAGGGAGCTACTTGGCGGGTGCGAAAGCATTGCCACCGTGTGATGCTTTTGCACCCGTGGGGGCAGGGCCTGACATGTGGGGTGGACTAGCCCTGTGCTGGGCATCCCCCCGCATGTCAGAGAATCTGATCATAGATGTGCTAAATTTAGCACATCTACGATCAGCTCTGAATCACCCCCTAATTATAGTAAACAATGGAGGTAATTCCAAGTTGATCGCAGCAGGAATTTTGTTAGCGTTGGGCAATACCATGTGCACTGCAGGGGAGGCAGATATAACATGTGCAGAGAGAGTTAGATTTGGGTGGGTTATTTTGTTTCTGTGCAGGGTAAATACTGGCTGCTTTATTTTTACACTGCAATTTAGATTGCAGATTGAACACACCCCACCCAAATCTAACTCTCTCTGCACATGTTATATCTGCCCCCCCTGCAGTGCACATGGGGGGTAATTCCAAGTTGATCGCAGCAGGAAATTTTTTTAGCAGTTGGGCAAAACCATGTGCACTGCAGGGGGGGCAGATATAACATTTGCAGAGAGAGTTAGATTTGGGTGGGTTATTTTGTTTCTGTGCAGGGTAAATACTGGCTGCTTTAATTTTACACTGCAATTTAGATTGCAGATTGAACACACCACACCCAAATCTATCTCTCTCTGCACATGTTATATCTGCCTCTCCTGCAGTGCACATGGGGGGTCATTCCGAGTTGTTCGCTCGCAAGCGGATTTTAGCAGATTTGCTCATGCTAAGCCGCCGCCTACTGGGAGTGAATCTTAGCATCTTAAAATTGCGAACGATGTATTCGCAATATTGCGATTACACACCTCGTAGCAGTTTCTGAGTAGCTCCAGACTTACTCGGCATCTGCGATCATTTCAGTGCTTGTCGTTCCTGGTTTGACGTCACAAACACACCCAGCGTTCGCCCAGACACTCCTCCGTTTCTCCGGCCACTCCTGCGTTTTTTCCGGAAACGGTAGCGTTTTTTCCCACACGCCCATAAAACGGCCTGTTTCCGCCCAGTAACACCCATTTCCTGTCAATCACATTACGATCGCCAGAACGATGAAAAAGCCGTAAGTAAAATTCCTAACTACATAGCAAATTTACTTGGCGCAGTCGCAGTGCGGACATTGCGCATGCGCATTAAGAGGAAAATCGCTGCGATGCGAAGATTTTTACCGAGCGAACAACTCGGAATGACCCCCATGGTTTTGCCCAATTGCTAACAAGGGCCCTCATTCCGAGTTGTTCGCTCGCTAGCTGCTTTTAGCAGCATTGCACACACTAAGCCGCCGCCCTCTGGGAGTGTATCTTAGCAGAATTGCGAACAAAAGATTAGCAGAATTGCAAATAGAAATTTCTTAGCAGTTTCTGAGTAGCTCCAGACTTACTCAGCCATTGCGATCAGTTCAGTCAGTTTCGTTCCTGGTTTGACGTCACAAACACACCCAGCGTTCGCCCAGACACTCCCCCGTTTCTTCAGACACTCCCGCGTTTTTCCCAGAAACGCTAGCGTTTTTTCACACACTCCCAGAAAACCAGTTTCCGCCCAGAAACACCCGCTTCCTGTCAATCACAGTACGATCACCAGAACGATGAAAATTCCTCGTTATGCCGTGAGTAAAATACCTAACTTTTGTGTAAAATAACTAAGCACATGCGCTCTTTCGAACCTTGCGCATGCGCATTAAGCGACTAATCGCAATATAGCGAAAATCTGCAACGAGCGAACAACTCGGAATGACCACCAAAGTTGCTGCTGCGATCAACTCAGAATTACGCCCATGGTTTTGCCGAACTGCTAACAAAATTCCTGCCAAATTACCCCCAATATGTACTATGTATATCAATAGTTTATACCCACAGAGCTGAGAGCTGCTTCTATAAAAAAAAAACACACACACAAGGTGAAAACTGGAACACCAGAAAAACAAAAGAGAGAAAAAAGTTATAGAAGTGCTGTCAGCACTAATAATATATTAAAATATATTCATTAAACAATATAAAACAATAATACATCACACACAGGTGTAAAATTTAGCACATAAACATTTGTTTAAAATATATTTTTGTTCAAAGTGCAAGGTCTAATCTAGGATTTTAACCAACCAAAAATATTAGCTGTTAATAGTTAATAAATGTGAAACACTGTTTAATACACTGTGAGAGTGTGACTGTGGAGAAAACACTAGTCAATAGATCCAAACAAGCCAGGAACAGTTGAGGATAATTAGCTCCGTTCAAGCTTAAATATACTATCCCAAATAGCATTTGTTAGTACCGGGTGAGGCAAGAAAGCCTCCCAGATTTTTAAGGTTAACAAAAAAGGCATGGTAATTGCTATTCAGACTTTTAGTACATAATCTAAAATTGCATCCAATTCAGTTTTTCAGTTGGTTTTGAATATGATATCATCATTTCTTGGCGTATGGAGGCCTTCAGCTCATTTATGGTTCTTGGTCGATGTTTGTAGATCTCCTCTTTCAGATGACCATGTTGGCTGTGTAGGGGCCATTCATGAAGCTGATGAATGTTTTCCGCACAATAATGAAAATTCTGCTTGTTAGCGTAGCCAGACAAATGAAAGTGATCTTTGTCAAGAAATTGCAGCGATAACCCTGTACAATCCTTCTCCAACAGGTAGTTTCAATTAGCTTACTTTTATGGATATAAACTCATGGAAAAAGTATATCCAACTTTCGTCACATTGCACATTTTTAATTGGCTGAATAACTTATTCCAACATTAGTAACAATGTATCAATAAAACTAGTTAATAGTATCCAAGTTAGCACGGGAAATTGTTTACAGTTAGTATAATGCATGCATATGAATATATTTGAATAAATTATTATTGCTGACTGTGCTTCTGTAGCCTTTTTCCTTTTTTCCTGCATCCCTCAAGAAATCTACCTCACACCAGAAGAAACGTGTCAGATTATCTGATTCCACAGACATGTTTCCCTGCATACCACAGGAGAGCTATCAAATATGGATGTATAGATTTGAAAATTGGGTATGACCAGTGGCATCGCAAAGGGGGCAGGGGTTGCTGGCCGCACCCGGGTATCACCTGTCAAGGAGTGACACCAAAATGCCAGCTTCTGCTCAGTGACAGGAGCTGGGTGCTGCACTGTAACATTACATGCAGCAATGTATAGGAGCCGACACTACAGCCACAGCACTTCCTGGGGGCAGCCCGCATCTCCCAAACCCCCAGAGTGCCGAAAACAGGGGTTTGGGCCACCAGGCCACTCCCCCTCCCACTAAGCCACATGTGCTTGAAATGAGGCCACACACCCTTTTCACGGCCGACCGCACTCGTCATTGGAAGTGACGCCTCTGGGTATGTCCCCATTGTATACACAAAAACTAATAGTCTCTTCTGCACTCACTTGACACATTATTTATGTTAATTATATACAGCTATTATAAGCTGTATTTTGTATGTACTCTCTATAATGAAAAATAAGTTAAGCAGTACACCATTAAAAACAAATGGTTTGTAGCAAGAATAAAATATTTCTCTGACGTCCTAGTGGATGCTGGGAACTCCGTAAGGACCATGGGGAATAGCGGCCCCGCAGGAGACTGGGCACAAAAAGTAAAAGCTTTAGACTAGCTGGTGTGCACTGGCTCCTCCCCCTATGACCCTCCTCCAAGCCTCAGTTAGATTTTTGTGCCCGAACGAGAAGGGTGCAAGCTAGGTGGCTCTCCTGAGCTGCTTAGAAGTAAAAGTTTAAATAGGTTTTTTATTTTCAGTGAGTCCTGCTGGCAACAGGCTCACTGCATCGTGGGACTAAGGGGAGAAGAAGCGAACTCACCTGACTGCAGAGTGGATTGGGCTTCTTGGCTACTGGACATTAGCTCCAGAGGGACGATCACAGGTTCAGCCTGGATGGGTCCCGGAGCCGCGCCGCCGGCCCCCTTACAGAGCCAGAAGAGCGAAGAGGTCCGGAGAAAGCGGCGGCAGAAGACGTTCCTGTCTTCAAATAAGGTAGCGCACAGCACTGCAGCTGTGCGCCATTGCTCTCAGCACACTTCACACTCCGGTCACTGAGGGTGCAGGGCGCTGGGGGGGGAGCGCCCTGAGACGCAATAAAAACGATATAAAAACCTTATATGGCTAAAAAAATGCATCACATATAGCTCCTGGGCTATATGGATGCATTTATCCCCTGCCAGTTTCCTGAAAAAAGCGGGAGAAAAGGCCGCCGTGAAGGGGGCGGAGCCTTTCTCAGCACACAAGCGCCATTTTCTTTCACAGCTCCGCTGGAAGGACGGCTCCCTGACTCTCCCCTGCAGTCCTGCACTACAGAAACAGGGTAAAACAGAGAGGGGGGCACTATTGGCAGCTAATATATAAATACAGCAGCTATAACAGGGAGTAACACTTATATAAGGTTATCCCTGTATATATATAGCGCTCTGGTGTGTGCTGGCAAACTCTCCCTCTGTCTCCCCAAAGGGCTAGTGGGGTCCTGTCCTCTATCAGAGCATTCCCTGTGTGTGTGCTGGGTGTCGGTACGATTGTGTCGACATGTATGAGGAGGAAAATGATGTGGAAGCAGAGCAATTGCCTGTGTTAGTGATGTCACCCCCTAGGGAGTCGACACCTGACTGGATGGTAGTAATTAAAGAATTACGTGACAATGTCAGCACTTTGCAAAAAACTGTTGACGACATGAGACAGCCGACAAATCAATTAGTGCCTGTTCAGGCGTCTCAGACACCGTCAGGGGCGCTAAAACGCCCGTTACCTCAGATGGTCGACACAGACCCTGACACGGATACTGAATCCAGTGTCGACGGTGACGAGACAAACGTAATGTCCAGTAGGGCCACACGTTACATGATCACGGCAATGAAGGAGGCATTGAACATTTCTGACACTACAAGTACCACAAAAAAGGGTATTATGTGGGGTGTGAAAAAACTACCAGTGGTTTTTCCTGAGTCAGATGAATTAAATGAGGTGTGTGATAGAGCGTGGGTTTCCCCCGATAAAAAACTGCTGATTTCAAATAAATTATTGGCACTATACCCTTTCCCGCCAGAGGTTAGGGCACGTTGGGAAACACCCCCTAGGGTAGATAAGGCGCTCACACGCTTATCAAAACAAGTGGCGTTACCGTCTCCTGATACGGCCGCTCTCAAGGAACCAGCTGATAGAAGGCTGGAAAATATCTTAAAAGGTATATACACACATACCGGTGTTATACTGCGACCAGCGATCGCCTCAGCCTGGATGTGCAGCGCTGGAGTGACTTGGTCGGATTCCCTGACTGAAAATATTAATACTCTGGATAGGGACAGTATATTATTAACTATAGAGCATTTAAAGGATGCATTACTATATATGCGAGATGCACAGAGGGATATTTGCACCCTGGCATCTAGAGTATGTGCGATGTCCATTTCTGCCAGAAGAACGTTATGGACGCGACAGTGGTCAGGTGATGCGGATTCCAAACGACATATGGAAGTATTGCCGTATAAAGGGGAGGAGTTATTTGGGGTCGGTCTATCGGACCTGGTGGCCACGGCAACGGCTGGAAAATCCACCTTTTTACCCCAGGTCACCTCTCAGCAGAAAAAGACACCGTCTTTTCAAACCCAGTCCTTTCGTCCCTATAAGGGCAAGAGGGAAAAAGGCCGCTCGTTCCTGCCCCGGGGCAGAGGAAGGGGAAAAAGACTGCACCATGCAACCTCTTCCCTGGAGCAAAAGCCCTCCCCCGCTTCTGCCAAGTCCTCAGCATGACGCTGGGGCTCTGCAAGCAGACTCGGGCACGGTGGGGGGCCGTCTCAAGAATTTCAGCGCGCAGTGGGCTCACTCGCAAGTGGACCCCTGGATCCTGCAGGTAGTATCACAGGGGTACAAATTGGAATTCGAGACGTCTCCCCCTCGCCGGTTCCTGAAGTCTGCTCTACCAACGTCTCCCTCCGACAGGGAGGCAGTATTGGAAGCTATTCACAAGCTGTATTCCCAGCAGGTGATAATCAAGGTACCCCTCCTACAACAGGGAAAGGGGTATTATTCCACGCTGTTTGTGGTACCGAAGCCGGACGGCTCGGTGAGACCAATTTTAAATCTAAAATCTTTGAACACTTACATGAAAAGGTTCAAATTCAAGATGGAGTTACTCAGAGCAGTGATAGCGAACCTGGAAGAAGGGGACTATATGGTATCTCTAGACATCAAGGATGCTTATCTCCATGTCCCAATCTACCCTTCTCACCAAGGGTACCTCAGGTTTGTGATACAAAACTGTCATTATCAGTTTCAGACGCTGCCGTTTGGATTGTCCACGGCACCACGGGTCTTTACCAAGGTAATGGCCGAAATGATGATTCTTCTTCGAAGAAAAGGCGTATTAATTATCCCTTACTTGGACGATCTCCTGATAAGGGCAAGGTCCAGGGAACAGTTAGAGGTCGGAGTAGCACTATCTCAGGTAGTGCTACGTCAGCACGGGTGGATTCTAAATATCCCAAAATCACAGCTGATTCCAACAACACGTCTACTGTTCCTAGGGATGATTCTGGACACAGTCCAGAAAAAGGTGTTTCTCCCGGAGGAGAAGGCCAGGGAGTTATCCGAGCTAGTCAGGAACCTCCTAAAACCGGGACAAGTGTCAGTGCATCAGTGCACGAGAGTCCTGGGAAAAATGGTGGCTTCTTACGAAGCGATTCCATTCGGAAGATTCCATGCAAGAACTTTTCAGTGGGATCTGCTGGACAAATGGTCCGGATCGCATCTTCAGATGCATCAGCGGATAACCCTATCTCCAAGGACAAGGGTATCTCTCCTGTGGTGGTTACAGAAGGCTCATCTTCTAGAGGGCCGCAGATTCGGCATTCAGGATTGGATGCTGGTAACCACGGATGCCAGCCTGAGAGGCTGGGGAGCAGTCACACAGGGAAGAAATTTCCAGGGCTTATGGTCAAGCATGGAAACGTCTCTTCACATAAATATCCTAGAGCTAAGGGCCATTTACAATGCCTTAAGTCAAGCAAGGCCTCTGCTACAGGGTCAACCGGTATTGATCCAGTCGGACAACATCACGGCTGTCGCCCACGTAAACAGACAGGGCGGCACAAGAAGCAGGAGGGCAATGGCAGAAGCTGCAAGGATTCTCCGCTGGGCGGAAAATCATGTGATAGCACTATCAGCAGTGTTCATTCCGGGAGTGGACATGATGGCGTCCCGTCTCAACAAGAAACTGGACAGATATTGCGCCAGGTCAAGGGACCCTCAGGCAATAGCGGTGGACGCTCTGGTAACTCCGTGGGTGTTCCAGTCGGTATATGTGTTCCCTCCTCTTCCTCTCATACCAAAAGTACTGAAAATCATAAGAAGGAGAGGAGTAAGAACGATACTCGTGGCTCCGGATTGGCCAAGAAGAACTTGGTACCCGGAGCTGCAAGAGATGCTCACGGAGGACCCGCGGCCTCTACCTCTAAGGAAGGACCTGCTCCAGCAGGGACCTTGTCTGTTCCAAGACTTACCGCGGCTGCGTTTGACGGCATGGCGGTTGAACGCCGGATCCTGAAGGAAAAAGGCATTCCAGATGAAGTCATCCCTACCCTGATCAAGGCCAGGAAGGATGTAACTGCAAAACATTATCATCGCATTTGGCGAAAATATGTTGCGTGGTGTGAGGCCAAGAAGGCCCCTACGGAGGAATTTCAACTGGGTCGTTTCCTACATTTCCTGCAAGCAGGATTGTCTATGGGCCTAAAATTAGGATCCATTAAGGTTCAAATCTCGGCCCTGTCGATCTTCTTCCAGAAAGAACTGGCTTCAGTGCCTGAAGTTCAGACGTTTGTCAAAGGGGTACTGCATATACAGCCTCCTTTTGTGCCTCCAGTGGCACCTTGGGATCTCAATGTAGTTTTGGGGTTCCTAAAATCACATTGGTTTGAACCACTTGCCACAGTGGATTTGAAATATCTCACATGGAAAGTGGTAATGCTGTTGGCCCTGGCTTCAGCCAGGCGCGTATCAGAATTGGCGGCTTTATCCTATAAAAGCCCTTACCTGATATTTCATTCGGATAGGGCGGAATTGAGGACTCGTCCTCAATTTCTCCCTAAGGTGGTTTCAGCGTTTCACATGAATCAACCTATTGTGGTACCTGTGGCTACTAGGGACTTGGAGGACTCCAAGTTGCTGGACGTAGTCAGGGCCCTGAAAATATATGTTTCCAGGACGGCTGGAGTCAGAAAATCTGACTCGCTGTTTATCCTGTATGCACCCAACAAGCTGGGTGCTCCTGCTTCTAAGCAGACGATTGCTCGTTGGATTTGTAGTACAATTCAACTTGCACATTCTGTGGCAGGCCTGCCACAGCCAAAATCTGTAAAAGCCCATTCCACAAGGAAGGTGGGCTCATCTTGGGCGGCTGCCCGAGGGGTCTCGGCTTTACAACTTTGCCGAGCAGCTACTTGGTCAGGGGCAAACACGTTTGCTAAATTCTACAAATTTGATACCCTGGCTGAGGAGGACCTGGAGTTCTCTCATTCGGTGCTGCAGAGTCATCCGCACTCTCCCGCCCGTTTGGGAGCTTTGGTATAATCCCCATGGTCCTTACGGAGTTCCCAGCATCCACTAGGACGTCAGAGAAAATAAGAATTTACTTACCGATAATTCTATTTCTCAAAGTCCGTAGTGGATGCTGGGCGCCCATCCCAAGTGCGGATTGTCTGCAATACTTGTATATAGTTATTGTTACAAACAAATCGGGTTGTTTATTGTTGGAAGCCATCTTTTCAGAGGCTCCTACGGTTATCATACTGTTAACTGGGCTCAGATCACGAGTTGTACGGTGTGATTGGTGTGGCTGGTATGAGTCTTACCCGGGATTCAAGATCCTTCCTTATTATGTACACTCGTCCGGGCACAGTATCTTAACTGAGGCTTGGAGGAGGGTCATAGGGGGAGGAGCCAGTGCACACCAGCTAGTCTAAAGCTTTTACTTTTTGTGCCCAGTCTCCTGCGGAGCCGCTATTCACCATGGTCCTTACGGAGTTCCCAGCATCCACTACGGACTATGAGAAATAGAATTATCGGTAAGTAAATTCTTATTTTTTTTTATGCTTTTCTGGTAATGCTATCTAAGGATGGTGGGGGTCATTCCGAGTTGTTCGTTCGTTATATTTTTCTCGCAACGGAGCGATTAGTCGCTAATGCGCATGCGCAATGTCCGCAGTCCGACTGCGCCAAGTAAATTTGCTATGCAGTTAGGTATTTTACTCACGGCATTACGAGGTTTTTTCTTCGTTCTGGTGATCGTAATGTGATTGACAGGAAGTGGGTGTTTCTGGGCGGAAACTGGCCGTTTTATGGGTGTGTGCGAAAAAACGCTACCGTTTCTGGGAAAAACGCGGGAGTGGCTGGAGAAACGGAGGAGTGTCTTGCCGAACGCTGGGAGTGTTTGTGACGTCAAACCAGGAACGAAACTGACTGAACTGATCGCAGTTGCCGAGTAAGTGTGGAGCTACTCAGAAACTGCTAAGAAGTGTCTATTCGCAATTTTGCTAATCTTTCGTTCGCAATTTTGATAAGCTAAGATTCACTCCCAGTAGGCGGCGGCTTAGCGTGTGCAATGCTGCTAAAAGCAGCTTGCGAGCGAACAACTCGGAATGAGGGCCAGTGTTTCAAGAACAGTGAATACCACTGTGATGCTTAAAAACATAGCCTGCTCCAACTAGGGTGGTAATACTAATAATATTCAGGAGCCTATTTACTAAGCCTCGGAGAGAGATAAAGTTGACGGAGATAAAGTACTAGCTGTGCAGCCAATCAGTTCCTGTCATTTTTCAAACACCGCTGTAACATGGCAGTTATGAGCTGATTGGCTGGTACTTTATCTCCATACATTTTCTCTCCACCAAGGCTTAGTACATTGGTGGTCATTCCGAGTTGTTCGCTCGTTGACGTTTTTCACACCGCAGCGATTAGGTGGAAAATGCGCATGCGCATGGTACGCAGCGCGCATGCGCTAAGTTATTTATCACAAAACTTAGTAGATTTACACAAGCTCGAGCTACGTCCTTTCATTGCTCGAGTGATCGTAGTGTGATTGACAGGAAGTGGGTGTTTCTGGGCAGAAACTGGCCGTTTTCAGGGAGTGTGCTAAAAAACGCAGGCGTGCCAGGTAAAAAAACAGGAGTGGCTGGCCGAACACAGGGCGTGTTTGTGACGTCAAACCAGGAACAAAACGGACTGAGGTGATCGCAGTCTAGGAGTAGGTCTGGAGCTACTCAGAAACTGCAAGGAATTATTTAGTAGCAGTTCTGCTAACCTTTCGTTCGCTATTCTGCTAAGCTAAGATACACTCCCAGAGGGCGGCGGCCTAGCGTTTGCAATGCTGCTAAAAGCAGCTAGCGAGCGATCAACTCGGAATGAGGGCCATTGACCCCATAATGTGAAAGAGAACAATTCAAACCTAACAATATTTTTCTGGTAAAACTACTTTTTGAATTTTAATAATTCAGTCCCTACTTTCTGTACCTATGACCTCCTTTTGTAAACTGGGCTATAGTACATGGGAGCTTTAGATACAATTTGCAGTGCCCCTTTGATAGTGTATAATGTATGCCAGCAAATTAGCATCCAGCTGTAATCAATCTTTTGCCAGGGATGAGCAATGAAAGTACAGTTCTGTGTAATAGTTTTAGGCAGGTGTGGAAAAAATGTTGCAAAGTAAGAATGCTTTAAAAAATAGAAGTGTTAATAGTTTTTTTTTTTCAATTAACAAAATGCAAAGTGAATGAACAGAAGAGAAATCGAAATCACATCAATATTTGGTGTGACCAGCCTTTGCCTTCAAATAGCATCAATTCCTCTAGGTACACTTGCACACAGTTTTTGAAGGAATGCGGCAGGGAGGTTGTTCCAAACATCTTGGAGAACTAACCACAGATCTTCTGTGGATGTAGGCTTGCTCTAATCTTTCTGTCTCTTCATGTAATCCTAGACAGAATCAATCATGTTGAGATCAGGGCTCTGTGGCGGCCATATCATCACTTCCAGGACTCCTTGTTAGTCTTTATGCTGAAAATAGTTCTTAATGACATTGGCTGTATGTTAGGGGTCATTGTCCTGCTGCAGAATAAATTTGGATCCATTTGGACCCTGATGGTATTGAATGATGGATAAGTACCTGCTTCTATTTTTCAGCATTGAGGACACCATTAACACTGACCAAGTCCCCAACTCCATGTGCTGAAATGTATCCCCAGACCTGCAAGGAACCTCCACCATGCTTCACTGTTTCCTGCAAATTCTCATTATTGTACCACTGGCCAGCTCTTTGGCAAACAAACTGCCCTCTGTCACAGCCAATTATTTTACATTTTGACTCATCAGTCCAGAGCACCAGCTGCCATTTTTCTGCACTCCAGTTCCTATGTTTTCATACATAGTTGAGTCATTTGGCCTTCTTTCACATCGAATGTATGGCTTTTTGGCCACAATTCTTCCATGAAGACCACTTCTGGCCAGACTTCTCCGAACAGTAGATGGGTGTACCTGGGTCTCACTGGTTTCTGTCGGTTCTGAGCTGATGGCACTGCGGGTCATCTTCCGATTTCGAAAGGGAAGTAAGCATGATGTGTCTTTCATTTTTCTTGGCCAACCATTGTGTCTATGGTCCTTACATTTTCCATTTCTTTGTGCTTACGCAAAAGAGCTTGAACAGCACATCTTGAAACCCCAATCTACTTTGAAATCTTTGCCTGGGAGAGACCTTTCTGATGCAGTATAAATATTTTGTGTCTTGTTGCTGTGCTCAGTCTTGCCATAGTGTATGACCTGTGACATGAAACTGTCTTCCACAACCTCACCTTTGTAGCAGAGTTTGGCTGTTCCTCACCCAGTTTTAAACCTCCTACACAGCTGCTTCTGTTTCAGTTAATGACTGTGTTTCAACCTACATATGAAAATTATGGTCATTATTACCTGTTTGGTATAGTTGTTGATCATACACCTTACTATAAGCCTACAAAATCCCTGACTTTGTGCAAGTGTACCTAGAAGAATTTATGCTATTTTGAAGGCAAAGGGTGGTCACATCAAATATTGCTTTGATTTAGATTTATCTTCTAATCCAGGCCTGGCCAACCTGTGGCTCTCAGATGTAGTGAAACTACACATCCCAGCATGCCCTGCCACAGTTTTAGCATTCCCTAATAGCAAAACTGTGGCAAGGCATGATGGGACTTGTAGTTTTGCAACAGCTGGAGAGCCACAGGTTGGCCAGGCCTGTTCTAATCATTCACTTAACATTTTGTTGCTTGATTAACTATTACCACTACTGTTTTTGAAAGCATTCTTACGTTGCAGCATTTTTTTCCACACAAGAATCGCGTCATCGCCTGCCCGGACCGCCCACTTTACTCGCTAAGTGGGCGGCCGGGCAGGGGGGAACCCTGTAATCGGGAGACTTGCCTGCTCTTCCGGGGGGCCTGGAGGGTCACCCGATTTTCTGGAGCCTCCCGGCCATTCCGGGAGAGTAGGCAAGTCTGTATTGTGTATGTCTTTTAAGTATACTGAAACCAGGTCTGAACTCTGTTTATGGGGTGTAGTAGTGTTTAACTAAATAGTAAAATAAAGCACTAGTGAAATAATAGGAACTCCGTTTAATATTTTATTTCTCAGGGTTAAAGGAAGTATGCACTTTACAGATGAACTTTGAAAACTCGAGACTTGTATTCTGAATCTTAAATCATGTTTGTAACATTTAAAAAAAAAAAGCTAAACACACATTAATTATAATGGATTTTGTTTGAAGCATATGATTAGGTTATTCCGAATATGAGATACTGTATGTTGCATGTGTTTCACACAACCCAAAATAAAGTCTGCTTTCAATAATTTTCCCAAGGCATAGTACAACTATATTAAATAACTTCAATGTTCTGTACTTTTTCTTTATAAATAGAATTGTAGCAGTGGTTCCCAAACTGAGAGCCATGACATCAGACACTTGCAGGGATGCCACAGGTTGGTGTTCCAGAATCAAATAAAAGTACTGTATTCACATTTACTATTTAATCTGAATAATCACTTGTTGTAATTGATTGCATTTTGTAATTAAAAACTATTACTTGTGTAGGGGCTGATGTACAGTTAAATATAAGCATCTTTCTGGTGTAAAATACACATTTGAGGACTTTTCGTTCAATTGCTTAGTTCCTTGGAAGCGGTTTAAGAAAACAAATTGAGTATGGGTGTGGGGGGATGTGGTTGAGGGATCCGAGTCGGTCAGATATACTGTTTTTTTTTTTTATTGGACTTGGAAGTCCAAATGCTAAGCAGCGTGTTGGGGCATTCATAAAGTATACCGGTAATGTATTCCACGAGGTATGTGTCACAGGACTCACGGGTTTTAGATCCATCTTGGAACCAGGTGAAGCAGATGTGTGTATGAAACTAGGAGGCTGGGGGTGTCTATTTACTAAGCCTTGGATGGAGATAAAGTCGCTGGAGATAAAGTACCAGCCAATCGGCTCTTAACTGCCATGCCACAGACTGTGTTTGAAAAATGACAGTTTGGAGCCGATTGGCTGGTACTTCATCTCCAGCAACTTTCTCTCCATCCAAGGCTTAGTAAATAGACCCCTTGATGAGTGGACTACACATGGAGCAGATATGAACTATAGTGGACAAGCTAAGGCGTCCATGGCAATCCTAAAATCACAGAGTAGCACTCTGGACTGGAATCTGCACAAGGATACAGAACTGGAATACCTGCCCAGAGAGCCTGGGACTAGTCATTTAGAACTCAACCCATGCCCCTGACACAGGAGCTAAAGGCTGGTAATCCTATGGGAAATTCAGACAAGCCAAACTGGAGAAACTCAGAGGTGCATTGTACTGGACCTATAGCCTAAAAACTCAGAACTCACAACCTGTGTTAGGAATGAAGGAACTCGGGGAGAACAGCCACAAAGGTTGAATCATCATGGAACCAACACCCTGATTCACAGGCCTGGAACTGGAATCAGTATCCTGAACTCAAAAAATGAAAGCGGAGATGCGGCACCCCAGACCCAGCCAGGCGAACCTGGAAACTGCAGTCCACCTCAGCCCTGGAACCAGACCTTGATAATCAGGAACAGCCCCAGTGTAGAAACTCAAAACAGGAGACCTAACCCCAGTACTGACCTGTGTATATCAGCCAGAGGGACGTACAAGACATGTATTCAATGTTTAGGTTCCTTCTGGAACAACTGCAGCAGATGGAAACAGCAGGTGTAGGCCAGGAAGGCAGGACAGCAGCAGACTGATGAGGACTGCATATACAGGATTACTGACAGGTAACAGGAGTTCACTCACCAGGATACAGGTGACAGGTGGCAAGCTTGAGATGAAGCTGGCAAGCTTGAGATGGTAGGTTTAGGCACCGCCTAAACCTACCATCGCCGTAAGGAGGTAAGGGTTAGGCACTATAGGGGAAGGTTAGTGTTAGGCTGCAGTAAGGGAGGGTTAGGGGGTAAGGGACAGAGGAGAACAGCCCCAACTCACCCTTGTCGGCATTCCAAGCTTAAGGATCCTGGCCTCGGTCTACTGACTGCTGGATCCCCGGCGCCAAGATATCAAACTGAATCCACTGTCAGGATCATGTGAGTACTGCTGCAGCACATGGATTGAACTTGAGTGTCACATTGGGAAATCCAACATGGCTGTGCCCATGCAGACAGCATGTTTGTTTACACATGTGCTGTCGAGAGCTGGATTGATGCTAAGACACTGGGAATGTGCAGAGCGCAATGCTGTTGCAGCGTCGGGTGCAGTAGGAGTGTCTGTATTAGGGATAGGTCTTTGTAGGGGAGAAAAAGAGAGTAAACCACTTGAATGCATTAATTGAACCGGAAGTGGAAAGGAACTTGGAGCTGTGGGTGCTATGTGAGCGTGCGGGGGTCCCGTTTTACACTGCACAGGGTATTTAAGGTATATACATATCACTTGTTTTGTTGTATGTTTCCTGATGACGGGTTGAAATAAACCTAAAAAGTAGATACCATAGAACTTGTTTGAAATTATTTTATATGTCCAGTGAGTGCCGTCTCCTGTGCATCCGTGTTTATATCTTTCTGATGAGCACCATGGAAAGTAATTTTTGATATGGGAGGGCTGAACTGTTGGAGTTTTTCATACTGAATCCTTGTGAGGTTTTGCTATTCAATTGAAGGACAGAAAATGGGACACAGTGATTTCTCATCTTTTTTCACGCACCACCAGGTCAAATCTAATTTTTCCTAAAATCATTAATTTTAGGAAAAATCACTGGGACTTGCTCTGGGCCCCATGCAACAACCTTCCTGTGAACTAATTAAACAATTGGAAGTTTCCAATTAGCTTAATTAGTCTGTATTTACTCACCTTCTGGCTTCTGAAGCGGTGTCTTCTCCATCCAGTGTCGGGAGCCGAGTCTTCTGCAGCAGCGGTGAGTATGTAGAGTGTATGTTTGCAAGTGTGTATGAGTGTCTTTGTGTGTAAGTATGTGTGAGTGTACTGTGTGTGACCCCCCCTTCCTGTATCAGTGTGTCTTCTTCCGGAGGCAGCAGCTGGCAGAACTACATCATCCCGAGCAGCCCTCTCGCCAGTGGGAAAGTGGAGGGCAGAGCACTGCAGGGTGAGTATTTTTTTTTTTTCAATTCACGCGCCGCAAAACCCCATGACTTTTTTTAAAAATGCGTTCACACTGAACCCGGGTCTGCCCTGGAATTTGGTGTTTATTTTAAGGGGACTCTTTCATGTGTATTATTCGGATGTGGTATTGAAGGTTGACCACACTTAGGTCGACTGTAACTAGGTCGACAGGAATTCTCTAGGTCGACATGGTCTAGGTCGACAGGTCAAAAGGTCAACATGAGTTTTTTTTTATATTTTTTGGTGTCGTTTTCGCCATACAGTGACCGGGAACCCCGATTAGTGCACTGCGTCCCCTCGCTTTGCTCTCCATGCTTCGAGCAAGGTTACCGTGGATCATAAAGTATGACAAAGTTAAAAAAACACACCTCATGTCGACCTGTAGACCTAGAACATGTCGACCTAGATACCCTGTCGGCATATAAACCCTGTCGACTTAGTTACTGTCGACCAATAGTGGTCGACCTAGACACACCCTTCAATATTTGTTAATGGCAAATTTGTGGATGTCCTTTTTAAATAAATTTTGCTTTTAAGTTGTGTTACTAACTAGGTAATTATCTTTCTTGCTAAGGTGCTCCCACTCAGATTCCCCTACCCACACCCAATTATCAGCCAGTATTACCATTCATCAGTTTCAGATCTTCCCTTGTCATGTGTGAACTTCCTATAAGTATACATCATTTGCTTAGTCTACTTTGTAATAGTCTAAATTTACAGTAGTTTGGTTATGTTACATCCATTAACCGAACAACCAATCCAACATGTTTCTTCCAACTCGGGTCTAAAAACCCAGGTTGGATGCATTCACACTAGAGGCAACCTTGTCGCACCTGGGAAAGCTCTGGTAGAGAGAAGAGTCGTGGACCCAGGATTTAGAGCCGGGTCGTTTCTGTTCACACAAAGCAAAAACCCGGGTCAATGCACTTTAACGGGCAAAAATCCAGGTTTTTGCTTTATGTCTGAAAGGGTTATTAGAGACTAGATAATAATGAGCGATCAGGCCCTGTCCCTGAAGAGCTAAACCCCCGATATACTGTACACAAAGTTAAAACATCAGATATTTGTTTTAAAAAAAACGAAATAAAAACACGTTTCTCATACGTCCTAGAGGATGCTGGGGTCACATCAAGAACCATGGGGTATAGACGGGATCCGCAGGAGACATGGGCACTTTAAGACTTTGAATGGGTGTGAACTGGCTCCTCCCTCTATGCCCCTCCTCCAAACTCCAGTTTAGGATTGTGCCCGGCACACTGAGCAGCTCTACTGAGTTTCTCTGAAAAGACTTATGTTAGGTTTTTTATTTTCAGAGAGACCTGCTGGCAACAGTCTACCTGCTTGATGGGACTTAAGGGAGAGAAGTCAGGCCTACTTCTGTGAGTTTAAAGGCTCTGCTTCTTTGGCTACAGGACACCATTAGCTCCTGAGGGTTTGATCACTAGGTACGCCTAGGGGCTCATTCCCAGAGCCGGCCGTCACCCCCCTTGCAGAGCCAGAAGTCAGAAGACAGCTGAGTAGAAAAAGAAAAGAAGACTTCAGTGACGCGCCATGCTCCCACGCACAACAGCACTACAGGGTGCAGGGCGCGCGGGGGGGGGGGGGGGGGGGCGTACTGGGCAGCATATAAACCTCAAAAATATGACTGGCAAGAGGGGACATAGGTGCCTAGGCACTGTCCTAACCCCCGCCAGTATAAAGATTTAGTTGAAAATAGCGGGACTGAAGCGCGCATTAAGGGGGCGGGGCTTGGACCTCTCAGCTCACACAGCTCAGCGCCATTTTCTATGCAGACACGCTGGTCCTTCCTCACACTTCTGAATAAAGATCAGGGTGCAAAACGGGGTGGGGGGCCGCAGTAATATTGGTGCAATATATATATATAATATAAAAGCGCTGCAGGTCTGGGGCATTCCTTAGTGTTTCAGAACCGGTGATTAGGCGCTGGGCTGTGGGCTGGCAATCTTCCTCTGTGTCTCTCTGACAGACTTTACTGTGGGTCTGTCCCCTATATACCCGGTGTGTCGGTGTTTTTTGGTACACGTGTGTCGGCATGTCTGAGGCTGAGTGCTCCTCCCACAAACGGCTGTGGGAGTGACCCTGTCGGCACCGCCGGCTCCTGATGGTACTTGGTACATGTGTGTCGACACGTCGGTAGCTGAATGTTTTTCCCAAGAGAAAATTATATTAGGGCACAGACGTGTGTGGGTGGCCATGTAGGCACCACCAATATCTGACTGGGTAAAAAATTTGTATATCAGAGTGTATATATACATATATATATATAGTCAGCTTGCATAACTCTGTGTCCCAAACACAGACGTAGAAATATCTATGGAGGATGTCATGCTATATTTCCCTCAGGCCTCTCGGGGTCGCAAAAATTTTATTTTGCCCAGTTACTATTCCCTGATATCGACACGGATACTGTTTCCTATATCGACCATAATGTTTCCTGATTGGATCCCCCCCCAAAAAAGGGGGGGGTGGTGGCATTCAGCACATGAGTAGTGCACATTAAAGACGTCACTGAGGACTCTGGCTGTTCCTGACAGAGGGCGGGGTCTATGTGTGGATATGTATATCTGTCTATAAATGTGTGTGTGTATATATATATATATATATATATATATATATATAAGGTTATAATTATCCAAGAAAAACGGCACTCAGGGACTATCATATATGCAAGAAGTTTATTGTAGTCAGATCAAACGTAAACGTTTTCGGGGACACAGCCCCTTCGTCAGGATCACAAGACAATAACAGTTAAAACAGACACAAACATACATTTAAATACCTGCTGGTAACTCACCTGTTCACGTCCGCTCATCAGTCCCGCTGGCGCCGGCAAACCGCTATGACGGACTTCCTGTGAAGACAGGAACCGTAACCATGTCAACGCTGGTTTGCGTTCCACCTGCTGGGCTTCCTGTTCCTCACAGCCGTCATTGGTGCGCATGCTCAAACGCCCGCGTTCCTGTGAGAAGAGGGACAGGGAGATACATAGCATAACAGACATTATGGAAAATGACATGCATTGTAGATAATGAGATGCACAATAGATAACAATCGCTCAACAGTTAATAACAGACTAATACACCTAAACAACAAAACGCCAAGTGTGAGAACCACCTGTGCAAACATTACAATGTACAATGCTACCAGTGGTAATAGAAAATATTACATTTTCAGGACTTAAAGGGTGTTCCAATTTATTTTCTCATTAAGACCCATTGGGTAAATAGTGCCCAATCGCATGATCCATTGGGATTCCTTAATTAACAGATTTTTGGGTCTATTCCCCCCACGTAATGATGCTGGAACGTGATCGATGATGAAATATTTCAGAGAGGACAGGGGGTGGCCCATTTCCTTAAAGTGCTTGGCAACAGGTTGATCAATAAATCTCCCCTCTAAAGTGAGACGTATGGCAGAGCGATGTGCCGCCATGCGCTCACTGAATTTACGTATAGTCTGGCCCACATAGTAAAGCCCACACGGGCAGACTATTACGTAAACTACAAATGAAGTACTACAAGTGAGAATATGTCTAATCTCATATGTCTTACCAGTATGAGGGTGCTTGAAGGATTTACAGGCAATTAAGTGAGTACATGTAGCGCAGTTGACGCACTTATAGCAACCCGGCTTTTTGGTGTATACATTATGAGGTCTAGGGGCCCCAAAACCTGTGATGTCTGTGTGTACAAGACGATCACGAAGATTACTGCCTCTCCTGAAGGCAGCTATCAGTCTGCTATTCCTAAAGACTGGTAAATCTGGATCGGATTTCACCAAAGGCCACAATGCTTGTGTAGCTCTTCTAATAATAGGACTGGCTACTGTATAATCTGATACCATAGGCAATACCTCCTGTTTGGCCTTATGTTGCGGGTAAAGTAAATCTGTACGTGACATGCCTAGTACTCTAGTTTTCTGTTCAAAGAGAACATCCCTGTCATAGCCTCTGTCAAGAAATTTGGCTATGAGGCTATCTATATGTCCTTCTATTTTAGTAGAATCACTTGTGATTCTAGCAATCCTCATCATCTGAGAGAGTGGGAGGCCCTTTTTCAAGGAATCAGGATGATGGCTAGAGGCTTGAAGCAGAGTGTTCCGGTCTGTAATTTTATGGTGCACTTCTGTCTCAAATTTACAATTATTAAGTAAAATCCTGACGTCTAGAAAAACAGCTTCTGTAAGACTGTAAGAGTACGTCAACTGGATAGGAGACTGTGCATTATTAATCACAGCCAGCAGATTTTCTAAATTCTCTACACCACCTGTCCATAACATGAACATGTCATCAATGTATCTGGTGTACCATAATACATTGTGACAAATTTCAGGATCCTCAAGGAAAATGACATCCTCGAAACTAAACATAAAAACATTAGCATACGAGGGGGCCACAGGCGATCCCATGGCACACCCCCGTAGCTGAAGGTAATAGTTACCATCAAACAAAAAATAGTTTCTTCGTAATGTCAGTTCCAAGAGGGTCAGGAATAAATCATGGTTAAATTCTTCAGCATCAAGAAAAGCGTTGAGAAATTGGCGCATGGCCCCTAAACCCCCCTCATGGGGTATGGAGGTATACAAGCTGGAGACATCCATACACACCATCAATGTTCCCGGAGCTACTCTGTCAAATTTAGAGAGCTCTAACAGAAACGTTGTGGTATCCTTAAGAAATTATTGTTTTTTAGACAATAATGGTTGTAAAATACAATCAAGTAGTTGAGCCACTGGTTGATACAGTGACTCACGTGCTGACACGATAGGGCGACCTGGTGGGTGCGCCCTATCCTTGTGCACTTTAGGCAAGGTGTATAGGACGGGGATCTTAGGATATTGTACCACCAATTTGTTGTACACCTTAATAGAAATCAACCGGTCATCACATGCTTTTTTAAGGATGCTATTTAATTCTGATTGATACTGCTCAGTAGGATCTCTAGGTAATTTTAAATAAACCTGTTTGTCAGATAATTGTGACATAATTTCTGCTCGGTAGTCTCCAATGTCCTGTATGACGATGGCCCCGCCCTTATCGGCTGGCCTGATGACAATATCGTCATATTGGGCTAGATCTTGTAATGCCAAAGTCTCCTCTCTCTTCAAATTATGACTGATGGCTCCAGGTGCTGCTGTGTATCTTGAAACTGCACCATCAAGTAATCGTCCAAACGTTTTTAGAGAAGCATTATTAGAAACAGGATCATATCTGGAGCTAGAGGATAACTTTAGAAAAGGATCTAAAATGGTGGTCACCGAGGGTTCCTGTTGATATTGAAAATGTTCTTTTAATCTCAAATTCCTAGAAAATTTGTGAACATCTCTCTTCCAGTTGAATTCATTATATTTGTTGGTCGGTACAAAACTCAAACCTTTATTTAATACTTGTATTTCAAGAGGTTTCAGTTGTCGTTGTGACAAATTAAAGATTAAGTCTTCTTGGATTCTTGGATTTTTCTTCCCCCTCTTGTTTTGGCCCCCCCGGCGGGTGGGAGGATGGCTTGAGGATCCATACCATTCCTGGGTCCCCTGCCTAAAGGGACACTTGCTGGACGTGAAGTGTCATCCGACTCAGAGACAATAAAGTCGCTATCACTATTTGATGTCTGATAGTCTCTTCGAGCGCCAGGGTTACGTTTTTGCCACGGGCGTCTCCTGAATGTGTTTCTGCGACCTTGATTTCCATTATCTCCTCCTGTTAGCCACTTGTACACATGATTGTCATCGTAGTCACCATCAACGGTGCGTTTCTTTTGTTTCTTAAATTTAATTAAATTATTTTTGTATTCCTTGTGCTGGAGCTCCAACTTGTTCAACCAATCATGACTGGATTCACCCTCTAGGGTATGTAGATGTTCTTTCTCAAAGTTGGCAATTTTCTGTTTCGTGATTAGTAATTCTCTGTTGGATTCCTCTATGACGGACACCATTAGGTCAAATGAACACTTGTTCAAAATAGCGATCCATCTGGCAACAAACTCAGGATTGTTACGGCCGATTGTGGGCACGTTGTGGACCCTGAAGCCTCTAGGGATTTTATGCTCGCGGTAATATTCCGATAGTGAAATCCCATGCAAGAGATAATCGGTCTCGCGGCGTTTTAGCTTCAGCAACTGTTGGTACAGGTCCTCTGAGTTGACTACCGGATCACTGGTGTTCATTTCATCATTAAATAAGATGGTCTCAATCTGAGCTGCAGTGTAACTAAAGGTTGTCCCTTGCGGAGGTGCAGATATAATGCAACAACCCGAAGATTCAGCAATCGGCGCAGGAGCCTCCATTTTAATTAAACAGAACGCCGTACACGGGTAAAATAAGGTCACAAATGCACTGCAGATGGAGTCCAATCCAATTAATAGAGGTTCCCAACGATTAGGTGTACTGGCATGTACCCCAAGTAAATGATTAAAAAGTATATGCAATGTCCAAGACCCAGAGTCTAAGTAAATAAATATAAATGAAAGCAAGGTGCCATACAACTGGTGCACAATTGCACATAATATCCAACTCCAATTCAGTCGGCACTCACAGAAGGGAAACAATTGCCCCGGTGTCCAGCTCACAGAAAATCCATAGTTATCCAAGAAAAACGGCACTCAGGGACTATCATATATGCAAGAAGTATATTGTAGTCAGATCAAACGTAAACGTTTTCGGGGACACAGCCCCTTCGTCAGGATCACAAGACAATAACAGTTAAAACAGACACAAACATACATTTAAATACCTGCTGGTAACTCACCTGTTCACGTCCGCTCATCAGTCCCGCTGGCGCCAGCAAACCGCTATGACGGACTTCCTGTGAAGACAGGAACCGTAACCATGTCAACGCTGGTTTGCGTTCCACCTGCTGGGCTTCCTGTTCCTCACAGCCGTCATTGGTGCGCATGCTCAAACGCCCGCGTTCCTGTGAGAAGAGGGACAGGGAGATACATAGCATAACAGACATTATGGAAAATGACATGCATTGTAGATAATGAGATGCACAATAGATAACAATCGCTCAACAGTTAATAACAGACTAATACACATATAAGGTTATAATGAAAGCTGAGGTGTCGTTCCTCCTTCTCATGTACTGAGAGCTCTATGTGAGAAAGTCTGGGTCAGCCCTGACAAGATGGTTTCAAATCCTCATAAGGATTCTGATTGTTTATTTCTTTTCCCGCTGCAGACAGAATAAAGTGGGAGTCGCCCCCTGTTCTACACGGGGCCCTGTCACAAATCCAGCGGATCGTATGCAGGAAGCTACGTTATATTCTAGTTATGTGTCCATGACTACGTTAGTTAGTCCTGTCATTACATGCGCATGGGGGAGTAGTAGTATTCATATGTTGGGTTATATCAAGGACACGGCAGCATACTTTCGAGCGACTGCAAGGGATACAGGACTCTTGGGTTCAAGGGCCAATTCCATGGCGGTCTCGGCTAGGAGGGCGTTGTGGATTCACCAATGCAATGCTGATGCGGACTCCGAGAAGAAGGGGAGTCTCTTCCCTATGAAGGTGAAGCCTGGTTGGGTGACGGCCTAGTTAATTTGATCTCGACAGCTGCTGCTGGTAAGTCTGCCTTCTTGTCCTATGTTCCCTCACTAGGGATGATGACACACCATTGTCGGATGCAGTCATTTCGGCCCAATAGATACAGATTCCTCTTTCTTTGCAGGTAGAGGAAAGAGAAAAGGGAAGAGGTCCGCAACCTCTTCAAGATCACAGGAGAAGAGATCATCCTCTGTTTTCTGCCACATCCACCGCATGACGCTGGGACTCTCTTGCGGGAGCCCAAACTGGTGGGACCACATCTAAAACTCTTCAGTCAGTCCTGGAACGGACCAGGACCCGGGGGCTTTTACGAGTAGTGTCCCAAGGGTTCATACTGGAGTTTCCAGACGTTTCTCCTCACCAATTTTTCAAATTACGATTCTCCTCAGGACGGGGAGGTAGTATGTGACGCAATACAAGGGTTGTATCAGGATCAGGTCATTGGCCTGGTTTCCCCTGTCACAACAGGGAGAAGGCTTTTATTCAAGCCTCTTCGTGGTCCTGAAGCCAGACGGCTCGGTCAGACCAATCCTAAATCTGAAATCCCTCAATTTCTACTTAAAGAAATTCAAAGCCAAGATGGAATCTCTTCGGGCAGTGATTTCCAATTTGAAAAACAGACATAATGGAGGCCTAATTACATTTTCCTCCTCATTAGGCTTACCTGAGGTTTGCAATTCAGGGTTGTCATTACCAATTTCAGATGTTGCCGTTTGGTCTGTCCACGGCTCTAAGGATTTTCACCAAGGTGATGGCGGTAATGATGGTTCTCTGTCGCTAGTAAGGTGTCACATTTATCCCGTACTTGGACGGTCTCCTGATAACGGCGAGGTCAAGGAACCAGTTGGTGCAAAATATTGCACTCTCCCTGACAGTTCTTCAACAACATGGTTGGCGCCTGAACTTGCCGGAATCACTGTTAGTCCCAACGACACGGTTGTCGGTTTGGGTATAATACTAGACAGAGAACTACAGAGAGTTTTTTCTTCCACGGGAAAAGGCACTGGAGATCCAGAGTCTGGTCAAACAAATTCCGAGACCAGCAAGAGTGTCAATTCATCAATACATTCGGTTGCTGGTAAAGATGGTTGCGGCCTACGAGGCCACTCAGTTTGGCAGGTTCCATGCCAGGGTGTTCGAGTGGGACCTGTTGGACAAGTGGTCTGGGTCCCACCTACACATACACTGGAGGATAATCCTGCCTTCCAAGACCAGAATGTCACTCCTGTGGTGGCTGCGCAGTTCTCACCTCCTAGAGGGGTGCAGGTTCGGGATCCTGGACTGGATCCTAGCAACCACGGATGCAAGCCTCCGAGGCGGGAGGGCAGTCACACAGGGGGGAAAACTTCCAAGGAAGATGGTCAAGTTAGGAAACTTGTCACCACATAAACGGTCTAGAGTTAAGGGCCGTTTACAACGTTTTCTACAAACGAAGAGCACAACAGCAATGGCAGAAACCACAAGGATTTTCCGCTGGGCGGAAAAACTTACATACGATCTGTCGGCGATGTTTGTTCCAAGAGTGGACAACTGAGAAGCAGACTTCCTCAGCAGGCACGATTTCCATCCAGGAGAGGGGAGACCTCCTCCAAGTAGTCTTCGAAGAGGTGATATGTCGTTGGGATTTCCTCAAGTAGAAATGATGGCATCTCGTCTCAACAAGAAGCTTCAGAGTTTCAGGTCAAGGGACCCTAAAACAGGAACAGCGAATACACTGGTGACACCGTGGGTGTTTCAGTCGGTATATGTGTTCCCTACGATTTCTCTCGTTCCAAAAGTTCTGGGAGCATAAAAAGGAAATTCGAGCAAGCCTCATGGTCCCAGACTGGCCAAGGGGAGCTTGGTATCCAGATCTCAGGAATTACTCATAGGAGATCCCTGGCTTTTTCCTGTGCGCGAGAACCTGTTGCAACAGGGGCCGTGCGTGTATTAGAACGTACCGCCAAATCCTAGTCCGTAAGGGTATTCCCATGGAATTAGTTCTCCACACTTATTCGGGCTAGAAAAGCGGTAACGTATAAACATTACTGCCGTATTTGGAGAAAATAAGTTTCTTGGTGTGAACCCAAGAACACTCCTACGGCGGAGTTTTTTCAACTAGGACGTTTTCTACAAGCAGGTGTGGATGCGGGCCTAAACTTGGGCTCAATTAAAACCGGCCTTAGCGGGTTTCTTTCAGAATAAATTGGACTCCCTTCCAGAAGTTCAGACTGTCATGAATGGCGTGTTGCACATCCAATCTCCATTTGTGCCCCAGTGGCACCTTGAGCTCTTAATGGGGTGTTGCAGTTCCTTCAATCGCTTTGGTTTGAACCTTTAAGTAAGGAGGAGTGAGTTTCCTCACTTGGAAAGTGGTCGTCAGGTTGGCCTTGGCATACGCAAGGCGAGTGTCTGAGTTAGCGGCCTGGTCTCACAAGAGACCTTATTTGATCTTCCATGAAGATAGAGCAGAGTTGTAAACTCGTCTACAATTTCTACCGAAGGTGGTTTTTTCTTTCCACACGTACCAACCTTTGTGGTGCCTGTGACTGCCGACGCCTTCGCTGAGTCGATGTCTCGGCATATGGTCAGAGTTTTGAAAATGTATGTCGCCAGGACGGCTCTGTTTAGGAACACAGGCTCTGTTTGTCCTGTTTGCTCCCAACGAGATTGGGTGTCCTGCTTCCAAGCAGACAGTTGTGTGCTGGATCTGTGGTACGATTCAGCATGCTCATTTCACGGCAGGATTGCCGTTACCGAAATAGGTGAGGGCCCATTCTACTAGAAAGGTGGGCTCGTCCGGGGCGGTTGACTGGGGAGTCTCGGCATTGCAACTTTGCCGAGCAGCTTTAGCAAACAATTTGACTAAGTAATACAGTTTAATAACTTGGCCAAGGTTGACCTCACGTTTGGTCATTCGGTACTGCAGAGTCGTCCGCACTCTCCCGCCCATTCTATAGCTTTGGTATAGCCCCATGGTTCTTGATGTGACCCCAGCATCCTCTAGGACGTATGAGAAAATAGGATTTTAATACCTACCGGTAAATCCTTTTCTCTTAGTCCGTAGAGGATGCTGGGCGCCCGTCCCAGTGCGTACTATGGGGGTAATTCTGAGTTGATCGCAGCAGGAACTTTGTTAGCAGTTGGGCAAAACCATGTGCACTGCAGGGGAGGCAGATATAACATGTGCAAAGAGAGATAGATTTGGGTGTGGTGAGTTCAATCTGCAATCTAAATTGCAGTGTAAAAATAAAGCAGCCAGTATTTACCCTGCACAGAAACAAAATAACCCACCCAAATCTAACTCTCTCTGCAAATGTTATATCTGCCCCCCCTGCAGTGCACATGGTTTTGCCCAACTGCTAAAAAATTTCCTGCTGTGATCAACTTGGAATTACCCCCTATATCTGCAGTGATTGTTTGTGGTTACACACATGTTGTGTTACGTTTATTGTCAGCCAGGTGCTGCAATTGTTCATGCCGTTGGCTTGTATTCTGTGGAATGCCATGTTCAGTGGCATGCTTGAGGTGTGAGCTGGTAAGATGCTCACCGTGGTTTAACAATAATTCCTTTCCTCGAAATGTCCGTCTCCCTGGGCACAGTTCCTATAACTGGAGTCTGGAGGAGGGGCATAGAGGGAGGAGCCAGTTCACACCCATTCAAAGTCTTAAAGGGCCCATGTCTCCTGCGGATCCCGTCTATACCCCATGGTTCTTGATGTGACTCCAGCATCCTCTACGGACTAAGAGAAAAGGATTTACCGGTAGGTATTAAAATCCTATTTTTCAATAGAAAGGGCCAGTTGGTCAGAGACACTTGTAGATAAAAGGGCTCTGGACAGGTATTATGTGCGTTATTGGATCATTTCTCACCTGAAACAAAGCAAATAAATGCAAGGAAAAAACATTCATTGGTCTTATCTACACTAGCTAAAGAGATTAAGGGGTATATTCAATTAGGGTCGAAAACTGTTGTCTGTCGAAAAGACGGCAGTTTTCGACTTTTTAAGGTCGAATCGTGATTCGACCTATTCAATCCCAGCTGTTTTTAGTCAACAAGTCGTGAAATTTGACTTGTCGAATAGTACATGAATCGGCGGTACAGCTGCCGATTCACGTACTATTGAGGGAAACGGGGCCAAATTCGACAGAATTTGGCCCCATTTCCGACCATCTCTGACCGACATAAATAAATGTCGGACTTAGATGAGGGACCTTACAGGAGGAGAGGAGGTAGAGCCGCAGAGAGACGGGGGACAGCAGCGGGCATACAGTTGAAAGCAGCGCTACAGCATAGCGCTGCAAAAGGATGTCTCACAGCCGCGCCGCTCACGGCAGCGCTGCAGTGCTGCTGTAGCGCTGCTCTCCTTCGTCTGCCCGCGGCTGTCCCCGCTGGTTTCCCCCCTCTCCTCCGCTCACAGGTCTCATCTCAATTCGACTTTTTTTAAAGTCGAATTGAGATGGGATTGAATAGGGGTTTGTCGGATCCATTCCGACAAATGCGTGTCGGAATGTATCCGACCCTAATTGAATATACCCCTAAGGGGGAATTCAGTTGACAGCGGGGGATTTTAAAGGGAAGCGGTTACAATACCACTAGTCGGTATCCCAACTAGCAATGAAATGTCGCCGCCGAAATACCAGTGCCATAGGCTTTTCTTCCTCTGTGGGTGTCCATGACACCTATAAAGGGAGAATATACCCTGTGGAGAGCACAACGAGCCATCGAGCTCGCAAGGGGCTTTCTATCGCTCGTTCCGCTGCCGGCATACTGGTGGCCGGTATCCCGCTGTCGGTATACTGACAGCAAGGATTCCGGCTGCCGGTATTTCATACTGAATCCTTGTGAGGTTTTGCTATTCAATTGAAGGACAGAAAATGGGACACAGTGATTTCTCATCTTTTTTCACGCACCTCCAGGTCAAGTCTGATTTTTCCTAAAATCATTAATTTTAGGAAAAATCACTGGGACTTGCTCTGTGCCCCATGCAGCAACCTTCCTGTGGACTAGTTAAACAATTGGAAGTTTCCAATTAGCTTAATTAGTCTGTATTTACTCACCTTCTGGCTTCTGAAGCGGTGTCTTCTTCATCCATTGTCGGGAGCCGAGTCTTCTACAGCAGCGGTGAAAGGCCCTCATTCCGAGTTGTTCGCTCGGTAAAAATCTTCGCATCGCAGCGATTTTCCGCTTAATGCGCATGCGCAATGTCCGCACTGCGACTGCGCCAAGTAAATTTGCTATGCACTTAGTAATTTTACTCACGGCTTTTTCATCGGTCTGGCGATCGTAATGTGATTGACAGGAAATGGGTGTTACTGGGCGGAAACAGGCCGTTTTATGGGCGTGTGGGAAAAAACGCTACCGTTTCCGGAAAAAACGCAGGAGTGGCTGGAGAAACGGAGGAGTGTCTGGGCGAACGCTGGGAGTGTTTGTGACGTCAAACCAGGAATGACAAGCACTGAACTGATCGCAGATGCCGAGTAAGTCTGAAGCTACTCAGAAACTGCTACGAGGTGTGTAATCGCAATATTGCGAATACATCGTTCGCAATTTTAAGATGCTAAGATTCACTTCCAGTAGGCGGCGGCTTAGCGTGAGCAACTCTGCTAAAATCGCCTTGCGAGCGAACAACTCGGAATGACCTCCAATATGTAGAGTGTGTATGTATGTAGAGTGTGCAAGTGTGTATGAATTTCTTTGTGTGTAAGTATGTGTGAGTGCACATGAGTATGTGTGTGTGTGATCCCCCCCCCCCCCCCCCTTTCTGTATCAGTGTGTCTCCGTCCGGAGGCAGCGGCTGGGAGAACTACATCTCCCGGAAGCCTTTGAGCCTCCCAGCAACCCTCTTGCCAGTGGGAAAGTGGAGGGGAGAGCACTGCAGGGTGAGTATTTTCTTAAAAAAATGCACGCGCCGCAAAACCCCATGACTATTTTTAAAAATGTTAAACTGCGGGTATCGGGAGCACTCATACTCGTTGTAATCCAAATTTGGACGCAAGGTTTTTTTCATCTCATAAATCTCGCGCCCATTTGAATTCCCCCCCTAATTGGGGAATTTATCAAGCCTTCTAAAGAGTGGAGAAGTTGCCCACAGCAACCAACAAGCTTCTAGATAGCATTTATCAAGTACATTTGATAAAATGATAGGTAGAACTGGTTGCTATGGGCAACTTCTACACTTGTCCGCTCTTTAGAAGGCTTGAAACATCTCAACTGATGATTCAATTGTTTTCCCCGGAGGCTGCCACTAGTAGGTGCAGGATAGAGCAATTAAATTGTTGCTACAGGTATATGCAGTTAAACCCAGTTTAATTGGACATGACAATCACAATAATTAATGGGAGCCTGGAACAATTGAATTGCTGTGTCGGGTGCCCATTAATTATCTTGGCTGTTAAAGCAATTGAATCGCCCCCTAACAGTCTTTTTCTCAAGTTACCTTCAGTTTGCAAAGGAAATGATACTGAACAAATTCCACATTTTGTACTTCGCAGAATAATCACAGACAATAAATTAGCATCTAAGATTAAATATTTAAGTGCTGACCAGTTTCAGAGTACCTCTAAACTGAAACCTGTTCATGGATGAGACTCCCATTCACAGGCAGAATAAATGTGATAAAAATGGTACAACAGCCTAAATAAATTGTATCCCCTGCAACATTCTCTTATCTATGTACAGTACCTGTCATGGTGCTACCTAATTTCAATAAATCTTTAATATCGCTGGTGTTGAGTAAAAAAGAGTAAAGGTGTAATTGGGTACTCTCTAGAGTTGCAAATTGGCTTCAGGATCTATTTGCCACTCAGTTAACACATTTAATTCAGTGACTTAAAGACCCTTTAGAACTGGATCTTGGAAATTTTCTTGGTGAGCAGACTTTTCTCCGGGCCACTTGCAGATCCTCCTCATACATCATTGTTACTGGTGAGTAGACAAGCTGCACTGGTTTGGGATATTGTGCACAGGATGCTTGGTGGGACTGGTTTTAACACTCCTTTGTGGTTCAACAATCAATTTATAGAACTTACAAAATTACTTGATGACAACGGGGGTGATTTAGACCTGATCTTCCCTGACATGTGGGGGGACGCCCAGCACAGGGCTAGTCCGCCCCGCATGTCAGGCCCTACCCCGTCGTACAAGTACAAAAGCATCGCACAGTGGCGATGCTTTTGTACTGTAGGAGTAGTTCCAAGTCAGCGCAGTTCCTGCGCTCTGGCAGGGAGCTTCTCGTCGCTGCCCGAGTCACAGCAGCTGTGTGTGACGTCACGCAGCCGCCGCAACCCAACCCCCAACGGCGGCCAAAAGCCGCCGACCCGCTCCCGCCCTAGCGACCACCTCTGCCTGTCAATCAGGCACAGGCGATCGCAGGGCTAAGACAGCCGTCGGCGCAGGCGCACTTCAGACCTGTTCGCTGCCTTGCGTACACGCACACCAGCGATCAGGTCTGAATTAGCCCCAATGTCTGTTTTAGAATGGGTCAGGTCTATTCTGATCAACATCTTACGAGTTTTAAACAACTAAAATCTGAATTTAACATTCCAAATTTCTGTTTCTACAGGTATCTTCAATTTCGCCATGTATCAGAAGCTCTATTTGGAGGGATGCCACCTCTTCTGGCTGCTACATCTTTCAAAACTTTCCTCTGTAAGGTGATCTCTTGTACAACTATTTCAATTCTGTATGCAGAGCTACACACATTTATGAATGGGTTGCCTTTACTTAGAAATCATTGGGAAGCTGAACTGGGGACAGCTATATATTCTAAAATATATTTACTGTGAGACCTATTTTGAGAGAATGGCTGAATGTAAAAATATTGTGGCTGGAGGGAGCTGCCCACACAAGGAATAAAAAGAAGGAGTGTCCTCACCTAGAGGCTTCTCTATGCACAGAGCCTAGGTGAGGCTGGATCAGTCAGACAGTCCAGATCCAGGAGTGTCTGGAGGCTAGGAAGCCGAGAGTCAGGCCTACAGGAATTAGGGAGAACCCTAAAACTCTAAAGACTGTTAGTTGCATGCAAAAAAGCAGGCTATACTGTGAGACTCTGGGACTGAGCTTATGTTGCTGGGAAGAAGCCAGGCCAATGAGACTGTCTGTGAGTAGCTGTGGCAGCCAAGCCAGACTGGAGCCTGCTATACTTATATACTGTAAGTATATATACTTATTAGTGCTGGGCAACGATAAATTTTTTTAATCGCAATTAATCGCAGGATTTCATGCGATTAATAGCGATTAATCGTATTGTTAGCCGACTAAAGTCAATAATGAATTCAAAAGTGGTGTTTTGCGCACTTTTAGTACTTCTATAGGAACAACAGTGCAATAACATTAAACAACAGTGCAATAACATCTGGTTTGCACTTTGCAGTTTTCCCTTAACACAGTAGCATTAAAAAAACTTTAAAAATTAAAAATAAAATATATTTTCTGAGAATCTAAATCTGTTTTCTTTTGTTTTCTTTCCCAGATTTTTGTTCCCACCAGATTGGACAGATATATTTTAGGTGTGTAACCTATTTACTCCTCTGCACCAAGCCAGTTGCTAAGACACACAAGGTTATTTACATTTTCAGATGATAAAGAAACTCTCTTCTTCTGTACAATATGACCAGCAAGAGAAAACAACCTTTCACAGGGTACTGATGTTGCAGGTGTGGCCAAGTACTTCTGTGCAATGGAGGCCAGCCTGCTGTGTGAGCCTGCATGTTTGGACCACCACTCTAATGGACAGGACTCTGTACTGATGGTGGGCTCCGCTCTGAATCGACGCACACTGTTCTCAACTGAATCTTCCTCCTGTTCAGAATCAGACTCTGATGAAGCAGCCAATAGAGCCAACTTTTTATTTGGTGGCTCTGATATTGTTGCTTCCACAGGTTTCTCTGCAACAAACCTCTGTTCCTTTAGTAAGTTGGTGACTAAGGCCCACACCTCACCCCTCTCAGCTCTGGGTATACACTTGAGGTCCTTGAATCTAGGGTCCAATGCGGTAGCAATCTTCAGATATGCAATGTTGGCATTTTCTTTGCGTGTCGCCAGGTCTGTTCTGAATGTAGACTTAAATTTGACCACGTAGGCAGGGTCATCATCTGAACTCTCCATGACCCGAGAGAGATGGCAAAAAGCAGGCAGAACCACAGAGCATGAAACATACTTTTCTCCTCCCAGAAGTTCAGTCACATACCTGCAACAGCAAAAAAAAATCAAACCCATTTCTTTGGGTACGGGAGAATGCTGGTGGTCAGAAGACCGACAGCGGCATCCTGGAATCCAGATACCCATAAGTCCCCTAACCCTCCCTGCTCCCTACTAACCCTAACCCTCCCTGCTTCCTACCCACCACCAGTAAGTGCCTAAACCTACCTAACTACATCCCATTCATGCTATATTTTTTACAGACAGGACAGTGGAAAAATGAAATATATGAAGTATGTAAAATATACCTGCAGGGCTCCAGTAGCGTTTCCAACCTCTGCAGTTTGTCCATTTCAGCTGTAGTTGGCATGGCAATCTTGGTGTTGTGTGTGGTGAGGACATCCCTCAGTGGCTGTTCATTTCTACAGACACTTTTTATCATGTCCAGAGTCGAATTCCATCTGGTTGGAATATCTTGTATAAGCGACTCCTTATTTTGTCTATGTTGAATTTGTTGTTTTTGTAATTCTGCAGCACTTGCTGGACTGTGTTTAAAGTGGCCTACAACTTTTCTGCATTTGGCTAGGACATTTTCACCCTGTGAGAGCATCTTTTAAGTGTCTCCAGTAGGAAGTCTCAGCAGTGTATAACCTTGTGAACATGAAGGGACTTGGTGAAATGTATCAAATCTCTTTAGATCCTGCAATTTTTGCAGATACTGCCCTTAGTAGTGGCACATGTAGGGAAGGTTTCTGAGTACCTATAAACTCCCTAACCGACAGATTTTTTTTTCTTTAGACAAAGACAGCTGTGTGTCTCCATTTCTACACTGGAAGCGGAAGTCCCATAATCAGGGCCGCCATCAGGGGGGTGCCCTGTGTACAGTTGTCCCGGGCCCGGCCACTCTGACAGAGTGGAGGGCCCGGGCTGCACACACAGCCAGCCGTGGATATTCCCGGCGGCAGCCGCCGCTGCAGACAGTGAGTAACAGTGACACACTGTCTACAGCAGCGGTGGCCAGCAAGCGGCTCGATCCGCTCCCGGCCACCGCTGCCCGGCGCGCACTGACGTCTCCGGCGGCAGTGACTATCTTAAATTCGGCGCCGACCCGTGAGCCAATCAGAGCTCGCGGACCGGCAGCAGAGGCTCCTGATTGGCTGCCGGACCGCGAGCTCTGATTGGCTCACGGGCCAGCGGCGAATTGAGGATAGGCACCGCCGCTGGAGACGGAGGGGTAGGAGAGGCGCACGCTGCGCTCTCCTCCCCTCACAGCAGCAGGTGAGAAGCGGAGGGGGGGAGGCACTGTGGGGGCATGTGTATCGGCACTGGGGGCATATCTGCCACTGTGGGAGGCACTGTGGAGGCATGTGTATCAGCACTGGGGGTATATCTGGCACTGTGGGAGGCACTGTGGGGGCATGTGTATCAGCACTGGGGGTATATCTGGCACTGTGGGAGGCACTGTGGGGGTATGTGTATCAGCACTGGGGGAATATCTGGCACTGTGGGAGGAATGGTGGGGTCATGTGTATCAGCACTGGGGGCATATCTGGCACTGTGGGAGGCACTGTGGGGGCATGTGTATCAGCACTGGGGGTATATCTGGCACTGTGGGAGGCATGGTGGGGGCATGTGTATCAGCACTGGGGGCATATCTGGCACTGTGGGAAGCACTGTGGGGGCATGTGTATCAGCACTGGGGGTATATCTGGCACTGTGGGAGGCACGGTGGGGGCATGTGTATCAGCACTGGGGGAATATCTGGCACTGTGGGAGGCACTGTGGGGGCATGTGTATCAGCACTGGGGGCATATCTGGCACTGTGGGAGCATGTGTATCAGCACTGGGGGCATATCTGGCAATGTGGGGATATATGTATCTGGCACTGTGGGGGCATGTGTATCAGCACTGGGGGCATATTTGGCACTGTGGGGATATATGTATCTGCACTGGGGGCATATCTGTCAATGTGGGGATATATGTATCTGGCACTGTGGGGGCATGTGTATCAGCACTGGGGGTATATCTGGCACTGTGGGGGCATGTGTATCAGCACTGGGGGCATATCTGGCACTGTGGGGATATATGTATCTGCACTGGGGGCATATCTGGCACTGGGTGGGACATGTATTCCTGGTACTGGGGGCATATCTGGCACTGTGGGGGCATTTGTGTATCTGGCACTGGGGGGCAATGTGTATCTGGCACTGTGATGCAATGTATATCTGGCACTCTGGGAGCATTTGTGTATCTGGCACAGTGAGGCAATGTGTATCTGGCACTGTGGGGCAATGTATATCTGGCAGTGTGGGGCAACGTGTAGCTGGCACTATTGGGGTCATATGTGTATCTGCCCCTCCCCCCATATGTGTATCGCGCCCCCATTTTCATTGGCCTCACCCCATGTGGCATTTGGCGACACCTATTTTTTGGTGCGCGCACCGCAGGGGGGTGGCTGCCTATTTTTTCAGACCCGGGCCCCACAATTTCTGGTGGCAGCCCTGCCCATGATTGAAATCTCGTCCCATCGTGGCTCTAATGCCATGATTCACAATCCTTTGTGTAGGGGTGGGACCATACGTGATGCAATTTTCTGTAATTACATATTAGCACAGCCTCCTCACAAACGAATTGTTGCATTATGGTGGCAAGTCTGCTAAATGCAAATTGCATGGCAACCCTGGATGGTGAGAGCAGTGTTGCAGAGCAGAAGCATCGGTGTGCTACCGGGAATCAGAGAGCTGGATGAGCGAGTGTGAGACGTCGCAGCCGGAGACCGGACACCGCCAGGCCTATTGAAAGGCGCGGATGCGGCGACCATCTTGTGCAGTGAGGAACCGTTGAAACAGGTCCAGCTAGTGAACACCTCTACTACAGAAGTTCTGAGTGAGTACACAGAGACTTATTGTCACAAACCACGGGCAAACCAAATACCAAGCCTAAGTATCTAATATGTCACATGCTGCACAGTGTAAAGGGAGCTAGCAATGTAATACACTCTTACAGCACAACATCCTACAAATCAGCCCGTTTGAGTATAACTAAGACAATCACTCCATGCTTAAGTACTGTTGTTAGATATATTAATGATCGTGGAAAAGAATGTCATTTGTGAAAGTGAGTTACTTTATCTGTAAAAGAATTACTTTATTTGCCCAAGGATCCCTTACTACTAAGTAAGTTGTATTTGTCAAGAGACACTACAATACCTTCGCTAGCTACATTGTTTTTTAATAAGACTGAGTTACAGTGTGTCAGAAGGAGATATGTTCAGCATCCCGGTGGTCATATGACTGACGACGGAATCCCAAAACCACTCAGAAGACTGGTACCAGAACACTGACAGCTGATATCCCAAAGGTGAGTATTGGGGTGAGGGTTAGGGCGCGAGGGTGGAAGGTTAGGCACTAGGGGGGTGGTTAGCCATAGCCACCTCACCTCGAGGGTTAGTCGTAGCCGACACCCCTGGAGGGTTAGCCATAACCACCACCACCAGAGTGTTATGGGAGGGGAGGGGGACGAGTAGAAATACTTACCCAATCCGCAGTCAGTATCTTCATTGTCGGGATGCTAGTGTTAGTCAGACACAGAAACCACAAAACATCTACTACTTGGTTTTGTGTTTTTGCCTGGTTTTGCCTTTTAAGTGAATATTGCTTTCAAATATTTGGCAGAGTTGCCGGGAACATAGGCTATTATGTATTGAGAAAGACCCACTGTTCAACCCTGATGCAGGACAGACGTATTCAAAATGCTTTAGTAAATATTTAAATAAAGTATTAGTCTGCATACTGTGGGGCCCATTTATCAACGAGTGATAAAACTAAATATGGATGATAAAACTTGTTGCTTTAGTTAAATAGTGCTCCAGCCAACCAGCTCCTAATTGTCATTTTTCAAACACATGACAGTTAGGAGCTGAACACATGCTAGTTAGGATCTGATTGACTGGAGCACCATTGATCATATGCAGCAAGTTTTATCACTTGTTGATGTCACGCCTAGCAAGGTTTGAGGATCCGGCAGCTGAGACTTGCCCAAGGAAGTAGTTGTCTGCGGATGAATAAGGCGAGGGGGTTGGATATAGTCCCTTCTCATGGGACAAGGGCAATGCAGAAGCAGGTGGAGCTAAGAGTCAATGAGCTGTAGTTCTTGAGAATGAGGCTGAGGTAGAGAAATGTGGCTTGTGAACGATGACTTAAAGACGTAGTTGTAGACAAAGAACTGTGGGTTGTGGATTGAAAGACAAGGCTGTAGATAATGAACTGCGGAACTGTGAATGGTGGTTAAAGACGTGGCTGGAGACAAAGAACTGTGGATTGGGACTTGAAAGACGAGGCTGTAGATAATGAACTGCGGACTGTGGATGGTGGTTAAAGACGTGGCTGGAGACAAAGAACTGTGGATTATGACTTGAAAGACGAGGCTGTAGATAATGAACTGTGGACTGTGGACGGTGGTTCAGAGACGTGGCTGGAGACAAAGATCTGTGGACTGTGGCACGAAAGACGAGGCAGAAAGCCCGGGGCCGAACTGGATCTGGGTTTCCAGGAGCGCTTCCACAGGGGTGGTCTTCTGTTTGCCGGCGGTCGGGCTCCCGGCGCTCAGTATACCGGCGCCGGGAGCCCGACAGCCGGCATACCGACAGCCGGCATACCGACAATTATTTTCCCTCGTGGGGGTCCACGACCCCCATAGAGGGAGAATAAAATAGTGTGGCGTGCGTAGCGCGCCACCGTGCCCGTAGCGCGGCGAGCGCAGCGAGCCCGCAAGGGGCTCATTTGTGCTCGCCAAGCTGTCGGTAAGCCGGCGGTCGGGCTCCCGGCGCCGGGATGCTGGTCGCCGGGAGCCCGACCGCCGGCCACCCGTAGTGAACCCCTTCCACAGGCAGCTGTAGGTTAGGAACGGCAGGGCTGCAGCAGCAACTGAGAACTGGCTAAGCAGGGTTGGGAGTAACCAGAATACGGCAAGAATCCGGGGAGCACAGGGCTAAAGCACCTACAACAGGGTTGTAACTTGAAGCACTGGCCTCCCTGTCATAAACCAGCCCCCTTTTTTAAGGAGAACTCTCCCTGGATTGGCTGGAAGGGACAGGAAGCCAAAACTATGCCTCAAACTTTGGTCTCCAACATGGCGATGCCCAGTAATGCAGACCTCCCTGTAAGGCCACACAGTACACTGCCCCTGGTCTCCTAGCAACCGCCCTGGCAAGGAGAGACCCGCTGCAGCGGCATCCCACCGCCACGAGCGGACCCCCTCACCGCCGCTACCGCTGCCCACGGACCCGGCGCGGCAGTCCTCCGCCGCCGCTGCCCACAAGCCGCCTGCAAAACCAGCCCCATGGCCCCAGCGTACCGGTAAGACTCTGGACGCTGACAGTACCCCCCTTCCCCTTTGCGGGTTGACTCCTGGACACCTATATGGTTTAGCTGGAAACTTGGCATGAAATGCCTGAAGAAGTCTTGGAGCATGGACATCTTCTGCTCCTATCCAAGACCTTTCCTCAGGTCCATATCCTTTCCAATCAACAAGGTACTGGAGGCGACCATATCATCTACGAGAGTCGAGGATCTTGCGAATCTCAAATTCATCTCCTTGTGCTGATTGGATCTTGGGAGGTTTAGGCAGAGCAGCTCTGAATCGGTTAAGTACCAGCGGTTGTAAAAGAGAAATATGAAATGCATTAGGGATTCTCAAATGCGAAGGCAACTTCACCTTGTAAGCCACAGGATTTAATACTTTCTTGATTGGGTAGGGCCCAATAAATCTGGGAGCAAACTTTTTAGTAGGTACCTTCAACCTTAGGTTACGAGTGGAAACCCAAACCCGATCTGCCACCTTAAGGCTTGGTACAGCTTTTCGCTTCAGATCCGCATAGGTCTTATACCTCTTAGATGTCTTAAGCAAGGCCTTGTGAAATTGTCGAAGCGCTGATTCTGCGGCAGGGACCTCGAGCGTGGGTAGAAGTTGGAAGTCTGGAACTTTCGGATGATAACCATAATTTATGAAAAATGGAGAAGACTTTGTAGTAGAATGATAGAGATTGTTATGGGCAAATTCTGCAAATGGGAGAAAGTCCAGCCAGTCGTCCTGGGAGGAGGACATGAACAAACGTAGAAATGTCTCCAGGTCCTGGTTCACTCTCTCTGTTTGTCCATCTGTTTGGGGATGATATCCAGAGGAGAAATTCAATTTCACGCCGAGAGCAGAACATAGGGATCTCCAAAACTTGGCCAGAAACTGAGGACCTCTATCAGATAAGATTTCCTGCGGTAGACCATGGAGTCAGAAGATCTCTGCTATGAACAATTTTGCTAACTGGGATGCTGATGGAAGACCAGCCAGGGGAACGAAGTGTGCCATTTTAGAGAACCGGTCAACAATAACCCACACAGTATTTTATCCGCCGGATGCAGTTAAATCAGTAATAAAGTCCATAGAAATATGCGTCCATGGTCTTTGCGGCACAGGTAATGGATGGAGTAACTCGGCTGGAGGACCTTTGGGACTTTTATGTTGAGCACACTTCGGACAAGCAGCCACGAATTCCTGAACGTCAGTCCTGAGATGAGGCCACCAGTAGGAGTGCTGAATGAATTTTCTCTTACGTCCTAGAGGATGCTGGGGACTCCGTAAGGACCATGGGGTATAGACGGGCTCCGCAGGAGATAGGGCACCTAAAAAGAACTTTGACTATGGGTGTGCACTGGCTCCTCCCTCTATGCCCCTTCTCCACACCTCAGTTAAATCTTGTGCCCAGAGGAAAATGGGTGCACTGCAGAGAGCTCTCCAGAGTTTTCTGTGGAAAAAGAATTTTGTTAGGTTTTTTATTTTCAGGGAGTCCTGTTGGCAACAGGCTCCCTGCATCGTGGGACCGAGGAGAGAGAAACAGAGCTGGCTTGTCAAGTTGGGCACTGCTTCTAAGGCTACTGGACACCATTAGCTCCAGAGGGAGTCGGAACACAGGTCTCACCTGGGGTTCGTCCCGGAGCCGCGCCGCTGTCCTCCTCACAGATGCCGAAGATAGAAGCCGGATAAAGAAGGCAGAAGACATCTTAGGCGGCAGAAGACATCAGATCTTCATGAGGTAAGGCGCGCAGCGGTAAGCTGCGCGCCATTGCTCCCAGTCACACACATACAGAGCAGCACTGAAGGGTGCAGGGCGCAGGGGGGGGCGCCCTGGGCAGCAATAAACCTCACATTTTGGAACAAATACAGTTGGATTAGACTGCGGAGGCAGTAAATCTATGATCCCCCGCCATTTTATTGAAAAATCACTGGGACAGAAGCCCGCCGTCGGGTGGGCGGGGCTTGATCCTCAGCACTAACCAGC
This sequence comes from Pseudophryne corroboree, assembly GCF_028390025.1. Lineage (NCBI taxonomy): Eukaryota > Metazoa > Chordata > Amphibia > Anura > Myobatrachidae > Pseudophryne > Pseudophryne corroboree. The sequence continues at coordinate 220,407,463 of NC_086447.1, forward strand.
GCCATTTTCTCCACAGAAGCTGCATGAGGAAAACGCTGGCTCCCTGGTCTCTTCCCTGCTGAACTCACAGGCTGGAAAAAAGAGGAGGGGGGCACATTAGCGACGCAGTGAGTGGGAATTGGCATATTATATATAAAAAAGCGCTATCTGGACATATTTTTTCCAGTGTTTTTAAGCGCTGGTATGTGCTGGCATACTCCTTCTCTGTCTCTCCTTAGGACCTGGTTGGGGTTTTGTCCCCTTATAGGTTAATCCCTGTGTGTGGGGGGTGTCGGTACGTGTGTGTCGACATGTCTGAGGCGGAAGGCTTCTCCAAGGAGGAGGTGGAGCAAATGAGTGGTGTGTCCCCGTCGGTTGTGCCGACTCCAGATTGGATGGACATATGGCATATGTTGAATGCAAGTGTGGCATCTTTACATAAAAGGCTTGATAAGGCTGATTTAGGGGGGACATCAGGGGGTCAATCCTCAGATTGGACCGACTCACAGGGCCCGTCGGGGTCTCAAAAGCGTCCCTTAACACAAGACACTACTACCGACACGGATTCTGATTCCAGTGTCGACTATGACGAAGTAAAATTGCACCCTAGGGTGACTAAAACCATTCAATGTATGATTGTGGCAATAAGGGATGTGTTGCATATTGTGGATGAACCCTCGGTCCCCGACACAAGGGTACACATGTTTAAGGAAAAGAAACAGATTATTAACTTTCCCACATCTCATGAATTAAATGAATTCTTTGGAAAAGCTTGGGAGACTCCGGATAAGAGACCGCAGATCCCCAAAAGAATTTATATGGCATACCCTTTCCCTAAGCAGGACAGGGAGATTTGGGAATCACCCCCCACTGTGGACAAGGCCCTGACGCGCTTGTCCAAGAAAGTGGCGCTACCGTCTCCTGACACAGCAGCCCTTAAGGACCCTGCAGATCGCAGGCAAGAAACTACCTTAAAGTGTATTTATTCTCATACGGGTGCTGTGCTAAGACCGACAATTGCGTCGGCATGGGTGTGTAGCGCAATTGCAGCTTGGACAGATGAGCTGACAGATCAATTTGATAATATGGATTAGGATACTATATTCCTAACTCTAGCCCATATTAAAGACGCAGTCTTATTTATGAGGGATGCTCAAAGGGACATTGGATTGCTAGCTTCTAGGGCCAATGCCATGTCTGTCTCAGCGAGAAGATCCTTATGGACTCGCCAGTGGACGGGTGATGCGGATTCCAAGAAACATATGGAAGTACTACCCTATAAGGGTGATGCATTGTTTGGGGATGGGCTGACGGACCTGGTTTCCACAGCTACAGCAGGTAAATCACATTTTTTACCATATATTCCTCAACAGCAAAAGAAAGTAACACCCTATCAGATGCAGTCCTTTCGGTCGCACAAGTCCAAAAGAGGTCGGGGATCCTCTTTCCTCGCCAGAGGTAAGGGCAGAGGCAAGAGAGCACCTGCTTCGGCAGGTGCCCAGGAACAAAAGTCCTCCCCGGCTGCTCCAAAACCCACAGCATGACGCTGGGGCTCCCCTGAGGGAGTCCGCACCGGTTGGGGCACGTCTTCGACTTTTCAGTCAGGCCTGTGTCAGTTCGGACCTGAATCCCTGGGTGTTGGAAATAGTTTCCCAGGGTTACAAATTGGAATTCAAGGAGGTGCCCCTGCGCCGATTTTTCAAATCGGCCCTACCAGCTTCCACATCGGAAAGGGATGTAGTGTTAGCTGTAATTCAAACGCTGTGTATACAGCAAGTGATAATCAAGGTTCCCCTGCACCAGCAGGGAAGAGGTTACTACTCAACCCTATTTGTGATCCCGAAACCGGACGGTTCGGTCAGACCTATTTTAAATCTGAAATCCCTAAACCTGTACATAAGAAGATTCAAATTCAAAATGGAATCTCTCAGAGCGATAATAGCCAACATGGAGGAGGGGGAGTTTATGGTGTCTCTGGACATAAAGGATGCGTACCTTCATGTCCCCATATATGCCCCCATCAGGAACACTTGAGATTCGCTGTACAGGATTGTCATTACCAATTTCAGACGTTGCCGTTTGGACTCTCCACTGCCCCGAGGATTTTCACCAAGATAATGGCGGAAATGATGGTGGTCCTGCGCAAGCATGGAGTCACAATTATCCCATACTTGGACGATCTCCTGATAAAAGCGAGATCAAGGGAGAAATTGCTGAACAGTGTGGCGCTCTCGTTGAGAGTGCTCCAGCAACACGGTTGGATTCTAAATCTACCGAAATCACAGTTGATTCCGACAACTCGACTACCGTTCCTATGTATGATACTGGATACGGAACAAATGAAGGTCTTTCTCCCAATAGAGAAAGCCCAAGACATACAGAACATGGTCAGAGACCTGCTAAAACCGAAAAGGGTGTCAGTTCACCAATGCACTCGAGTTCTGGGGAAAATGGTGGCGGCCTACGAGGCCATTCCCTTCGGAAGGTTCCATGCAAGGACTTTTCAATGGGACCTTCTGGACAAATGGTCCGGGTCCCATCTGCACTTACATCGGAAAATAACTCTGTCCCCAGGGACCAGAGTGTCCCTCCTGTGGTGGTTGCAAAGTGCTCACCTCCTGGAGGGTCGCAGGTTCGGAATTCAGGATTGGATCCTGGTTACCACGGACGCGAGACTCCGAGGATGGGGAGCGGTCACACAGGGAAAACATTTTTCAGGGTCTTTGGTCAGACCAGGAGTCCTGTCTACACATCAATGTGTTGGAACTCAGGGCCATTTACAACGGCCTTCGACAAGCGGAGAGTTTTCTTCGAAACCTACCGGTTCTGATTCAGTCAGACAATGTCACAGCAGTGGCTCATGTGAACCGCCAAGGCGGGACAAAAAGCAGAGTCGCGATGGCGGAAGCCACAAGGATCCTTCGCTGGGCGGAAAATCATGTAAGCACTCTGTCAGCTGTCTTCATTCCGGGAGTGGACAACTGGGAAGCAGACTTCCTCAGCAGACACGATCTCCATCCAGGAGAGTGGGGACTTCATCAAGAAGTCTTTGCAGACATAACACGTCTTTGGGGAACTCCTCAAATAGACATTATGGCGTCACGCCTCAACAAAAAACTTCAGAGGTACTGCGCCAGGTCTCGGGACCCTCAGGCAATAGCAGTGGACGCTCTGGTAACACTGTGGGTGTTCAAATCGGTCTACGTGTTTCCTCCTCTTCCTCTCATCACAAAAGTGTTGAGGATCATAAGACGAAGAAGAGTACGAACGATACGCGTTGTCCCAGACTGGCCTCGAAGGGCCTGGTATTCGGATCTACAAGAGATGCTTACAGGAGATCCCTGGCCTCTTCCTCTGAGGGAAGACCTGTTGCAGCAGGGGACCTGTGTATTTCAAGACTTACCGCGGTTACGTTTGACGGCATGGCGGTTGAACGCCGAATCCTAGCGAAAAAGGGGATTCCGGAAGAGGTCATCCCTACTTTAATAAAGGCTAGGAAGGAGGTGACGATAATACATTATCACCGTATCTGGCGAAAGTATGTGTCTTGGTGTGAGACCAAGAATGCACCTACGGAAGATTTTCATCTGGGTCGTCTTCTCCACTTCCTACAGACAGGAGTGGATATGGGCCTGAAATTAGGCTCTGTTAAGGTACAGATTTCGGCCCTATCGATTTTCTTTCAGAAGGAATTGGCTTCTCTTCCAGAAGTCCAGACGTTTGTAAAGGGAGTGCTGCACATCCAGCCCCCTTTTGTGCCTCCAGTGGCACAATGGGACCTGAACGTGGTGTTGCAGTTCCTAAAATCACACTGGTTTGAACCGCTTAACAAGGTTGAGTTGAAATTTCTTACCTGGAAGGTGGTCATGTTGTTGGCCTTAGCATCAGCAAGGCGAGTGTCAGAATTGGCGGCTTTGTCACACAAGAGCCCCTACTTGATTTTTCATGTGGATAGAGCTGAATTGAGGACACGTCCGCAATTTTTGCCTAAAGTGGTTTCTTCGTTCCATATGAATCAACCTATTATGGTGCCTGTGGCTACAAGTGACCTGGAGGATTCCAGATCCCTGGACGTAGTCAGGGCCTTAAAAATGTATGTAGCCAGGACGGCTAGAATTAGTAAAACAGAGGCTCTGTTTGTCCTGTATGCAGCCAATAAGATTGGCGCTCCTGCTTCGAAGCAGACTATTGCTCGCTGGATCTGTAATACGATTCAGCAGGCTCACTCTACGGCTGGATTGCCGGTACCAAATTCGGTTAAGGCCCATTCCACTAGGAAGGTGGGCTCTTCTTGGGCGGCTGCCCGAGGCGTCTCGGCATTACAACTTTGCCGAGCGGCGACTTGGTCGGGGTCAAACACTTTTGCTAAATTCTACAAGTTTGATACCCTGGCTGATGAGGACCTAGCGTTTGCTCAGTCGGTGCTGCAGAGTCATACGCACTCTCCCGCCCGATTGGATGCTTTGGTATAAACCCCATGGTCCTTACGGAGTCCCCAGCATCCTCTAGGACGTAAGAGAAAATAAGATTTTAAACCTACCGGTAAATCTATTTCTCCTAGTCCGTAGAGGATGCTGCGCGCCCGTCCCAGTGCGGAAACTCTGCAAGACTTGTATATAGTTATGTTACAGTTGACATCGGTCTTGGACCGTTACTGTCGTTTGTTCATACTGTTAACTGGTTATGTATGTTCCAGGTTACATGGTATGATTGGTGTGGGCTGGTATGAATCTTGCCCTTTGATTGCTAATTCCTGCCTTGTATTGTCCATCTCCTCTGGGCACAGTTCTCTAACTGAGGTCTGGAGGAGGGGCATAGAGGGAGGAGCCAGTGCACACCCATAGTCAAAGTTCTTTTTAGGTGCCCTATATCCTGCGGAGCCCGTCTATACCCCATGGTCCTTACGGAGTCCTCAGCATCCTCTACGGACTAGGAGAAATAGATTTACCGGTAGGTTTAAAATCTTATTTTAACGTTTTATGACCACCCGCATGGCCCATGAAGGAGGAGGAGTGAGCCCATGTAAGAAGTTTCTTGCGTAGATTTGGTGCAACTAATATTTTTCCAGGAGGAGGAAGTGGAGAGGTATTAGTTGCTGAGAAAGAGGTTGACTCCAAGATAAATTGTTCTTTTGAACGATCAGAGGTTTTTTTTATAACTTAGGGAACGGGATAATGCATCTGCCTTTTTGTTGAGGGAACCTGGTCGATAACTAAGTTTAAAGTTAAAACGGGTAAAGAAGAGTGCCCATCTTGCTTGGTGTGGGTTCAGACATCGAGCTGACTGTAGATATAGGAGGTTCTTGTGATCCGTGGTTACAGAGATTGGATGCTGGTCTCCTTCCAACAAATACCTCCACTCCTCAAAGGCTAACTTAATTGCTAGTAATTCTTGTTCCCCAATAGCATAATTCTGTTCGGCGGGAGAAAATCTTTGTGAGAAGAATGCACAGGGATGGACCTTTTTGTCCGCGAAGAGCTGGGACAATACTGCTCCTACTCCTACTGTGGAGTCATCAACCTCCACCAGGAACGGGCGGCTGAGATCAGGTTGACGAAGGACAGGAGCGGTCATGAAGGCTTCCTTTAAGGATGAAAAGGCTTCCAAAGCCTCCGGAGACCACTTGGCAGGATCTGCTTCTTTCCTAGTTAATGTGGTAATGGGGGCTATGACAGAAGAATAATTCTGAATGAATCTTCGGTAGAAGTTAGCAAATACCAGGAAACGTTGAACCCCCTTAAGGGTAGCTGGAAGCGACCAATCCTGGATCGCCTGGACTTTAGCGGGGTCCATCTGTAACTTCTGTCCCGAGAGGATGTAACCGAGGAATGGAATCGTGGGTACTTCGAAGGTGCACTTCTCTAATTTACAGAATAATTGATTCCTCCGTAAACGAGTTAGAACCTCCTTGACTTGTTCTCGATGGGTCTTCAGATCCCTAGAAAAGATGAGGATGTCATCCAAATACACTACCAAGCAGTCATAGAGGAGGTCTCTGAAAATTTCGTTAACGAACTCTTGAAAGACAGCTGGAGCGTTACACAGTCCGAAAGGCATTACCAGGTATTTGTAATACCCATCGCAGGTATTAAATGCCGTCTTCCATTCGTCACCTGGGCGAATACGTATAAGGTTGTAGGCCCCCTGTAAGTCCAATTTGGAAAAAACAGTAGCTCCTTTAACATGGTCGAATAGTTCTGGAATTAGAGGCAACGGATATCTGTTCTTAATTGTTATGTCGTTGAGACCTCTATAGTAAATACAGGGCCGCAGACCCCCATCCTTCTTTTTGACAAAGAAAAACCCTGCCCCGGCCGGAGAGGTGAAAGACCTGATGAAACCTTTATCCAAATTCTCCCGGATATACTCCGACATGGCCTGTGGCTCAGGGAGTGAGAGAGGGTAGGTTCGACCTCGGGTAGGAGTCTTGCCTGGTACCAGATCAATGGGACAATCCCAAGTGCGATGCGGAGGTAAGGTGTCTGCCCCTTGCTTACTGAAAACATCTTGTAAGGCCTGGTATTCCACAGGAAGGCTGGAAGGGCTGGAAGAACAGAGTGGTCTTACTGAGGGTAAACAGTTCTGGAAGCAGTCTCGTCCCCAAGAAAGAACATCCATGGTTTGCCAGTCTATGTGGGGATTGTGTTTTATTAACCATGGAAATCCTAGGATCAGTTCGTGAGAGGCTTTAGGAATTACAAGGAAAGAGATATTTTCCGAATGAAGAACTCCGACCTTCATCTTGAGAGGAACCGTACGAAAGGATATGATTCCCTCAGGAATATGACTTCCATCCACCGCAGTAATTGAAATGGTACGATCCAAACGGACTGTTTGTATTCCAGATGTTTAACCAGAGCTGATGTAATGAAACTTTCGGCGACTCCGGAGTCGAGTAGTGCAGGGATGAGAAGAAGAAGGGAGCTCCAGGTGAGTTAACAAGACAGACTATTTCTTGGCAAGTAATTCTGAGAATTCTCCTAGCTTGACCTCTCCGGCACAGGCTAGGAGCAGGCGTTTCCCGGACGTTGACTGCAGGATTTAACAAAATGATGAGATGCACCACAATACAGGCATAGGTTCCTTTGTTGCCGTCTCTGACGTTCTTCGTTGGAGAGACGGGAACGATTGATCTGCATGGGTTCTTCGGCAGTAGGTGATGATGGTCTTGGCGGAAAAACGACTCGAGGCTTAGGACGATCTGACCGTGATCTCTCCATACAGCGTTCTCTGTACCTCAGGTATAACTTATTGCACAAGGAAATTAACTTATCCAATTTATCGGGTACGTCCTGAGTTGCGAGGTCATCTTTGATCTTTTCGGAGAGACCACTCCAGAAAGCTGCAATGAGAACCTCCTCATTCCAGTTCAGCTCTGAGGAGAGTGTACGAAACTAGATCACGTACTGACTGACCGTACGTACGTACGTACGTACGTACGTACGTACGTACGTGTGCCCTGACGCAGGCGCAGGATCTCCAATGAAGCGGCAGAAGGCCTGCCCGGTTCGTTGAAGATTCTTCGAAAGGTGGCCACGAACTCTGAATAGTTAGACAGGATGGGATCCGTCTTCTCCCACAAAGGTGAAGCCCATTCCAATGCTTGCCCAGTAAGCAAAGAAATTATATAGGCTACCTTGGTTCGTGCTGATGAGAAGTTGGCCGACTGTAGTTCAAACTGGATTTCACACTGGTTGAGAAACCCGCGGCAATGTTTTGGGTTCCCATCGAACTTACTGGGTGATGGCAAATGTAACTGTGGAAGTGGTACTAGTGCAGGAGGAAGCGGGACCGGGGGGGGGGGGGGGCTAATGTGGGAGCGGCCGTAGATACTTGAGGGGCCGTCATGGCAACACAGAGAGAATCGAGACGTTCGGACATATTCTGCATGAACTGCACAATTTGAGACTGTGTGGCCTCCTGCTTACTCAAGCGAGACCAGATATCTGCAGTTGAATCACCTCCTGAGGCCCGATCACCCGTCGAATCCATGTGGCCTGTGCTTACTGTCACGCCTAGCAAGGTTTGAGGATCCGGCAGCTGAGACTTGCCCAAGGAAGTAGTTGTCTGTGGATGAATAAGGCGAGGAGGTTGGATATAGTTCCTTCTCATGGGACAAGGGCAATGCAGAAGGCAGGTGGAGCTAAGAGTCAGTGAGCTGTAGTTCTTGAGAATGAGGCTGAGGTAAAGAACTGTGGCTTGTGAATGATGACTTAAAGACGTAGTTGTAGACAAAGAACTGTGGGTTGTGGCTTGAAAGACGAGGCTGTAGGTAATGAACTGCGGACTGTGGATGGTGGTTAAAGACGTGGCTGGAGACAAAGAACTGAGGATTATGACTTGAAAGACGAGGCTGTAGATAATGTACTGCGGACTGTGGACGGTGGTTCAGAGACGTGGCTGTAGACAAAGATCTGCGGACTGTGGCACGAAAGACACTGCAGAAAGCCCGGGGCCGTCCGTGCCCAAAGGGTCTTACTGGATCAGTGTTTCCAGGAGCACTTCCACAGGCAGCAGTAGGTTAGGACCAGCTAAGCAGGGTTAGGAGTAACCAGAATACGGCAAGAATCCCTGGAGCACAGGGCTAAAGCACCTACAACAGGGTTGTAACTTGAAGCACTGGCCTCCCTGTCATAAACCAGCCCGCTGTTATAAGGAGAACTCTCCCTGGATTGGCTGGAAGGGACAGGAAGCCAAAACTATGCCTCAAACTTTGGTCTCCAACATGGCGACGCCCAGTAATGCAGACCTCCCTGTAAGGCCACACAGTACACTGCCCCTGGTCTCCTAGCAACCGCCCTGGCAAGGAGAGACCCGCTGCAGTGGCGTCCCACCGCCACGAGCGGACCCCCTCACCACAGCTACCGCTGCCCACGGACCCGGTGCGGCAGCCCTCCGCCGCTGCTACCCACAAGCCGCCTGCAAAGCCAGCCCCGCAGCCCCAGCGTACCGGTAAGACCCCGGACGCTGACAGTTGATAAATGAGCCCCTGCATTTCTTAACGGTTTTGAATTAAACTGTGATAGAGTTAATTCTAAAATTCTAAATAATGGTTTTGTTCAAATTATGCTGATATTTACAGATGAGGATTTGTCTTTAAGGCTCATATCCTCAGATATTTTCTCAGAGTTACTTAGTTTTAATTCTCACATATTTCTCAGCAAAATTTCAATGAGCCATTGTTCGCAGGTGCACAATATATGTTGCATTGGAATACAGCTGCATGTTCTTTCTCAAGGATAACAGAATAGTTTCAAAATTAGTAATTTGCTTTTTAATAAATTAGACAATACTGCCCCCTGCTGTTAATACAAAACTGAGCTTAAAGTTTGTATGTGACATTGATATTATGATTGGAAATAATTTGCAAATGCTCAGAATATAAAATGACGCCTACTCAGAAAAGCTTTATAAACCCCAGATAGCCTGGTTGATTGACACTTAACCGTTTACAGCTGGGTAGTGAATGATATGTCGTCTGATCTGGTAGATTGGACTGATATATCACTCATATCAGCGCATAGTGTGCAGTGTGTATGCCCGATATGGACATGCCAGCAATCACTAGTGATGTCAGGTTTGCTGTGCAGCACATCAATCCGCCGGATCATATGACAAATCGCTCAGCAACTAAAGCAATTTAAACAACTAAAGTGTTAATGAACAGAGTAACTAAAATGCAGAAATCATACTGTAAAGGTTTTTTCAGGGCAGCTCCATGATTTTCTAACTTTTATCATCATCTAATGGCTTTCTTTATCAATAATGGGTATTTAGTTTCCTTACATCAACATTTCAGTGATTAATGTGCCATAGCAATAACTGATAAAGCTGATATGTTTCTTCAAAATACAACCTTCAAACTGCAATTGGTCCAAGGAAACCCAACAACAGATTGTAATTTGCTATACAGCTTGTTAAATGAATTGTGCAAAGGAAAGCATATGGTACTATAATGTCTGTGATATTGTGAAGAATGGTTGTAAAGCTAGGGTTGGGTATGGGTGACCAGCATTTGGGATCCCACCCGGCCACCATACCAACGCCGGGATCCCAAGGTTTAGATTGCCGGCGAGGGGAAGCGTAACGAAGCCCCTTGCGGGCTCGCTACTCTCTCCACAGGTTCTATTCCCACTCTAGGGGTTTTGTGGACAACCACGAGTGGGAATAGTCCCTATTAGTGGGCATGCCGACTGTCGGGCGTTCAAGTGTTCGGGATTCCAGCATCGGTGATGAGATCTGCGGTCACATAGCTTCATCCCGTAAAGCTATATAGTATGTAGCAGTCACTGGTTAGAGCATATAATGCAAGTTTTACCGGTTCTAGAACTCCCTGGGGTTATGGTCCGGGAACATGGAAACATGATAAAATACAAGTTATATAGGAGATCTAACTTTGTTACATCCCAAGCTCAGTGATCTAGGGGAATATTTATTAAAGCTTTGCGAGATATAAAGTGGAGAGTTAAATTACCAACCAAACAGATCCAAACTGTGATTTTCAAACCATAGGGGCATATTTATTAAAGCTTGGAAAGAGACAAAGTGGAGAGAGATTAAGGGGTAGATTTCTTATGTACGGTGAAATGATAAAGTGGAAGGTGATAACGCTCCAGCCACTCAGCTCCTAACTGTCATTTTTCAAACTCAGCCTGTGACATGGCAGTAAGGATCTGATTGGCTGGTCCTTTATCACCTTCCACTTTATCACTTCACCGAGCTTAATAAATCTGCCCCTAAGTACTAACCACTCAGCTCCTGTAATTTTTCAAACACAGCCTGTAAAATGACAGACGTTGATTGGTTGATACTTTATCTCTCTCTCTCTCTCTCTCTGCTTTATCTCTCTCCAAAGTTTGATAAATCTCCCCCTTAGCATCCAATAAGGTAGATCATTGAAATGAGTGGCATATATTTCCTGCTGAAATAATTATTTTTTCGGTACGGGGAACTTATGAGACTTGCTTATGAGACATGCTTACTGCATGGATGCTTATGAGACATGCTTACTGCATGGATGCTTTAAATCAAAGAAACATTTTCCTTTTATACATTTGCAGCTAAAGGTGTCAGATCTTTGCCATTCACAACTGGAAATATTAATGGTACTGTAGTTCAGCACAAATGTATTTTTAAATTGAGGCTCAAATTGGCATTTAAATTCTGTCAGCCAATCATGAACTTTAGTGTCAGGCACTGGTACATTTTATTGACTAATACTGCACTGATGCATTACTGTGATTTACCATCTGCTTGATTGATTACAATACCCAAAAATGGGCAGTTAGGTTAAAGGTTTGAATGTTACCTCAAAATGAGTATTGTTGGTGTTAGTACTGTATTACTTGGTGTATGGCAGTCAACAATTGTACTTACATGTATCATCATTATTATTTATTATTAGTATTAATGTTAATAATAATAATAATAATACTGTTATGTTTTATTAATTTTATTCCTTACAGGATACGTCTAGTACTTGGAATAGTGATGTTAGTCTGAGTCTTCCTTGAAGGAGGATGAAAAATCAAATATGTGTATTTTATGGCCGTAATTACGTTTTACAATGAGGAAGTTGACTTAGCAAAACTGTTAAGTCTGATTGGCTACATTCTAGCATATATATTTGCTAAAGCTAACAGTACACAATTATGTGTGATGTAGAGTCACACAAACCAAGCACCTCTCCACTTGTGACTGAAGGGATATTATTCACTTGTAATGTGCAGTGTACTCATGTAGACAAAATTCAGACAGGGTGTGTTGACTGACGTGATAGACGCACTGGTAAAGTGATAATTGGGAGATATGTTTGTCCCAGGCTTCTGGCATATGTATTTTAAAATCGCAGGGAGAAGTTTGTGGTTGCTCTGCCGGTAGAGTTTGGGCTTTTGGTAAAAGCCATATAAGGGTTCCTGGGGTGTTGATGTGAGAGAGAAGTGAGGGCTCCATCCACAAGGTCTATTTTGGGTCTTTAGGGGGACATGTACTAAGCAGTGATAAAAGTGGAGAAGTGAGCCAGTGGAGAAGTTGCAGATTGGCAACCAATCAGCATTGACGTAACATTTATAATTTGGATACTTTAAACATATACAGAGCAGCTGATTGGTTGCCATGGCCAACTTCTCCACTTGCTCTTTTCTCCACTTTTATCACTGCTTAGTACATGTCCCCCATAGGCCTTCAGCCTGAGAGCAGGCTAATTACTGCCTGCACCTGTAAGAGGCTGTTAAAAGCTGTGTCAGGGCTTGGCTCAGGGTCTCACTACCTGGGCAAACAGGCAGCAGGCCTGTTATGAGACACTTTGATTTACTGACTGTAAGTACTCTGCCTGTGTTTGTGGTAGGGGCATTAGACCCTACTACCCTGAGACAGGTAATCTGTTATGACGTTACCAGGGTTTCACAACTGCGCCTGTATGAAAATGATGTTAATATTATGAAAAAAGGGGGGACAGTAAATGGGATATAAATGTTTAATCTACTAATATAAGTATTACAAAGCCATAATTTGCATACATGCAAACTAGTGAAGAAAAAGAAATAAGTAAATAGAGTAAAATAGTAATACTACAGGTAAATTCAAACAAAATAAATATAAATAATAAATGATATGGTATAGGGTAGGTCAAATTAAAATTCTGAGTCCAAAGTCTAGTGTAAATAGAGTGTGGCGTCCCACCTCTTTAATCACACTGATGTGGTTCTGTACTAAGTGGAATGATACAACACAGTGGGAATGGAAGCTCTAATAATGAATTGGAACTTGGGGTTGGAGAGTCCGTTACAGATGTTAAAAGTTCTCCTCTTTTCAGAGGCAGGTTCTGGTCCGGTCGCGGTAACTGTCCGCCGTGAACCCCCCCTCTTACGGAGCTGTTACCTTATCTCCCTAAGGTAACAGCTCCGTAAGAGGGGGGGTTCACGGCGGACAGTCCCCTTGTGGGTCCCGAAGCCAGTGCTACCTTCCCCCCAGAGACGTGACCGCATCCCTCGGACCCAGCGGGCGGTGGACATCTGTGGATACAGGCGCCTCCCGCCGTCCATGGCAGAGGTGACAAGCGGTAAGTCTGGAGCAAATAGTTAACTTATCCCCTGGTCACCTTGTCCCTCCGCTATCCAGTCAGCGGTACCCCTTAGTGTTGTTACGGCTTTAAGTCACTTGAAATAGTGACTCCTAGATCCCTTTCCTCCTCAGTAGTTTCCAGTATAGTGCCATTAATACTATATTAAGCCTTTGGATTTTTGAGACCCAAGTGCATGATTTTGCATTTTTTGGCATTAAACTGTAATTGCCACACTCTCGACTATTCATCTAATCTACCTAAATCCTCAATCATTTGTTTTACCCCTCCTGGTGTGTCTGCTCTGTTGCATACATTTGTGTCATCAGCAAAAAGGCATACATTCCCTTTAATGCCATTTGCAATGTCACCAATAAAGATATTAAAAAGCACTGGTCCAAGTACAGATCCCTGGGGTACTCCACTGGTAACCTATTCCTTCTGTGAATGCACTCCATTTACCACAACTCTGTTTTCTATCCTGCAACCAAGATCTTATCCATTCAATAATCCTAGTATCCAATCCCAAGCTTTCAAGTTTATTTAGCAGTCTGCGATGTGGAACAGTGTCAAAAGCCTTACTAAAGTCTAGATAAGCTATATCCATGGCTCCACCTTTATCCATCACTTTAGTCACACAGTCAAAAAAGTCAATAAGATTTGTTTGATATGATCTCCCCCCAGTGAATCCTGTAAATTGCTGGATTTGAGATAATCTACAACTCTTTCTTTTAAGAGTGTTTCCATCAATTTCCCTACTACTGATGTAAGACTCACTGGTCTGTAGTTGTTTGCCTCTTCCTTGCTTCCACTTCTGTGCAGTGGAACTACGGTCGCTCTCTTCCAGTTCTCTTGAATTACTCCTGTAGGTAATGACTGGTTGAATAATTTTGTTAATGGTGCTACCAGCACCTCTTTAAGCTATTTTAGTATCCTTGGATGTATCCCATCTGGCCTCATAGATTTGTCCACTTTCAGCTTTGAGAGTTCTGTTAGGACCTTCTCCTCTGTAAATTTACTTGTTTCATTTTCCTGAATATCCCTGCAACTTGACTGTGTCCCCTTCCCCTCTCTTTCAGTAGTGAATACTTAGCAAAAATAATGATTAAGATGATCTGCTATTACATTGTCTCCCTCAACAAGACTCCCAGTCTCTGTCTTTAGTTTTATTATTCCGCCTTTTGTGTTTCTCCTTTCGCTTATATACCTAAAAAAGTTTTGCCTCCTTTACCCACTGACTGGGCCATTTTCTCCTCAGCTTGTGCCTTTGCACATCTGATTACCTTCTTAAGGGCCGAACTGACGGGGGAGATTTCCCCAAAGATGTGTGCTGAGCGGTCTAGCACAGACCGCTCAGCACACATCTCTCCCCCCGCTCAGCACAGCGCAATGTGCTGAGCGAGGGGACAGACAGACATGGGGGGGCGCTCATTTCACCCAGCGGTGAAATGAGCGACCTGCTAGATTGTGCCTGCATGCAAGCCAATCTAGCACCGGCGATAGCAACGCGCAGGACCGCGCATCGCTGTCGCCGGCACCCCTACACACGGAGCAATGGTCAGCTAATTTCTAAGCGATGTAGTCAGATTGCTTAGAAATTAGCTGAACATCGCTCCGTGTGTACCCCCCTTTAGTCTCCTTCTGTCTAACAAGATATGTCTTTGGGGTCTATTTACTAAGCCTTAGATGGAGATAATAAATCATCTGATAAATTTTGCCGTTATTGGCACATTTTTCTCATTACTATATGCCAGTTATTAATAATATATAATATATATATATGGTATTATAAAAGTCTCCACTGTAACCTGTCACTGGCGTCCCAGTGCAGGATTGGTTTTTCCTGGTGTGTTTTGCCCGTTAGCACGGGGTTATAGTTACCCTTTCCTGGGAATGTCCTCCGTTTTAGCACTATAGCACAAGTGCACAGATAGATTTTAGGTATGTACCTTTCGGAGTTCCCGGCTCATGGGCAGCGTTTAGAAGCACACAGTCAGCAGTAGTAGAAGTGGAGACTTTCACAGGTTATCGGCACTACACTCGGCAGCGTTTAGGAGGCTCCAGTTGGAGTGAGCCGTGGGTGTAGATGTCCTCAGTGAATACGTGCACTGTGAGCAACAGCCAGACACATTGGATGCGGCAAGAGGTGATCAGCAGGACCGGCACAGCTGAGAGCAGCGGACACGGCGAATGCGGCCGGAGCTGCAATCAGCGGCTGTGAGCGGCGGTCAGACACATGGAATGCGGCAAGTGGTGAGCAGCAGGACCGGCACAGCTGAGAACGGCAGACACGGCAGATGCAGCCAGAGATGACAAACATCTGCCGTGTCTGCCGTTCTCAGCTGTGCCGGTCCTGCTGCTCACCACTTGCCGCATTCCATGTGTCTGACCGCCGCTCACAGCCGCTGATTGCAGCTCCGGCCGCATTCGCCGTGTCCGCTGCTCTCAGCTGTGCCGGTCCTGCTGATCACCTCTTGCCGCATCCAATGTGTCTGGCTGTTGCTCACAGTGCACGTATTCACTGAGGACATCTACACCCACGGCTCACTCCAACTGGAGCCTCCTAAACGCTGCCGAGTGTAGTGCCGATAACCTGTGAAAGTCTCCACTTCTACTACTGCTGACTGTGTGCTTCTAAACGCTGCCCATGAGCCGGGAACTCCGAAAGGTACATACCTAAAATCTATCTGTGCACTTGTGCTATAGTGCTAAAACGGAGGACATTCCCAGGAAAGGGTAACTATAACCCCGTGCTAACGGGCAAAACACACCAGGAAAAACCAATCCTGCACTGGGACGCCAGTGACAGGTTACAGTGGAGACTTTTATAATACCATATATATATTATATATTATTAATAACTGGCATATAGTAATGAGAAAAATGTGCCAATAACAGCAAAATTTATCAGACGATTTATGGTTCTAATTAAATTGGTTACCTTTGTATAAAACACGGGTCTAACCAATTAAATAAAAGCGGCTGTATATTATTACACCAATGTATTAAATAAGGAATGCATTCCGGTTGAAATGTACTAACAATCAAGCAGTTACATTTTAATTCATGTTTTAACAAATGTATTTATTTAAGTGTAATGTGAATTGATTATAGTAAAAGAATATAATTTAACAAGTCTCTTGGTTATTAAGTAAAGGCAAACACTCACCTGATATCACTTTATTGGGAGTCACTAAGCGCACAGACACATCTTTTTTGTATTTCATTATAATTACAGGCCCTTGCAAGGCCTAGTCTGTGCAGCTGGTGTTCACCCAATTTAAGTGAATTAATTTAATTCAGTATTTGCGCCTGGGATTTGGGTGTCTAAGACATCCACCTGTTGTTTCTTTTGTCTTTAGATGGAGATAAAGCCCACCGAGATAAATTACAAGCCAACCAGCTCCTAACTGTCATTTTTCAAACCCAGCCTGTGACATGGTAGTTAGGAGCTGATTGGCTGGTACTTTATCTCCGTCCACTGTTTCTCCATTCAAGGCTTAGCAAATAGAACCCTTAGTCTTATATTTCCTAAAGGCCATCTTTTTTGCTTTCACAATACAGTATTTGCTACTTCTTTCACAAACCACACTGGCTTCCTTTTCCTTGTGTTTTTCCTAACACTTTTGATACAAAGATATGTTGCCTTTACTATTGCACTTTTTAATTTGAGTTTGATAGCGGGAACATGAGTTTGATGAATGACTGTCTCCATACTACAGCATAGGTATGGCGGACAAGTTCGGAGAAGAAAGGAAAGCTGGCATTACCAATGTGCTAAATAGCTCCGATACGTGGATTTTACAGTTTAATCCTATACATAATTAGAGACTCATGGGTAAATGTATGATTCTTCTATATGGGGGAGAAGTGATATTACTGCACGTTATGTGCATTGATACGGCTTCCCCCCCATATAAAATTAATCAGCACAGTCTGATCCTAGCTGCATCGCATTGTGACTAAGATGCATTTTTTTCAGCAAAAGGGATGCAAAAAAAGATCCCCAAAGCTTTCTGAGTCTCACGAGACCTGTTGCGCTGAGAGGGACTGTTTTGCACGACTGCAGCAATGATGTATGAGGACACATCTGTAGGGATAAGTGGAACACTAGATAAGGGAGCATTAAACATACCTGTTACCTAGTGCCTACTATGACCTTAACCCATACTTGCCTACCCTCCCGGAAGCTGCGGGAGGCTCACGATTTTTCAGGTAATCCCTGCAGGGTAGATGACTTTCCCGCATAACCCCACCCGCTTCCTAGTGAAGTGGGCAGGATAAGGATAAAATGAATACACTGTTGGCAGCTGTCTAAAGGGGCGGGGCTAATCATGTCATTTAGCACCACCCCCTACCTGCGGTACAGCGAATTGTGGTAATTTCTTCCTCTTGGGGTTGAGGCCTAATGCTATCACAGTTTACCACCCCACCCCCCGAAGTTGTCTGCTGCGTCTCCTCTCCGGGCTTCTCCCGGAGAGGAGATGTAACAGGTAGGCAATTATGCCTTAACGCTGGTGTGGTACAGAGGCATGCTGGCCCAGAGGGCAGGGCGCCATGTGCCCCCGGGACCATGCTACTGCCAAGGGTCATGGGCCGGCCACCACCTTCCACTACACCAGCGGTGGCCATCCCGCGGCTCTCGAGCCCATGCGGCTCTTTCTATCTCCGCATGCAGCTCGTAATCTCCGGCGGCGCCTACCGCTGCCCTAGTCTGCAGTGCCTGGCGCCGGCCCGTGATCCAATCGGAGCTCGCAGGCTGACAGCCAATCAGGAGTCTTAGCTGCCGGTCAGCAAACTCTGATTGGCTCATGGGCTGGCGCCTAATTAGAGAGAATCTGGCACTGTGGGCATATCTGGCACTGGGGGGACATATGTTTCTGGCACTGGGGGCATATCTGGCACTGGGGCCATATCTTGCACTGGGGGGACATGTGTTTCTGGCACTGGGGGCATATCTGGCACTGGAGAGACATGTAGCTGACAGTGGGGGCATATTTGGCACTGGGAGCATATCTGGCACTGGGGAGACATGTGTATCTGGCACTGGGAGCATATTTGGCACTTGGGGCATATCTGGCACTGGGGAGACATGTATCTGGCACTAAGGGGCATATCTGGCACTGGGGGAACGTGTATCTGGCTCTGTGGGCATATCTGGCACTGGGGGGACATGTGTATCTGGCACTGGGGGCATATCTGGCACTGGGGGGACATGTGTATCTTACACTGGGGGCATATCTGGCACTGGGGAGATGTGTATCTGGCAGTGGGGTCATATCTGGCACTGGGGAGATGTGTATTTGGCAGTGGGGGCATACAGTCGGGTCCATAAATATTGGGATATAGACACAAGTCTCATATTTTGGGTTCTGTACACCACCACAATGGATTTGAAATTAAACAAACAAGATGTGCTTTAATTGCAGACTTTGCGCTTTAATTTGAGGGTATTTACATCCAAATCAGGTGAACGGTGTAGGATTTACAACGGTTTCTATATGTCCTTCCCACTTTTTAAGGGACCAAAAGTAATGGGACAATCGACTCAAAAGCTATTTCATGGACAGGAGTGGGCTATTCCCTCACTATTTAATAATCAATGAAACAAGTAAAAGGTCTGGAGTAGATTCCAGGTGTGACATTTGCATGTGGAATCTGTTGCTGTCGACTCTCAATATGAGATCCAAAGAGCTGCCACTATCAGTGAAGTAAGCCATCACTAGGCTGAAAAATCAAAACAAACCCATCCGAGAGATAGCAAAAACATTAGGTGTGGCCAAATCAACTGTTTGGAACATTCTTAAAAAGAAAGAACGCATCGGAGAGCTCAGCAACACCAAAAGACCCGGAAGACCACGGAAAACAACTGTGGTGGATGACATAAGAATTATTTCCCTGGTGAAGAAAAACCCCTTCACAACAGTTGCCCAGATCAAGAACACTCTCCAGGAGGTAGGTGTATATGTGTCAAAGTCAATAATCAAGAGAAGACTTCACAAGAGTGAATATAGAGGGTTCACCACAAAATGTAAACCATTGGTAAGCCACAAAAACAGGAAGACCAGATTAGAGTTTGCCAAACAACATCTAAAAAAGCCTTTACAGTTCTGCAACAACATCCTATGGACAGATGAGACAAATATCAACTTGTACCAAAGTGATGGGAAGAGAAGAGTATGGAGAAGGAAAGGAAAACATACCACCTCATCAGTGAACCATGGTGGTGGTAGTGTCATGGCGTGGGCATGTATGGCTGCCAATGGAACTGGTTCCCTTGTATTTTTTGATAATGTGACTGCTGACAACAGCAGCAGGATGAATTCTGAAGTGTTTCGGGCAATATTATCTGCTCATATTCAGTCAAATGCTTCAGAACTCATTGGACGGCGCTTCACAGTGCAGATGGACAATGATCCAAAGCATACTGTGAAAGCAACTAAAGCGTTTTTTAAGGCAAATAAGTGGAATGTTATGCAATGGCCAAGTCAATCACCTGACCTGAATCCGATTGAGCATGCATTTCACTTGATGAAGACAAAACTGAAGGGAAAATGCCCCAAGGACAAGCAGGAACTGAAGACATTTGCAGTAGAGGCCTGGCAGAGCATCACCAGGGATGAAACCCAGCATCTGGTGATGTCTATGCATTCCAGACTTCAGGCTGTAATTGACTGCAAAGGATTTGCAACAAAGTATTAAAAAGTGAAAGTTTGATTTAGGATTGTTTAGTTTGTCCCATTACTTTTGGTCCCTTAAAAAGTGAGAGGCACATATAGAAACCGTTGTAATTCCTACACCGTTCACCTGATTTGGATGTAAATACCCTTAAATTAAAGTGGAAAGTCTGCAGTTAAAGCACAACTTGTTTGTATAATTTCAAATCCATTGTGGTGGTGTATAGAGCCCAAAATATGAGAATTGTGAGGATGTCACAGTATTTATGGACCTGACTGTATCTGGCACTATGGGGACATATATGTACCTAGGACTGTGGGGGCATATATGTATCTGGCACTGTGGAGGAATATATGTATCTGGCACTGTGGAGGAATTTATGTATCTGGCACTGTGGGGACATATATGTATCTGGCACTGTGGGGGCATATATGTATTTGGCACTGTACAACATGACTAAAAATGGGGTTATGACACAAGGTCATACTCCTACAAACGTCAAACCGAAAGGTGTGTACATAAAAATGGGGTGTGGCTTTGTGACAACTATGCCACCCCCCCCCCCCATCTTTGCTCACGCTTGCCCTTGACTACAGATCTTTTCTGGCTCTTTGCCACTGACTGGTTGGCCACCCCTGCACTACACAGCTCTGCTGAAGCCGCGGCCACACTGACAAATTTATAACAAAATATCTTTGGGATGATTTACACCAGGCCTAATTTTGTTTTATTAATATTTTTTAAACAAAAAACCTCCATTTAAGATGGCGCCATTACTTATGGCCCAGTGCTCTGGACTTGCCCCCAGGCTAAAAGTTGCCAGCCAGCCCCTGGTGTGGTACCATAGTGTCTGTGACGCCACTCCTTTTAAAAAAAAAATGAAAAATTACAGCTGGAGCCATGGTCATTGATCGTGGCTACATTGCAGACGGGGGCGCCCGGCATGCCTGGGCACGTCTAGGCACACCATCGAGCACACCAAGACACTCCCATTCACTTTGAATGAGGCGTGTGCGTCTACGATGAACGCGCGTCCCTTTTGTGCCTGGGAGTTCGCCTCGCTGGGCGCAGATGGAGCAACAATTAGCGTGGCTCCATCTGTATCACGATTAGTGACCACACGTTTCGTTTTTTTTTTTTCATAAGGCCTTCCTAACAATGTGGCACACATTCAATAGTTTTTGTGTTTTTCTGTTTATTTATTTTATGTTTATTTTCGTTTGGGGTGAAATGGACCCCATAGTATATTCCATGTAATATAAATATTTTTCTTTTTTTTTGTCCTGAACATTTTACCTGTGGCACTTTCAGCAGTTCCAAGCACCACCCAACGCTATTCAGGACAGCGCAAGAGATGTTACATTTGTCCCAGATCAAAGGACAAGAAAACCAAATTAATCTGTAATGAGTGCAGTAAGCTTGTGTGCGAATAGCAGGGCAAATGGTTGTGCAACCAATGCCAGCAGTAAAAGTTAGGCCTACAGTGATGTAAAATAATCAGAAACTCACACATGAAGTGTTGTGCATTATTATATGGATTTTGTAATACATTTTCTGTATCTGCTTCTATATAGGCTATTTGAAAGCCCCTAAGACAAATACGCCTCTGTTTGTCGAGATTTGTGTACAAACAGTTGTATAATACCATTTGGAGAACAAAATATTGTCCAGTGATGGGGAACCTTTGGCACTCCTTGTTTAATTAAACATACCAGCATGCCCTGCTCCAGTTTTGCTATTTGGCCATGCTAGAACTGTAGCAGGGAATGCTAGGATGCATATACTGCAGTTCAACAACAGCTGGAGTGCCAAAGGTTCCCCATCACTGTTAAATACAGTAAACAGTGTTTTTATTCTGGTGGTATAGGGGGTCATTCCGAGTTGTTCGCTCGTTGCCGATTTTCGCAATGGAGCGATTAAGGCAAAAATGCCCATGCGCATGATACGCAGCGCGCATGCACTAAGTATTTTAGCACAAAACTTAGTAGATTTACTCACGTCCGAACAAAGAATTTTCATCGTTGAAGTGATCGGAGTGTGATTGACAGGATGTGGGTGTTTCTGGGCGGAAACTGACCGAAACTGACCGTTTTCTGGGAGTGTGCGGAAAAACGCAGGCGTGCCAGGATAAAACGCGGGAGTGTCTGGAGAAACGGGGGAGTGGCTGGCCGAACGCAGGGCGTGTTTGTGACATCAAACCAGGAACGAAACGGGCTGAGCTGATCGCAGTGCAGGAGTAAGTCTCGAGCTACTCAGAAACTGCTAAGAATTATTTATTCGCAATTCTGCTACTCTTTCGTTTGCTATTCTGCTATGCTAAGATACACTCCCAATGGGCGGCGGCCTAGCGTGCGCAATGCTGCTAAAAGCAGCTAGCGAGAGAACAACTCGGAATGACCCCCATAGTACGTTTTTTACCATGGGGTCAATTTGACCCCGTGGTACTGTCAATGTAACTTTTTACATGGTAACAGAGCAGGGTTAAGCTGGCTTTGATATGTATCCATCATTTACCAACATTTGCCTGTTTTATGTTCTAACTTATACTATATTTTCAACACTACCAGAAAAAACAGGAGGTTGTTGTACCTCCATTGTGGTTCTTATTTAGGACTTATTTCATGGTATCTGCAGATCACATGATCTTCACTAATACTCTGTAACATCCAAATTAGACTAATAAGAAATTGGGGTTTAAAAGAGCACTCCATTCAATACTTAATGTAGTTGTTCTTTATTTCTTTTAATTAACAGATCATGAGGCCTTTGCTGCTTTAGATTATGCATCCAGGAAATGAGACGTTTGGCATTCATGAGAAGATCTATTTATGATACATAATGGTGGGAGTACTACTGTACAGCTAATGTACCGAAGAATGAAGCCACTGTTCATAATAAATGATAGAATGCAAACAATTATGATAAGAGGAGAGTCTTATAGTGTAATGTTTCCAGCATGATAAAGTATATTAGCTCATCCAGATACATTGTGATCTCTTTTTGCTTTAACTAAATTTTGAATTAAGTGCATATAATTACGAGACACGGGCTAAAATATACAGTGTAATCTGTATAGATCCGTTACTGTTGTGTTTATAGTGGAAACATATGTATTCCCGGCGGACGGGATGCCGGCTGTCAGTATCCCGACAGCAGCAATGCCGCCCGCCAGAATGCCGTCAGTGGGGCAAGCAGTACGAGTCCCTTTGCGAGCTTGCTGCGCTCGCCACACTGCGCGCACGGTCATGGACACCCACAGATTGACACCCACGAGTGGGAATAGTCCCTGTGAGCCGGTATTCCGGCTGGCGGCATTGCCGGCTGTCTGCATTCCGGCGTCGGTATCCTGACTGCCGGGATCCCGACAGCCGGCAAATTGATTGCCTCCCGTCTACCATCTGCTGAAGCACTGTAGAATTGTGTGTTTATATATCATTTATTGTTGGAACAGTCTACGAAAGATTTGGGTTTTGTTTTTATCTTGAATTTTCTGGAGATTAAATCAGAGATAGAGTCAAGAGAAAATGGGATAAAATTATGACAAGACTTCTTTAATCTCTTCATGAGATTCGGGAGTCACTGATTTGTGTCTGTCATTGTTGTAATCAGGGCTGTTTACACCTCGGTTTTTGACCATGCACGCTGCACCAACATATCACGGCCACCACAGGGAAAAAAAAAAATTTCCACCATATTAAGCCATACACAGTAATGCCCCTGCACCATATTATGTCACACACTGCAATGCCCTTGATACATGTTGCCCTACAGTAAAGATTCAAATTACTTTTAAATGACCTGGTTGCCAAGGGTTACACGCGCTAGGTGTCATGCTGGTTGCCAGGCGTTTCATGCTCTTGGAACCATGCTGGTTGCCAGGGGTTTCATGCTCTGGGTTCCATGCTGGTTGCCAGGGGTTGCATGGTCTGGGTTGCATGCTCTGGGATCCATGCTGGTTGCCAGGGGTTTCATGCTCTGGGTTCCATGCTGGTTGCCAGGGGTTGCATGCTCTGGGATCCATGCTGGTTGCCAGGGGTTTCATGCTCTGGGTTCCATGCTAGTTGCCAGAGGTTGCATGCTCTGGGATCCATGCTGGTTGCCAGGGGTTGCATGCTCTGGGATCCATGCTGGTTGCCAGGGGTTTCATGCTCTGGGATCCATGCTGGTTGCCAGGGGTTGCATGCTCTGGGATCCATGCTGGTTGCCAGGGGTTTCATGCTCTGGGTTCCATGCTGGTTTCCAGGGGTTTCATGCTCTGGGTTCCATGCTGGTTGCCAGGGGTTTCATGCTCTGGGTTCCATGCTGGTTGCCAGGGGTTGCATGCTCTGGGATCCATGCTGGTTGCCAGGGGTTGCATGCTCTGGGATCCATGCTGGCTGCCAGGGGTTTCATGCTCTGGGATCCATGCTGGTTGCCAGGGGTTGCATGCTCTGGGATCCATGCTGGTTGCCAGGGGTTTAATGCTCTGGGTTCCATGCTGGTTGCCAGGGGTTTCATGCTTTAGGACGGGTGTCATGAGCGTTGCCAGGGCTGTGTAATGCTAGTTGCCAGGGATGTGTAATGCTAGTTGCCAGGGCTGGGTAATGCTAGTCGCCAGGGCTGTGTAATGCTAGTTGCCAGGGCTGTGTAGTGCTCATTGTCAGGAGTGTGTACAGTGCCTGCCAGCATCTCCACCTCTCCTCCTCCCACCTGACAGTCAGGTGCTACTGCTGTGTCTCATGGTGCCCCCCTCCTCCCCGTCATTACTACTCTGCTCGGGGGAGGAGTTTTGCATAATGATGCATTTGCATCGTGACGTCACAACGCAAACGTGTCATTACACGAAACTCCGCCCCCGAGCGGAGTAGTAGTGATGGGGAGGAGGGGGAGCACCATGAGACACCTAAAGTGCTGCAGCAGGCGTCCTGTTCGACCGCATGCGTCGCCCACCACAAGGAACGGCACTGGTTGTAATTATGTTTTTCCTAGATATATTTCATGTACGTTTGAATAAATATTTTCATTCCTTATCTCATTGTTTCAGGACACAAAAGCACTAGCTCTGAATGCTGCTGTGGGTTTCAACTCTGTTCATCTCATCAACACATACAGGTGGACTTGACCAAAGAAAAGTTTCCATTAGTTTTACATTTTATATTGACCAATAGTTCTTCTTTATCTTTGTAAAAAGATGCTGAAATTAAGAATGTTATAACTTTATGGTAATATCATTCATCAGTCAGTATGTCTAATTTGTTTTGAGAAATTAGATGCATCTAAAATAAAGGTGTCACACACCAGACCACTAGCTTGGCTCTTCATTGCTGTCTCCGCGCTCAGTCTGCTGTATCTGAAAGGGGTGCTCTCTCTGTCTGTTGTATTGCTGTATCTGAAAAAGGGGTGCTCTGTCTGTTGTATCTGAAAGGGGTGCTCTCTCTGTCTGCGGTATCTGAAAGGGGTGCTCTCTCTGTCTGCTGTATCTGAAAAAGGGGTGCTCTCTCTGTCTTCTGTATCTGAAAGGGGTGCTCGCTCTGTCTGTTGTATCTGAAAGGGGTGCTCTCTCTGCTGTATCTGGAAAAGGGGTGCTCTCTCTGCTGTATCTGAAAGGGATGCTCTGTCTACTGTATCCGAAAGGGGTGCTCTCTCTGCTGTATCTGAAAAAGGGGTGCTCTGTCTGCTGTATCTGAAAAAGGGGTGCTCTGTCTGCTGTATCTGAAAAGGGTGATCTGTCCATCCATCCAGGGGTTCCGCCTCAGTGTAAAATTAAAATAATAAAAGCTAAAAACAAAAACCCTAAAATTATAATTATAAAAAAATAAATATAATTTTTTTGTTTGTGCTGTACCCCAGTGTACTATACAATTTTTATTTTCATAAGTACTGTGACACTGCCAGTCAAACCGCAGCATATTATTTACTACTCATAAACGTATTGTGCGATGCTGTTGGTGAAGCTTAACCACAGTGTGTAATAATATATATTTCGGACTCATTTGTGTGACACTGTAACCGCCAGTGTGGGATATAAAAAAATTATACATATTTTACTCATTTGTGCGACACTGTAACCGCAGTGTGTGATACATAAAATAATATAATTTTCTTTTTCATCCACTAGGGGTCACTGGAGTACTCTTGGGATATGGATGGTGTTTGCAGGACAGGCACTGAATATTTAAATTTAGTAACTTTCCTCCCCTCCATACTCCCAGAGTACCCCAGTGTTTTTTCGGTGCTCACAAGAGTGACAAGCACGAGTGGTTCTTCCTCACATACTTTGATTTTTATACTATTTTTTCTGTTTACTACTTGAGCACATCCCTTCCCAGCTTAGTAAAAAGCTCGGTCAGGGATAGTGCACGCTGCAAGAAGCAGCTATTGGCGTGTCGTCCTCACACAAGGAGCACCCTCACAGCCACAAGCAACTCTGTCTCTGAGCTGCAGGAAAGGCTGGACGGATTTACAGCAGAAGCCCCGTCATAGCCCCTCACTACAGGAGATCAGGTATGTTGGGGACAGGGCGGTCAGCTCAGCTGCCACCCAGCTGTGTGTGGGGAACGTGCTTTGCAGAGAGCTGCTTACATACCCCCCACTTTCCGGCGCCCAGCAGCGCTGTTGCTGGGCGTCCATCACGCTCCACGCCTGCCCGCTCCCCGCTGAATCACGGCCGCGGCTCCCAGCGGCGGTCAGATCACTGCTACCACTGGGCGGCCGTCACCCTCCAGGCTCCATACAGTGCTACCATCTGCGGCTTCCGGCAACGCGGCTCCGATCAGCGCTAGCACTGGCCACCTCACTCCCGGCTCCCTTCACGCCGCTCCCGTCCACTGCACGGAGCTCAAGGAGGGGAGCAGTATATCAGGCAGCGCAGCTGCAGGGGGGGGGGGAGTGAATGCCCATAGCAGCAGCAGCATTATAGGCAAGGCTGCATGGGTTTAATAGGAAGATAGGCTGTTAAGCCTATATTAACAGGGGAGTTACAGGTTATAATGTGTATAGGCATGTATTGATAACCTGAAATGTGATTATGACTGTAAGCATGGCATGGGGGCCATTTTAACCATGCTTCCTGTTTCTCCTTCCAGAACGTTCCTGTCCTACAACACTACTCCACCGGATGGCGCAGGGGTGTTAGTGGGAATTTTGGATCAGGTTTCTTACAGCTGGCCACGTGCACTGCACTTCAGCCGTAGACACACCTTAGTAATTTTACTGAGTCGTGCGAGATGTCTGTCTTTGTCTATTTGTGTTGTCTGTCTGCATAATGAGTAAGGCACCAGCAAAAACAAAAAAGCAGTTTAACTGCAATGTCTGTAAGAGTGTGTTACTAGATGGTTCTACCACATTAGTAGCACAGTATGTTTTGTAAATTCAGCTACAAATACGATTTCTACTCCGGTTTCATCCTGGATCCTCAATGGGCAATATTAGCGGATGTAATGGCTGGGTTGCAACCAGAATTGGCCGCCGCTCGCCACGAACGGGAGGCGGCAAGAGTCTCGGGTGAGACCGCCAGAGATACCAGAAGGGTCTCAGCCTTTGCAAAAGTCCAAGTCCACTTCGGGTAGAAAGGATAATTTTCATTTGTCTTATAATTTACCAGTCTCTGCTATGTTGTGTTTTGACGATTCTATGCCAGACCTCACTGCGCAAGATGAGCACGAGGAAGGCGAATTGGACCAGCAGTCAGTGAGGATATTGACAGCCCGGGCATTGATAATCTCATCAGAGCGGTGCGTCAATCCCTGAAGTTTACAGAGACTGAAGAACCTCTGACAAATGATGAGGTGGTATTTACTAAACGACAGAGATCTCCAGTGTGTTTTCCTTTTTCGGAATCTCTTAATAAGATGTTAATAGAGGCACGGAAGAATCTGGATAAACGGTTTTCTATACCCGTTTCCAGAGTCTGTGACATCTACATGGGAGAATCCGCCAATGGTGGATTCGTCTGTGTCAAAACTTTCTAAAAAATTAACCATTCCAGTACCAACTGCTACTATGCTTCAAGACCCGTCAGAGCGTAAACTAGAAGCTATGCTAAAGTCAATGTATACAGCAGCAGGGGTGTTGCTTAGACCTGGTTTGGTTGGAATTTGGGTAACTAAGGCGCTGATTGTATGGATAACAAAACTCAGGTCCGCCCTACAAGACGATCACCTTATACTTCTCGCTGATCAAATCTATGAAGCTGCTGATTATCTATGTACAGCTTCTACAGACGTCTGTCAGGTCAGTTCTCGCCTTTCAGCGTCACTAGTTACGGCACGACGAGCACTCAGGCTGCATTCTTGGCAGGCAGAGGTCAAGGGAGGAATAGAAGCGTTACCTTACGCTGGCGAGAAGTTGTTTGGTTCTGAATTGGACAAATGGATTTCTGAGGCCACCGGGGGGAGGTCTGTTTTCCTACCATTGCCTCCAACGGTACCTAGACGGAAATAGACTGGACCAGCGTTCAACCGTGGTAGAGGAACAACCACACCTGGTAGACATGGTAGAGGACGTGGTTTTCAACAAACCACCACCCGTCGTCAGGACGCTAAGGTCACCGACAAGCCAGTGGCATGACGGGCTCCCTGCCCATCTCGGATCTTCAGTTGTGGTGACACGCCTTCAGACGTTCCATTTGGCGTGGTTCCAGACATCCACAGATGGGTGGATCCGCAATTTAGTGTTAAAAGGTTACAAAATAGAGTTCGACTGTCTCCCACCTGTCACGATCTAGGTAATTCCTTATCAGTATTTACCTTCCAAATGCCTCCTGAGACTGTCCCAGTGTTCCAAGCCTGGATTCCATCTGCACTGTCTGTGTGCAGCACGCTGCCTCTCATTGTCTCAAATCTCTTTACTGTGATTCTGGCAGCTTCATGGTTAAAGCTCACATTCAAGTTACAAACAATCTTTCCCTCCAAAAGCTACCATGGGCGCAGCCATGTTTTCCTAATCACATGTTACCTTTCAGCCTATCAGCTGCACTCTGCTCTCAGCCTGATTACACAGCAGCTGCACTCTGGTCTCTGGTTAATCAGCCAGCCAATCCCTGCTTCCCAGCAGGTATAAATATCCTGTTCCTGGGGTGGAAAGATGTCAGTGCTTCAATTGTCTTCAGTGATTCCAGTGTGCATTTCTCCCATGGACTTTCTCTGCAGTACAGCCTGACTCCCTGGTGATTATACTCTGCAGTGTAACCCGACACTCCAATGATTAACCCTCCAGTGATTATCCTGATTTACCTGTGTCTGAACTCCGGCTTCCCAGCAGCCATTCTCCAGCTTCTTCTCCAGCGATCCCCAGCATCACTTCATGCTTCACCTGTGCTTCTAAGTACAATAGTGCATTTCTATCTGCGAACCCCAGCTTCACTCAAAGCTTACCAACGATCCCAAAGTAATCATCGGTGTTCCGTCATCGATTCCAAGTCACCATCGGTGTTCCGTCATCGATCCTAAGTATTTCTCTGAACTGTGTTTCCTATTACCAGTACCAAGTCATCAGTATTCCTCTGAACTGTGTTTAATAAAACCTTTGAACTTTCCCTTGTTGTCGTGGTCACGCCTTCGGGCATTTGTTCTAAAGGTTCCCTGCATGTCCAAGAACCCTGTACTGCCTCCCAGGTACACATATACCTCAGCCCCTACAACTGAGGCTTCCCCCTGGTCAGCACCAGCCCTCAGTTGTGACAGTAAGCACTGACCTAATGGATCCAGCCGGAGACCAGGTCCAAGCGACCAGGCCGATGCAAGAACTTGCAGCCTGCCTTGAATGTCAGGAGACTGCACAGGGCCATGTGATCCGCTGTCTCCAGGACCTCTCCTCTCGGCTGGATGGAATACAAGTAACCCTCCGTGGTTCAGGGGCGTCCAGTGTGCCGACTGCAGTACCTTTGGTGGTATCCCCACCCACCATTCCCGTTTCTGCTCCATGTCCCCATTACCCGACACCTGCCAAGTTTGACGGTTCCCCAAAAGCCTGTCGGGGTTTCCTAAATCAGTGTGAGATATATTTTGAGTTACAGCCTGGCAGTTTCCCAACTGACCACACCAAGGTTGCTTACATCCTCTCCCTCCTCAGTGGCTCCGCCCTCGAATGGGTATCACCTCTATGGGAGAAGTCTGATGCCCTGCTCTCTTCATATGCAGATTTCGTGGCAACCTTCAGGCGCATCTTTGATGAACCAGGTCGTGTGACCTCTGCCTCCTCTGATATCCTCCGGCTACGTCAGGGGACACGAACAGTCGGTAAATATCTGGTACAGTACCAGATCCTAGCGTCCGAACTTTCCTGGAATGATGATGCTCTTTACTCAGCCCAAGGAGGGGCGTCTGTGTCTACAGCCCAAGGAGGGGGGTCTGTGTCTACAGCCCTAGGAGGGGTATCCAATGTTCAAGCTCTAGTAGGGGCATATGAGTCTTCTCAAAAAGGAGTTTCTGATCTGTCAACCCCAGGAGGGGTGCTGGAGAAAACAACCCTGAGAGAGGTGTCTGATTCATCAACCCCAGGAGGGGTCACCAAAGTTTCAGTCCCAAGGGAAGTATCCAGAGCCAAGTTTCCAGATGGAAATTTTTGTGCTACAGATGCAGTTATTAACTCCTGTTTGCCGTCTTCAGAGAGCACCACCCTGTTGGCATCCAGCATGGACCAGGTCCAGGATGGTCTAACTGAACACTCGGATACCACTCATTCCCGTTCTAACCGGATTCTGACTCCTTCAGTTCCAGCTGATTCAACTGTCTTTAGACTCAATCCGGTTCCATCCGTCTGTCTGAAGATTCCTTCGGTTCCAGCCGATTCCGATATCTCTGGACCCAATCCGGTTCCATCCGTAGGTTCAAAGACTCCTTTAGTTCCAGCTGATTCAACCGTCAATCCGAAGACTCCTCCGGTCCCAGCCGGTTCAAGCTTTTCCGGACCCAATCCGGTCCCATCCGTCTGTCCGGATCAGCCTCCTTCGGTTCCAGCCGATTCCAATACCTTCGGATCTAATCCGGTCCTAACCGTCGGTCTAAAGTCTCCGCCGGTCTCAACCGGTTCAAGGTTGTCTGGACTTAATTTGGTCTCGTCCATAGATCCGATACAGTCTCCTCTGGTCCCAGCCAGTTCAAGTTCATCAGGATTCAATCTAGATCCTTCCATTTGTTCAGGTAAAGAACTTATAAGAAGTGTCCTGGGGCCACTCCTAAAGGAGGGGGTGCTGTCACGATCTAGGTAATTCCTTATCAGTATTTACCTTCCAAATGCCTCCTGAGACTGTCCCAGTGTTCCAAGCCTGGATTCCATCTGCACTGTCTGTGTGCAGCACGCTGCCTCTCATTGTCTCAAATCTCTTTACTGTGATTCTGGCAGCTTCATGGTTAAAGCTCACATTCAAGTTACAAACAATCTTTCCCTCCAAAAGCTACCATGGGCGCAGCCATGTTTTCCTAATCACATGTTACCTTTCAGCCTATCAGCTGCACTCTGCTCTCAGCCTGATTACACAGCAGCTGCACTCTGGTCTCTGGTTAATCAGCCAGCCAATCCCTGCTTCCCAGCAGGTATAAATATCCTGTTCCTGGGGTGGAAAGATGTCAGTGCTTCAATTGTCTTCAGTGATTCCAGTGTGCAGTTCTCCCATGGACTTTCTCTGCAGTACAGCCTGACTCCCTGGTGATTATACTCTGCAGTGTAACCCGACACTCCAGTGATTAACCCTTTACAGTCTACCCTGATTTACCTGTGTCTGAACTCCGGCTTCCCAGCAGCCATTCTCCAGCTTCTTCTCCAGCGATCCCCAGCATCACTTCATGCTTCACCTGTGCTTCTAAGTACAATAGTGCATTTCTATCTGCGAACCCCAGCTTCACTCAAAGCTTACCAACGATCCCAAAGTAACCATCGGTGTTCCGTCATCGATTCCAAGTCACCATCGGTGTTCCGTCATCGATCCCAAGTATTTCTCTGAACTGTGTTTCCTATTACCAGTACCAAGTCATCAGTATTCCTCTGAACTGTGTTTAATAAAACCTTTGAACTTTCCCTTGTTGTCGTGGTCACGCCTTCGGGCATTTGTTCTAAAGGTTCCCTGCATGTCCAAGAACCCTGTACTGCCTCCCAGGTACACATATACCTCAGCCCCTACAACTGAGGCTTCCCCCTGGTCAGCACCAGCCCTCAGTTGTAACACCACCAGTGCGGTTTTTCAAGACAGGACTGCCTCTGTCGGAAGACAAGAAGGCAGTTCTGCAAATTGCGATACAGTCTCTGCTAGATTCAGCAGTTTTGATTCCGGTCCCTGTTCACCAACAAGGTCAGGGTTATTATTCCAGTCTTTTTGTAGTACCAAAGCCGGATGGCTCGGTCAGACCAATATTGAACCTAAAGGGTCTCAATCAGAACGTCATTTACTACAGATTCAAGATGGAATCCCTGCGGTCAGTAATTGCAGGTTTAGAGCCACAGGAATTCATGATAGCGCTGGATCTCAAGGATGCGTACTTACACATTCCAATTTGGCCACCGCATCAGAGGTACTTAAGGTTTGCGGTATGGCAAAACCATTACCAATTTCAGGCTCTACCGTTTGGCGAGAGGTCAGCGCCTCGGGTATTCACCAAAGTGATGTCTGTGATGATAGCTCATCTCAGATCCCTGGGAGTGATAATAGTTCCGTACTTTGACGATCTAGTCATCAAAGCTCCATCTCAACAGATACTCCTCCAACATGCTTTGCTGACATACAATGTGCTAGTTCAGCACGGTTGGATTGCCAACTTCAAGAAATCAAATCTGATTCCGTCTCAACGACTTCAATTCCTAGGAATGATTCTCGATACGGTGAATCAAAGAATTTACCTGCTAGAACATCTGGTACAGTTAGTGCTCAAGCCACGCACAATCTCGGTGGATTTGTGCATTCGACTGTTAAGGAAAATGGTGGCGGCTTTCGAAGCGCTCCAGTTCGGAAGATTTCACTCACGACCTTTTCAACTCACAGTGGTCAGGCTCGCATCTGCAGATTCACCAGATGGTGCGGTTGTCTCCTAGGGCCAGAGTATCACTACTCTGGTGGCTCCAAGTACACAATCTCACCGTGGGAAAAAGGTTCGGCGTCTGGAATTGGATAATTCTAATGACGGACGTGAGTCTCAGAGGTTGGGGAGCTGTGGTCCAAAATTGTCAATTCCAGGGTCTCTGGGCGGATCACGAAAGATTGCTGTCTATAAATGTCCTGGAACTCCGGGCAATTTACAATGCGCTGCGACAAGCAGTGCACATGCTCCGGTCTCAGACTGTCCAGGTGCAGTCAGACAACGTGACGGCATTCGCGTACATCAACAAACAAGGAGGAACGAGAAGCCGCATGGCCATGCGGGAAGTAGCTCGAATCCTCAATTGGGCCGAGCATCACCAAGTGATATTGTCGGCAGTGTTCATTCTGGGAGTGGACAAATGGGAGGCAGATTATCTCAGCCGGCGGGATTTTCATCCAGGAGAATGGGCATTAAATCCAGAAGTGTTTCACATGTTGGTCCAGAGGTGGGGTTACCCACAAGTGGACCTGATGGCATCTCGCCACAATCACCAAACACCCCAGTATGTGTCCAGAACGCGAGATCCAAAGACAGTGGCAGTGGATGCTCTCACAATCGCGTGGCCGTACAGCCTCATGTATCTGTTTCCACCGTTTCCGCTGCTCCCTCTGTTGCTAAAACGGATCAAACGAGAGTCCGCCACAGTCATACTAGTGGCGCCTCATTGGCCTCGGAGAGCATGGTTCTCGGATCTTCGCGGACTACTCGCAGACTATCCTTGGCTTCTCCTGCTACGCCCGGACCTGTTACAACAGGGTCCGTTCCTTTACCCCGATTTAGCGTGGCTGCGTTTGACGGGTTGTCTTAAGAAGAGAGGGCATTCCGGAATCTGTTATACCAACCATGTTACGTGCTAGGAAGCCAGTTAAGGCAGCTCATTATCACAGAATTTGGCGTGCCTATATAGGTTGGTGTGAAGGTCGGAAGTTTCCGACATCATCTTTCAAGTTATCCCATCTTTTGCTATTTCTACAGACGGGGTTGGATGGAGGACTACGTTTATCTACACTAAAGGTGCAGGTGTCTGCCTTGTCAATTTACTTTCAAAGGCGACTGTACACACATTCCTACAAGGTGTCCTCAGAGTACAGCCTCCATTTATACCACCTACAGCGCCATGGCACTTGAATCTGGTTTTAGATTTTTTACAGTCTTCATATTTTGAACCCTTACAACAAGTGGATGTTAAGTTTCTCACTTGGAAAACAATTTTTCTCCTAGCCTTAGCTTCGGCAAGGCGTGTTTCAGATTTGGGTGCCTTGTCATGCAAGCCACCGTATTTGGTGTTTCATGATGACAGAGCGGAACTTCAGACGAATCCCGCTTTCCTGCCAAAGGTAGTGTCATCTTTTCACATCAATCAACCAATAGTAGTTCCTGTGTTATCAGAAGATTCAGGAACTTTGGATGTGGTACGCGCACTACGTGTTTATGTAGGCCTAACGTCTACAGTTCGTAAGACGGATACATTGTTTGTTCTCTATGATGCTGCCAAGATGGGTTGGCCAGCTTCCCAGCAGACCTTATCCAGATGGATTAAACTGACCATACGTCAGGCTTACCTTCATATTAGGCTACAGCCGCCTACATCAGTAACAGCTCATTCCACACGTTCTGTGGGAACTTCATGGGCAGCAGGTCGTGGGGCTTCTACAACGCAGCTTTGCCGTGTGGCTACATGGTCATCAGTGCACACGTTTATGCGCTTTTACAAGTTTAATACGTTTGCGGCATCAGCATCTAGCTTTGGCCGCCTAGTGTTACAGGTGCCAAACAGCTCTCCCGCCCAAGAGGGAAACTTTGGTACGTCCCTAGAGTACTCCAGTGACCCCTAGTGGATGAAAAAGAAAATAGGATTTTGGTACTTACCAGATAAATCCTTTTCTTTGAATCCATAGTGGGCACTGGACACCCACCCAGAGCAGTTTTACCGGTCTTGTGGTAAGTTCATTGGATCTTATGGTAACACATTCTCAGCGACTTCTTCAAAGGTTCAAGTTATATCGGTTATGGTGTCAACTGTTTAGTTGTCAGTTACGTTATGTGTCAACTTTATTGTTGTCTGTTATGTTATAATGTTATATGTAATTCTCCATTGTCATCCTCTCTATCGCTCCTGTTCGGCTAAGTAAAAAACACTGAGGTACTCTGGGAGTATGAAGGGGAGGAGAGTTACTAAATTTAAATATTCAGGGCCTGTCCTGCTAACACCGTCCATATCCCAAGAGTACTCCAGTGCCCCCTATGGATTCAAAGAAAAGGATTTATCTGGTAAGTACCAAAATCCTATTATTTTGATTGAAATTCATATTTTGTGCTGTGTCATCCCAGTATACATACAGAGACTACAGCTACTCCATCCATCTAGGTGTGCTCTCTCAGTCCACCCAAAATAAAAGAAATCTTTAAAAAAATATATTTTGTGCTGTATCCTCCCAGTATACATAAAGGCATGCTTCATCTGTTTCAGGGTGCTGTGTCAGTAGGTCATATTCTTATGTTATAACTTATTGTCCTATTTTCATAATTCTTCTTATCACCACATTGTGATTAATTCAAATTAATATTATTAATAATAATTATAAATTAACTAAATTTAAATTAAATAAATATAACTAAACTCTCTACACTTGAATAGCAAACTTTCTGTATATCAAAGATATCTTTAAGGAAAAGAAGAACTTGATCCAAAATAAATTAAAATGGAGCCAAAATAAATACAGCTGCCTAATGGTGGCGCCGGCCCTGCATATTAATCACTATCCCTGCTGATCTCCAGATGCCTCCGTGCCCCTTATTGCTGCATAGTACAGTTGCCATTTGTGCTGACCTTCTGATGCCTCATGTCTTCCTATGCTACATTGTATCACCACATCCACAGTGCCACGGGACTTTGCTCTGCGCACATATGCTTAAATATGGTAACAACCTATGATGGTGAAAGCAGAAATCAGAGTAGAAATGTGCCAAAAAGCTTGTATCTCATGTAAATGGCCCAGCTGTATATGGAAATAGCTAGGATGACAATGGCCTGTCTACCCACCATTTTGAGAACAAACACAGAACACTGAGAATATTTTGTAAATCAGTTTGAAAATGTTTCTCATCACTACTAAAAAAAAGTAAATCACTTAGGGGGAGATGTATCAAATCTTGTTGAGCAATAAAGTGGAGAAGTTGCTCATACCAACCAATCAGATTGTAATTGGCATTTTTCTAGCATAGCCTGTAAAATGAAAGCAAAGGTGCTGTTGCATTCAGGTCAAATAGTATCACAATGTGGTGGAAAAGTGATGGCCGTTCCTGGGCGATGACAGGGTGGTAGCTAGTAGTGCATACAACAAAGGGTTTATTCAGAGGGGGGTATTATGGGAGTGTCTTGAGGGTATCCGTGAAAGCGGCTGCATTCACAGATGCACGATTGCAGGCATAGAATGCCATGATCAGACGGAGAAATTGTACCTGCCATAGGGTTTTGATGGTACGACAAGTGGTGGCGTGTAAGGATGCACCAATCAATACAACTCAGAACCAGCCCCTGACTGAGGAACAAAGTAGGGTCAAGAGGGGATATAGTGAGATTGTTGATGCTCATTATGTAAAAAATCTCTGTGGGGACACTGAAATGCCGATACCATTATGGCGACATGTAATGCTACTAACCACATTTAAAGGGGGCAGCATTATAAGTTAAAACATGCTGCTTTAGTGGCATGTCTTTTGGTATTCCCCTATATTGGTGCTTACTGGAGAAGTCTTTCATAGGATGGTGACCACTATGTTTTAAAACAGATGTGTTTAAGTCAATATAATTTAGTTTTCTTCCTGATGACTAAATATTCTACATGATAATTGGTACTATATCAATGGACGAACATAATTGATAAGTTCCTGTGAAAATGACAGTTTCCTGATTTATGTACTAGTCTTTGAAGTGTATGCATGGAATTACCTCTTGCTGTATTGTGTCCTCTTACAATATAAAGGGCTAATGTGGCTGAAAATGTATAGCCCCTGACCATTTTAAGAGGAGTGTATAAATCTGTGATCACCTGGTGGAATGAGGTCATCCGTTCACACCCACTATTTCAATTATTGTGGCAGTTTTAGATTTTGGATGTCTTTGGATAAACTTATTTAACTAGGGACAGGAGAAAGCATCCTCCATATAAGAGAGAGAACATATGTGCAGCCAATGCTTTTCAATGACCAAAGACTTTTGCTCATAATAGAGTTGAATGCAAGTTTGCAGCATTTGCTCCCAAATTGCGTGCACAGGAATACATAAATATTTTCATCTGTTGTACAGTATGGCTTTTTGTGAGCTAAAAGCCTATTTTTCTCCTCCTGCAAATGCGGCTCTTACTGTATCTTTTAGGGCAGTGTGGTTACTCCTGCCCATGCCGGAGAGAGAGAGAGAGGAGAGAGCGAGGGGACATGCTCACAAGCGGCTGCTTGAGTGTGCATGCTCAAACCCCTGGCTTCTATGGACCGCATCAACTGCAGCCCATAGAAGCTGGATTGGGCTGAGAATCAGGCAGGGAGTGGCTTCATACAGGATGCCAGCTCTCTGCTAATCGCAGTCTGGTCTGGCAGTCTGAGAAGGAGGAAACACCTCCCAATGGGACTACCTGTCCTGCGGGTGACTGTCAGGTAGGACTTCCAATAGGATGTTAGTGCCAGTCACAGTGTAGCCACTGAGCCAGTGCCATCACACAGACAGCAACTGGCTCAGCTGAGCTGACTGAAGTGGTAGATTTTACAGGGGGAGGGAGAAAAGCTTTTTCATGCTAGACCCAATTTTTCCCCATGAAAATTAGGAAGTGATTGGCTTTCTTAATTGATGTAATCTCTATGTCACGGGGCTTGGATCTTGAATATCCGGAGTTGTGGCTTGGGTTTCGGTGTCGGTAGCTTTCCACAGGATAAACCGGGCAGGCTGGATAAAAGTCTTTTTCACAGGACTTCTGAGAGGATTATGCTGGAGCTGAGAACTGAGGATTCAGTCAGTGAAGTGAAGAAGCCTGGAATTCTAGGAACTTGCAGAGAAACTGGAACAGAATGCTGTAGATTCAAGGCTGTGGAGCACAGATTGACACACACACACACACACACACACACACACACACACACACACACACACACACACACAGTACTGTGTGAGAGACGTTGCACTGGCGATTTCTTACCCAGAAATCCCGATTTATACCTGCAGACTGTTTCCCATTGGTTTTGCAAACCTTGCAGGTGACTGAGTGTTTTAGATTAGCTGATCCTTCCAAGGCGGCGACGCCCATCCCATACCTCTGCAGCTGGAAGCTGCACAAACGTTTGCTTCTGCCTCTGAGACCTCTCCTCCCAGATATGTCTGCAAGTCGTGCCCCTCGCCAGTAGCCCGCACCCCCACCGGAGGGACCGCGCCAGAGCGTCCGGACAGGTAAGTACCGCCGGACCGTGACATTACCTCCCCTTTTAGGGATGGCCACTGGACAGCCACCAGGCTTGCTAGGATTCTCTTCATGAAACTTGTGAAGCAACGCAGGGGCGTGTATATCTGATGGATCTTCCCAAGATCGCTCTTCAGGACCATACCCCTTCCAGTCCAGGAGATATTGTAGACGACCGTGTCGCATCTGGGAATCAAGGACCTTGTTAACCTCGAATTCGACCTCGCGGTCTGTGACCACTCTTGGAGAACGGGGAAGAATTTTGCAGAACTTGTTTAAAATTAGGGGTTTTAGAAGCGAGATATGGAAGGTTGGGAAGACTCTTAAATAGGAATGTAACTTAAGTTTGTAAGTTACTGGGCTGATCACCTGTTCCACTGGGAAGGGACCGATGTAGCGAGGAGCAAATTTCATAGATGGAACACGTAACCTCAAGTTACGAGTTGAGAGCCAAACTTGATCACCTACAGATAGTTTAGGTGCAATTCTTCTTTTCTTATCCGCCCAGAATTTATAACGGATGGATGTCTTTCGTAGATTTTGATGAACTATTTTCCAAATTCTTGAGAGTTCCTTAAAAGTTTTTTGTACTGCAGAAAGATCAAGATTGGGTAGAGCCAAGAACTGAGGAACCCGGGGATGTAACCCATATACTGTGAAGAAGGGAGTATGACCTGTGGAAGAGTGGTAGGAATTGTTATGAGCAAATTCTGCCTATGGCAGATGTTCGAACCAGTCGTCCTGGGAGGACGAGACATGAATTCTGAGGAAGGTCTCCAAATCCTGGTTGACTCTTTCCGTGCTCCCGTTGGTCTGAGGATGATACGCTGTCGAAAATTTTAGTTGAATTTGTAAAGCTGTGCAGAGAGCTCTCCAAAACCTGGCCACGAACTGGACTCCGCGATCGGAAACTATCTCGGTTGGCAGACCATGGAATCTGAAGATTTCTGAGATGAAGAGCTGTGCTAATTCAGGTGCCGAAGGAAGACCCTTGAGGGGTACAAATCGAACCATCTTGGAGAAGCGATCGACAACTACCCAAATGGTTGTGTACCCTTTAGAGGCGGGTAAATCTGTGACGAAGTCCATAGAAAGATGTGTCCAAGGCAACTTGGGAACAGCTAACGGAGACAATTGCCCAACGGGACGTTGTCGAAGGATCTTGTGTTGTGCACATTTGGTACAGGAGGCAATGAAGGTAGAGACATCAGACTTTAAAGAAGGCCACCAATAAGAGCGCTGAATAAATTCTGTCGTCTTGTGGACTCCAGCATGACCGGAAAACCATGAAGAATGAGCCCAGGATAACAACCTCTTCCGGAGAGAGAGAGGAACGAACACCCTCCCCACTGGGGGTTGAATCTTAGTTGAAGCAAAATTTCGAGTCTCTAATACCGGCTGAGGAGGAGGTGAGTCCTTAGAGTCATCTGAGGAGTAGGACCGGGAGAGATCATCTGCTTTTTGGTTTTGAGCCCCGGGTCTAAAAGTAAGAACAAAGTTGAATCTGGTGAAGAACATAGCCCACCGAGCTAAGCGAGGGTTCAGACACTGGATATTCCTGAGGAAGATTAGGTTCTTATGATCAGTGAAAATAGAGATGGGGAATTTGGCTTCCTCCAAGAGATACCGCCACTCTTCTAGAGCTAACTTTACGGCCAAAAGTTCTTGCTCCCCTATAGTATAATTCCTCTCCGCTGGAAGAAATTTTTTGGAAAAGAATCCGCATGGATGCAACTTGTTATCCTCCAACCTCTGGGAGAGGACTGCTCCCACAGCGTCGGCAGAAGCATCAACCTCCAATACAAAGGCTTTGTTGGTATCAGGCTGCCTTAGAACCGGAGCCGTAGTGAAGGCCTGTTTCAAGTGTAGGAACGCTGCTTCAGCCGCTGGTGATCATTCCCTAGGATTAGCCTCCATCCGGGTAAGAGCGGTGATAGGAGCCACTTTAGCAGAGAATCCCTTGATAAATCTTCGATAGAAGTTTGCAAAGCTCACAAATCGCTGTATAGATTTAAGAGTGTTGGGTTTGGGCCAATTGAGGATCGCTTGTACCTTGGCTGGGTCCATCTCCAACCCAGAGCCTGAAATTATGTACCCCAGGAAAGGCATAGAAGGCTGTTCGAAAACACATTTTTCAAGCTTGCAGTATAAGTGGTGTTGCCGCAGTCTCTTAAGCACCTCTTGAACTTGCAAACGATGGTCTTTCATAGAGGACGAGAAAATCAAGATGTCAGCTAGATATACTACGACCGATTTATACAGTAGATCTCTGAAGATTTCATTCACAAAGTTCTGGAAAACAGCTGGCGCATTACTAAGGCCGAAGGGCATAACTTGATACTCGAAATGCACATCTCGAGTGTTAAAGGCCGTTTTCCACTCATCACCCGCTCTAATCCGGATCAGATTATATGCTCCTCTAAAATCTAATTTGGAGAAGATTGAAGCACCCTTAACTCGATCAAAAAGCTCAGAGATCAGGGGTAATGGGTAACGATTTTTGATTGTTATTTCATTTAAACCCCGGTAATCGATGCAAGGGCGAAGACCTCCATCTTTTTTCTGTACAAGGAAAAACCCTGCACCGGCCGGGGACGTGGAAGGCCGGATGAACCCTCTGACCAGATTTTCCTTAATGTACTCCGACATGGATTCTGTCTCAGGAGCCGAGAGAGGGTATACTCGTTCCCTAGGAGGTGTTTTCCCAGGTAGAAGATCAATAGGACAGTCCCAGGATCTGTGAGGAGGAAGAACCTCTGCTGCTTGCTTGCTAAAGACATCGGAATAAGAAGAATACTGAGGCGGAATTAGAGGATGAGATTCCAGGTTGCATTTATTCAGAGGTTTGATACAAGGAAGACAGGAACGGGAACAGGACTCTCCCCAAGCCAAAACTTGCATATTTTCCCAATTAATTCTTGGGTTGTGCCTCTGGAGCCAAGGAAGCCCTAAAACAATATCATGAGTAGCCTTTGGAATAACTAAGAAATTAAGTAACTCCTTATGGAGTGCTCCTACACATAACTGAAGAGGGAGAGTCTGTTGGGTGACAATTCCACTGGATATTCTGCTACCGTCCACAGCGGAAAGAGAAATCGGATGAGGAAGCTTGACTGTAGGTATCTGAAATTGCTGCACCACATCTGCTGTGACGAAATTCCCAGCGGCTCCCGAATCTAGAAGAGAATGGAAATTTTTAGGACCCTGCGGCAAGGTCAAGGTAACTTCAAAGGCTGGTTCAGAGTGAGATGGAGACGAATTCAACACTCCTAACCTAGTGTCTCCACAGCTGGTTAGGAGGTCTAGTTTCCCGGACGCTGAGTGCAGGAAGCCACCAAGTGGCCGGAAGCTCCACAATACAGACAAAAGTTCTCCCTGCGTCTCCTTTGACGTGCCTCAGGCGTGAGGCGAGCCCTATTAACTTGCATAGGCTTGTCTTGAGTCACCTCAGGTGGAGAGGTAGAAGGAGGTGGCAGATGACGGAATCTCGGACGTTCCCCTCGATTCTTTTCCAATTGTCGCTCTCGGAAGTGCAGATCCACCTTGGTACACAGGGAAATCAGATCGTCCAACTTGGTTGGTAAATCCCTAGTAGCCAGTTCATCCTTAATTTTCTCTGCTAGACCACTCCAGAAGGTGGCTACTAA
This sequence comes from Pseudophryne corroboree, assembly GCF_028390025.1. NCBI lineage: Eukaryota > Metazoa > Chordata > Amphibia > Anura > Myobatrachidae > Pseudophryne > Pseudophryne corroboree. Next base: position 220,449,323 of record NC_086447.1, read on the forward strand.
TGCTTCCTCGTTCCACTGGAGTTCAGAGGCATAGGTCTGAAACTGTACTGCGTACTGACCGACAGTCCGGTTCCCTTGCCGGAGACGCATTATCTCAATAGAAGCCCATGTGGTCCTTCCGGGTTCGTCAAAAATCTTCCGGAAGGAGACTAGGAATTCAGAGTAATTATCAAGTAGGGGATCGGCTCTTTCCCACAGAGGTGACACCCAGTCCAGAGCAGAGCCTGCCAGGAGAGATACTATATAAGCAACTTTAGCTTTCTGGGACGGGAAGTTGAAAGGCTGCAGAGAGAAATGAATCTCACACTGATTCAAGAACCCACGACACATCTTCGGGTTCCCGTCGAACTTGGTGGGCGTGGGTAAGCGTAAGGAAGAGGGTGACGCAACCATCGGCACTGGAGGAGGCGCAACTTGTTGAGGTTCAGTTCGTCGACTGGCGGCCATGTTGGCGATGTCGACCTGCATGGAATCTTGCCGAGTAGATATACCTTGAAAAAATTGCGCCAACTGACGCTGGGACTCCTCCAGATTCCCGAGACGAGAAGCGATACTCTGTAGAAGGTCCATACCGGAACCTTGCGCTCCCTCCGGATCCATTGGGCCAGTGCAAACTGTCACGGGGCTTGGATCTTGAATATCCAGAGTTGTGGCTTGGGTTTCGGTGTCGGTAGCTTTCCACAGGATAAACTGGGCAGGCTGGATAAGTCTTTTTCATAGGACTTCTGAGAGGATTATGCTGGAGCTGAGAACTGAGGATTCAGTCAGTGAAGTGAAGAAGCCTGGAATTCTAGGAACTTGCAGAGAAACTGGAACAGAATGCTGTAGATTCAAGGCTGTGGAGCGCAGATTGACACACACACACACACACACACACACACACACACACACACACACACACACAGTACTGTGTGAGAGACGTTGCACTGGCGATTTCTTACACAGAAATCCCCAGATTTATACCTGCAGACTGTTTCCCATTGGTTTTGCAAACCTTGCAGGTGACTGAGTGTTTTAGATTAGCTGATCCTTCCAAGGCGGCGACGCCCATCCCATACCTCTGCAGCTGGAAGCTGCACAAACGTTTGCTTTTGCCTCTGAGACCTCTCCTCCCAGATATGTCTGCAAGTCGTGCCCCTCGCCAGCAGCCCGCACCCCCACCGGAGGGACCGCGCCAGAGCGTCCGGACAGGTATGTACCGCCGGACCGTGACACTCTATAAAGTGCACACTATTAAGATGATTCAGCCTTTCCATGTTCTGTAGTATAAGATTTAGCGTTCCATATTAACCACTTGCCTGGTATGGTCGCATCGTTTGTGACCACACCAGGAAGTGTATTATTTGGTCTGGTCGCAAACAATGTCAACAGTCAGATACACAGATTGGCCAGCTGTCCGGAAGATAATCTTCCTGCTACCACCAATCACAGAGGGTTCTCTTTTGCCTACAGTCAGCATGGCGGGATCCCCCAACTGGCAGCTGAACAGAGGACCAGCCGACTGGGCAATGTAAATTAAACCCCCCCCTCCTTCCTCCATCTGTTCCTGGCAGCTGCTCACATGACCAGCCACCGGGGAAATCAAACTCGAAATAGTTTTCGATGGTGTTCATCTGATGTTCCGAAGCTTGGGATACCGATACCGATATTTTTTTAAATAAAATTGTTTTACATAAGTTTAAATACATGCTCTTCATCTAATTCACTCATAAAAAAACTGACAATTTCTGTCCGTTTTTTGAAAAACAAATTTGCCATTTAAGTGGTTAAAATATGAGAATAACATTTATAAACAGAATAAGAGATTCAACGTAAACCACCAGCGCTAGTTAAGTTGAATCCCTTATTCTGTTTGTACTGTATATGATGGATTGGTGTAGGTTTGAGTACACCTTTCTAAGGGAATTAATTCTACGGGCTGCTTATTGGTACACCACCACATCTCCACCTTCCTACTTTCTTTTGTACTATGAGAATAGCATATTTTTACATCTGATCCTTCTCCACGCTTCCCTCAGTTACATGGCAATAATGATTCACTTTCACTGCACGTTTCTACCTGCTCCAAAAGATGCTAACCGATGCTAAAGTTGTTTATGTCTGAATAGCAAATTTACCAGATATAAACCACATGGAACAATGGCAATCATTCCGAGTTGTTCGCACGCTAGCCGCTTTTCGCAGCAGTGCACACGCTATGCCGCCGCCCTCTGGGAGTGAATCTTAGCTTAGCAGAATTGCAAACGAAAGAATCGCAATATTGCGAAAAGATTTTTCTGTGCAGTTTCTGAGTAGCTCGAGACTTACTCTTCCAGTGCGATCAGTTCAGTCAGTTTCGTTCCTGGTTTGACATCACAAACACACCCAGCGTTCGCCCAGACACTCCCCCGTTTCTCCAGCCACTCCCGCGTTTTTCCCAGAAACGGCAACGTTTTTTCACACACACCCATAAAACGGCCAGTTTCCGCCCAGAAACACCCACTTCCTTTCAATCACACTCCGATCACCAGAATGAAGAAAAAACCTCGTAATGCCGTGAGTAAAATACCAAACTTCCTAGCAAATTTACTTGGCGCAGCCGCAGTGCGAACATTGCGCATGCGCAGTTTCCGGAAAATCGCTGCGATGCGAAGAAAATTAACGAGCGAACAACTCGGAATGAGGGCCAATAGCAGGATCATGAAGGTTAATTCTCCTGTCATTCTGTGAATACTGTTATATTTGGAGCAATTGCATTGCATATCCTGATAAAAAAAACCAAGCAGCTTCTTTAACTGTAAATAACAGGTATCCTATATGCATGGTGACATCATTAGAACAAATTTTTAAAATGAATATATTTTGACCAGGGGCACCGAGAGGAGGGGTTAGCCAGTTCTAATTACCTTGGCCCAGGCTTGTCTGAGGGACCAAAGCAAGCTATGTAGAAATAGAATGCTCTGCTTTTTGGCTGAGAGCATGGTATTTTTCTTTTTTACTCTAAAGGGGGGTACACACTGAGAGATCCGTGTTTTTTAGTTTAATCATTTTTATTGAAGTCGTTTTGTACATTTCAAATATAGAGCATCGATAGCAACAAATCATATTAAGGGCAATAACAGAGGAAAAACAGACGTATTCATCAAGTCTTGTAGCAAATATTAGGATAAAACTATGATCAAAATGTGGTAGATCAAAAATCACCAAGAATCTTAACAGGTGAAACATTTAAACTATTTGGGGGGGAAGACATACAATGACAAGACAGGAGGAGGAGGGAAAAGTACAAAAGAGGGAGAGCATGATTGGGTTATCTGATATTATAGAGTAATCTCGAGTAGACAAGCTATCCAGCTAGAGAGGAACATTCACTGAGGGAAATCGATCGAGATAGGAAACATGAGCCTAGTATCTAGTTTAACAGGAAATGATCAAGGTTATATTAAAGTAGAATAATCACGGTTATGTGATACCAAGAATGACAAATCTTCACAAAAGGTGGGTATAGTGATAATAGTTCCTAAAGACTGTACATTGCAATATTAGGGATAAACACATACAGTATCTACATACATCATAACAATGATTAAAAGAAAAACATAAAGAGAGAGTAAGTAAAAGGGGATATAAACCTTGGTCAGGTGGGGGAGGTAGAGAAAAGGTTGGGCTGTTGTGCTAGATCAAGGGCGTGTAGATAGTATTTCCATTTTAAGATGAATTTGTCATACGAGAGAGAGGGATCCAATGCTAGTGAGCGTCTGTCAAAAAGGAGCAATTGCAGCAATCTATTCTTCAGTTCGTACACAGTCTTTTTCCGTCCAATGTGTTAAAATAATTTTTTTGGACATGGTCAGGATTATTGTGAGTAGTGGGATGATAGAAGATGTATCAGCTGGGAGAGTCCAGTTCCTAAAATTTATGCAAAGTCATGCGAGGGGATCTATAACTAACGAGGTAGAAAGCAGGTTGTTGATGAAAGCTAGAACTTTCCTCCAGAATTTGAGTATTTCTCATACGTCCTAGAGGATGCTGGGAATGCTTCAAGAACCATGGGGTATAGACGGGATCCGCAGGAGACATGGGCACTTTAAGACTTTTAAGGGGTGTGAACTGGCTCCTCCAGACTCCAGTTTAGAATCTGTGCCCAGTGAGACTGGATGCACACTGAGGAGCTCTTCTGAGTTTCTCTGAAAAATACTTTTGTTAGGTTTATTATTTTCAGGGAGACCTGCTGGCAACAGGCTCCCTGCTTCGTGGGACTGAGGGGAGAGAAGCAGACCTACTTCTGTGAGTTTCAAGGCTCTGCTTCTTTGGCTACAGGACACCATTAGCTCCTGAGGGTCTGAACGCTAGGTACGCCTAGATGCTCGTTCCTAGAGCCCGCCGTCACCCCCCTTGCAGAGCCAAAGGTCAGAAGACAGGTGAGTAGAAGAAGATCAGAAAACTTCAGTGAAGGCTTTGGGGTACCGCACAGCGGCCGCGCTGCGCGCCATGCTCCCACACACAGCGGCACTACAGGGTGCAGGGCGCGCGGGGGGCACCCTGGGCAGCATTAATCACCTCATATAAGACTGGCAAGGTGGTTTTTAAGTGCCACTAAATCCGAAGCCCCGCCAGTATAAATATTTAAAAAAATAGCGGGGCTGAGCGCGCCATTAAGGGGGCGGGGCTTAGCCCTCACAGCTCTCATCAGCGCCATTTTCTCTTCACAGAGCTGCAGAGACGCTAGTTCTTCCTCTACACTGCTGTATCAAGTAACAGGGTGAAAAGCAGGGGGGTGCACAGTTTTTTGGTGCTATATATGTATTTATAAAAGTGCTAACAGGTTTGAGGCTTTGTATAAGGGTTTTCAGAACCGGGATAAGTGCTGGGTTGTGAGCTGGCAAACTCCCTCTGTGTTTCTCTGACAGGCTTTACTGTGGGTCTGTCTTCTATATGCCCAGTGTGTCTGTGGGTGTCGGTACACGTGTGTCGGCATGTCTGAGGCTGAGTGCTCTTCTCAGGAGGAGGCTGGATTAGGGACAGAAACGGCTGTGGGAGTGACCATGTCGGCACCGCCGATCCTGATTGGATAAATGTTTTGAGTGCTTTGAATGCAAATGTGGCTCTATTAAATAAGAGATTGGATAAATCTGAGTCTCAGAACCAGGCATGGAAAAAATCCGTGGAGGATGTTTTGTCACAGGTCCAGACCCCCGCGGGGTCGCAAAAGCGTTCATTTACCCAGATAGCAGATACAGATACCGACCGGACTCTGACTCCAGTGTCGACTATAGTGATGCCAGATTAAATCCTAAACTGGCTAAGAGCATTTAGTACATGATTGGGGCGATAAAAGACGTGTTACATATCACGGAGGATCCTGCTATTCCTGATACTAGGGTCTGTATGTTCAAGGGAAAGAAACCTGAGGTAACGTTTCCTCACTCTCATGAACTGAACTCGCTTTTTTAAAAGGTTTGGAAAAATCCTGACAAGAAGTTTCAGATTCCCAAGAGAATTCCAGTGGCATATCCGTTCCCCTCTGGGGATAGGGAAAAGTGGGAGTCACCCCCCACTGTAGACAAGGCTCTGTCACGACTGTCCAAAAAGGTAGCGCTTCCGTCCCTTGACACGGCAGCCCTAAAGGAACCTGCGGATCATAAGCAGGAAAATACATTGAAATCCATTTATGTCACTACAGGTACGCTGCTCAGACCTGCCGTTGCTTCGGCGTGGGTGAGTAGTGCTATTGAAAAGTGGGCAGATAACTTGTCATCTGAGTTAGATACCCTGGATAGGGATAGCATTCTTTTGACGCTTGGTTATATCAAGGACGCTGCAGCCTACCTAAAGGATTGGAAGCTGCGAGAGACATTGGCCTTTTGGGATCAAGGGCCAATGCCATGGCAGTCTCAGCTAGAAGAGCATTGTGGGTTCATCAATGGAATGCTGATGCTGACTCTAAGAAGGCTATGGAGTCTCTGCCGTATAAAGGCGAAACATAGAAACATAGAAACATAGAATTTGACGGCAGAGAAGAACCACTTGGCCCATCTAGTCTGCCCCTTTTTTATTTTATCCTTTAGGCAATCTCAACCCTTTTTTAACCTTAATTCTTTGTAAGGATATTCATATGCCTGTCCCAAGCATGTTTAAATTGCCCTACAGTCTTAGCCTCTACCACCTCTGATGGGAGGCTATTCCACTTATCCACTACCCTTTCTGTGAAGTAATTTTTCCTTAAATTTCCCCTGAACCTTCCCCCCTCCAGTCTCAATGTATGCCCTCGAGTTCTAATACTTCTTTTCCTTTGAAGAATGTTTCCCTCCTGAACTTTGTTAAGACCCTTGATATATTTGAAAGTTTCTATCATGTCCCCCCTTTCCCTTCTCTCCTCCAAACTATACATGTTAAGATCTTTTAGCCTTTCCGGGTAAGTTTTGTGATGTAGGCCATGCACCATTTTAGTTGCCCTTCTTTGTACACTCTCTAATGTATTTATATCCTTCTGGAGATAGGGTCTCCAGAACTGGACACAGTACTCCAGATGGGGCCGTACCAATGACCTATACAGTGGCATTATCACTTCTTTTTTCCTGCTACTGATTCCTCTCCCTATGCAACCAAGCATCTGACTTGCCTTTCTCATTGCTTTGTTGCATTGCTTTCCTGCCTTCAAGTCACTTGAAATAGTGACTCCTAAATCTCTTTCCTCCTCAGTAGTTTCCATTATAGTACCCTTGATACTATACTTAGCCTTTGGGTTTTTGAGACCCAAGTGCATGATTTTGCATTTTTTAGCATTAAACTGTAGTTGCCACGTTCTTGACCATTTTTAAAGCCTACCAAGGTCATTAATCATTTGTTTGACCCCTCCCGGTGTGTCTACCCTGTTGCATATCTTTGTATCATCTGCAAAAAGGCATATCTTCCCTTCAATACCATCTGCAATGTCACAAACAAAGATATTAAAGAGAACTGGACCAAGTACAGATCCCTGGGGTACTCCACTGGTAACATTTCCCTCCATAGATTGCACTCCATTAACTACGACTGTGGTGTCTTGTTTGGTGATGGCCTTGCTGACCTGGTATCTACGGCTAACGCGGGTAAGTCATCATTTTTACCTTATGTTCCTGCACAACAAAAGAAAACGCACCACTATCAGATGCAGTCCTTTCGGCCCAATAAATACAAAAAAGCACGAGGGTCTTCCTTCCTTGCTTCTAGAGGAAGAGGAAAGGGAAAAAGGTCACCGGCTGTGACAGGTTCCCAAGAGCAGAAGTCCTCTCCGGCTTCTGCCAAATCCACCGCATGACGCTGGGACTCCTCTGCGGGAGTCCGCACCGGTGGGGGCACGTCTTCAACTCTTCAGTCAGTTCTGGGTTCGTTCGGCCCTAGACCCATGGGTGTTAGAAATAGTGTCCCAAAGGTACCAACTGGAGTTTCAAGACGTTCCCCCTCGGCGATTTTTCAAATCAGCCTTACCAGCTTCTCTTCCGGACAGGGAGGTAGTATGCGATGCGATACAAAACCTGTGTCAAAATCAAGTCATTGTCAAGGTGCCCCCATCACAACAGGGAGAAGGTTTTTATTTGAGTCTCTTCGTGGTCCCGAAGCCGGACGGCTCGGTCAGACCAATTCCAAACCTAAAATACCTCAATTTCTATCTGAGAAAATTCAAATTCAAGATGGAATCTCTCCGAGCAGTGATCTCCAGTCTGGAGGAAGGGGATTTTATGGTGTCGGTCGACATAAAGGATGGCTACTTACACGTCCCCATATATCCTCCACATCTGGCTTACCTGAGGTTTGCGATTCAGGATTGTCATTACCAATTTCAGACGTTGCCGTTTGGTCTATCCACGGCTCAGAGGGGTTTCACCAAAGTTATGGCGGAAATAAAGGTTCTCCTGCGCAAGCAAGGAGTCACAATTATCCCGTACTTGAACGATCTCCTGATAAAGGCGAGATCCAGGGACAGATTACTGCAGAGCATTATGATTTCCCTGACAGTTCTGCAACAACATGGTTGGCTCCTGAACTTGAAAGAAAGTCGACCTGCAAGAAAGCAGGGCAAAAGAAGACTAAAAGTCTGACGCGGGGCACGCTTTTTGTATCTATAGATTAAAATTTAACTTTTATTATCACTTGATAAAACTGTAAATTACACAAAATCACTAGGTAATAGTATGCAGAAAATTTATTACATGCATGGATATAAGGTCATAAGACCATTAATAGAGGTATGATCAAAGATAAATACTAATTGGTGTGGCAGACCTTTATCTGCCATGAGCAAAAATATTAATCAGTAATAATGCTCTAAGTTTTAATGTGGAAAAAATATTCATACCAAATGTCAGTAATATCATATATAAGTATGCTGGTTTACCACAAAAACTTATCGAGCACCAATATTAAATTATACTCTCTTCCATGGTCTATAACCAAATACCACAATAGTAAGGAGAGTGGACTTCCCTATGTGCGACTTCAAACCACCAGATATGAAAAAAACACAAACATTCATACACAATTCATATGTATGCCATATCATAAATGCAAGTAGATAGATAGAAATCTGTATATTTCCAACCCCAATTATGTATAGATAGGGCCGTAGGCCTCCATTTTGGAGAGCACAGCTCTACAAAAAATGATGCACAATTTGTCGTTTGTGTAGAGTTTGTATGTGCATCAGAACATCATTCAAAATTCCTATGCATGGTATAATTTATGATTAATCACATTATGGAATTGGAAGATATTACATATTGTTGATTTCCATTCAGAATTCATATCAATCAATACACCATCATATGGAAGCAAAGGGATGACACAGCACATTAATCATACTTGATTTCATCACTGTGTGGAGTTTGTATGTGCTTCAAACCACAACAAAAATTAAATAAACAGTAACTTTCTTCATGAAGAATACCCCTCGACGGGAAATAGTACACAATTTTGAATACCCTATATCAATATTTTATATTCAGCATAAGGAATAATCCTCCAAATAATTACTTGAATAAGATAGACTTTACACATTATTCATGCTTGATTTCATCAAAGTGTGGAGTTTGTATATGCTTCAAACCACAACTGGAAATTAATGAACAGTGACTTTCTTCATGAAGAATACCCCTCAACGGGAAATAGTACACAATTTTGAATACCCTATATCAATGTTTTAGATTCAGCATAGAAAACACTTCACAGAATATTTTCTTGAGTAAGATAGGAAAGAATACCGGAGTATTGGAAGGTGCAGGCCTTCTGCTGTCTCAAACATCTGCTTAAAGCATCGAATGTCAGGATGAGAGGGGTCTGCCTCCTTCACCACGGTATTGAATAGAAGAAATAGAGGTACCCACTTCTGCTTTTCCAATTTTGCAGCTCAGAGCCCTCTGTTGCTAAAACATTGCAGAGTAGCCCGGCTGCTGGAATGAGAGAGTGTGTACATGGAAAGGAAATCACACAGTTATCCAGTTAAGATAAAGAAAGGGATTAGTACCAGGGTACTTGAAAAGTTGGACCTTCTGTTTTCCCAATATCTGCTATCAGCATCGAATATCGGGATGAGAGGGGCCAATTCCCTTCACCTTGGTATGAAAAAAGACAAGTAGAGGTCTCAATTCTGCTTTTCCAATATTGCTGCTCAGAGCCCTCTGTTGCTTTATGACATTGCAGAGTGGCCCGGCTGCTGGAATGAGAGAGTGAGTACCTATATATATATATATATATATATATATGTAGGAGATAGTCAAAGATCTGTATATGATAATTCCACAGGTCTCTCTGCATTTAGATATAGGGATTTGGCTATTAAACCATGTGCATACTGCTATTTAGTGGAATTTGGCACAAAAAATATGTTGTAAATAGATTAATCTAAAGATTTATGGTACCTGTAGTGCACCACTCTAAAATAGCTATTTACTGCAATGCTCCCATGCAGTGTTTATAACTATCACATTTTACCTATACTCAGACATAAAACATGCATGAAGTATAACTTGAAGTCTATTCTGTATCAACCTCAATCTGGTAGAAATGTGATACACCAGACTGTAGATATTGCTGGCTATATAGCTGACATGCAATCTCTGGTGTGACTTATCTGTAAATGGAAGAGCTGGTATAGTACAGGTAACAAACATCTGAAGGTCCACGCGCGCTGGGAAGCCGCCGGCGTCCAGGGTCCGCGACCGGAAGTGGGACCCGGCTTACCGGAACCGAAAGTAGACGTACGTTTCGCTCCTAGAGCTTGGTCACTTGGTCGCCTAGTAACACTCCTGCAACCAGGGAGTTTTTATTCAGTCCGGCGGCCATTTTGGGTGGGATTTGAGCACATACTCAAGGACACTTTTAGCTCCATAATGTGCATTTCTATTATTCATGCCGATTTTCATAGCAATGATGATGCATATAAGCTTATGAATAAGCTTATGAAATATCTATGTGCTTTGTGGATGAATTCAGACACACATAAGGATTAGGTTTCAAGCAATAATGAAATGCCATAATTAATAAAAGAGAAATGAGTATATAGATATTTTAGGTACTCAAATATAGATGATAAATAATAATTATCTAATAATTAAGCCTAAAAAGTGAATAAAAAAAACAAAAAAAAAACAAATGAAAGATACATATATATAACAGAAATATATGCAAAATGTATTGATTACCCAAAGGTTATTGTGTCACTTTATTGGTTTTATTGAGTCTTTAATATAATATTAGATAATTGGATTCTATTTAGACCCAAATTTATAATACAGCTATGTGCATGGTGTCTTTTAATTGTGTGATTTACATATGGTGAGATAACTGCGGTAACGAAATGTGAAATAAGGGTGTCATATAATACTGAAAGAAAAAGAGAATTGAATCTCTGTACTGGTGAGAAATATATATACCATACAAATTGTATGTTACATGTGATATGAAAATCCTATGTATATTGTGAGATAAACAAATGTGGTGTGATTATGTGGTAAGAAGGGACTAGGCTGGGAAACTACTACCCAAATTAAGTGCACCTGAAGGTGAAATGTGTGATAAACCTGCTCACCATGATTACAAGAAAAGACAAGTAGGGGGGGGAAGGAGGGGGGAAGAGGGGGGGGGGGGGAAGGACCATCGGTGAGTTTAGACTATTATAGGTCAAGTACTGGTTGGGCAAAACTACCATAGTGGCAGACTTATCTCTTTGGCTCCTAATGGAATGAATGAGTACATCAACTACAGTGTTTTTTTTTGGAGAATTAATACCTACCACTATGGTAGTTTTGCCCAACCAGTACTTGACCTATAATACAGTCTAAATTCACCGATGGTCCTTCCCCCCTCTTTCCCCCCTCCCCCCCCCCCCCTACTTGTCTTTTCTTGTAATCATGGTGAGCAGGTTAATCTCACATTTCACCTTCAGGTGCACTTAATTTGGATAGTAGTTTCCCAGCCTAGTCCCTTCTTACCACATAATCACACCACATTTGTTTATCTCACAAATATACATAGGATTTTCATATCACATGTAACATACAATTTGTATGGTATATATATTTCTCACCAGTACAGAGATTCAATTCTCTTTTTCTTTCAGTATTATATGACACCCTTATTTCACATTTCGTTACCGCAGTTATCTCACCATATGTAAATCACACAATTAAAAGACACCATGCACATAGCTGTATTATAAATTTGGGTCTAAATAGAATCCAATTATCTAATATTATATTAAAGACTCAATAAAACCAATAAAGTGACACAATAACCTTTGGGTAATCAATACATTTTGCATCTATTTCTGTTATATATATATATCTTTCATTTGTTTTTTTTTGTTTTTTATTCACTTTTTAGGCTTAATTATTAGATAATTATTATTTATCATCTATATTTGAGTACCTAAAATATCTATATACTCATTCCTCTTTTCTTAATTATGGCATTTCATTATTGCTTGAAACCTAATCCTTATGTGTATCTGAATTCATCCACAATGCACATAGATATTTCATAAGCTTATTCATAAGCTTATATGCATCATCATTGCTATGAAAATCGGCATGAATAATAGAAATGCACATTATGGAGCTAAAAGTGTCCTTGAGTATGTGCTCAAATCACACCCAAAATGGCCGCCGGACTGAATAAAAACTCCCTGGTTGCAGGAGTGTTACTAGGCGACCAAGTGACCAAGCTCTAGGAGCGAAACGTACGTCTACTTTCGGTTCCGGACCCTGGACGCCGGCGGCTTCCCAGCGCGCGCGGACCATCAGATGTTTGTTACCTGTACTATACCAGCTCTTCCATTTACAGATAAGTCACACCAGAGATTGCATGTCAGCTATATAGCCAGCAATATCTACAGTCTGGTGTATCACATTTCTACCAGATTGAGGTTGATACAGAATAGACTTCATGTTATACTTCATGCATGTTTTATGTCTGAGTATAGGTAAAATGTGATAGTTATAAACACTGCATGGGAGCATTGTGGTGCACTACAGGTACCATAAATTTTAGAGTGGTGCACTACAGGTACCATAAATCTTTAGATTAATCTATTTACAACATATTTTTTGTGCCAAATTCCACTAAATAGCAGTATGCACATGGTTTAATAGCCAAATCCCTATATCTAAATGCAGAGAGACCTGTGGAATTATCATATACAGATCTTTGACTATCTCCTACATATATATATATATATATATATATATATATATATATATAGAAAACTAATATAGAGGGGCACTCACCAGAAATTTGCACTTAAAAAGCATTGAGTTTTAATGCATACTTATCAGAATAATGTCTCAAACAGATAATTCAATTTTCTTCGATGTTTCGATCCCTCAGAACCATCATCAGGAAATTACAACAAGCACAGCATATACAGCAGAAGGCCTGCACCTTCCAATACTCCGGTATTCTTTCCTATCTTACTCAAGAAAATATTCTGTGAAGTGTTTTCTGTGCTGAATCTAAAACATTGATATAGGGTATTCAAAATTGTGTACTATTTCCCGTTGAGGGGTATTCTTCATGAAAAAAGAAGAAGGAGAGGCGCCCGTACCTTACAACCTTGGGGAACTTCCAGATGCCGCACAATATGGAAAAAATGGGGAAGCTGTCAATCCCCAAAAAATAACAGTAACAAGAAAAAAGAACCAAAACGTGCGCAAAGGGAAGAGCCAAACAAAAAAATATAAAATCGGATTAATCAATTTTGTTTTTATTATATATTAATTAATTGTAATTATTAGCAAATAATTTAATTGTAAATATGTTCCTTGGAGTGATCACAATAAAATATTGAAAATAATATTAAAAATGAATAAAATAACATAATCATGAAATATATAACCATCTAATTAATTACTCATATATATGGTTAGTATTCCAAAAGACCAATAATGGATACAAATATATAAAATCCTGAAGAACACTGGCTGGCCAGCCTTAATTAATACTAAATAAATTGTGCACAAACAGAATGTAACAAAAAGATCAATAGAATATACAGATGGAAGATAAATTGTCTATAGGATATCATATGATTGCATAGACAATAAGAGCTCAGGATTTCTTCCAACAACGATCTTAAACTAATAGTGATTAACTATTATACATGTATCCAAAAAGTCTCGTATAGCTCATTAGCACCTAACCTCGTACGGCTGCTGATGTAAATGCTAAATGTTGGAGCAAATGAATAGACACCAATCCCGTCCTTTTGACCAAATACTATTAAAAAGTCTCGATAAAGGCACCTAGCCTTAGGCAGCCGTTAGTGTGGGCAGCCAATGCCGTAGTATTACTGTCCCGTAACAAGATGATTGATATGAATAAATAAAATTACTAATACTGAAACATAGTCCCGAATGGCTCAAATAGCCCCTAGCCTAATGAGGCCATAGATGTGGGTGGCTATAATGACGGGATAATGTATGAATGAATAAAACCCCGTCTTACTCGTAGCAATCTCACCCGTGCCAGTGAATGCAATAGCCGTCCGTCCGGCCGGATGTTCACCGGACCTCCGCCGTTTCCAATCCACAAGCCGTTCTGTGCTGCGCTGCCTGGGTGCTCCTCCGACAGTGCAGCTGGATAATCCTTTAGGCTGGGATGTAAAAGGTGGAAATAGCTGTGGCGGTTTGAGGCGGGTTAGGGCTGTCGGTGATGTCCGTTCGTCTCCAAATAGCAGAGAGATGGTATATATCCGTGGATCACTCCAGAGCCGTTCAACCTAACGCGTTTCTCGACCGTAGGCACTGGTCGTTTCATCAGAGGAAGTGCAATTCCTCTGATGAAACGACCGCAGCGCAGCACAGAACGGCTTGTGGATTGGAAACGGCGGAGGTCCGGTGAACATCCGGCCGGACGGACGGCTATTGCATTCACTGGCACGGGTGAGATTGCTACGAGTAAGACGGGGTTTTATTCATTCATACATTATCCCGTCATTATAGCCACCCACATCTATGGCCTCATTAGGCTAGGGGCTATTTGAGCCATTCGGGACTATGTTTCAGTATTAGTAATTTTATTTATTCATATCAATCATCTTGTTACGGGACAGTAATACTACGGCATTGGCTGCCCACACTAACGGCTGCCTAAGGCTAGGTGCCTTTATCGAGACTTTTTAATAGTATTTGGTCAAAAGGACGGGATTGGTGTCTATTCATTTGCTCCAACATTTAGCATTTACATCAGCAGCCGTACGAGGTTAGGTGCTAATGAGCTATACGAGACTTTTTGGATACATGTATAATAGTTAATCACTATTAGTTTAAGATCGTTGTTGGAAGAAATCCTGAGCTCTTATTGTCTATGCAATCATATGATATCCTATAGACAATTTATCTTCCATCTGTATATTCTATTGATCTTTTTGTTACATTCTGTTTGTGCACAATTTATTTAGTATTAATTAAGGCTGGCCAGCCAGTGTTCTTCAGGATTTTATATATTTGTATCCATTATTGGTCTTTTGGAATACTAACCATATATATGAGTAATTAATTAGATGGTTATATATTTCATGATTATGTTATTTTATTCATTTTTAATATTATTTTCAATATTTTATTGTGATCACTCCAAGGAACATATTTACAATTAAATTATTTGCTAATAATTACAATTAATTAATATATAATAAAAACAAAATTGATTAATCCGATTTTATATTTTTTTGTTTGGCTCTTCCCTTTGCGCACGTTTTGGTTCTTTTTTCTTATTCTTCATGAAGAAAGTCACTGTTCATTAATTTCCAGTTGTGGTTTGAAGCATATACAAACTCCACACTTTGAAGAAATCAAGCATAAATAATGTGTAAAGTCTATCTTATTCAAGTAATTATTTGGAGGATTATTCCTTATGCTGAATATAAAATATTGATATGGGGTATTCAAAATTGTGTACTATTTCCCGTCGAGGGGTATTCTTCATGAAGAAAGTTACTGCTTATTTAATTTTTGTTGTGGTTTGAAGCACATACAAACTCCACACAGTGATGAAATCAAGTATGATTAATGTGATGTGTCATCCCTTTGCTTCCATATGATGGTGTATTGATTGATATGAATTCTGAATTGAAATCAACGATATTTAATATCTTCCAATTCAATAATGTGATTAATCATAAAATTAAACATACAAACTCTACACAAACAACAAATTGTGCATCATTTTTTGTAGAGCTGTGCTCTCCAAAATGGAGGCCTACGGCCCTATCTATACATAATTGGGGTTGGAAATATACAGATTTCTATCTATCTACTTGCATTTATGATATGGCATACATATGAATTGTGTATGGATGTTTGTGTTTTTTTCATATCTGGTGGTTTGAAGTTGCACATAGGGAAGTCCACTCTCCAGACTATTGTGGTATTTGGTTATAGACCATGGAAGAGAGTATAATTTAATATTGGTGCTCGATAAGTTTTTGTGGTAAACCAGCATACTTATATATGATATTACTGACATTTGGTATGAATATTTTTTCCACATTAAAACTTAGAGCATTATTACTGATTCATATTTTCGCTCATGGCAGATAAAGGTCTGCCACACCAATTAGTATTTATCTTTGATCATACCTCTATTAATGGTCTTATGACCTTATATCCATGCATGTAATACATTTTCTGCATACTATTATTACTAGTGATTTTGTGTAATTTACAGTTTTATCAAGTGATAATAAAAGTCAAATTTTAATCTATAGATACAAAAAGCGTGCCCCGGGTCAGACTTTTATTCTTCCTTTGCCCTGCTCTCTTGCAGGTCGACTTTCTTTCCAGTTTATTGAACTAATTTCCCGTGAGCACCACCAACCTAGTGCCACAGGTATTACACCAATTGAGCCTTTATGTTGGTTTAGATATTATTGAGTAACTCCTAGTGAGTTAAAATTCTCTGTGGTTACTTTCCACAGGTCTAGTGCGGTTTCACATTCTTTTTGTTAAGCCAAGTTTTTTCTGTGGTTACTTTCTCAGTTTCCCGAATCCAGCACAGACAACATTGTCTTAATTCAAATTACTGCACTTTTACACAAATAACCTCCTAATTATGACCAGTTTCAGTCTTATAGATGCCCTAAAAACCAAACGAAGAACTGACGACTTGGAGAGTATCTTCCCAACTGGAACAGAGGTCACTGACTCAGCATCCAATTGGGAGGAAGAGATATCCAAATTGAAATATAGGCCCTCATTCCGAGTTGTTCGCTCGGTATTTTTCATCGCATCGCAGTGAAAATCCGCTTAGTACGCATGCGCAATGTTCGCACTGCGACTGCGCCAAGTAACTTTACTATGATGAAAGTATTTTTACTCACGGCTTTTTCTTCGCTCCGGCGATCGTAATGTGATTGACAGGAAATGGGTGTTACTGGGCGGAAACACGGCGTTTCAGGGGCGTGTGGCTGAAAACGCTACCGTTTCCGGAAAAAACGCAGGAGTGGCCGGGGAAACGGTGGGAGTGCCTGGGCGAACGCTGGGTGTGTTTGTGACGTCAACCAGGAACGACAAGCACTGAAATGATCGCACAGGCAGAGTAAGTCTGGAGCTACTCTGAAACTGCTAAGTAGTTAGTAATCGCAATATTGCGAATACATCGGTCGCAATTTTAAGATGCTAAGATTCACTCCCAGTAGGCGGCGGCTTAGCGTGTGTAACTCTGCTAAATTCGCCTTGCGACCGATCAACTCGGAATGAGGGCCATACTCTCCAAAGACAAATTAGATCTAATTGGGATCTTACTAGTTTAGAGCACTATACAAAACAGAAAATAGTCCCAAGGGGACTGAGACCCAAGGTTTTTCCTTCGTTTGAGCTCTTTTCAGCAAGTTTACAACAGGATTGGGAGGCCAGTCTATTAAGATGCTCCTAGGAGCTTATGCAAATATTGATCAAACACAATAATCTGATATTAGAGGAGTGTACCAAAGAGATAGATCAATTAGGGAAAAACTTGGAATCGTGGGAGCAGAATCCTACTTTTCAAAATCGTATTGAGAGGATCAAGAAAGAACTAGACACCTATGAACAATGTATCATAGAGAGGAAAAGGACCAAATTCTCTCGAGACAAAAGGGACTTTAGCAATGGTAATGTCATTAGGTGGACTAGACCAGTGAGAAGGGAGAAAACACAGGGACATTTCACAACACCATCCTCTTCGGAGGCAGAATTATCAGGGACAGAAGAACAAGATCCCTCTCAGCAGGATCGATATCCCAGTTCCAGAAGCAATCAAAGACCTCTTACACATTTTTTAGACTACAGCAGGGGCACTCACGGACGCCCCGAAAAAGGAAAATCAGAAGAGCAAAAAAGAAGAAGAGGCCGAGAGAAATGGGGCTCTCCCTCCCCCAATCGCTATCCCTTGTGGAGGAACAGATAACCTGCCCCGATTCCAATAAATTACAGATTATCAATCTATCAGTACACACCCACACTGACCATCAACGGAGTGTACTCAAAAAAGGCCTTACCTTTTCCCCTACTAAAAACTTTGACATATTTCAGTGGAATAAAAACCTACAATTATTTGGCAGAAAACTTCTTCTGACCAAAATGTATGCCAATAAGGATAATGACACAGCAACTTTAGATAAGATGGATGGGATTCAACATTTAGATCTGACTAGTACTCAGGAAAATGAAGCTTTGACTGCCCTGGAGGAATTGATAACCCCAATTAATATCTCCCAAAGCACGGGACATAGACCACAGTGCAAAAAACGATCATCCTTCTTTCCCAGTGACCAAATCTGTCCAGAAGTGAGAGTCTTTATCAATCTTGTCTCACAAGATTTAGAGATGCTTTACAAGAAGAGAAAATATATTCATCCGAAGGGTAACCTCTCCTTACAGGAGAAAAAGGCAATCAAGGATATAAAATCATGGCAGGATGTGGTGGTGAAACCGTCCGATAAAGGCGGCAATGTGGTCATTTGGCCACAACACCTATATCTACAAGAAGCCAGAAGACAATTGAATGATCAAACATGTTACATTAAGAGTCTTTTTGACCCGACACAAACTTATTTAGCACAGTATATGCGGATTATTAATGAAGCATATCACATGGGAACGATAACCAAAGCAGAACAAGATTTTTTGGTAGTAACTAATCCAGTTACACTGACTTTCTACATGCTTCCCAAAGTGCACAAAAATTTACACTGCCCACCAGGCAGGCCTATTGTGTCGGGCAATGGCAGCATTCTTGAGAAGGCCAGTATTTTTCTGGATCTTCATTTAAGAGAATATGTCTTACAACTGCTCTCTTATACACGTGATACCACGAACATTTTAAGGAAAATAAATGACATTCAATTGGAGGATTGCCATATTCTAGTCAGTCTAGATGCAGAGGCCTTGTACACAAGCATCAATCACGATCTGGGTTTAAAAGCAGTTGAGTACTTCCTTGATATGGGGGATAAGAGTGATTTCAAAACCTTTTTTATTGCAACTGCTGGAAGTAGTACTGAGTAAAAACTATTTCACATTTGACAATCACTTCTACACCCAGGTGAGAGGTACAGCGATGGGGGCGGCATGTGCCCCCACGTATGCTAACCTCTTCCTGGGTTGGTGGGAGAAGGAGGTAGTCTTCCAAGACAACTCTGACTGCTATAATCAACATATAGCTTTATGGTCACGATATATCGATGACATTTTGGTCATCTGGGACGGAACACCTGAACAATTAATGGAGTTTGTGCAATTCTTGAATACTAACCAGCTTAACTTGAGATTCACATATGAGTGGAGTAGTGAGAGTATTTCATTCTTGGACTTACGAATCTATCGAGGAGCCAATAATATGTTGTCGACGGAAATTTTTCGCAAGACTACATCTACAAACACCCTCCTGCATCATGATAGCTTCCAATTTCCGCCCACTATCCAAAATATTCCAAAGGGTGAATTTTTGAGATTGAAACGGAACTGCTCCAATGATAAAACTTTCAATCTTAGGAGCAAAGAATTGGAATTACGATTGAAGGATAGAGGCTATAGCCGTAGGTGCATTAAAAAAGCCAGAAACGTGGTCAACGATATTTCTAGGGAATCTCTCATATTTCAGGAGAAACCACAAAAACGGAAGGACAACACCATTAGGTTCGTGGGTGATTTTTGCACTGAATGGAGATTCATCCGTTCCATTCTACAGAATCACTGGCCGGTCATTCTATCAGACAGTGACCTGGCTAGCAAATTAAATACCCAGATTGACATGAGCTGGCGTCGGGCTCCAAATTTAAGAGATCTATTAGTACAGAGTCATTTCAAAGCATCACCACCCAAAGAACCGATTATCAAAGGAAGTTACCCTTGCGGGAATTGCAAAATATGTCAATATGTTGCCCAAGTACAAACTATCACAGATAAATATGGCTGTGTAATCACAATTTAAGACTATGTGAATTGTAAGAGCAGTAATCTTATCTATTGCATTGAATGCCCATGTCAAAAAAGATATGTGGGGATGACAACCCGTATGCTGAAAATCAGAGCGTTAGAACACATCGGGTCCATTAGAAATGTTCGGACAGATATCCAGAAGATGAAACCGATCATGACGGTTGCACAACATTTTTTGAAATATCATCAAGGATCATTTGAACATTTCAGGATTTTTGGCCTTGAAAAGGCCAAATTAGGCATTAGAGGAGGGGATGTGACTAGGACACTTCTACAGAAAGAAAGCCAGTGGACATTTAGACTTAACTCTTTGGCTCCTAATGGAATGAATGAGTACATCAACTACAGTGTTTTTTTGGAGAATTAATACCTACCACTATGGTAGTTTTGCCCAACCAGTACTTGACCTATAATACAGTCTAAACTCACCGATGGCCCTTTCCCCCCCCCTCTTTCCACCCCTCTCCCCTCCCCCCCTCTCCCCCCCCCTTCCCCCCCCTACTTGTCTTTTCTTGTAATCATGGTGAGCAGGTTTCTCACACATTTCACCTTCAGGTGCACTTAATTTGGGTAGTAGTTTCCCAGCCTAGTCCCTTCTTACCACATAATCACACCACATTTGTTTATCTCACAAATATACATAGGATTTTCATATCACATGTAACATACAATTTGTATGGTATATATATTTCTCACCAGTACAGAGATTCAATTCTCTTTTTCTTTCAGTATTATACGACACCCTTATTTCACATTTCGTTACCGCAGTTATCTCACCATATGTAAATCACACAATTAAAAGACACCATGCACATAGCTGTATTATAAATTTGGGTCTAAATAGAATCCAATTATCTAATATTATATTAAAGACTCAATAAAACCAATAAAGTGACACAATAACCTTTGGGTAATCAATACATTTTGCATATATTTCTGTTATATATATATGTATCTTTCATTTGTTTTTTTTTTTGTTTTTTTATTCACTTTTTAGGCTTAATTATTAGATAATTATTAATTATCATCTATATTTGAGTACCTAAAATATCTATATACTCATTCCTCTTTTCTTAATTATGGCATTTCATTATTGCTTGAAACCTAATCCTTATGTGTGTCTGAATTCATCCACAAAGCACATATATATTTCATAAGCTTATTCATAAGCTTATATGCATCATCATTGCTATGAAAATTGGCATTAATAATAGAAATGCACATTATGGAGCTAAAAGTGTCCTTGAGTATGTGCTCAAACCCCACCCAAAATGGCCGCCGGACTGAATAAAAACTCCCTGGTTGCAGGAGTGTTACTAGGCGACCAAGTGACCAAGCTCTAAGAGCGAAACGTACGTCTACTTCCGGTTTCGGTAAGCCGAGTCCGATTTCCGGTCGCGGACCCTGGATGCCGGCGGCTTCCCAGCGCGCGCGGACCATCAGATGTTTGTTACCTGTACTATACCAGCTCTTCCATTTACAGATAAGTCACACCAGAGATTGCATGTCAGCTATATAGCCAGCAATATCTACAGTCTGGTGTATCACATTTCTACCAGATTGAGGTTGATACAGAATAGACTTCATGTTATACTTCATGCATGTTTTATGTCTGAGTATAGGTAAAATGTGATAGTTATAAACACTGCATGGGAGCATTGCAGTAAATAGCTATCTTAGAGTGGTGCACTACAGGTACCATAAATCTTTAGATTAATCTATTTACAACATATTTTTTGTGCCAAATTCCACTAAATAGCAGTATGCACATGGTTTAATAGCCAAATCCCTATATCTAAATGCAGAGAGACCTGTGGAATTATCATATACAGATCTTTGACTATCTCCTACATATATATATATATATATATATATATAGGTACTCACTCTCTCGTTCCAGCAGCCGGGCCACTCTGCAATGTCATAAAGCAACAGAGGGCTCTGAGCAGCAATATTGGAAAAGCAGAATTGAGACCTCTACTTGTCTTTTTTCATACCAAGGTGAAGGGAATGGGCCCCTCTCATCCCGATATTCGATGCTGATAGCAGATATTGGGAAAACAGAAGGTCCAACTTTTCAAGTACCCTGGTACTAATCCCTTTCTCTATCTTAACTGGATAACTGTGTGATTTCCTTTCCATGTACACACTCTCTCATTCCAGCAGCCGGGCTACTCTGCAATGTTTTAGCAACAGAGGGCTCTGAGCTGCAAAATTGGAAAAGCAGAAGTGGGTACCTTTATTTCTTCTATTCAATACCGTGGTGAAGGAGGCAGACCCCTCTCATCCTGACATTCAATGCTTTAAGCAGATGTTTGAGACAGCAGAAGGCCTGCACCTTCCAATACTCCGGTATTCTTTCCTATCTTACTCAAGAAAATATTCTGTGAAGTGTTTTCTATGCTGAATCTAAAACATTGATATAGGGTATTCAAAACTGTGTACTATTTCCCATTGAGGGGTATTCTTCATGAAGAAAGTCACTGTTCATTCATTTCCAGTTGTGGTTTGAAGCATATACAAACTCCACACTTTGATGAAATCAAGCATGAATAATGTGTAAAGTCTATCTTATTCAAGTAATTATTTGGAGGATTATTCCTTATGCTGAATATAAAATATTGATATAGGGTATTCAAAATTGTGTACTATTTCCCGTCGAGGGGTATTCTTCATGAAGAAAGTTACTGCTTATTTAATTTTTGTTGTGGTTTGAAGCACATACAAACTCCACACAGTGATGAAATCAAGTATAATTAATGTGCTGTGTCATTCCTTTGCTTCCATATGATGGTGTATTGATTGATATGAATTCTGAATTGAAGTCAACGATATGTAATATCTTCCAATTCCATAATGTGATTAATCATAAATTATACCATGCATAGGAATTTTGAATGATGTTCTGATGCACATACAAACTCTACACAAACGGCAAATTGTGCATCATTTTTTGTAGAGCTGTGCTCTCCAAAATGGAGGCCTACGGCCCTATCTATACATAATAGGGGTTGGAAATATACAGATTTCTATCTATCTACTTGCATTTATGATATGGCATACATATGAATTGTTATAGACCATGGGAGAGAGTATAATTTAATATTGGTGCTCGATAAGTTTTTGTGGTAAACCAGCATACTTATATATGATATTACTGACATTTGGTATGAATATTTTTTCCACATTAAAACTTAGAGCATTATTACTGATTAATATTTTCGCTCATGGCAGATGAAGGTCTGCAACACCAATTAGTATTTATCTTTGATCATACCTCTATTAATTTTCTTATGACCTTATATCCATGCATGTAATACATTTTCTGCATACTATTACCTAGTGATTTTGTGTAATTTACAGTTTTATCAAGTGATAATAAAAGTTACATTTTAATCTATAGATACAAAAAGCGTGCCCCGGGTCAGACTTTTAGTCTTCTTTTGCCCTGCTCTCTTGCAGGTCGACTTTCTTTCCAGTTTATTGAACTAATTTCCGTGAGCACCACCAACCTAGTGCCACAGGTATTACACCAATTGAGCCTTTATGTTGGTTTAGATATTATTGAGTAACTCCTAGTGAGTTAAAATTCTCTGTGGTTACTTTCCACAGGTCTAGTGCGGTTTCACATTCTTTTTGTTTGGCTCCTGAACTTGCCAAAATCACAGTTGAGTCCGATGAAACGACTGTCAATTTTGGGAATGATTCTGGACACAGAATTACAGAGAGTTTTTCTTCCAGAAGAGAAGGCTCTGGAAATTCAGGGTCTGGTCAAACAAATTCTGAAGCCAGCGAGAGTGTCAATCCATCAATGCACTCGGTTGCTGGGGAAGATGGTGTTGGCCTACGAGGCCATTCAGTTTGGCAGGTTCCATGCCAGAGTGTTTCAGTGGGATCTGTTGGACAAGTGGTCCGGGTCCCATCTGCACATGCACCGACAGATAATCCTGTCTTCCAAGACCAAAATCTCACTCCTGTGGTGGCTGCACAGCTCTCACCTCCTAGAGGGACGCAGGTTCGGGATCCAGGACTGGATCCTGGTGACCACGGATGCGAGTCTCCGAGGCTGGGGTGCAGTCACACAGGGGAAAAATTTCCAGGGAAAATGATCTAGCCAGGAAGCTTGTCTACACATAAACATTCTGGAATTAAGGGCCATTTGCAATGGCCTTCTATAAGCGGAACATCTTCTTCGCGATCTGCCCGTCTTGATTCAGTCAGACAACATAACAGCAGTGGCGTACATAAACCGCCAGGGCGGAATGAAGAGCAGAGCAGCAATGGCAGAGGCCACAAAAGTTTTCCGCTGGGCGGAAAGACATGTAAGCGCTCTGTCAGCGGTCTTCATTCCAGGTGTGGACAACTGGGAAGCAGACTTTCTCAACAGACACGATCTCCATCCAGGAGAGTGGGTTCTTCATCAAGAGGTCTTTGCAGAAGTGACAAGTCGTTGGGGAATTCCTCAAATAGACATGATGGCGTCTCGCATCAACAAGAAACTTCTGAGATATTGCTCCAGGTCCAGGGACCCTCAAGCATTAGCGGTGGACGCCCTAGTGACACCGTGGGTGTTTCAGTCGTTATATGTGTTCCCTCCGATTCCACTCATTCCAAAAGTGATAAAGATCATAAGAAGAACAAGGGTTCATGCAATCCTCATTGTTCCAGACTGGCCAAGGAGGGCCTGGTATCCAGATCTTCAGGAATTACTCATAGGAGATCCCTGGCCTCTTCCTCTACGAGAGCATCTGTTACAGCAGGGCCCGTGCGTGTACCAAGACTTACCGCGGCTTCGTTTGACGGCTTGGAGGTTGAACGCCGGATCCTAGCCCAAAAGGGTATTCCCAGTGAAGTCATTCCCACACTTCTTCAAGCTAGAAAAGAAGTAATGGCGAAACATTATCACCGTATTTGGAGAAAATATGGGTCTTGGTGTGAATCCAAGAAGGCTCCTACGGAAGAATTTCAGCTGGGCCATTTTCTCCATTTTCTGCAAGCAGGTGTGGATGCAGGCCTAAAGTTAGGCTCAATTAAAGTACAAATTTCGGCCTTGTCAATTTTCTTTCAAAAATAATTGGCCTCCCTACCGGAAGTTCAGACTTTTGTGAAAGGCGTGCTGCACATCCAACCTCCCTTTGTGCCCCCCGTTGCACCGTGGGATCTTAACGTGGTGTTGCAGTTCCTGCAATCTCATTGGTTTGAACCTTTACGTAAGGTAGAATCAAAATTCGTCACTTGGAAAGTGATCATGCTGTTGGCCTTGGCCTCTGCAAGGCGGGTGTCTGAATTGGCGGCTTTGTCTCACAAGAGCCCCTATTTGATCTTTCATGAAGATAGAGCGGAGTTGAGAACTCGTCAGCAATTTCTGCCAAAAGTGGTGTCATCGTTTCACATGAACCGACCTATGGTGGTGCCGGTGGCTACTGACGCCTTAGCGGAATCGAAGTCTCTAGATGTGGTCAGAGCTTTGAAAATTTATGTAGCCAGAACGGCTCAGATTAGGAAAACAGAGGCTCTATTTGTCCTGTATGATCCCAACAAGATTGGGGCTCCTGCTTCCAAGCAGACTATTGCACGCTGGATCTGTAATACGATTCAGCAAGCTCATTCTACGGCTGGATTGCCGTTACAGAAATCAGTGAAGGCCCATTCTACCAGAAAGGTGAGCTCATCATGGGCAGCTGCCCGGGGGGTCTGGCATTACAGCTTTGCCGAGCAGCTACTTGTTCGGGTTCAAACACTTTTGCAAAGTTTTACAAGTTTGATACCCTGGCTAAGGAGGACCTCTTGTTTGGTCAATCGGTGCTGCAGAGTCATCCGCACTCTCCCGCCCGTTCTAGAGCTTTGATATAAACCCCATGGTTCTTGAAGCATCCCCAGCATCCTCTAGGACGTATGAGAAAATAGGATTTTAATACCTATCGGTAAATCCTTTTCTCTTAGTCCGTAGAGGATGCTGGGCGCCCGTCCCAGTGTGGACTCTATCTGCAGTTATTAGTTATGTTTACACACAGGTTGTGTTTCTGTTATAGTCAGCCTGTTGCTGACATGGTTCATGCCGTTGACTTGCGTTGTGTTAAATGCCATGTTGTACGTCGTGCTTGAGGTGTGAGCTGGTATGTATCTCACCTTAGTTTAACGAATAAATCCTTTTCCTCAAAATGTCCATCTCCCTGGGCACAGTTCCTATAACTGGAGTCTGGAGGAGGGGCATAGAGGGAGGAGCCAGTTCACACCCCTTAAAAGCCTTAAAGTGCCCATGTCTCCTGCGGATCCCGTCTATACCCCATGGTTCTTGAAGCGTCCCCAGCATCCTCTACGGACTAAGAGAAAAGGATTTACCGGTAGGTATTAAAATACTATTTTTTGAGCATGACCAGAAGCAGTGGAAAAATTTAGCATTTGACATTTTACATTTGCAACATTCACCCGTCTCCAAGGAATGCATATATTTCCTCTGAGCCGGGGCAATATAGATTCGGTATAACCTCCTGAAGTGGACTTCTTGTAGGTAAGCTGACTGGAGAATCTTCATGGTGGTATGATAGTGACTGAATAAGGATTGGGTGATAGTAACGTCCGGGATGTCTGAAGTCCAAGAAGCTAAGAGAGAAGAAAGCAGAAATTTTTCAGAGGAGTCATGGAGTAAATTGTATAGAAAGGATGTCTTATATGCCCCAGGTTGTAATATTAGAAACAGTGGGAGTAAAGGGTCTGGGGGAGAAAGTGATAGAATAGAGGTTTTAATGGTGTCAATATAATGTCGGACTTGGAGATACATGAAGAAATTGGAGTGTGGAATGTCATAGGTCTTCCGTAATATGATGAAGGACAATGTAAGCCCTCCAGGGTCAAATAATTTGTTGGCGAGATCTAATCCTTTTGTGCGCCAGTATAAAAAGAAAGTGTTGAGAAGTGAGGGGGAGAAATTAGGGTTACCCCAGAGAGGGATGTATGAAGTTATCGTATGATACCTATTCAAGATTTTGTTTATGTGTACCCATGCGTCATAGGTCGCTCTAAATAGAATGTAATTTAGAATATGGGGGGAGAGAAGTCGCAAAGGGGTATGTAGCAGAGCATTTGGTGAGAATGGGGAGAAAATAGAATCGTCTAGAGAGCGGTCTGAATATGTAGATTTATTTAATAGCCAATCTGAAATGTATCTAAAATGAATTGACAAGTGATAGAAGGAGAAATCCGGGACGCCCAAGCCACCCTGTCTGTTAGGACAGGTCAGTTTAGAGATACACATCCTGGGTTTCTTACCGGACCACAGAAACGAAGACATTATTGAATTTAAAAGTTGTATATCCGGCTTTGGTAGGGGAGAAGGTATCATTTGGAGACAGTAAAGATTTTTTGGAAAAATAATACTTTTGAGTATGGCCGCTCTACTGAGGAGAGGGGAAGTTTAGTCCATGAGGTTAATTGTGTTTTAATTTTGGAGAGTAAGGGTATGAAATTTGCCTTATAAATCTTGTGGGGGTCTTGGGTGATAACAATACCCAGATATTTGATATGAGAGGGTTGTATAGTAAACTGTGTTAAAGAGGGGTGTGTGGACAGAAAAGGTGATAAGGGGATGATAGGGAGGATTTCAGATTTGTTGACAGTAATCTTGTAGCCGGAAGTGGGTCCAAAAGAGGATATAATGTCTATAATCCCCGGGATAGAGATTAAGGGATTGGACACAAAAAGTAACATGTCATCAGCGTAAAGAGCTAGTCTCAATTCCGAATTCACGAGGGGGATGCCAGTAAAATCAGAGGAACGAAGAGCAAGTGTGAGGGGTTCAAGGGAAATGGCAAAGAGCAGTGGGGAAAGAGGACAACCTTGCTGTGTGCCTTTTCGGATTGGGAAGGGAGGAGATAAATAACCATTGCAGGCGATTTGTGAAGAGGAGTTAGTATATAGAGTCTGAATGAAAGATATGTATTGGTCGGGGATTTGAATTTGGACATGGTGGCGAATAAATGTGGCCAATGGACAAGGTCGAAAGCCTTTTCGGCGTCAATCGTCAGGATAAGATTAGGGGAGTCAAGGGATGTCACAGAATATCATTCTTGGGTGGCTGCCATGACCTTACGTACATTGCATACAGAGTGTATGCCCTTAATAAAACCTGTCTGGTCCTGATGGATTATATGGGAAAGGAGGGGGTTAAGACGGTCTGCCAAAATCTTGGTTAGAATTTTATAGTCACAGTTCAATAACGAGATGGGACGATAAAACCCAGGATTAGAAAGGTCTCAACCCGGTTTTGGGATCACTTTGATAATAGCAGAATTGAAATATGTGGGGATAGATTGATTAATCAAAATATGATTATAGACCGACTCAAGGACCGGGTCAAGTTTGTCGAGGAATAATCCATAAAAATCCCCTGAGAATCCATTAGGACCAGGAGCCTTGGCAGGCTTAAGTGATTTGATGACTTTAGTTATTTCGGCTACGGAAATAGGAGCCGTGAGGGAGTCTGAGAATTCCGTTGGTAAGTGTGGATAGATGAGTTTTGTCCAAATATTTTCCAGTTTACATGCGTCCATTATAGGTGAGGTCAGAGGAGGGGTGGTAGGAGTGGGATTAGGGGGGGGGGGGAGTAGATGTCAGTATAGAAGGCAGTCATAATCTGTGAAATCTGTGCAGTCGAAGTGGTGTAGGATCCATCCTGTAATTGAAGAGGGTTAACAGTCATCGGTGGTCTAGTGCCATTGAGGATATTGGTAAGCAATTTACTCATCTTATTACCGAATTTGTGAAAGCGATAATGAGAGGAGAATCTCATTTTATCAGACATGGTGTGAAGTAATTCTTCAAGAAGAGTTTTTGCAGTTAGGTATTTAGAGCGGTTAGCAGTAGAGGGTGATTGGATATAAGATGCATAGGCATCTGTCAGGGTTTCTTGCAGAGTGGTGTACGAGTGGGAGTGTTGCTTTCGCAGGGAGGCTTCAAAGGCCAATATAGACCCTCGCAGCACAGATTTAGCTGTCATCCAATAGAGAGAGGGATCCGTAGCTAAGGTAGCCTTATTATGTGAGTGAAAATCATTCCATGCTGTATCTAAGTGATCTTTAAACTTTGGGGAGCTAGTGAGATATGATGGGAAACTCCACGATCTACATGGGGACAATTCTTTTTTTGTGTAGAATGAAAATGTGATGAGTGCATGATCAGAAAGCAAGATAGGGTGAATATTTGCGTCCTGGACTAGGGGGAAAAGGGAGCAAGAGGCAAAGATGAAATCTATACAAGATAGAGAATGATGTGCTGCAGAAAGGCAAGTGTATTCCCTTTGTGTGGGGTGTAGAGCTCTCCATATATCCACCAATTGGAGAGTTTTTAATAGGGAGGGAATCCCCAAGGAAGGGCACGTCACATCTACCCTGCGTGTGGAAGAACTGTCAAGAGTGGGGTGAGCAGTCAAATTAAAATCACCACAGAGAATTATAGGGGTAGACATATAAGGGAGGAGTAGTTTAATAAGCTTCTGGAGGAAATATCTAGAATAGACATTAGGTGCATAAATTGAGCAAAGTGTGTAAGTCATGTTAAACAAAGAAAAAGAAATAATCAAAATCCTGCCATCTGGGTCAAAGTAAGTGGATAATATTTCTATAGGTAATGATTTGGAAACTAAATAAATAACTCCTCTGGATTTGGAGTTGTAAGGGGCGGAGGCCAGAAGTTTCCATTTAAGCATTTGCAATTTTAAAACCTCTGGGGGTAGAAGATGTGTTTCTTGGAGGCATGCAGTATCTATAGACAGCTTTTGCAAATATAACAAAACCTACGGCGTTTTGCCGGGGAGTGTATGCCATCAACATTGAAGGATCCTATCTTCAATTCAGTCATAGGTGTCAGGGTGTGGATTTATTCCATCCAGTAGGACATGACCTTGTTGTAGCAGCACAGTGGTGAACCTGGGTGGGGGAGAATGTAAAGGGAGAAAAGGGGAGGGAGACATACATAGACAAGACATGGGGAATACAGAACAAAACAATGGCAGCACGGTCAACGTGCTAGTAGTCCAAAGGACAAGAGTGACAATCCGCAAATGTATTAACATATATAACTGTATGCTTACCCCGTATATAGGGTTAGCAGTAAACAGCGGTAATTACCGGGGCATGACAGATGCCTCGGGACCCTGTAGGAAAGAGCAATCATAATAGACCAAAATACCAAAGCTGGGTAAACGTAAATAACCCTGAATTATAAAACATTAGTAGGAGACCGGTTTTTGAGAAACAATAGCATAAAGGATTAATAGGACCTAAGGAGAGGAAATATATATCAGAGGAAAGGGAGCAGTCATAAATAATGGGGCAAGCTAGTACAACTATAGGAATAAAACAGAATGTGCTACATATTGAATGAGGAGGAGAGGATCCTGGTGGTGGAGAGAAGTAGGAAGTAAGCAGCCAGAGTGGCGGAACTTCAAGCTGGAGAGTCAGTGATATCAGCAGTGGGATCTTAGCGTTCATCAGATAAGAAGGCTTGTGCATCTTCAGGGCTCGTGTAGTCATAGTGGGTGTCGTTCATGAAGATCCTTAGCTTGGCTGGGTAAATGAGAGCGAATCTTCGGTTCATGGCAACTAGCTTCGTGCAAATAGGGGAGAAGGACTTACGCTCACGGGATAGTTCCACAGAAAAATCCTGGAAAAGCCGCAGTCGTTTCCCTTCCCACATGAGATTCTGGGTTTTACGGGATGCTCTCCAGAACGAGACTTTGTGACGATAGCCTAAACATCTAAACAATGTGACCCTAGGGCGTGAGTCATTAGGTCTGGGGGGCGGGCCAACACGAAGAACTCTTTCCACCACTAGGTCTTTACATTCATCTTCAATGCCTAATAGTTTGGGTAGGGTAACAGAAACAAAAGATGCCAATGCTGGGCCTTTTATAGTTTCAGGGGGTCCCACCACTTGATATTATTACGACAGGAACGATTTTCAGCGTCATCGAGTATGTTCCATAACTGGTCATTTTCCTTTTGTAACTTAACAATGTCACATTGAGCTAGGTGCATATCATGACATAGAGCTCCTATGCGGTTTTCAGAGTCTGAGACTCTGGTGGTGAGGTGCTGCAGCTGCTGTGAGATGTCAGCAACAGCCTTGAATAATAAGGGTGACATAGTGGATTTAATGGCGTCCACAATATCACCATATGTGGCAGGAGTGTCCGGATTGCGGCGTACCTGAGGAAGGTCTGTGAGCTCCTGGGGCACAGCCACTTTCTTTGAGGCTGGCGTGGACGGGGCCGAGGACGGGGCCGAGGACGCGTCCGGCGCCATGTTGAGGTCAGCGCGGCGCTTCTCCTGGCGCGGCGGCTGCAGCTTCTGTGAGGCGCCTGGGGCCAGGTATTTATCCATCCGGGGTGAGCGGGTGTAGTGCTGGGTAGTGGTTGTTATGTGCGGCCGGAATCGGCTATGTAGTAGCAGGTGAGCGGGTCCCGGAGCGGAGCAGCGTTTTCAAGCTGCACTCCGCATACAGCCGGAAGCAGAAGTCTCAGAGAGATCCGTGTTTAAAATCTAAGCAATCTGACTAGATTGCTTAGATTTTGAGCACGGATCTGCAGTGTGTATGCCCCCCAGCGATAGCGATGCGCGGCCCCATGCATCGCTATCGCCGGTGCTATATTGAGCCTGCATGCAGGCTTAATCTAGCGGGTCGCTCACTTCACCGTTGTGTGAAGTGAGCGTCCCCCCGTCCATCCGTCCCCTCGCTCAGCACATCACACAACGGTGAAGTGAGCAACCCGCTAGATTGAGCCTGCATGCAGGCTCAATCTAGCATCGGCGATAGCGATGCGCGGGGCCACGCCTCGCTTTCGCTGGGGGGCATACACACGGCAGATCCGTGCTCAAAATCTAAGCAATCTAGTCAGATTGCTTAGATTTTAAACACGGCTCTCTCTGTGTGTACCCCCCTTTAGATCTCTCCGTGTGTACCCTCCTTAAAAGTGTGACTCCCAGACCTGGGCACACGTCTGTATTAACCACCGGGGGAGTGGCCATGATTCCCAGAATTGCCCACGCCCCTCATATCACCCATCCGCCATATGTCTCACAATGTGACTGAAATACATACAACTGTAGCGGTTATAGACTGTTTTACCATCTTGCAAGATTTTCTTCTTATGAATGTCTGTCAGCATAAAATATAAGGATTATTTTAAACAACAGATAGTATACAATTATTTCTTATACTTATTTTTTCAATACAGATGTTATGAGATTGGAAATTAGGACAGTATAGCTTTAGGGTAATTTATAGGAAGAGAAGGAAGTAAAAAGTAAAGATGTGCGGCTGGCACTTTTCGTGTTTTGGTTCTAATTCCATTTTCGTGTTTTGGTTTTGGCTTGGTTTTGCCAAAACCACCCTTTCGTGTTTTAGTTTTGGTTTTGGATCTGGATGATGTTTGGAAAAAACCCCAAAAACATTTGGGGGTAATTTTGCTCCTACAGTATTATTAACCTCAATAACAATCATTTCCACTCATTTCCAGTCTATTCCGAACACCTCACAATATTGTTTTTAGGCCTAAAAGTTGCACCGAGGTGGCTGTATGACTAAGCTAAGCGACACAAGTGTGCGGCACAAACACCTGGCCCATCTAGGAGTGGCACTGCAGTTGCAGACAAGATGGCGCTTTTCAAAAACTAGTCCCCAAACACCACATGATGCAAAGAAGAAAAAGAGGTGCAATTAGGTATCTGGATGGCCAAGCTAAGTGACACAAGTGTGCGGCACAAACACCTGGCCCATCTAGGAGTGGCACTGCAGTGGCAGACAGGATGGCAGATTTAAAAATTAGGCCCCAAACAGCACATGATGCAAAGAAGAAAAAGAGGTGGAATTAGGTAGCTGGATGGCCAAGCTAAGCGACACAAGTGTACCGCACAAACACCTGCCCATTTAGGAGTGGCACTGCAGTTACAGACAGGATGGCACTTAAAAAAACTAGTCCCCAAACAGCACATGATGCAAAGAAGAAAAAAAGGTGCAAGATGGAATTGTCCTTGGGCCCTCCCACCCACCCTTATGTTGTATAAACAGGACATGCACACTTTAACAAACCAATCATTTCAGAGACAGGGTCTGCCACATGATTGTGGCTGAAATGACTGGTTTGTTTGGGCCCCCACCAAAAAAGAAGCAATCAATCTCTCCTTGCACAAACTGGCTCTACAGAGGCAAGATGTCCACCTCATCATCATCCTCCGATTCCTCACCCCTTTCACCGTGTACATCCTCCTCACTGAGTATTAATTCATCCCCACTGGAATCCACCATCACAGGTTCCTGTGTACTTTCTGGAGGCAATTGCTGGTAAAGGTCTTCCCGGAAGACTTTGTAATTCATTTTGATGAACATCATCTTCTCCACATTTTGTGGAAGTAACCTCCTACGCTGATCGCTGACAAGGTTACCGGCTGCACTAAACACTCTATCGGAGTGCACACTGGAGGGGCGGCAACTTAGGTAAAATAAAGCCAGTTTGTGCAGGGGCCTCCAAATTTCCTCTTTTTCCTGCCAGTATACGTACGGACTGTCTGACATGCCTACTTGGATGCTGTCACTCATATAATCCTCCACCATTCTTTCCATGGTGACAGAATCATATGCAGTGACAGTAGACATGTCACTAATCGTTGGCATGTCCTTCAGTCCGGACCAGATGTCAGGTTTCGCTCCTGACTGCCCTGCATCACCGCCAGCGGGTGGGCTAGGAAATGTTATCCTTTTCCTTGCAGCCCCAGTGGCGGGAGAAATTGAAGGAGGAGCTGTTGACGGGTCACGTTCCGCTTGAGTTGACAATTTATTAACCAGCAGGTCTTTGCACCTCTGCACACTTGTGTCTGCTGGAAAGAGAGATACAACGTAGGCTTTAAACCTAGGATCGAGCACGGTGGCCAAAATGTAGTGCTCTGATTTCAACAGATTGACCACCCTTGAATCCTGGCAAAGCAAATGATGGGCTCCATCCACAAGTCCCACATACTTTGCGGAATCGCTCCATCTTAGCTCCTCCTTCAATTTATCCAGCTGCTTCTGCAAAAGCCTGATGACGTGAATGACCTGACTCAAGCTGGCATTGTCTGAACTGACTTCACGTGTGGCAAGTTTGAAGGGTTGGAGAACCTTGCAAAAGACGGAAATCATTCTCCACTGCGCATGAGTCAGGTGCATTACCCCTCCTTTGCCTATATCGTAGGTGGATGTATAGGCTTGAATGGCCTTTTGCTGCTCCTCCATTCTCTGAAGCATATAGAGTGTTGAATTCCACCTCGTTACCACCTCTTGCTTCAGTTGATGGCAGGGCAGGTTCAGGAGTGTTTGCTGGCGCTCCAGTCTTCGGCACGCAGTGGCAGAATGCCGAAAGTGGCCCGCAATTTTTCGGCCCACCGACAGCATCTCCTGCACACCCCTCTCATTTTAAAAAAAATTCTGCACCACCAAATTAATTGTATGTGCAAAACATGGGACGTGCTGGAATTCGCCCAGTTGTAATGCACGCACAATATTCTTGGCGTTGTCCGATATCACAAATCCCCAGGAGAATCCAATTGGGGTAAGCCATTCTGCGATGATGTTCCTCGGTTTCCGTAAGAGGTTGTCAGCTGTGTGCCTCTTATAGAAAGCGGTGATACATAGCGTAGCCTGCCTAGGAATGAGTTGGCGTTTGCAAGATGCTGCTACTGGTGCCGCTGTGGGAGGCCATACATCTACCCAGTGGGCTGTTACAGTCATATAGTCCTTAGTTTGCCCTGTTCCACTTGTCCACATGTCCGTGGATAAGTGGACACTGGTGACTCTTTTTCTGACGTCTGTGTACATTCTCGGTATCGCCTGCCTAGAGAAGTGGAACCTAGATGGGATTTGATACCGGGTACACAGCACCTCAAACAAATCTTTAAGTGACTCTGAACTAATGGTGGATACCGGACGCACCTCTAACACCAACATAGCTGTCAAGGCCTCAGTTATCTGCTTTGCAAAAGGATGACTGCTGTCATATTTCATCTTCCTCACAAAGGACTGTTGGACAGTCAGTTGCTTACTGGAAGTAGTACAAGTGGTCTTCCGACTTCCCCTCTGGGATGACGATCGACTCCCAGCAGCAACAACAGCAGCGGCAGCAACAGCAGGCATACCACTCAAGGATCCTATGGAGGAATCCCGGTTAGGAGAGGACTCCTCAGTCTTGACAGTGACATGGCCTGCAGGACTTCGGACGTTCCTGACTGAGGAGGAAGTTGACGTTGAGGGAGTTGGTGGTGTGGCTTGCAGGAGCTTGGGTACAGGAGGAAGAAGGGATTTAGGTGTCAGTGGACTGCTTAAGCTCTTACCCAAAGTTTCACAACTTGACAGTAACTTCTGATGAATGCGCAGCAGGTGACATATAAGGGAGGATGTTCCTAGGTGGTTAACATCCTTACCCCTACTTATTACAGATTGACAGAGGCAACAGATGGCTTGACACCTGTTGTCCGGATTTGAGGAGAAATAATTCCACACCGAAGAGGTGGCTGTTTTGGTAGTTTGCCCAGGCATCACAATGGGCTTCTTCGTCCCAAGGACAACAGGTGTCTCCCCCGGTGCCTGACTTAAACAAACCACATCACCATCAGAATCCTTATCGTCAACTTCCTCCTCAGCGCCAGCAACACCCATATCCTCATCCTGGTGTACTTCAACAGTGACATCTTTAATTTGAATATCAGGAACTGGACTGTGGGTGCTCCTTCCAGCACTTGCAAGGGGCATGCAAATGGTGGAAGGAGCCACCTCTTCCCGTCCAGTGTTGGGAAGGTCAGGCATCGCAACCGCCGACATGCTTGGACTCTCCTTGGGGATTTGTGATACCATCTCAGAGCGCACAGTTCTTTTCTGTGCTCTTTCCAGCTTAACTCTTTTAATTTTTCTAGCGGGAGGATGAGTGCTTCCATCGTCATGTGAAGCTGAACCACTAGCCATGAACATAGGCCAGGGCCTCAGCCGTTGCTTGCCACTCCGTGTCGTAAATGGCATATTGGCAAGTTTATGTTTCTCTTCAGATGATTTAAATTAATTTTTTTGGTTCTTTTTACTGAACTTTGGCTTTTTGGATTTTACAAGCCTTCTACTATCACATTGGGCATCGGCCTTGGCAGACGGCGTTGATGGCATTTCATCGTCTATGTCATGGCTAGTGGCAGCAGCTTCAGCACTAGGAGGAAGTGGTTCTTCTAGATCTTTCTCTATTTTATCCTCAAAATTTTTGTTCTCATTTATTTTTTGGGAGTTATATGAGACAATATGCGTCACAGGAATTACTGGAATTACTGATTACACAGGACACTACCACTGGTCTGATGCAGCCCAACAGGTTGTTATACTGCAGCAGTGGATATATAGCTGCAGCGTATATATATCGTCACTGGAATTATTGATGACACAGGACACCACCACTGGTCTGATCAGACAAACATGTTGTTATAATTGTTATATTGCAGCAGTGGATATATAGCAGCAGCGTATATCGTCACTGGAATTACTGATGACACAGGACACTACCACTGGTCTGATGCAGACAAACAGGTTGTTATAATTGTTATACTGTAGCAGTGGATAATATAGCAGCAGCGTCTATCGTCACTGGAATTACTGATGACACAGGACACTACCACTGGTCTGATGCAGACAAACAGGTTGTTATAATTGTTATACGGCAGCAGTGGATATATAGCAGCAGCATATATCGTCACTGGAATTACTGATGACACAAGAAACTACCACTGGTCTGATGCAGACAAACAGGTTGTTATAATTGTTATACTGCAGCAGTGGATAAATAGCAGCAGCGTATATCGTCACTGGAATTACTGATGACACAGGACACTACCACTGGTCTGATGAAGCCCAAAAGGTTGTTATAATTGTTATACTGCAGCAGTGGATATATAGCAGCAGCGTATATCGTCACTGGAATTAATGATGACACAGGACACCACCACTGGTCTGATGCAGCCCAACAGGTTGTTATATTTGTTATTCTGCAGCAGTGGATATATAGCAACAGCGTATATCGTCACTGGAATTACTGATGACACAGGACACTACCACTGGTCTGATGCAGACAAACAGGTTGTTATAATTGTTATACTGTAGCAGTGGATAATATAGCAGCAGCGTCTATCGTCACTGGAATTACTGATGACACAGGACACTACCACTGGTCTGATGCAGACAAACAGGTTGTTATAATTGTTATACGGCAGCAGTGGATATATAGCAGCAGCATATATCGTCACTGAACTTACTGATGACACAAGAAACTACCACTGGTCTGATGCAGACAAACAGGTTGTTATAATTGTTATACTGCAGCAGTGGATATATAGCAGCAGCGTATATCGTCACTGGAATTACTGATGACACAGGACACTACCACTGGTCTGATGAAGCCCAACAGGTTGTTATAATTGTTATACTGCAGCAGTGGATATATAGCAGCAGCGTATATCGTCACTGGAATTAATGATGACACAGGACACCACCACTGGTCTGATGCAGCCCAACAGGTTATATTTGTTATACTGCAGCAGTGGATATATAGCAACAGCGTATATCGTCACTGGAATTACTGATGACACAGGACACTACCACTGGTCTGCACAACACAGCACCATTTTATACAGCTACTCTGGATATATGGCAGCAGAGAACACCAACACTGTGAATGGCTGGACTGATACAGCACAATACACTGACTACACTGGACTGGTCTGCACAACACAGCACCACTTTACAGCTACACTGGATATATCTGCCTGGACTGATACTGCACACTACACTGACTACACTGGACTGGTCTGCACAACGCAGCACCACTTTACAGCTACACTAGATATATGGCAGCAGAGAACACCAACACTGTGACTGCCTGGACTGATGCAGCACAATACACTGAGTGACTACACTGGACTGGACTGAACAGCACAACACTTGTCACCCCAATTTCCTGCCCCAACACACAGACACTGAACACTGAGGACACGTCCTCTCTATACACTCTCCGAGACTGGAGTGAAAATGGCGGGGACACACGGCTCCTTACATGGAATCCAAATCCCGCGAAAATCCGACAGCGGGATGATGTTTTTCTGCGTTCGGGTTTCCGAGTCAAGAGGGAAAATCCGAGCCTGGCTCGGATCCGGACTCGGAGGGGGGGGGGGGGGGGGGGGGGGGAGTTCGGTTCTCTGAGAACCGAACCCGCTCATCTCTAGTACAAAAGCGGTTCAATATGGGTCTCCACTGCCACTGACATTCCTCTTTCTAACACTGACTGGAACTGTATAGAATCTTAAAGAACTCACGAATATACAAATGTAGTAGTCAGTGTTTAATGAATTAGAAGAAAAAAAAATACAGTACTGCCATACACACAGGCTATACTGCCGAAGAGTTTGGCTGGGCAAGCGTGAAAAAAGTGTTACAGTAGCTCATAGGCTAACACCATCTGAAGATGGCAGTAGCTGTTGGGCCAAGTTATGCCTTACATTGTGGAGTTTGGAAAATTTGGCAGGACCCATAGAAACCTAAGGGGGATACTTTTACAATTGGAAATGGAGGAACTGCAGAAGATGTCTTCTTCATACTGTACGTCCTGGGGATGTTTTCATTTTGTTGGTTTCCCAAGTATTTCTCCAAAACTTCAATAATTATACCCCTAAATCCTTCCTTATGATATTATCATTTGCATCTTCACTCATCATATTCACAAGTACAGTATGGATGGTGTAATGGTTAGCATTACTGCGCACTGAGGGGATGGGTTCCCACCATGGCTCTATATATGTGGAGATTGTATATTCTCCCCGTACTTGCGTGGGTTTCCTCTTTGTACTCCGGTTAGGTTAATTGGCTCCCAACAAAATTAACCCTAGCGTAAATGTGTGTACGTGTACATGCAGTAGGGAATATAGATTGTAAGCTCCAGAGACGTGCAGTCAGGGGAGGCAGTGCCTCCCCTGTGATTAATTATTACAATCATACAAAGAAGATACTTATGACACATAGTCTGTGTCATAAGTATCTTCTTTATTTAATTGTAATAATTTGATGCATTTAAATGCATTTGGGAGGCACTGATAGCGGTGCCTCCCATAGATAATGGGAACGGTGGCAGAGCGGGGGGCGGGGCCAAGCACTGGGCTGTATAAGCCCATTCAAATAGATAGGGAAAGCGGCACTGAAAGAAGTGCCTCGCTGACAGGGACACCACCCCCATGTCAGCGAGGCACCTGTGATTGGGCAGCGGATCCAGTGCTGGATCCGCTGTCCAATCACCCACGCGACGCTGGAGGCGGAAGAGGCGGAGGGACCCGGCGGCTGTGACCGGCGTTGGAGTGTCGGGGCTGAAGCAGGAGTGAGGGGTGAGTTAGTTTTCTATTTGTTTTCCGCAGTGCTTACCTCTCCACTGGGCCGCCTGCCTCCAGATCCCGTCCGTCTCTGCAGCCGTCCGCCTCCAGATCCCGTCTCTACAGCCTCCGCTCAGACTACTTGTTGTTGCCAGGCGTCCCATTACTAAGCAATGGGCCGGAGCGACAAGTGAGCGTGTTCCTCTCTCTCTTCCTCTCTCTCTCTCTTCTCCCCCTCTGTAACTGCTTATTTTCATTCACTTTTACAGGTGCCCCTATTGGATTCTAGTGGACGTGACCGGCTTGGGATATAGGTAAGTTTTCTGTCTCTCATTTTTACAGGTACCCCTATTGGATTCTACTGGACAAGTGGACGTGATTCTCGGCGTGGGATGTAGGTAAGTATGTGTGAGTGTGTAAGTGTGTTATAATAAAATTTTACTTTCACGGTGTGTGAGTTGTGTTTTTATTTGGGTATTTTTGTTGTTGTAGAACTACAAGTACCAGCGAGCCCGTTATTTCCCCGCATGCTGGTACTTGAGGTTCTCCAAGTACCAGCAAGCGGGGGAGGCTTTCTGGTCCTTGTAGTTCCACAACAAAAAACAATATTCTTTTTTTAACACTCATGACTATCAGGCTGGCACCCACTGCCCAGGGGTGCTGGGGACAGCCTTGGGCTTCACCCCTGGCCCTTGGGTGCCTGGAGGGGGGGGACCCCTTGATTGAAGGGGTCCCCACTCCTCCAGGGAACCCCGGCCAGGGGTGACTAGTTTGGGGGGTAATGCCACGGACGCAGGGACCTACGTAATTGTGTCCCCCGGCTGTGGCATTATGTCCCTGGCTAGTGGAGCCCGGTGCTGGTTTTAAAAATACGGGGGACCCCTACATCTTTTGTCCCCCGTATTTTTGGAACCAGGACCAGACTAAGAGCCCGGTGCTGGTTGTCTAAATACGGGGAACCCCTGTCCAATTTCCCCCCAGTTTTTAAACAACCAGGACCGGCTCAAAGAGCCCGAGGCTGGTTATACTAAGGAGGGGGGACCTCACAAATTTTTTTTTTACATTTTTTAACCCATTCAGACCCTTCTCCATTAAGTTAATGGAAGCCCTGGACAACAGAATTGCATTCATGTCCTCCTCCCACTCCCTTCCCAGTCCCAAACACTCATTTTTTTTTCTATAAAAATGTACACTATATAACAAGTATGATGAGCAGGCAGGCAGCGGGCATTGGCGGTGGCGGAGGGCTGGGTCAGTTTATGGTGGGCGAGTTTGTAAGCTGGTGGCGGTGGCAGCGGGCATCGACTCAGGGGCAGTAGCGGGCATTGGCTCGGCGGCGGTAGGGGTCATCGGCAGATTCGGCGGACATTATGGCTGTAGTGCCTCACCAGCCACTGACCTCACCGCACGCCACTGGTAAGCTCCACTGTGGCAGGAACTGATGTGAATGGACGAATATTCTCTGTAAAGCGCTGCGGAATATGTGTGCGCTATATAAGTAACTGGTGATAAATAAATAAATAAATAAGAACTCCTATGAATATAGCCAGTTTAAAGGACCATAATAAATCGATGGACTAAACTAAGCTATGTAGTGATATCTTCATGCTGTACGTAGCAGGGAAGTTATTAACTTTAAATTGTGTTGGTTCTTTGTCACCAGGTGGCACACAATGTTTAATTTTCCATATGTATTTGTGATTAATAGGATAGCAGATATGATGGAAATGTTAGAAATGATGATTTAGCAATCAGTCTGCAGAGGAGATATGTGTCCTCTTTGTATGCTTTGTTCATCTGCTTGCCATTTCCTGTTTTTCCTTTTATTTATTTTTAAAAAGGGGGATAGATTTCCAAAGGTGTCTCATCCAGGTTTGCTTAAATAACAGACCACCACTATCACACTTAGGGACAGATTTATTTAAAAAAAATTATAAGAAAATAATGTGGAAAAAGGGGAGTTTTCATACTCTTTTCACATTATTTTAGTTTCACTGAAATGTATTAAAGTGCTTTTGGAGCAGTTTTGCCTGCTAACAGAGAAAGCTGTGCAGGGACCTGGCCAATGTGTCAAGCTGATCACTGTGTAAAAACACAATTTTACCAGAACCAGGGACCGGTGATCAATGTTCCGGTGAGGGCTGCCGGTCATCAGATCCTCCAGCGCTGCTGCATGACCCCCGGTGCAGTAAAGTGATGCTGCGAAGTGGCAGCTCACTTTACAGCATCGGGGTCACAGCTGGAAGAGGATCCAAAGACCAGCAGCCCTCCTGGAGCACCGATCACCCTGGGTGCTGGTGAGTATGAGCAGCGGTGGGGGGGAAGTTGTGAGGGGGTGGGGGAATTGTACCTGGCAGCAGCGGTAGCGCAACGGGGGCGCATGCTCAGCACATACTCTGAGTATTTTTCACGAAAAAAACCCATAAGGCTGCGGACTGGCATTGCAGGGACAAAGCTTTCTCACAAGCTATGTCCCTGTATGCTATAATCGATACATCCATGAGATGTAATCACATTGCATATTTGGACAATTTTATCACATCATATTT
Source organism: Pseudophryne corroboree (assembly GCF_028390025.1). NCBI lineage: Eukaryota > Metazoa > Chordata > Amphibia > Anura > Myobatrachidae > Pseudophryne > Pseudophryne corroboree. The sequence goes on from NC_086447.1 coordinate 220,491,215, forward strand.
ACATGTGACACCCTGATGGATAAAAAAATGGAGTTCATAAGGTCGTATAATTAATGCTGTATTGCACGTAGATATAATCGTGCATTATAATTGTGCATTATGGCTGTGCATCCCTCATAGAGAGAAATATAACTGTGCATTATAGCTGGGCATCCCTTACAGAGGGAAATATAACATATATAACCCATAAAATGTTCCCCATGGAGGGGAGAGCTGTGGATGACTGCCCAGTGGAGGATTGCAGGGAAAAGACAAGCAGCTGCTGTGCGCGCAGTGAATGGACAGTGACAGCAGGAGGGAGAGTCTGGCGGCACAAGCGGGCTCTGGAGACCCGGCCCCCACGCGAAGAAACAGTTAGAGAGGCTGGCTGCCGCGGGAGGTAAAGCGTGTGGCGCAGCAGTTTTGGAGAGGAGGAGGTCAGGAGAGGTCGGTTACCTGAGCTCCGGTGGCAGGACCCGTATGAGGAGGCTGCGGTGAGCTCCGGGTCAGAGCCGTGCAGCTGGTGACAGTGCTGCAAGCTGAAATCTACAGGACCCTGGTGACACGATTCCGAAAGGCGTGATCGATCCGCCCAGCAGGCGGGAGTAGGCGGCGGCTTTCCCTGAGAGACGAGCTGAAGGAGGTACGGCCTGCCAGTGATTGACGGCGCTGGGGCGGGACCAATACAGGAGCCCTAGTGTTGAGTAATTGAAGGAGGACGGTCGGAAAGGCGGATCCACCGCCCATATATGGACGAGCAGCATATTACAGCTGAAACTACTGGTCAGGTATAGTGCATGCTACAGTAACACTAACCTGCATCACAACAATACTGTTACCACAACCAGGGAATGTTGAAAGAAATAATAAGTGCACTTATTAAATATAAATACTAAAGTGGTGAATGAATACTGCAGTACAATAAAATACCACATCCATTCAGTGTTGAACAACAGCGCAGGGACAGCTACAGACGTCAGTTTATAGACAGAGGTTAGTACAGACTCCAGCCGTCAGCGTCCTGCACCTCCTGTTAGAAAGCGACCTCGCAGAAATAATCTAATGGTACTGTGCTCAATTTGCTAAACGCACGGAGACCTAAGCCTAGAACAATTAATCCGTCACTTCAGGATTGATTAGTCAATATTAATTTTCTCTCTGATCGCAGTACCAGTAACTTTCACAGCCACGTGACCATAGTTACATTTATCAGACTTACCTAGTTTACTGGAGTTATAAATCGTCATATGGGCCACCACTGTGAACGGAAAAAGAACAGCCAGTATGAGAGTGATTACTCCCTTAAACAGGATTTACTCGCACAACAGTAATAGCATCTTACATTTGTTTCAAGAGACATTTATATATAGTATTTATAGAAACGATATTGTAGGGACAGATATAGAGTGTAACTTCGTAAGGAAACGTTATTATATTCTAGTTGTCAATTGATTGTTACGTGTAATGGTATTCATAGTTATGTATGATCAGTACGAGTTAACAATTTGGATTTAGGTGGCTGCCTACCCGAGAACAAGAGAAGATCCGACACGGAGCAGATTAATAAACGTGTTTATTAATTTGATGGTGAAACATTTTGTTAATATCTGAAACGTAATTGTATTGTAATTGTTTTCACAATTCTATATTTATTTAATCTGTATAAAATTCTTTTGAAAATCCATACACTAATAAATGAATATTTAGTTATAACGTACCCAAAAAGGTGACGATCATTTCTTGAAAAACAGTATTCTCACCTCTCTGCGAAGATTCAAGAAAGAAAATACTCCGAGCGACCACCAAGAGGTAAGGTTAAGGTCGTTTATCTAAACATCTATCAGAACATCAAATATAAAATTTTTGGCGTCCCACGAACAGGATCACGAACAAAACATGTCAACCAATGAACAAATATCTGTTGAAAGTACTCAACCAGCTACGACCAGTGCCAACATGAATTCTGGGCATAAAACAAGCAATCAACCAGCTATGGCCAGTGCCACCGTAAATCCGATTACACTACCTTATTATTTCGGAGGCCCGTGGCTTCCTATTTATACAGGTGAGAGAAGAAAGGACTCGAGCACTTTCATAGAATTCAAACGGAAATTACAGTCAATGTTCCGGCTTTACCCATTGGCTGAACAACAGCGGGTAGAGATTTTAGTCGGGCAGTTAAAAGAGTCCGCATTGAGAGAAGTGCTAGCCTGGCCCTTGGGAGAAAGACAAACTGCAGAGCAAATATTTCAACGACTCGCCACTACGTTTGATATCAGCACTCTGGCAGAGCTGAAGTCTCGTTTTTACGCTCGCAAACAATTAATCTTTGGAATCCCTAAGAGACTTTGCTTTAAGCTTACAAGAGGCGTTGCGAGATATACAAGAGGTAGACGAGTTGAAAGTGAGGGAACCCGATGAAGTTTTAGTGAATCAATTCATAGACGGAGTTAATAGTGAAAGTGTTCGAACACAGTTGAAGCTATTAAGAATGCAAAAAAAGTACGGATTCCTTCTTGGACTTCAAGGAAGCGGCAATTAAAGTAGTTGGTCCAATAAAACAGAAAGAAAGCTCTTTTCCTGAATTGCCCGGGTATCAGGAGCAAGCCGGGGTTAATGACGTTACTTATCTAGTGTCGGGAGAGGCCCCCAAGCAGAAGAAACCCGCGGTTCAAAGTATACAAACACCAACCTCAGATCCTTTGCCCACTCTGAAGGGACAAATGGAGGAACTTACTCTTGGAATGGCTGAGATGAGTAGAGAATTACAGAAGTTATTGAAACGTTCCTCATCTGCACGACCTGAAACTGATTGGCATCCTGACCGACGACGAGGCTATAGCGATTGGTGGGAATCACCACAGGCCAGGGGCCGCAGACCTACCGATCGGTTTGATTCACAAGGCAGACCTATCTGTAGAAGGTGTGACCGCAGTGGACATGTTGAACGCGTATGTAGACAACAAGAACCTTTAAACGCCAATGCCCCGAGGCCGGAGACCAACCCTCGGGGGGAACAGAAGGAATAGGTCCCACACCAGAGGAGTGGTGCCCTACTTATGTGGGGCATTGCCCTGTCATTAATGTATATATGGATGGGGTGGAAGTAGCAGCTACACTCGATACAGGTTCACAAGTGACAACCATACAAGTGGAGGCTTTCCGTCATTATTGGGGAGAAAAAGGAGTAATACCACCCCCGCCTGCCTGGTTCCGATTGTTTGCCAGCAATGGACTTAATATTTAATGTAAGGGCTACTGTGAACTGGATTTTAAGATTGGAGAGGCTGTGTTGCCTCGTCAAGGATGTCTAATTACTAACGTCAATGATCAAACGGTTCCTCCAATTATCATCGTAATGAACGTGTTACAGAATTGTCCAGAAGAATTGATTGTGGCCCTGAAGAGTGAATTAACTGATGCACCTCCTGCAGCCCAACAAGCCTTAAAACAAGACCATTAGAGTGCTCCAAGGTCAACGGCAACTAGTGAAGCCAGATGGAGAAATTGGAAAGGTGAAGATTGCGGATCATAGACCTATTACCTTACGGCCAAATACGGAGACCATAATCTGGGGAAAGGTGAGATGCGGTCCACAGGGGAGAAGTTACACTGCAGTGGTCGAGCCTTGTTCAATGTCCACTCGAAGCGATTTGGTGGTGGCCCGGTCCTTAACTACCGTAGAGGGAGGACGAGTACCAATTAGAATCCTCAATCCGCATGACCATCCCGTTAAGTTACTCCGAAATTACACTATAGCAAAACTAGTGTGGACTGCAATCCAGGACATAATCGAGATCCCTATTGGAATCACACAAATGAACACGACCGCTGGAAAAGGAGGAGGGAGCGACGAGCCGGCTTCTTGGTGGCAGGAAATTCAGATCGGAGAAACTGAGACTCCCGAGGAACTCAAGTCTGGAGTGTTGCGAGTAGTGAAGGAAAACACTGCAACTTTCAGTAAAAGTTCGGACGACTTTGGCAGAGTGGAACAAATTCAACATTACATCCCAACTGGGAATGCACCACCAATTAGAGAACGTTATCGACCACTTGCACCGGCATTGTATCAGCCTGTTCGCAAAATGCTGGAGGAAATGGAAGCAACAGGGGTCATTCGAGAAAGTTACAGCCCGTGGGCAGCTCCCATAGTCCTAGTCCGGAAAAAAGATGGAAGCCTGCGGTTTTGTGTAGATTATAGAAAGTTAAACCAAGTCACCCATAAGGATGCCTATCCTTTGCCGAGAATAGAGGAGTCGTTAACAGCTTTGAAATCTGCCACCTACTTTTCTACTCTCGATTTAACTAGTGGATATTGGCAAATTGAGATGGCGCCGGAAGATCGAGAGAAGACAGCCTTCACAACACCTATGGGGCTATATGAATTTGATCGTATGCCTTTTGGTCTTTGCAATGCACCAGGAACGTTCCAGAGAGTCATGGAACACTGCCTTGGTCATAGGAACTTTGACATGGTGCTTCTCTATCTAGACGATATTATAATCTACTCCAAGACCTATCATGAACATCTACAGCATCTTCAAGAGGTGTTTGCAAGACATGCAGAGTATGGTTTGAAAGTAAAACCCTCAAAGTGTCTGTTAAAAACCAGCGTGCAATATCTGGGCCATATTGTAAGTGCAGATGGAGTTACACCTGTTCCGGGGAAACTAGCAGCGGTTCAAGGCTGGCCCGTTCCGAGCACCCTGAAAGAAGTACGTAGGTTCTTAGGATTTGTAGGATATTATCGGAGGTTTGTAAGGAGATTTGCACACATTGCGGCTCCATTACACGAATTGCTTCGTGGGGTTCCTAAGACCTATCATAATAGAAATTTCCCGATAAGATGGACTCAAACTCAACAGGATGCATTTGAGCAGTTGAAGAAGGCATTGACTGAAGCGCCTGTGCTTGCGTATCCTGATTATAGTCAGATCTTCCACTTATATACGGATGCCAGCAATCAAGGCTTGGGAGCCGTCCTATCCCAAAAACAACAAGGCCACGAACGTGTAATTGCATACGCCAGTAGGAGTTTGAAGAAGACGGAACGTAATGATGCTAATTATAGCGCCTTTAAGTTAGAGTTGTTAGCTTTAACGTGGGCCGTGACGAAAAAATTTAAGCACCACTTGGCAGCCACTCCATTTATCGCTTTCACCGACAACAATCCGCTGTCCCATTTACCCACGGCTCAGTTAGGCGCATTGGAACAACGGTGGTCTTCCAGGTTGGCTAATTATCAGTATACCATCAAATACCGAAGTGGGAAGAGTAACACGAACGCCGACGCTTTGTCACGCCAACCCGAATCGTATGAACAGGACATGGAGGAAGATCAGTGGGAGGATGTAGAAATGCCAGCTTTCCATGCATACTTCGTTCAGCATGCCACAACCGTAAAGGCTTCTCCTAGTCGCAATGGCCATAATCAAGCTAACTCCGAAGGGGCATATGGTGAGAGGTGGAGAAGAATGCAAGAAGAGAGTCCGCTGTTGTCTCAACTAAAGGGTCTGCTACTTTCTGGGAAGATTTTAAATAAGCAGGAAAGACAAGAAGCTGATCCTGAACTGCTGAAACTATGGAGACAGCGAGATCGCTTACGAATTCGCAAAGGGCTCCTGATTCGCTGTGGAATTAATCCCAGGACTCACTGTCCCATCAAGCAAATTGTTCTACCTAGACAAGATAATGACTGTATACTGCGGGCTTACCATGACCAGTCGGGTCATTTTGGCAGGCACTCAAAAGTTGGAAGCGAATGTACGAAAACGATTTTTCTGGATTGGCATGCGGGATGATATTGACAACTGGTGTAAGAAGTGCCTTAACTGCACTATTAAAAGAAAAGCACAGTCGGATCAGAAAGCACCATTGCATCCTATTGTAAGTCATTATCCCTTGGAGTTAGTGTCTATTGATCACGTGAAGTTAGAACCCAGCCGGGCGGGCTATCAATACGCCCTTACTATAATAGATCATTACACCAAATTTGCAGTAGCTCTCCCGGTCCGGGACTTGTCAGCCAAAACCACTGCTGAATTACTGTGGAGAGCATTTGTAAGACCTTATGGTTATCCAGAAAATATACTTACTGACCAGGGAGCCGCCTTTGAGTCAAAGTTATTTCAAGAGTTGTGTGATCTTTACGGGTGTAAGAAACTAAGGACTACTGCATATCATCCGCAATGTAACGGACTCTGTGAGAGGATGAATCAATCTTTAATCAATATGTTGAGAGTTATTCCATTTCCGGAACGCCAGGAGTGGCCCACACTACTTCCAGAACTTACTTTCTTGTATAATAATACGGAGCATAGTTCCACGGGGTATACCCCGTATTACTTACTATTTGGCCGAGAAGGCAAGTTACCGGTGGATTTGCTTCTGGAGGTAGCTCAAGGAAATGCTCAAGAGATCATCCCACAAACAGAATGGGTGAAGGAGCATCAAAAGAGACTGAAAGCCGCACAGACAGTGGTTAACCAGAAAATGGAACAGGTGCGACAGCGGCAATCCGAACACTACAATGAAACTGCCCTAGCTGAGCCATTCCATGTAGGCGATAAAGTCTGGAAAAGAAATAATTGGCGCCAAAGCAAGTTGGATGGACACTGGGAAGTGACCCCTTACATTATCACCGAGATTCCACGACCAGAGGTTGATGTATACAAGATTTCTAAGGACCATGGAGAGTACTCCTTGGTGGTTCATCGAAATCAGCTCAAGAAATGTCTAATACCTCCACAAGACTACGTGGATCAGGAAAAGGCAGAGAGGTTAAGTACATCAGAAGATTCGACTTATAATGACTATTGGAATGACCCAATGAGTATGTTTTGCCCGGTACTGGCTGGGGTGGGGAGTCCTGTTAGTCAAGAATTAACTAATGTAATTGAAAACACGTATGGGCTATTTGAAAGTAGCAGTAACAATGTACTTGAGCTTGATGGTAGGCTGTCTGATGTATCTGAAGGTGCTGTAGTTGCAATGAATCATAAGACAACAGAAGCCCCCTCTCTGCTGAGGAGGTCAGAGAGGAGTACGAAAGGAGTCCTACCTCTACGATATCGATATTAGGGTGCCAAGTTATGTAACTGGTTAAATAGGGTTAGTTAATATTACGATGCGTGAGGACACGCACCCTTTTAGGGGGGATACATTGACGCCAAAATTTTTATATGTGATGTTCTGATAGATGTTTAGATAAACGACCTTAACCTTACCTCTTGGTGGTCGCTCGGAGTATTTTCTTTTTTTGAATCTTCGCAGAGAGGTGAGAATACTGTTTTTTAAGAAATGATCGTCACCTTTTTGGGTACGTTATAACTAAATATTCATTTATTAGTGTATGGATTTTCAAAAGAATTTTATACAGATTAAATAAATATAGAATTGTGAAAACAATTACAATACAATTACGTTTCAGATATTAACTAAATGTTTCACCATCAAATTAATAAACACGTTTATTAATCTGCTCCGTGTCGGATCTTCTCTTGTTCTCGGGTAGGCAGCCACCTAAATCCAAATTGTTAACTCGTACTGATCATACATAACTATGAATACCATTACACGTAACAATCAATTGACAACTAGAATATAATAATGTTTCCTTACGAAGTTACACTCTATATCTGTCCCTACAATATCGTTTCTATAAATACTATATATGTCTCTTGAAACAATTGTAAGATGCTATTAATGTTGTGCGAGTAAATCCTGTTTAAGGGAGTAATCACTCTCATACTGGCTGCTCTTTTTCCGTTCACAGTGGTGGCCCATATGACGATTTATAACTCCAGTAAACTAGGTAAGTCTGATAAATGTAACTATGGTCACGTGGCTGTGAAAGTTACTGGTACTGCGATCAGAGAGAAAATAAATATTGACTAATCAATCCTGAAGTGACGGATTAATTGTTCTAGGCTTAGGTCTCCGTGCGTTTAGCAAATTGAGCACAGTACCATTAGATTATTTCTGCGAGGTCGCTTTCTAACAGGAGGTGCAGGACGCTGACGGCTGGAGTCTGTACTAACCTCTGTCTATAAACTGACGTCTGTAGCTGTCCCTGCGCTGTTGTTCAACACTGAATGGATGTGGTATTTTATTGTACTGCAGTATTCATTCACCACTTTAGTATTTATATTTAATAAGTGCACTTATTATTTCTGTCAACATTCCCTGGTTGTGGTAACAGTATTGTTGTGATGCAGGTTAGTGTTACTGTAGCATGCACTATACCTGACCAGTAGTTTCAGCTGTAATATGCTGCTCGTCCATATATGGGCGGTGGATCCGCCTTTCCGACCGTCCTCCTTCAATTACTCAACACTAGGGCTCCTGTATTGGTCCCGCCCCAGCGCCGTCAATCACTGGCAGGCCGTACCTCCTTCAGCTCGTCTCTCAGGGGAAGCCGCCGCCTACTCCCGCCTGCTGGGCAGATCGATCATGCCTCCGGAATCGTGTCACCAGGGTCCTGTAGATTTCAGCTGGCAGCACTGTCACCAGCTGTATGGCTCTGACCCGGAGCTCACCGCAGCCTCCTCATACGGGTCCCGCCACCGGAGCTCAGGTAACCGACCTCTCCTGACCTCCTCCTCTCCAAAACTGCTGCGCCACACGCTTTACCTCCCGCTGCCGCCAGCATCTCTAACTGTTTCTTCGCGTGCGGCCGGGTCTCCAGAGCCCGCTCGTGCCGCCAGACTCTCCCTCCTGCTGTCACTGTCCATTCACTGCGCGCACAGCAGCTGCTTGTCTTTTCCCTGCAATCCTCCACTGGGCAGTCATCCACAGCTCTCCCCTCCATGGGGAACATTTTATGGGTTATATATGTTATATTTCCCTCTGTGAGGGATGCCCAGCTATAATGCACAGTTATATTTCTCTCTATGAGGGATGCACAGCCATAATGCACAATTATAATGCACGATTATATCTACGTGCAATACAGCATTAATTATACGACCTTATGAACTCAATTTTTTTATCCATCAGGGTGTCACATACATCCTAAGATGCGGATTGTGATAATTCGTCCCTTTAGTAATTTCAGTAAAATGACAGGATTTATCTGCTTGTACAGCACAGCATGCAAGACAATCTTCCTTGAGTTTTGATTCTCCAGTACTGTAGGTTCAGTTAATATTCCTGGCTTCCCTTCTTAAGGGTTCTATTTACTAAGCCTTGAATGGAGATAAAGCAGACAGAGATAAAGTCCCAACCAACCAGCTCCTAACTGTCATTTTTCAAACACAGCCTGTGACATGGCAGTTAGGAGCTGATTGGCTGGTACTTTATCTCTGACCGCTTTATCTCCATCCAAGGCTTAGTAAATAGACCCCTTAATAAAGAAAGAAGTTTAAAACTTTGCTCTGTTGTTTAAATTATGGCTACGTTTGTGCTGCATAGAAAACTCAGTTGCTGCTATGACATGTACTAATTGTTGTACTCCCAATCTAAGGACACTGTGGCTGGCCAAATTACATCAGCATGGTACTTGGATGAAAGCAGAGATCAGTCAGTATGTCAAAGTGTATCTACTTCTGACAGGTACTGTAAATTGGTAAACTTTAATCTCAGTGCTGCAAGAATGAGAGTAAGATTATTGTAAGGCTGGCTTTTGAAGGGTCGACACATCACACAGTCCTGTAATGCAGTGGGATCCCATGCTTAACTCCAGTGGCCATATAGGTCATATGGTACAATTGCTTCTATGATAATCTCTCAAACCCAGGGTAAAAAAAATGCAGAGCTGCACATACCCCTTTAACTATCTCAGTATCATTTTGGTATATTTAAAGGGGACGCTGTGGCCCCACTTTCATGAGGAAAGGACATACTTGCCTATCCTCCTGGATTAGCTTGGAGGCTCCCAAAAATCCCCCCCCCCCGGAAATGTGGGCAAGTCTCCCGCTTTCGCTGGCAGCCCGCTCAGTGGTACACAGTGCGGCGCTATGAGGGGCGTCCTGAGCCAGCGCAGATACCCTACACTGGTCACTCAAGGCTATCAGGGACCTCGGTAATGTTGCTAGCAAAATCCTCGGGCCAGTATAATCATTTGAAAGTGCGGGAAGAGGCGCCATGTCCAGGAGGCGGAGCTTCTCCTCAGAGCGGACCCAGCAGCGTTCAGAGCCATTTTCATCCTGCAGATGCAGCTTTAGAGACGCTGACAGGGAGTGCTATCCACACGACTCCAGCTATACTGTGCGGTACTAGGGGGTTGTAGAAGTGTGTGTGTGTGGGGGAAGGGGGGCTGTGTATTACTGTGTAGTCTATTAAGGGTACACAGGCAGCGCCAGGTTGGTTATACTACCTAATTGAGAGCTGTGTGTGTGCTGTCTCCAAGCTCTGTGTTTCTCTGAAGGTACTTGGGGGGGGGGGGGAACTGTGTCTGACATTTTCCTGTGTGAGTGTGGTGTATGTTTTCTCACATAGCCATGTCCAGGGACTCTGTGTCTTATGCTGCAGAGGATGTTTCTTCTCCAGAGGAATCCATTCCATGTACCCAGGAATGTAATGTCTAGTCTCAGATTCCTATTACTGAGCCAGAATGGCTGACTTCTGTTAATGGACAGCTAGGGTAGCTCATACTGAGACTGAAACTCAGGTTTTAAAGAATTGTATGGCAGTTTGGTCAGGTCCTGTTCCTATTCCTTCTAAATTCTCTAGGATATACCCAAAGAAACGTGCATTTGCCCAGAGTATGCAAGATGACACGGATACTGACTCTGACACGCAGACGGTGATGGGGATGTGCTGAAGGGGACGGCATCCCTGGCAAAGGGTGTGCAACTCATGATTGAGGCCATTAGAGATGTGTTAAACATTACTGACACAGCACCTGAGCAGGTTGAGGAGGCTTACTTCACAGACAGTAAGAAGGCCTCGCTAATTAGCACTAATGGGAGATCGTCATACCTTTCACAAAAACCACAGTTTTACAGATTTGGCAATAAAACAGGCTGTCTCCTTTCTAATCTTCTGCGGGGATCTGTGCCTTCCTCTGTGATCCAATCGCTTAAACGCGGTGATGGCTCGTTGGCTACTAAGTCTGTAGACATGGCGCAACTCCTCTCAGAATTTTACACGGACATTTATGCCCATTCCCCTGTTGATGTCCCCACTAAAACTTCTTTCTGGCATTCTGTCTCCCTACCCCAAATCCTGCCTTCGGTTGCTGAGGGCTTCTGCTCCCCAATTACTGCTCGGGAGGTGGAGGCTGCTATCAAACATTTAAAACCCTTAAAAGCCCCTGGACCTGATGGGTTCTCTGGCGAATTCTATAAAATGCTCCAGCCTAAACTGCTGGATATTTTGGTTCTGGTGTTTAATGCAATTCTAACCTCTCACTCCCTCCCTTTATACTTTAATGATGCTCTGGTCCATCTTCTTCCCAAGCCCGGGAGGGATCCCCATCTCCCCGGCTCCTACCGCCCCATTTCTCTCCTCAATGTTGACTATAAACTGTTTACAAAAATTATTGCTGACAGATTAAAGGGAGTGCTTCCCTCAATTATTCATCCGGATCAAATCGGTTTCAGCTCGGGTAGGCATTCCACTAATAATATCCGTAAAGTTCTTGCAGCGGCTAGCTGGTTGCACTCCAGCGGAGACCCAGACCACCAACGCGGAGAAGGCGTTTGACCTTGTTACTTGGGATCACCTGCATACCATGCTGGAGAGGTTTGGGTTTCCGCTGGACCTGATCAACATGCCCTGAAATTTATATTCCCCCTCCTCTTCCCGTATTATGTGTAATGGCTACTTATCTGCACCCATTCCCCTTCACAGGGGCACCAGACAGGGCTGCCCCCTCTCCCCACTCTTATTTGCCATCGCCATAGAGCCCCTGGCTATTAAGTTGCGTCACCTTCCCGGATACTCTGGAGTCCTGGTCCGTGACCATGAGCTTCGTGTGAGTTTATTCGCGGATGATATGCTCCTCTTTATTTCAAATCCTGAGACCTCTATCCCACCAATTATGCAAGTCATTACTGAGTTTGGTACCTTTGAAGGGTATCGTGTTAATGCTGCTTGTACGCGCACCTCCTCACCTATCCTTACTCAATTCCAGATGAATACTACGAAACTTAAATATTTGGGTATATATTTTCCAGTAAATATCTCAGATTTATATTCGGCCAACTATACAGAGGTTTTTAACAGGGTGTCGCAGTTGCTGTCCACCTGGTCCTCTCTACCTGTCTCTCTATTAGGGAGAGTAGCCATCCTGAAGAGCGTTGTGTTCCCTAAAATCTCTTATCTCCTCCAGATGATCCCTATCCAGCCCCCTAGCAAAGATTTATTGTTATATGATAAACTGTTTTCTAAATTCCTTTGGAACCATAAGAGATCTCGGATCTCCCTTCCTAAGCTTAAGCTTCCTCGCGCTAAGGGTGGGCTGGCTGTCCCTGACCTCTTGGCATTCTTCCGGGCTGTGAATTTTAGATATATCTCGGATTGGCTATTAGGCACCTCCTCATATGTTAATTATGATGTAGAGCAAGATCTTGTGTATCCCTATGATCTCAGAGCGTTGCTACACACCCCAAAACCCCTCCTCCCATCTCTGGCGCGTTCTAATATTCTTTTTTAGGATACTTACCACTCTTGGGGAGCCATAAACAAAGCTCTATACCGAAACCCAGAATATTCCCCATTTATTCCTTTTTGCGGAAACCCCTGTTTCACTCCACCTTTTGACAATACCAAATTCCTTGCGTGGAAGTCTAGGGGCATTGCCTTTATTCGTGACGTATTTGACCCGGGTGGACTTGTGCTGTCATTTGCGGAATTAGCCGAGAGACACGGTTTGCCCTCATCTAATTTCTTAATGTTTCTCCAAGTTCTTCATTTTATACAATCTCTCCCCTTCCCTCCTGTGCACGAGCGGAGGATGGACCCTCTGTCCCCCTTATTGGTCACGTTACCGTCTCTTTCATACAAAGTCAGCTGGTTGTACCAGGATTTGTTACCTAGCAAGCCTGATGTTCTCTGGCGCCCTATGTTATCTAAATGGTCAAGTGAGTGGTCCTGGGATCCGGAGGTGAACTGCTTCATTTACCCCCTCCCCTCTATCCTGAAAGCCTTGCATTCTGCTCAGCTTCAGGAAATCCACTTTAAATTTTTACATCGGGCTTATATTGCCCCAGGACAGCATAAATATATGGTCTCTACAGACTCTGGACACTGTCTCAAGTGTAGAGCACCGAATGCCCTTTTTATGCACAATTTCTGGCACTGTCCAAAGATTAAAAGGTTCTGGAATAAGATACTGTGGTATGTAAGATCTACTTTCCAGATTCTGCTTCCTCTGGACCCAGCAGCGCTCCTTGGCCTTAACACTACAGCCTGGTGTTTACCTCCCTCTCAAGCTCATCATGTCCCGTTTCTGTATGTTTTGACTTTGGGAAAGAAATTAATTTAAAATCATTGGATATATAGAACTTCTCCCTCTCTTGCTAACCTCAAGTCCCTTCTTACTACTACGTTATATTTTGAGCGTCAATCTACTCTCCCAGACCTTGACCGTAATGCTCTGCGTTTCTACAAGAAGTGGGGACCGTTTATTGACTCTCTGCCATCTCCCCAACAACTCCAAGTTCTAAAAATATTTGACTCCCTTAGTTGGGATTCTTATCGCAAATTATGTATTTCTATTGGTGATAATCCCCTTCTGGCCCCTAGGTGACACTCGTTCCCATCCCATTGGCACGGAGCGGGATGGTCCCTTCGCTACTTATGTGTGTGCCGTGCTTCACAGATTTTAGCATCTGCAACCCCCCCCCCTCCTCCTCCCTATTAATTCATATCCATGTCTCTGTTGTTCTGCTCTTTTTCTTTCTCTGTTGCTGTATTATTAATTTCGTTAGTATGTATTAGTGTGCAGATTTTATACTGTATATTGCACTTTGGGTCTGGACTTTTGACAATGGGGGTAATTCCAAGTTGATCGCAGCAGGAAATTTTTTAGCAGTTGGGCAAAACCATGTGCACTGCAGGGGAGGCAGATTTAACATGTGCAGAGAGAGTTAAATTTGGGTGTGGTGTGTTCAATCTGCAATCTAATTTGCAGTGTAAAAATAAAGCAGCCAGTATTTACCCTGCACAGAAACAAAATAACCCACCCAAATCTAACTCTTTCTGCACATGTTATATCTGCCTCCCCTGCAGTGCACATGGTTTTGCCCAACTGCTAAAAAATTTCCTGCTGCGATCAACTTGGAATTACCCCCAATATGTACTACTGTTGGTGTGAAGCTGCATTGACACGGTTTCCCACGCTGTTTAAATTTACCCACGGCGTCAGTGGTGGTTTTCAATGCTTAGTCTTACCCTCTGTTGCCTACCTGTACCAGGCATATATTTCATCTGCATTTTGTATTGTACTGTACTGCATTGTTTTTCTATGTCTTTTGTGGAAAAAACCCAATAAATATATTTTTTTTAAAAAAAGAAGGCTTCGCTAACCTTCCCTGCATCTAAAGAATTAAACGCTCTATTTGAACAATCCTAGGAAAACCCGGAGAAAAAATTCTAGATCCCCAAGAGGGTTCTGGTTGCTTTTCCCTTCCCTGAGGAGGATAGAAAAAGAAGGGAAAACCCACCCATAGTTGACGCATCTGTCTCCAGACTGTCAAAAAAGGTGGTTTTACCTGTCCCTGGATCTACCGCCTTAAAGGAACCGGCTCAAATCCATATACACTGCTTCAGGGGTGGTGTTAAGGCCTACTGTTGCCTGTGCGTGGATTTCTAAAGCTATAGTAAAGTGGTCTGGCACATTACTAGAAGACTTAGATATAATGGATAGGAGTGACATTGAACTGGTTTTACAGGATACAGGATTCTGCGGGGTTCATGGTGGAGTCCATGAAAGAGCTGGCTACGCTGAATGCGAGGATATCTTCCATGTCTGTCTCAGCTCGCAGGGGACTCTGGCTACGCCAATGGTCTGCAGACGCGGAATCCAGGAGAAGTGTGGAGAACCAACCCTACACAGGTCAGGCTCTATTTGGGGAAGCGTTGGATGCGTGGATTTCCACAGCAACCGCGGGTAAGTCACCTTTTCTTCCATCAGCTCCACCTTCTACGAAGAAACTCTTTTCTTCATATGCATTGCAGTCCATTCGGACCGCTAAGACAAAAAAGTCCAAGCCTCCTACCACCTTCTTTAGAGGTGTTTGTGCAAAATCCCAAAAGCCTGCACCTGCAGGCTCCCAGGACCAGAAGTCTGCTTCTGGTTCCTCAAAATCCTCAGCATGACGGTGGACCGCACAGCCTGGGGGACGGGCTGGTGGGTGCGACACTCAGATGTTTCAGCCACGTCTGGGTGTCGTCCGGCCTGGATCCCTGGGTACAGGATATTGTTTCCCTGGGGTACAGACTGGAGTTTCAAGAACTGCCGCCTCACCGATTCTTCAAATCAGGCTTGCCAGCTTTACTGGCAGACAGGGCTATCCTACATTAAGCCATCCAAAAAAGTCAGAGGTCATTGTTCTAGTTCCACCTCATATGCAACACAGGGGTTACTATTCAAACCTTTTCGTGGTACCAAAACTGGATGGTTCGGTCAGACCGATTTTGAACTTGAAATCGTTAAATCCTTATCTGAGGGAGTTCAAGTTCAAAATGGAGTCTCTGAGAGCGGTGATCTCAGGTCTGGAGGAGGGAGAGTTTCTGGTATCCCTGGATATCAAGGATGCATACCTCCACATTCCGATTTGGCTGCCGTACCAGGCTTATCTCAGATTTGCACTGTTAGACACTCACTATCAGTTCCAGGCACTGCCATTCGGTCTCTCCACTGCGCAGAGGGTGTTCACCAAGGTGATGGCAGCGATGATGGTTCTCCTCCGCAGACAGGGAGTGTACATAATTCCATATCTGGATGATCTGCTGATAAAGGCATCGACCAGGGAGAAGTTGTTGCAGTCCATTGCTCTCACAATTCGTCTGCTCAGGGACCATGGTTGGATCCTGAACCTTCCAAAGTCACATTTGGAACCGACAAGGAGATTGTCTTTCCTGATGATGTTTCTCGACATGGAAGTGCAGTGGGTTTTTCTGCCAGAGGAGAAAGCGTTGGTGATACAAACAATGGTCCAGGATGTCCTGAAGCCAGCCCGGGTATCGGTTCATCAGTGCATTCGCCTTCTAGGGAAGATGGTTGCTTCCTACGAAGCTATACAGTACGGAAGATTTCATGCTCAATCCTTCCAACTGGATCTCCTGGACAAGTGGTTGGGGTCTCATCTGCATATGCACCTGAGGATACGCCTGTCACCGAAAGCAAGGATTTCACTCCCCTGGTGGCTGCAAATGCCTCACCTTCTGGAGGGCCGCAGATTCAGGATTCAGGACTGGATCCTTCTAACCTCGGTCGCAAGTCTCTGGGGATGGGGCGCAGTCACTCAAGGGGAAACCTTCCAAGGAAGGTGGTCAAGTCTGGAATCCAGTCTTCCGATAAACATTCTGGAACTAAGAGCCATGTATCACGGTCTTCTCCAAGCGGCCCATATTCTGTGAGTTCGAGCCATTCAAGTACAGTTGGACAATGTAACGATGGTGGCCTACATAAACCGACAGGGCGGAACGAAGAACAGAGCTGCGATGTCAGAGGTAACAAGAATCATCCTCTGGGCAGAAAAACACGAGTTGGCACTGTCAGCAATTTTCATTCCAGGAGTGTACAACTGGGAAGTGGACTTCCTCAGCAGACACGATCTCCATCCAGGGGAGTGAGGCCTCCATCCAGTGTTCATGGAGGTGACAAATCTTTGGGGGGTTCCTCAAATAGACATTATGGCCTCCCGTCTCAACAAGAAGCTTCGGAGGTATTGTTCCAGGTCAAGAAACCCGCAAGCAGTGGCAGTGGATGCCCTGGTGACTCTGTGGGTGTTCCAGTTGGTGTATGTGTTTCCTCCACTTCCACTCATTCAAAGGATTCTAAAGCTCATAAGGAGAACAAGAGTTCAGGCAATCCTCATTGCTCCGGACTGGCCAATAAAGGCTTGGTACGCGGATCTTCTGGGTCTTCTGCTGGAAGATCCGAGGCCCCCTCCTCTTTAGATGACCTGCTACAGCAGGGGCCGTTCGCTTATCAAGACTTACCGTGGCTATGTTTGAAAAAAGAGGAAAAGAGTAACGTCTAAACATTACCATTGCATTTGGAAAAAGTATGTATCTTGGTGTGAATCCAATGCAAGCAGGTGTGGATATGGGTCTGAGGTTGGGATCCGTAAAGGTCCAGATTTCGGCCTTATACATTTTCTTCCAGAAACAGCTGGCTTCCCTCCCTGAGGTTTTGAAAAAAAGGGAGTTTTGGGAACCGCACAAGTCCTCAGATAGATTGTTATTATAATTAGTAGCCTCTGAAAAACTGAATTATCTCGAATTGCTTCTAGATATAGCAACTAGGGGTATGGATAGTTAGTCCTAGCCCCAACTTGTTGCTTTCAGTGGTGCTCCCCAGAGTCAATGTAAAGCAGTACAGAAAAAAATGTTAGAAAGTAGACTCTTTTTTGGGAGCACTCAAATTCAGAGGGTGAAAATATAATTAATTAATAAATTGATACTGGTAAAACCATTTTTATTAGATTATACATTAAAAGATTTTTTTAGGAGTATTTGCGTGAAAAATTAGAAGCTTTGCGAAAATATAAAACACATTATAATTGGTACGTGATATCCGTATCACAGTGTATCGGTTGCCGGAAATTAATGACTGTGGTTACAGAGTTCATAAATCATTACACATTAAGATTTTTGTAATGTATGACCATCATTTATTCAGCAAGTATCCATTGTGGATTACATTAAATGCTGAGAATTAAATCATAGGTCATATGAGAGTCAGGTGCCACGTAGTATGTATATATGTAAATATAAATGGGTGACACTTTATAGGGGAGTCAATTTTTTGCAGTACCAGGGTGTTCAGAGGTGGTCTCCCATCCTAGTACTAACCCGGCCTTTCACTGCTTAGCTTCCAAGGTCAGAAGAGATTGGGCATCTCCAGTGATGTATGACCGCAAATATTGTACTCTCCCTCTAAGATCACCAAAAAGTGTGCAGCCACTTTGTCATGTGACCCTTTTGCTTGGCAGTCACAATTAAGATATAAGTGTATTGACAGCCTATTTTTGTGACAAGGGTGACACAATATGGACAAATTGGGCTTGCCTATTCATTAATGCAAACCGATTTTGTAGGAGTTCCAAAATGCCCAATGTTTTGGGTGTGGATGGCACTATAGGGTAGTCAAATTGTTGCAGTACCTGGGTGTTCAAAGGTGGTCACCCATCCTTTTACTAACCCGGCCTTTCACTGCTTAGCTTCCAAGGTCGGAAGAGATTGGGCATTTCCAGTGAGGTATGACCGCAAATATTGTACTCACCCTCCTGAATCATCCAAAAATTAAATTATAATTGTCAAAAAGTAGCAAGTTATATATACATATGGTGCAATGAAAAATTGGGATAATATGTAGCCACCTGGCTTATTCACCCTGTAACAATCAGCCACAGGTAACAATATACACATGAGTGAAGGTCTATTGTGTGGGTATGATTTCTAAACACCACACAATGTCCACAATTAGGACTGGCCCATCACTCCAGAAAAAGCCCTAAGAACGCCAAAAACGGTCGGACCACAAATAATAATTTTATAGGTGCAGGATATAATTATGCTGCACAAAGATAGGTTAATTTGTGGTATACCCTGTTTGCACTGGACCAAGCAAATGGATTAGAGGTGCCTGATGCATAGAACCTCTAATGACTACCTGCATATATTGTGGAAAAGCAGGCTAGAAATAGGTGCTTGTTATTTGTTTGCACATGTGTTGCTATGCTTAAGCATAATAGTTCAAAGTTCTGAGCATTTGCTGCAATTAGCCATTCTTGTATTTCAAAAAGAAAAGAAAACACAGTCAGTGATAATTATAGAATTGATATCAGCTTGCTATTGATGTCTATAGCCAGTGAGGATTTTCCCAATTATAAGCCTTGATACTGGAGGTATACAATCCATATGGTATTACTAATTGGGACAATTGATCCTATGTTGTTCTTTAGCATAGTATGATGATACGACTGATAATTGTAATGTCACTTCTGGTGGCTGCTGTTAATTCACAGAGAAGAAGGAAGAAAGAAAAGAGAAGAATGAAGAGAGAAAAGTTTTTTGCTGACAGGCTCTTGTCAGTGCAAATTGCAGTGAAAGGAGTGCAGGGTATACGATACCAGCTCCGGTCTAGGTAGTGTCCCTGTTGGACCCGACTCCTGCCGTGCCCGTACTCCTAAGGTTTCAGGGGCTGCGGTGGCGTGTGGTCGAGGTCTCCTCGTTCAGAGGACGGAGCTAACGGCCGTTTCCATGGTGATCGTCCTCGGGATTCCGGCTAGTGCGGTCACGTGTGCGCATCACGTGATCGCTGTACTTCCTCCTGACGTATGTTTCGCATTCAGTGCTTGTTCACAGGACGTGCTGTATTAGCAGAGAGTTACAGTTTTTAAACGAGAGTGTGATTGATTGATTGGACCCAGTAGTTAGTTAGCTCTGGGTCAGCCCACATACGGATATCACGTACCAATTATAATGTGTTTTATATTTTCGCAAAGCTTCAAATTTTTCACGCAAATACTCCTAAAAAAATCTTTTAATGTATAATCTAATAAAAATGGTTTTACCAGTATCAATTTATTAATTAATTATATTTTCACCCTCTGAATTTGAGTGCTCCCAAAAAAGAGTCTACTTTCTAACATTTTTTTCCCTCCCTGAGGTTCAGACTTTTTTGAAAGGGGTTCTGCACATCCAGCCTTCCTTTGTGCCACCTACGGCGCCCTGGGATCTTAACGTGGTGTTACAGTTCCTCCAATCGGACTGGTTCGAGCCTCTACAGGAGGTTGAAGTCAAGTTTCTCACGTGGAAAGGCTGTCACTTTGTTTGCCTTAGCTTCTGCTAGACGTGTGTCAGAGTTGGGGGCCTTGTCTTGTAAAAGCCCCTACTTGATCTTCCATGAAGATAGAGCTGAGCTCCGGACACGTCAGCAGTCCCTTCCAAAGGTTGTCTCGGCTTTTCATATCAACCAACCTATTGTGCCAGTTGCTACAGACTCCTCAATTCCATCAAAGTCCTTGGATGTTGTAAGGGCGCTTAAAATCTATGTTAAGAGGACTGCTTGTCACAGAAAATCGGACTCTCTGTTTGTCCTATATGATCCCAAGAAAATTGTGTGTCCTGCTTCCAAGCAGACGATCTCTCGCTGGATTAGGTGCACTATCCAGCATGCGTAGTCTACGGCAGGATTGTTGTGTCCAAAGTCTGTTAAGGTCCACTTTACTCATAAGGTGGGTTCTTCCTGGGCGGCTGCCCGGGGTGTCTCGGCTTTACAGCTTTGCCGAGCGTCTAGTTGGTCCGGGTTGAACACGTTTGCTAAATTCTACAGGTTCAATACTTTGGCCTCTGAGAACCTTAAATTTGGTCAAACAGTTCTGCAGAAGCCTCCGTGCTCTCCCTCCCGTTCTGGGAGCTTTGATACATCCCCATGGTACTAATGTGGAACCAGGCATCCTCTAGGACATAAGAGAAAATAGGATTTTAATTACCTACCGGTAAATCCTTTTCTCGTAGTCCGTAGAGGATGCTGGGCGCCCGCCCAGCGCTTCGTTATCCTGCAGTGGTTACTTGGTTCAGTACTCCTTTGTTCTTAGTTAAGTACTGCATTATTACTTAGTTCAGTAATTTTTTTCAGCTGTTGCTGAGTTTTTTTCAAGCTAGTTAGCTTGGTTTGCCTTGTTTGTGTGAGCTGGTATGAATCTCGCCACTATCTGTGTAAAATCCTTTTCTCGAAGTTGTCCGTCTCCTCGGGCACAGTTTCTAGACTGAGTCTGGTTGCAGGGGCATAGAGGGAGGAGCCAGCCGACACTATTAAACTCTTAAAGTGCCAGTGGCTCCTAGTGGACCCATCTATACCCCATGGTACTAATGTGGACCCCAGCATCCTCTAGGGAGTACGAGAAAAGGATTTACCGGTAGGTAATTAAAATCCTATTATTAAATTGGGTTACGACCTACAACGTCACAATACGTGTATGAATATTAAGCTATGGTACATCCTGCAGCGTCACAATACTTGTATGAATATTACAGTACGGTATGACCTGCAGCGCCACAATACTTGTATGAATATTACACTGCGGTATGAATGACCTACAGCATCACAATATTTGTATGAATATTACACTGCGGTATGGCCAGCAGCGTCACGTGCTTATATGGATACACTGGGTGGGGGTATGGCATGCAGCAACACCTTGCTTATATAGATACACTGGGATACAGCACTTATATACAGTTCAAAACCCGCAAGAATCTGACAGCAGGAGGATGATGATTTGACTCGTTTTGGTTTCCGAGTCAGGTGGGAAAACGCGAGCCTGACTCAGATCCTCATCCTACTGGAATCCCCTATGTTAGGGTGGGTCTGGTTCTTGGAGAACCGGACCCGCTTATCTCTAGTTTTAAGTACTTCCATTTAAGAAAGGGTGTACATTCGACCTGGTAGAGTTAATGGATTCATCTTATGCAGAAGATCTGTCTGTCTTAGGTATGAAAAAGATGGTGATGGACCAGCTGAATGGAGAAATGTCACTTACACTTCATCAATGTTTTCATATTTCTCCAGAATAAATGAGAGCCACCATTTGTTGCCATAGACAGCAGTTATACCCCTTTCACACCGCCTGAGGCGAGTCGCACCCGGGAGCCCAACACGGGTGTGTCCCGCATGTAACCTGCCTCAGGCCCCTCGCCGCCGCTGTCCCCAACCCGGCATATTGCCGGATTGGTGACATCAGCAGTGATGCAGTGGGGGTGGCGCTTAGAGATCACATGATCTCCAAGCGCCGACCATCCACACAGAGTGAACGGGAAATGGGTCGTATCGTCCCGGCTTCCTGTTCACACAGCGAACAGGGTTGAACACGTGTTCAACCCTGCTCGCTACCCGAGTTGGCATACCAGGTCGCTCGACCTGGATTATTCCAACTAGCCCCTTTCAGACCGCACAGCAACATGGGTTATGCGCGCTCATGTACAATACCCCGTGTTTAAAGCTGGCGGTCTAAAAGGGGTATTCCATACCCTCTACTCACATTTGCTCAGGCGGCAAAGTTTTTTTGATGTTCCGGGAATTGCGTATGCATCTGCGAGTAACTAGCGATCTGCGATGCTTTCGTAATTTTGCACGGGGCATTTTTTTTTCCTGTTGGGGAGGCGCCTTTCTACTCACAGATAACTTCCATTTCTCTGAATAGCGATCCATGGTGAATTAGGCCCACAGTCAGCTCTTCCATACCCTCCAACATGACCCGCTCCACTAGGTACAAAATGCTGTTTCTGGACTTCCCTCTTAATTTATTATTGCCATCACCTGTGAAGAAACAGCTTTCTTATCATTTAACTAGTTCAACACAGGTGATGGAAATCATAAATTAAGAGGGAAGTCCAGGAGCAGAGCATTTGTACCTAGTTGGCGGGTCATGTTGGAGGGTCTGCTCTTCTTAAAAAAATATTTGCTGTCTAAGGACCATGGGCCTAATACAGCAAGGATCGCAAATCAGCAAAATTAGCAAAAAAAGCATAAAAACGCAAATTCTGCAACTTAAAAAGCAAAAACTAAGAAAAAAAATCTATTTCTGAGACTTAGCAAAAACTGAGTATGCACTACGAAAAGTAGGCGTGTAAGGGGCGTACTAAAGGGCTGGACTCGCGAAAACTACGATCAGCGGCGTGTTGCGGGGCGTGTTGTGGGCGTATGCTGATGGGCGGTGCATTAGCAATTTTTACAACAGATCGCACATTTCTGATGTGCAGTTTCTGAGTGACTACAGGTCTACCTTAAAAATTGCTCAAGCTGACCTCAGTTGTAGACTGCATGTCTACTGCAATCATTGCCTCATTACACCCAGCTGAAGAAGCTCACACCTCAGACCACAAATCACTTAAGGGCCCAACACATTTAACGATCCGCCGCCGACAGCGGATACGGCCGACGGGGGTGACCCGGTGGCGTGGGGGCAGTGACGGGGAGAGTGAAGTTTCTTCACTCCCCCCGTCACACGGCTCCATACAAGTGCAGGCAAATATAGATAAGATCGTCCATATTGGCCTGCACGCACAGCCAACGGGACACCAGCAATGAATGAGCGCGGGGCCGCGCATCGTTCATCGCTGGTGACTCCACACTCAAAGATATGAACGGTATCTCGTTCAATAATGAACGAGATCGTTCATATCTTTGGGGATTGTCGGCCAGTGTGTAGGGCCTATTAGAAACATCTAAGGTATTGTTTAACTCAGCAACCCATGTTGATTGTGAAAATATGTTACTAAGGGGCCCTACACATTTAACGATCCGCCACCGAGCTGCCCGACGGCGGATACGGCCGACGTGCGACGCGGGGGTAGTGACTCCCCCTGTCACCCGGCTCCATAGAAGTGCAGGCAAATATGGGCAAGATCGTCCATATTGGCCTGCATGCACAGCCGACGGGGCACCAACGATGACCAAGCGTGGGGTTGCCTCCACACGGAAAGCTATGAACGATATCTCGTTCATTAATGAACGAGATCGTTCATATCTTTCAGTGAGATCAACCAGTGTGTAGGGCCTATAACCGATTTGCACACTATTTGATAGAAGCAAATGTAAAATAACCTTTACAAGCATTTTGCTTAGTAGTATCTGCTGAATGACATTTAGCTTCCTAACATTTTTATTTTTTATTTAAACAAAACATACCCACATAAAAAAAAAAATATTTTATTTGTGCGCTACACACATAAACATATGTTGAAGAACAGCAACACCATCTGTTTATTTTCAAGTTTTGCAAATTCTGCACCATTTGTATACTTATTGAAACAAATATTTACACATAATTCCTTAAAGTAAGGTATGTCAATAAAAGCAAAGAAACAATAATATGTAATGTTTGACCACTTCACAATCAAAAAAACACACAAAAAAAATTTTGGCTACAAATTTTACTGTTGTTTCCGAATTAAAATATTTTGACTCCAAAAAAAGTGTGTTTGTTAAAACATATACCAATAATTGCTGTTGTGTAGGGTTTAGAGGCTAGAATTCACACTCTCTCTAGTTGAATATATTTGAACACAGTTATGGGAATTAGTCAATGTTTGAAGAAAAACACTATGGTGTCTTTAAGATAATAATTGCTAAATTACCACAAGATCATTTGACCAATTAAGTGATGATTGAATTGATTTACAATTGTTGAGTAGTTTCTTTAATTTGGGTGCTGGAAAGTAAGTTGTGCAATTTTTAAGGGAAAAACACTGTTGTTAGCAAAAATGCAACCTTCTTTTTGTTAAATTAAATTAGTGTTGCAGTTTTTCCGTTTGGGCGTGCTTTCGCAATTTTGCTTTTGCTCGCAATTTTTGATAATTTGTAATTTTTGCAATCCTTACTGAATTTGTCCACATATTCAGTAGCAGTTTCAGTTTTGCTAAAATAGCAAAACTGCAACTGCTATCACTCATATGCTGGGTGACACCCAGCATACTAATGGCGGCCAGCGAAGCAATCACAATACAATTGTGATTGTATCATTGATTTAGGGTAGCTCATTGCCTGCGCAGCCTGGTTTCAAAGTCAGTCGGGCCGCCGCCATTTTCACTGTCGCAGCAGCCGCATGTCACATCACGCGGCTGCCCCCAAAATGGCCCTGCCCCCATTTTCACTGCACTACTCCCCGCAACACAGAGGATATCCCCCTAAGTGGCGATCAAGTACCAACTAATCAGCTCCTACCATGTTAAAAACTGTGTTTGGTTAGTACTTAATCTATCTCTACTTTATCTCTCTCCAAACTTTGATAAATCCTCCCCTCTCCCCATTGCATAAACACGCTGAGATGGGTTCCAGAGGCATATGTGTCTTATGGAATCCGGATTATGGGAGGAATGTAATAGAGTGTGAGAATCAGGAAGTGAGAGATTTTGTAAGAGTTCTCCTGTTTTTTAAAGTGGCAATCATTTTCCGGGCAAAAGTAATCTGGTTTTGCTATGTAAATGATTGGCACTTTTAAAAACTAGAGATGTGTACCGGACACTTTTCGGGTTTTTGGTTTTGGATCTCCATTCGTGTTTTGGATCTGGATTGGTTTTGCCAAAACCACCCTTTCGGGTTTTGATTTTGGTTTGGTTTCTGGATTTTTTTGAAAAAAAAACATAAAAACTGCTAAAAGCACAGATTTTTAGTTCCTACAGTATTAGTAACCTCAATAACATTAATTTCCACTCATTTCCAGTCTATTCTGAATACCTCACAATATTGTTTTTAGGCCAAAAGGTTGCACCGAGGTAGCTGGATGACTGAGCTAAGCGACTCAAGTGGGTGGCACAAACACATTGCCCATCTAGGAGTGGCACTGCAGTGGCAGACAGGATGGCAGTTTTAAAAACTAGGCCCCAAAGAGCACATAATACAAAGAAAAAAATAAGAGGTGCAAGATGGAATTGTCCTTGGGTCCTCCCACCCACCCTTATGTTGTATAAACAGGGCATGCACACTTTAACAAACCAATCATTTCAGCGACAGGGTCTGCCACACGACTGTGGCTGAAATGATTGCTTTGTTTGGGCAATTAGTCTCTCCTTGCACAAACATTGCTCTACAGAGGCAGGATGTCGTCCTCATCCTCCGATTCCTCACCCCCTTAAGTGTTTAAATCCTCATCCTCACAGAGTATTAATTTGTCCCCGCTGGAATCCACCATCACAGGTCCCTGTGTACTTTCTGGAGGCAATTGCTGGTAAAGGTCTTCCTGGAGGAATTTATCATTTATTTTGATTAACATCATCTTCTCCACATTTTGTGGAAGTAACCTCCTAAGCCGATCGCTGACAAGGTTACCAGCTGCACTAAACACTCTTTCTGAGTACACACTGGAGGGGGTGCAACTTAGGTAAAATAAAGCCAGTTTGTGCAAGGGCCTCCAAATTGCCTCTTTTTCCTGCCAGTATACATACGGACTGTCTGACATGCCTACATTCTTTCAACGGTGACAACATCATATGCAGTGACAGTAGACATGTCAGTAATTGTTGGCAGCTCCTTCAGTCCGGACCAGATTTTAAAACTTGCTCCTGACTGCCCTGCATCACCGCCAGCGGGTCGGCTAGGAAATTTAATTTTATTCCTCACAGCCCCCATTGCAGGAGAAAATGAAGAAGGAGCTGTTGACTTGTCACGTTCCGCTTCAGCTGACAATTTTCTCACCAGCAGGTCTTTGCACCTCTGAAGACTTGTGTCCTCCGGTAAGAGAGATAGAACGTAGACTTTAAACTTAGGATCGAGCGCGGTGGCCAAAATGTAGTGATCTGATTTCATCAGACTGACCACCCTTGAATCCTGGCAAAGTGAATGAAGGGCTACCTACTTAGCGGAATCGCTCCATTTTAGCTCCTCCTTCAATTTCTCCAGCAAAAGCCTGATGAGGGGAATGACCTGACTAAAGCTGGCAGTGTCTGAACTGATTTCACGTGTGGCAAGTTCGAAAGGTTGGAGAACCTTGCACAACATGGAAATAATTCTCCACTGCGCTTGAGTCAGGTACAGTCCTTTGCCTATGTCATAGGTGGATGTATAGGCTTGAATGGCCTTTTGCTGCTCCTCCATCCTTTGAAGCATATAGAGCAGGAGTGGCCAACCCGCGGCTCTTTCATCTGCCGCATGCGACTCAGCCGACTCCTGGCCACCGCTGCCCTGGCCCCCCTTCCCCCGTGCTTCTCACCGCGCTGCTGCTGTCTGTGAGGGGAGGAGAGCGCAGCGTGCGTCTCTCCTGCCCCTCACTCACCGGCGGCGGTCTGTGAGCCAATCAGAGCTCGCAGACCGGCAGCTAAGGCTGCCGGACCACGAGCTTTGATTGGCTCACGGACCGGCGCCTAATTGAAGAGAGACACAGCCGCCGGAGAGTGAGGGGCAGGAGACGCGCACGCTGCTCTCTCCTCCCCTCACAGACAGCAGCAGCGTGGTGAGCAGCACGGGGGGGGGGGGGGGGGTCGGGACTCATGTATATCTGGCACTGGGGGCATTGCTGGCACTGTGGGGACATGTATACCTGGCACTGGGGTCATAGCTGGCACTGGGGAGACATGTATATCTGGCACTGTGGGGACACTGGCATTGGGGGCATGTCTGGCACTATGGGGACATGTATATCTGGCACTATGGGGACATGTGTATCTGGCACTGTGGGGACATGTGTATCTGGCACTTGGGGGACATGTATATCTGGCACTGGGGGCATATCTGGCACTGTGGGGACATATATATCTGGCACTTGGGGGACATGTATATCTGGCACTGGGGGGCATATCTGGCACTGTGGTGACATATATATCTGGCACTAGGAGCATATCTGGCACTGTGGGGGCATATATATCTGGCACTGGGGGCATATCTGGCACGAGGGCATAGCTGGCACTGGGGAGAAATGTATATCTGGAACTGGGGGGTCATATGTATCTGGCACTGTGAGGCATATATGTATCTGGCACTGTGGAGACATATGTGTATGTGGCACTGTGGGGACATATGTTTCTGGCAGTGTCGAGGCACTCATTTTTTGACATTTTTATATGTATGTGGCACTGTACTGGGACATTATATGTATTTGGCACTGTACAGCATGACTAAAAATGGAGATATGACACAAGGTCATACTCCTACAAACGTCATAACGAAAGATGTGCGCACAAAATGGGGTATGGCTTTGTGAAAACTAGGCCACACCCCCATTTTCGTGCGCGTGCCTTCGGCGCACGCATGATACTGGCTCTTGCCCTTGACTACAGATATTTTCTGGCTCTTTGCCTCTGACTGGTTGGCCACCCCTGATATAGAGTATTGAATTCCACCTCGTTACCACCTCTTGCTTCAGGTAATGGCAGGGCAGGTTCAAGAGTGTTTGCTGGTGCTCCAGTCTTCGGCACGCAGACCCTTTATGTCAAAAGTAGCCCGCAATTTTTCGGCCCACCGAAAGCATCTCCTGCATGCCCCTGTCATTTTTAAAAAGAAATCTGCACCACTAAATTAATTGTGTGAGCAAAACATGGGACGTGCTGGAATTTGCCCAGATGTAATGCTTGCACAATATTGGTGGCATTGTCAGATATCACAAATCCCCAGGAAAGTCTAAGTGGGGTAAGCCATTGTGCGATGATGTCCCTCAGTTTCTGTAAGAGGTTGTTAGTGGTGTGCCTCTTACGGAATCTGGTGATACACAGAGTAGCCTGCCCAGGAAGGAGTTGGCGTTTGTGAGATGCTGCTGGTGCCGCTGCTGTTGTTCCTGCGGAAGGTAATACATCTACCCAGTGGGCTGTGACAGTCATGTAGTCCTTAGTTTGCCCTGCTCCACTTGTACACATGTCCGTGGTTAAGTGTACAGTGGGTACAACCGCATTTTTTAAGACACTGAGGAAACTTCTCTTAGTGTCCCTGTATAGTCCGGGAATCGCTTGCCTAGTGAACTAGAATCTAGATGGGATTCGGTATCAGGGACACAGTGCGTCCATCAACTGTCTAAATCCCACTAATGGCGGATACCAGACACATGTCTAACACCAGCATAGTTGTTATGGCCTCAGTAATCCGCTTTACAACAGGGTGACTGCTGTCATATTTCATCTTCCTCGCAAAGGACTGTTGGACAGTCAATTGCTTAGTTGAAGTAGTACAAGTCGTCTTCCAACTTCCTCACTGGGATGACGACCAACTCCCAGCAGCAACAACAGCAGTGGCAGCAGTAGGCGTAGCACTCAAGGATCCTCCAAAGCAGGGGTAGGGAACCTCCGCCCGCGGGCCGTATAAGGCCCGCGAAGCCGTTTGCTCTGGCCCACCCGCTTGTGTCAGTGAGACACACCACCGCTCAGTCAGGCGGCAGCGTGTCTCAGCTGTCAGGGCAGGGAAGAGAGCACGGCTATGTCGGGCGGCGGCGGCGTGTAGGACTTCAAACCAGCCTCCGGTTCGTGAGCCAATCAGAGCTCGCAGACCGGCAGCCAATCAGGAGCTGCCGCTGCTGGTCCGTGAGCTCTGATTGGCTCACGAACCGGCGGCTGGTTTGAAGTCCTACACGCTGCCGCCCGACATAGCCACGTTCTCCTCCCTGTCCTGACCCCCTGCCAGCTGAGACACGCCGCAGGATGGAAGAGCAGCAGCAGCAGCAGCGGTAAGCAGCACAGTGGGGTGTGGGGGGGGGGAGGGGCACTGTGGGGGCATTTGTGGATCTGGCACTGTGGGGGCATTTGTATACCTGGCACTGTGGGGGCATTTGTGGATTTGGCACGGTAGGGGCATTTGTATACCTGGCACTGTGGGGGCATTTGTATACCTGGCACTGTGGGGGCATTTGTATACCTGGCACTGTGGGGGCATTTGTATACCTGGCACTGGGGGCATTTGTCTACCTGGCACTGTGGGGGCATTTGTGGATTTAGCACTGTGGGAGCATTTGTATACCTGGCACTGTGGGGGCATTTGTGGATCTGGCACTGCACTATTGGGGGCATATGTGTATCACGTCCCCTTTTAATTGGCCACACCCATTTTTTTGTGCGCACACACAGTACCTCTAAGGGGCAGACCTACTGGGGGGTAGGGTAATTTTTTAAGTTGAGAATTTTTGTATGGCCCCCGAAGGATTTTATAAATATCCAAATGGCCCTTGGTAGTAAATAGGTTTCCCACCCCTGCTCCAAAGGAATCCCGGATAGGAGAGGACTCGTCAGTGATGCCAGTGACGTGGTCTGCAGTACTACTTCCGATCTTGAATGAGTAGGAAATTGACAATGAAGGAGCTGGTGGTGTGGATTGCAGAAGCTTGGATACAACAGGAAAAAGGGATTTAGATGTCACGCTCTTAACCAAAGTTTCTGAACTTGACAATGACTTATGATGAATGTGCTGCAGGTGACGTACAAGGGAGGATGTTCCTGATCTTTCACTATTTTTCCTCCAAATTTTTGTTCTCCATTTCACAGGACAGCTCCCCTTTATTTTTACAGCACACAGGACAGCGCCACAGTGCCCCTATATTTTTATAGCACACAGGACAGGGCCACAGTATTCCTTTATTTTTACAGCACCCCTGTATTTTTACAGCATACAGGACAGGACCACAGCGTTCTTTATTTTTACAGCACCCGACAGGGCCACAGCATTCCTTTATTTTTACAGCACCTGACACTGCCACAACATTCCTTTATTTTTACAGCACCCCTATATTTTTACAGCACACAGGACAGTGCCCCTTTATTTTTACAGCATACAGGACAGGACAGCACTACTGTACAGCACAGGACATAACGTTTCTTTATTTTTACAGCACCCCTGTATTTTTACAGCATATAGGACAGGGCCACAGCATTCCTTTATTTTTACAGCACCCCTGTATTTTTACAGCATACAGGACAGGACCACAGCGTTCTTTATTTTTACAGCACCCAACAGGGCCCAAGCGTTCCTTTATTTTTACAGCACCCAACAGGGCCACAGCGTTCCATTATTTTTTCAGCACCCCTGTATTTTTACAGCATACAAGACAGGGCCACAGCGTTCCTCTACTTTTACAGCACCCGACAGGGCCACAGTGTTCCTTTATTTTTACAGCACCTGACAGGGCCACAACATTCCTTTATATTTACAGCACCCCTATATTTTTACAGCACAGAGGACAGTGCATCTTTATTTTTACAGCACAAAGGACTGTGCCCCTTTATTTTGCAGCACACGGGACAGCGCCACTAACAGCATAGGACAGCACTGCTGTACAGCACAGGACAGCAGCAGCCCTGTACAGCAGCCCTAACAGCACAGAACACCACAGGACAGCTCTTGCTTGGAGATCCGAACCAGCTCATCCCTATTAAAAACACAGGAGAACACAAAATCAAACCCTATTACATTCCACCCATTACCAGGTGCTTGGTACAATTACAGGATCATCTCACTATGGCATTTGAACATAGCGATGGAACTTTAAAAATGCTTTACTATACTCTGTACCCCTCATTCACATTTATTTCTTGTATACTGTATGTTCGACCAGTATTGATTCCACTGGATCAAAATACAACTGGGCAATTTGTATTAGATTACAAATGGAACTAAGCAAAAGGAATTCCAACCTGTGCATTTTCTGCCACCTACCTTCAGCTTTCTAGAATTGCATATATTTTTTTTATAGCTCTATGGTATGTTTGTACATAGGGCCTGATTCCTGTTTGTACTGTAAGTGAATCAAAAGAGCAAGCAACTGGTCAAAACCATGTTTCACTGCAAGTGGGGAAGATGTAACATGTGCAGAGAGAGTTAGGTTTGGGTGGGTGGGGTTCAAACTGAAATTTAAATTGAAGTGTAAAAAAAAGCTAACTAATATTTGTTGGTTACGTGCAAAAGCAGACAGTATTTCCCCTGCACAGAAGAAAATACTGGTGGTCTCAGCAAGCCCTGATACATAAACTGCTTGTATTCTGCTGGGAATTGTAAAACAATGTGCTAGCATTGCATAGCCATTTTTGATAGAGCACACTAGCATACAAGAAACAAGCACCAGCATCCACTGGCATCCGGGACATGCTGGAATCTGCTGGAATCTGCGGTGATATACTTGAAAAAATATATTTCAATATAAAAATTCTAGCTCTCTCATAATCCAAATTATTACACTGCTAATTCCTAATGGATGTTTTTTTCTTCTTCTCTATCTACTTTTGTATTTTGTGTCTGGTAATCCAAAGGATAAAATATCAAATAAAACTTTTGGGCAAGGGCGTGATCAGAGCTTTGTGGGCCCCATAGCAACATATTGAAGGGGCCCCTGGCCCAATGCTTGAGAGCCACCTCTCTGCAGCAGTTGTTAATTTTATACCCCATAATTGTGCTCTACTTTATTTTCGGAACCATAAGTAGTGCCCTAGTTAATATGACCCACAGTAGTGCCTTGGTTTATTTTATGAAGCATTGTGGTTCCCTAGTTCACGCAATGTCACATTGTAAGCTGCCACTACACATTATGCCACACAGTATCTCCAATTCACATTATGACATTCAGTGTTCCCAGTTCACATTATGAAGTATATTCAATTGAAGTCGAATTACGGCGTGAATTCGTCAGTTTTTGGATTCGACACTATTCGACAGCCGAAACCCTCCACCCGGGACCCTGAATTCAACATATTCAATTAAAAACGGATTCGACAAGCTCTGTCGAAAAACGGACCAATCGTCGAATAGTGGGCGGCCTGGATTCGACTTCCCGCCGTTTGAAATCATATAAAGGAAATAATAAAAATAGGCTGTATATGTTGGAAAACGCAGGGATTGTCCTAAAAAAAACGATTCCACAAGAGATCTGTCAGTAATGGCTGCTCGTCTCCTTGAAGTCTCAAAAACTGGAGTGAGGAGAGAGGAGTGGCTTTGGAGAAGTGTATCCTGGGTAACTGTGGAATCATGGGTACATTTCCCTCAGTCGAGTACAGGAAAAATTATTCTTTTAAAAAATCGAATATATACTACTGTGGGTCATAAATAGAAAAAACAAGTAGATAATCACTTCAAATATAAATAGATATGCTATTAGAAATCAAAAAAGCACCAAAAAATAAAAGTATTTAAGATTTCTTATCAGCTCACGCCAGAAAAAGGAGGCGCAATGAAATTGACGAAATGACTGTCAAAAAGCACTGATGTCGAATCGACATTCTTCAATTGAATATACTATTGTCGAAATGCCGCATTTTTAACATTACAGACATGAAATTGTCGAACAGTCAAAAGTCGAAACTGAAATTACAGGTTTTTTGTCTATAAGTGCCGTATTGAATTGTCGAATCCGATTCGACATGGTTCTTTGGTTGAATAAGCACCGTTTTTCGACAATTTAAGTAATTCGACTTCGATTGAATATACCCCTATGTAACATTACAGTGCCCCCTGTTCATACTGTGCTAAATTAGAGTGTCCTCCAGTTCAAATTATGCCACGTTACAGTGCCCCAGTTCTTATTGTGTAACAGTGCCCTCCACATTACAATGAGCATATCATATTATGACACGTTACAGTGCCCCAGTTCTTATTGTGTAACAGTGCCCTTCACATTACAATGAGCAGATCATATTATGACACATTACAGTGCCCCAGTTCTTATTGTGTAACAGTGCCCTTCACATTACAATGAGCAGATCATATTATGACACATTACAGTGGCCTCCAGTTCAAATGATGCCACATTACAGTGCCCCCTTATCAGCGCTGTGTGTATGAAGTATCACCCGGGACTCAGCATTAGGCTTCTCTTCTCCATCTAAGCCCATCCCCGTACTCCTGTGAAACTAACCAATGGGTGTCTGGGGAGAGTGAAACCTAATGCTGCTGAGTCCCGAGTGTCGCACAGCAGCTTAATACACACCATGCTGCCGCTCACCAGGATAACCAGCCAGTATATATATTACATACAGCATAACATGTATGTAATATATGTGCTAAGCACCCCCTATCCCACCCTCCCACCCCTTACCATTATAAACATCCACTACACACTCATCTCACTGATAATGTAATGTCACACAATTCAGGCTTGGGCAATGGATCAGACCCAATTGCCTAACAGGCAATTCTGGGGAATTAGTATGCAGCTTTATAACTTGTGTCCAGGCCCCCCTAAGACTCTTGGCCCCATAGTAATGGCACCCCTTGCACCCACTATAGTTATGCCCATGCTGTTAGGCAATGAGGAGCTGCGATATAAGTGACAGGCTGAAGATAACCAATCCAGAGTAGTTTTGCTCTGATTTGGTAGAGCATGAGAAATTTGCTCAGATTAGCTATTTGCATAAAGATTAGAGATGAGCGGGTTCGGTTTCTCTGAATCCGAACCCGCACGAACTTCATGTTTTTTTCACGGGTCCGAGCAGACTCGGATCCTCCCGCCTTGCTCGGTTAACCCGAGCGCGCCCGAACGTCATCATGACGCTGTCGGATTCTCGCGAGACTCGGATTCTATATAAGGAGCCGCGCGTCGCCGCCATTTTCACACGTGCATTGAGATTGATAGGGAGAGGACGTGGCTGGCGTCCTCTCCATTTAGATTAGGGTTGAGAGAGAGAGAGAGAGATTGACCTGAGGCTGTGATACTGTAGAAGAGAGTGCAGAGTTTAGTGACTGACGACCACAGTGACCACCAGACAGTGCAGTTGTTTGTTTTATTTAATATATCCGTTCTCTGCCTGAAAAAAACGATACACACAGTGACTCAGTCACATACCATATCTGTGTGCACTGCTCAGCCCAGTGTGCTGCATCAATGTATATATATATCTGACTGTGCTCAGCTCACACAGCTTATAATTGTGGGGGAGACTGGGGAGCACTGCAGTGCCAGTTATAGGTTATAGCAGGAGCCAGGAGTACATAATATTATATTAAAATTAAACAGTGCACACTTTTGCTGCAGGAGTGCCACTGCCAGTGTGACTAGTGACCAGTGACCTGACCACCAGTATATATAATATTAGTAGTATACTATCTCTTTATCAACCAGTCTATATTAGCAGCAGACACAGTACAGTGCGGTAGTTCACGGCTGTGGCTACCTCTGTGTCGGCACTCGGCAGCCCGTCCATAATTGTATATACCACCTAACCGTTGTTTTTTTTTCTTTCTTTATAGTCATACTAGTTACGAGTATACTATCTCTTTATCAACCAGTCTATATTAGCAGCAGACACAGTACAGTGCGGTAGTTCACGGCTGTGGCTACCTCTGTGTCGGCACTCGGCAGCCCGTCCATAATTGTATATACCACCTAACCGTGGTTTTTTTTTCTTTCTTTATACATACATACTAGTTACGAGTATACTATCTCTTTATCAACCAGTCTATATATTAGCAGCAGACACAGTACAGTGCGGTAGTTCACGGCTGTGGCTACCTCTGTGTCGGCACTCGGCAGCCCGTCCATAATTGTATATACCACCTAACCGTGGTTTTTTTTTCTTTCTTTATACATACATACTAGTTACGAGTATACTATCTCTTTATCAACCAGTCTATATATTAGCAGCAGACACAGTACAGTGCGGTAGTTCACGGCTGTGGCTACCTCTGTGTCGGCACTCAGCAGCCCGTCCATAATTGTATATACCACCTAACCGTGGTTTTTTTTTTTCTTTATACATACATACTAGTTACGAGTATACTATCTCTTTATCAACCAGTCTATATTAGCAGCAGACACAGTACAGTGCGGTAGTTCACGGCTGTGGCTACCTCTGTGTCGGCACTCGGCAGCCCGTCCATAATTGTATATACCACCTAACCGTGGTTTTTTTTTCTTTCTTTATACATACATACTAGTTACGAGTATACTATCTCTTTATCAACCAGTCTATATATTAGCAGCAGACACAGTACAGTGCGGTAGTTCACGGCTGTGGCTACCTCTGTGTCGGCACTCGGCAGCCCGTCCATAATTGTATATACCACCTAACCGTGGTTTTTTTTTCTTTCTTTATAGTCATACTAGTTACGAGTATACTATCTCTTTATCAACCAGTCTATATTAGCAGCAGACACAGTACAGTGCGGTAGTTCACGGCTGTGGCTACCTCTGTGTCGGCACTCGGCAGCCCGTCCATAATTGTATATACCACCTAACCGTGGTTTTTTTTTCTTTCTTTATACATACATACTAGTTACGAGTATACTATCTCTTTATCAACCAGTCTATATATTAGCAGCAGACACAGTACAGTGCGGAAGTTCACGGCTGTGGCTACCTCTGTGTCGGCACTCGGCAGCCCGTCCATAATTGTATATACCACCTAACCGTGGTTTTTTTTTCTTTCTTTATAGTCATACTAGTTACGAGTATACTATCTCTTTATCAACCAGTCTATATTAGCAGCAGACACAGTACAGTGCGGTAGTTCACGGCTGTGGCTACCTCTGTGTCGGCACTCGGCAGCCCGTCCATAATTGTATATACCACCTAACCGTGGTTTTTTTTTCTTTCTTTATACATACATACTAGTTACGAGTATACTATCTCTTTATCAACCAGTCTATATTAGCAGCAGACACAGTACAGTGCGGTAGTTCACGGCTGTGGCTACCTCTGTGTCGGCACTCGGCAGCCCGTCCATAATTGTATATACCACCTAACCGTGGTTTTTTTTTCTTTCTTTATACATACATACTAGTTACGAGTATACTATCTCTTTATCAACCAGTCTATATATTAGCAGCAGACACAGTACAGTGCGGTAGTTCACGGCTGTGGCTACCTCTGTGTCGGCACTCGGCAGCCCGTCCATAATTGTATATACCACCTAACCGTGGTTTTTTTTTCTTTCTTTATACATACATACTAGTTACGAGTATACTATCTCTTTATCAACCAGTCTATATATTAGCAGCAGACACAGTACAGTGCGGTAGTTCACGGCTGTGGCTACCTCTGTGTCGGCACTCGGCAGCCCGTCCATAATTGTATATACCACCTAACCGTGGTTTTTTTTTCTTTCTTTATACATACATACTAGTTACGAGTATACTATCTCTTTATCAACCAGTCTATATATTAGCAGCAGACACAGTACAGTGCGGTAGTTCACGGCTGTGGCTACCTCTGTGTCGGCACTCGGCAGCCCGTCCATAATTGTATATACCACCTAACCGTGTTTTTTTTTTCTTTCTTTATAGTCATACTAGTTACGAGTATACTATCTCTTTATCAACCAGTCTATATTAGCAGCAGACACAGTACAGTGCGGTAGTTCACGGCTGTGGCTACCTCTGTGTCGGCACTCGGCAGCCCGTCCATAATTGTATATACCACCTAACCGTGTTTTTTTTTTCTTTCTTTATACATACATACTAGTTACGAGTATACTATCTCTTTATCAACCAGTCTATATTAGCAGCAGACACAGTACAGTGCGGTAGTTCACGGCTGTGGCTACCTCTGTGTCGGCACTCGGCAGCCCGTCCATAATTGTATATACCACCTAACCGTGGTTTTTTTTTCTTTCTTTATACATACATACTAGTTACGAGTATACTATCTCTTTATCAACCAGTCTATATATTAGCAGCAGACACAGTACAGTGCGGTAGTTCACGGCTGTGGCTACCTCTGTGTCGGCACTCGGCAGCCCGTCCATAATTGTATATACCACCTAACCGTGGTTTTTTTTTCTTTCTTTATACATACATACTAGTTACGAGTATACTATCTCTTTATCAACCAGTCTATATATTAGCAGCAGACACAGTACAGTGCGGTAGTTCACGGCTGTGGCTACCTCTGTGTCGGCACTCGGCAGCCCGTCCATAATTGTATATACCACCTAACCGTGGTTTTTTTTTCTTTCTTTATAGTCATACTAGTTACGAGTATACTATCTCTTTATCAACCAGTCTATATTAGCAGCAGACACAGTACAGTGCGGTAGTTCACGGCTGTGGCTACCTCTGTGTCGGCACTCGGCAGCCCGTCCATAATTGTATATACCACCTAACCGTGGTTTTTTTTTCTTTCTTTATACATACATACTAGTTACGAGTATACTATCTCTTTATCAACCAGTCTATATATTAGCAGCAG
This sequence comes from Pseudophryne corroboree, assembly GCF_028390025.1. Lineage (NCBI taxonomy): Eukaryota > Metazoa > Chordata > Amphibia > Anura > Myobatrachidae > Pseudophryne > Pseudophryne corroboree. The sequence continues at coordinate 220,528,894 of NC_086447.1, forward strand.
ACACAGTACAGTGCGGTAGTTCATGGCTGTGGCTACCTCTGTGTCGGCACTCGGCAGCCCGTCCATAATTGTATATACCACCTAACCGTGGTTTTTTTTTCTTTCTTTATACATACATACTAGTTACGAGTATACTATCTCTTTATCAACCAGTCTATATTAGCAGCAGACACAGTACAGTGCGGTAGTTCACGGCTGTGGCTACCTCTGTGTCGGCACTCGGCAGCCCGTCCATAATTGTATATACCACCTAACCGTGGTTTTTTTTTCTTTCTTTATACATACATACTAGTTACGAGTATACTATCTCTTTATCAACCAGTCTATATATTAGCAGCAGACACAGTACAGTGCGGTAGTTCACGGCTGTGGCTACCTCTGTGTCGGCACTCGGCAGCCCGTCCATAATTGTATATACCACCTAACCGTGGTTTTTTTTTCTTTCTTTATACATACATACTAGTTACGAGTATACTATCTCTTTATCAACCAGTCTATATATTAGCAGCAGACACAGTACAGTGCGGTAGTTCACGGCTGTGGCTACCTCTGTGTCGGCACTCGGCAGCCCATCCATAATTGTATATACCACCTAACCGTGGTTTTTTTTTCTTTCTTTATACATACATACTAGTTACGAGTATACTATCTCTTTATCAACCAGTCTATATATTAGCAGCAGACACAGTACAGTGCGGTAGTTCACGGCTGTGGCTACCTCTGTGTCGGCACTCGGCAGCCCGTCCATAATTGTATATACCACCTAACCGTGTTTTTTTTTTCTTTCTTTATAGTCATACTAGTTACGAGTATACTATCTCTTTATCAACCAGTCTATATTAGCAGCAGACACAGTACAGTGCGGTAGTTCACGGCTGTGGCTACCTCTGTGTCGGCACTCGGCAGCCCGTCCATAATTGTATATACCACCTAACCGTGTTTTTTTTTTCTTTCTTTATACATACATACTAGTTACGAGTATACTATCTCTTTATCAACCAGTCTATATTAGCAGCAGACACAGTACAGTGCGGTAGTTCACGGCTGTGGCTACCTCTGTGTCGGCACTCGGCAGCCCGTCCATAATTGTATATACCACCTAACCGTGGTTTTTTTTTCTTTCTTTATACATACATACTAGTTACGAGTATACTATCTCTTTATCAACCAGTCTATATATTAGCAGCAGACACAGTACAGTGCGGTAGTTCACGGCTGTGGCTACCTCTGTGTCGGCACTCGGCAGCCCGTCCATAATTGTATATACCACCTAACCGTGGTTTTTTTTTCTTTCTTTATACATACATACTAGTTACGAGTATACTATCTCTTTATCAACCAGTCTATATATTAGCAGCAGACACAGTACAGTGCGGTAGTTCACGGCTGTGGCTACCTCTGTGTCGGCACTCGGCAGCCCGTCCATAATTGTATATACCACCTAACCGTGGTTTTTTTTTCTTTCTTTATAGTCATACTAGTTACGAGTATACTATCTCTTTATCAACCAGTCTATATTAGCAGCAGACACAGTACAGTGCGGTAGTTCACGGCTGTGGCTACCTCTGTGTCGGCACTCGGCAGCCCGTCCATAATTGTATATACCACCTAACCGTGGTTTTTTTTTCTTTCTTTATACATACATACTAGTTACGAGTATACTATCTCTTTATCAACCAGTCTATATATTAGCAGCAGACACAGTACAGTGCGGTAGTTCACGGCTGTGGCTACCTCTGTGTCGGCACTCGGCAGCCCGTCCATAATTGTATATACCACCTAACCATGGTTTTTTTTTCTTTCTTTATACATACATACTAGTTACGAGTATACTATCTCTTTATCAACCAGTCTATATTAGCAGCAGACACAGTACAGTGCGGTAGTTCACGGCTGTGGCTACCTCTGTGTCGGCACTCGGCAGCCCGTCCATAATTGTATATACCACCTAACCGTGGTTTTTTTTTCTTTCTTTATACATACATACTAGTTACGAGTATACTATCTCTTTATCAACCAGTCTATATATTAGCAGCAGACACAGTACAGTGCGGTAGTTCACGGCTGTGGCTACCTCTGTGTCGGCACTCGGCAGCCCGTCCATAATTGTATATACCACCTAACCGTGGTTTTTTTTTCTTTCTTTATACATACATACTAGTTACGAGTATACTATCTCTTTATCAACCAGTCTATATATTAGCAGCAGACACAGTACAGTGCGGTAGTTCACGGCTGTGGCTACCTCTGTGTCGGCACTCGGCAGCCCGTCCATAATTGTATATACCACCTAACCGTGGTTTTTTTTTCTTTCTTTATAGTCATACTAGTTACGAGTATACTATCTCTTTATCAACCAGTCTATATTAGCAGCAGACACAGTACAGTGCGGTAGTTCACGGCTGTGGCTACCTCTGTGTCGGCACTCGGCAGCCCGTCCATAATTGTATATACCACCTAACCGTGGTTTTTTTTTCTTTCTTTATACATACATACTAGTTACGAGTATACTATCTCTTTATCAACCAGTCTATATATTAGCAGCAGACACAGTACAGTGCGGTAGTTCACGGCTGTGGCTACCTCTGTGTCGGCACTCGGCAGCCCGTCCATAATTGTATATACCACCTAACCGTGGTTTTTTTTTCTTTCTTTATACATACATACTAGTTACGAGTATACTATCTCTTTATCAACCAGTCTATATTAGCAGCAGACACAGTACAGTGCGGTAGTTCACGGCTGTGGCTACCTCTGTGTCGGCACTCGGCAGCCCGTCCATAATTGTATATACCACCTAACCGTGGTTTTTTTTTCTTTCTTTATACATACATACTAGTTACGAGTATACTATCTCTTCATCAACCAGTCTATATATTAGCAGCAGACACAGTACAGTGCGGTAGTTCACGGCTGTGGCTACCTCTGTGTCGGCACTCGGCAGCCCGTCCATAATTGTATATACCACCTAACCGTGGTTTTTTTTTCTTTCTTTATACATACATACTAGTTACGAGTATACTATCTCTTTATCAACCAGTCTATATATTAGCAGCAGACACAGTACAGTGCGGTAGTTCACGGCTGTGGCTACCTCTGTGTCGGCACTCGGCAGCCCGTCCATAATTGTATATACCACCTAACCGTGGTTTTTTTTTCTTTCTTTATACATACATACTAGTTACGAGTATACTATCTCTTTATCAACCAGTCTATATATTAGCAGCAGACACAGTACAGTGCGGTAGTTCACGGCTGTGGCTACCTCTGTGTCGGCACTCGGCAGCCCGTCCATAATTGTATACTAGTATCCAATCCATCCATCTCCATTGTTTACCTGAGGTGCCTTTTAGTTGTGCCTATTAAAATATGGAGAACAAAAATGTTGAGGTTCCAAAATTAGGGAAAGATCAAGATCCACTTCCACCTCGTGCTGAAGCTGCTGCCACTAGTCATGGCCGAGACGATGAAATGCCAGCAACGTCGTCTGCCAAGGCCGATGCCCAATGTCATAGTACAGAGCATGTCAAATCCAAAACACCAAATATCAGTAAAAAAAGGACTCCAAAACCTAAAATAAAATTGTCGGAGGAGAAGCGTAAACTTGCCAATATGCCATTTACCACACGGAGTGGCAAGGAACGGCTGAGGCCCTGGCCTATGTTCATGGCTAGTGGTTCAGCTTCACATGAGGATGGAAGCACTCAGCCTCTCGCTAGAAAAATGAAAAGACTAAAGCTGGCAAAAGCAGTAGCACCGCAAAGAACTGTGCGTTCTTCGAAATCCCAAATCCACAAGGAGAGTCCGACTCCAATTGTGTCGGTTGCGATGCCTGACCTTCCCAACACTGGACGTGAAGAGCATGCGCCTTCCACCATTTGCACGCCCCCTGCAAGTGATGGAAGGAGCACCCGCAGTCCAGTTCCTGATAGTCAGATTGAAGATGTCAGTGTTGAAGTACACCAGGATGAGGAGGATATGGGTGTTGCTGGCGCTGGGGAGGAAATTGACCAGGAGGATTCTGATGGTGAGGTGGTTTGTTTAAGTCAGGCACCCGGGGAGACACCTGTTGTCCGTGGTAGGAATATGGCCGTTGACATGCCTGGTGAAAATACCAAAAAAATCAGCTCTTCGGTGTGGAAGTATTTCACCAGAAATGCGGACAACAGGTGTCAAGCCGTGTGTTCCCTTTGTCAAGCTGTAATAAGTAGGGGTAAGGACGTTAACCACCTCGGAACATCCTCCCTTATACGTCACCTGCAGCGCATTCATAATAAGTCAGTGACAAGTTCAAAAACTTTGGGTGACAGCGGAAGCAGTCCACTGACCAGTAAATCCCTTCCTCTTGTAACCAAGCTCGCGCAAACCACCCCACCAACTCCCTCAGTGTCAATTTCCTCCTTCCCCAGGAATGCCAATAGTCCTGCAGGCAATGTCACTGGCAATTCTGACGAGTCCTCTCCTGCCTGGGATTCCTCCGATGCATCCTTGCGTGTAACGCCTACTGCTGCTGGCGCTGCTGTTGTTGCTGCTGGGAGTCGATGGTCATCCCAGAGGGGAAGTCGTAAGCCCACTTGTACTACTTCCAGTAAGCAATTGACTGTTCAACAGTCCTTTGCGAGGAAGATGAAATATCACAGCAGTCATCCTGCTGCAAAGCGGATAACTGAGGCCTTGACAACTATGTTGGTGTTAGACGTGCGTCCGGTATCCGCCGTTAGTTCACAGGGAACTAGACAATTTATTGAGGCAGTGTGCCCCCGTTACCAAATACCATCTAGGTTCCACTTCTCTAGGCAGGCGATACCGAGAATGTACACGGACGTCAGAAAAAGACTCACCAGTGTCCTAAAAAATGCAGTTGTACCCAATGTCCACTTAACCACGGACATGTGGACAAGTGGAGCAGGGCAGGGTCAGGACTATATGACTGTGACAGCCCACTGGGTAGATGTATGGACTCCCGCCGCAAGAACAGCAGCGGCGGCACCAGTAGCAGCATCTCGCAAACGCCAACTCTTTCCTAGGCAGGCTACGCTTTGTATCACCGCTTTCCAGAATACGCACACAGCTGAAAACCTCTTACGGCAACTGAGGAAGATCATCGCGGAATGGCTTACCCCAATTGGACTCTCCTGTGGATTTGTGGCATCGGACAACGCCAGCAATATTGTGTGTGCATTAAATATGGGCAAATTCCAGCACGTCCCATGTTTTGCACATACCTTGAATTTGGTGGTGCAGAATTTTTTAAAAAACGACAGGGGCGTGCAAGAGATGCTGTCGGTGGCCAGAAGAATTGCGGGACACTTTCGGCGTACAGGCACCACGTACAGAAGACTGGAGCACCACCAAAAACTACTGAACCTGCCCTGCCATCATCTGAAGCAAGAAGTGGTAACGAGGTGGAATTCAACCCTCTATATGCTTCAGAGGTTGGAGGAGCAGCAAAAGGCCATTCAAGCCTATACAATTGAGCACGATATAGTAGGTGGAATGCACCTGTCTCAAGCGCAGTGGAGAATGATTTCAACGTTGTGCAAGGTTCTGATGCCCTTTGAACTTGCCACACGTGAAGTCAGTTCAGACACTGCCAGCCTGAGTCAGGTCATTCCCCTCATCAGGCTTTTGCAGAAGAAGCTGGAGACATTGAAGGAGGAGCTAACACGGAGCGATTCCGCTAGGCATGTGGGACTTGTGGATGGAGCCCTTAATTCGCTTAACAAGGATTCACGGGTGGTCAATCTGTTGAAATCAGAGCACTACATTTTGGCCACCGTGCTCGATCCTAGATTTAAAGCCTACCTTGGATCTCTCTTTCCGGCAGACACAAGTCTGCTGGGGTTGAAAGACCTGCTGGTGACAAAATTGTCAAGTCAAGCGGAACGCGACCTGTCAACATCTCCTCCTTCACATTCTCCCGCACCAGGGGGTGCGAGGAAAAGGCTCAGAATTCCGAGCCCACCCGCTGGCGGTGATGCAGGGCAGTCTGGAGCGACTGCTGATGCTGACATCTGGTCCGGACTGAAGGACCTGACAACGATTACGGACATGTCGTCTACTGTCACTGCATATGATTCTCTCAACATTGATAGAATGGTGGAGGATTATATGAGTGACCGCATCCAAGTAGGCACGTCACACAGTCCGTACTTATACTGGCAGGAAAAAGAGGCAATTTGGAGGCCCTTGCACAAACTGGCTTTATTCTACCTAAGTTGCCCTCCCACAAGTGTGTACTCCGAAAGAGTGTTTAGTGCCGCCGCTCACCTTGTCAGCAATCGGCGTACGAGGTTACATCCAGAAAATGTGGAGAAGATGATGTTCATTAAAATGAATTATAATCAATTCCTCCGCGGAGACATTGACCAGCAGCAATTGCCTCCACAAAGTACACAGGGAGCTGAGATGGTGGATTCCAGTGGGGACGAATTGATAATCTGTGAGGAGGGGGATGTACACGGTGATATATCGGAGGGTGATGATGAGGTGGACATCTTGCCTCTGTAGAGCCAGTTTGTGCAAGGAGAGATTAATTGCTTCTTTTTTGGGGGGGGTCCAAACCAACCCGTCATATCAGTCACAGTCGTGTGGCAGACCCTGTCACTGAAATGATGGGTTGGTTAAAGTGTGCATGTCCTGTTTTGTTTATACAACATAAGGGTGGGTGGGAGGGCCCAAGGACAATTCCATCTTGCACCTCTTTTTTCTTTTCTTTTTCTTTGCGTCATGTGCTGTTTGGGGAGGGTTTTTTGGAAGGGACATCCTGCGTGACACTGCAGTGCCACTCCTAGATGGGCCCGGTGTTTGTGTCGGCCACTAGGGTCGCTTATCTTACTCACACAGCTACCTCATTGCGCCTCTTTTTTTCTTTGCGTCATGTGCTGTTTGGGGAGGGTTTTTTGGAAGGGACATCCTGCGTGACACTGCAGTGACACTCCTAGATGGGCCCGGTGTTTGTGTCGGCCACTAGGGTCGCTTATCTTACTCACACAGCTACCTCATTGCGCCTCTTTTTTTCTTTGCGTCATGTGCTGTTTGGGGAGGGTTTTTTGGAAGGGACATCCTGCGTGAAACTGCAGTGCCACTCCTAGATGGGCCCGGTGTTTGTGTCGGCCACTAGGGTCGCTAATCTTACTCACACAGCTACCTCATTGCGCCTCTTTTTTTCTTTGCGTCATGTGCTGTTTGGGGAGGGTTTTTTGGAAGGGCCATCCTACGTGACACTGCAGTGCCACTCCTAGATGGGCCCGGTGTTTGTGTCGGCCACTAGGGTCGCTTATCTTACTCACACAGCGACCTCGGTGCAAATTTTAGGACTAAAAATAATATTGTGAGGTGTGAGGTATTCAGAATAGACTGAAAATGAGTGGAAATTATGGTTTTTGAGGTTAATAATACTTTGGGATCAAAATGACCGCCAAATTCTATGATTTAAGCTGTTTTTTAGGTTTTTTGGAAAAAAACACCCGAATCCAAAACACACCCGAATCCGACAAAAAAAATTCGGTGAGGTTTTGCCAAAACGCGGTCGAACCCAAAACACGGCCGCGGAACCGAACCCAAAACCAAAACACAAAACCCGAAAAATTTCCGGCGCTCATCTCTAATAAAGATCCCATATGATATATGGATTAACTACATTTCATCAATGCAGTTAATTAATAAAATGTAAAGCTGTTCATTCCCTCACATTAGCTGCCTATATGAGCGCCGGTGCTTAGGTCACTTTTGGTGAGGGCACACTATATACAATAATATTGATTGCATTATCTTTTTAGTATTGCAAAGATCTATGCTGCTGATCATCGATCCATTGGCGAGCACTCGCATAGGGATACATAATCTCTTGGCAGATGCATCAACCTGTAATTGTGACACAGTTATGTGGACCCACCCCCACCAAGGGCGTATTTACCCATTGGCCAGGATGGCACTTTCCAGGGGCACCAGCCGAGCAGGGGGCGCCGCCCGGCGTTGCCACCCTCGGTCAATGGGTTGAATACCTTAAGCCAGGGGTCTTCAACCCGTGGCCCACTGAGCTGATCTCCCTGGCCCTCCACCCGCTCGCCAAGCACTGGTTTATATTTTTACTTTTTTTTTAAAGATCCTCCGGATCTCTGTGGAGCGCACCAGAACTCAGCGCCGTGTCGCGTGACTCCCTGCACTGCAGTAGCTGCACTGGCTGCTGGGAAGTAGGGGGAGTTGCTGCCAGTGCAGCTGCTGCAGCACAGAGAGTCACGTGAAGCGGCGCTGAGCTCTGGGTAGCGTGCTCCTCTCAGGCTGAGCCTGATCGTGTGTGGTGAGAGGCTCCACTCATTTCTGCGGCGAGGTAGCATGTTTATATATGCCGGGGGAAGTCACCTTGTCCTACATGAGTGCGGGGACCCGGTGTGACAGGCGGGCACATGTGCTGTGTATGAGGGGGGGGGGGATGATTATAAGTCTGCCTGTGCTGTCTGTGTGTAAGTGTGTGTCTGTGTGAGGGGGGAATAATCATGGTGTCTGTGCTGCGTGTGTGTTTCTTACTCATGAAGCCTGTGCTGTCTGTACATATGGGGGTGGGTGGGGGATGGGGATTAATTATGGTGTCTGTAGTGTCTGTATATGTTTGTGTGTGTGTGTGTGGGGATTTATCATGTTGCCTGTGCTGTCTGTTTATGTTGGGAGGGTGATCATTGTGTCTGTTCTGTCTGTATGTGTGTGTGTGTGTGTGTGTGTGTGTGTGTGTGTGTGTAGGGGATTAATTATGGTGCCTGCGCTTCTGTATGTGTGTGTGTGGGGGAATTAATCATAATGCCTGTGCTGTCTGTAGGTACATGTGGGGGGATTACTTATGGTGCCTGTGCTGTCTTTATATGTGGGGGGATTAATTATGGTGCCTGTGCTGTCTGTATATGTGGGGGGGATTAATTTTGGTGCATGTGCTGTCTGTATATGATTGTGTGTGTGTGTGTGTGTGTGTGTGTGTGTGTGTGTGGTGGGAATTTATCATGGTGCCTGTGCTGTCTCTCAATGTGTGGAAGGGGGATTAATCCAGATGCCTGTGCTGTCTGTCTATGTTGGGGGGATGATCATGTCTTCTTGTCTCATTTTCATATTGTCCTACTGTATCAGTCTCTACCACCTCTGCTGGGAAGCTATTCCACCAATCTGCTAAACTTTTAGGGAATATTTGATGTCCTTTAGTCTTTTCTGGTTTCCAGTCTTCTTATGTAGATCATTAGCCATTTTTGTTCCATTATACCATCATATATTTTATTAATACCATCTTTTCCACCCATACTATACTAATACCATCACATATTATAATAACACCAACACACTCACACATTATAGTAATACAAGAACACAGACATTCAAGGATGGCCTGGGACCAGTAATCACCCCAGCTTTCTCTGTGCACATGTGCATGGAAGAGGGATATGGTCAAGAATCACATCACAGGGGTGCACTCAGTGTCAGGCTCAAACATGAAGGGCCCATTGGTGAGATGCAGTGGCAGGGGCCCATGCTTAGAGGCTTGGCTAACTATTAGCGAGTGCATGGTCTGAGCCTCTTGATAAATATATATATACTGTAGTACATACTGCTAGTGCATGTATGATAATTATACCCCTTTTCCACCTGTGTAGCATGGGTCGCAGCCGTGTCGCCTGACATGGCTGTGACCCGTGCTACAGCCCATTCAGGACAGCGCTCACCAACCCGGCAATTGCCGGGTTGGTGACGCGGCTAGTGACGCGGCAGGGGCGGCGCTGGGAGATCACATAATCTCCCAGCGCCGCCCTCCCATACACTGTGAACGGGAGCCGTGTCGCCTCGACACGGCTCCCGTTCACATTAGACAGCTAGCCGGGTTGAACACGTGTTCAACCCGGCTAGCTACCCGGGTAGGATTCCCGGATTACTTGATCCGGGAATTTGCCGGGGGACCCTTTTCCACTAGGGAAAAACACGTGTAAATGCGCGCCCCCGCACATTTACCCGTGTTTCTTAGAGTTAATGAAAAAGGGGTATTAATAACAGTATTCCACTGCAGAATAACAGCAATGATTAATAACAGCAATGCACTCTAGAAAATACACCATAGTCCAGTGCAGTATAATGCAACATATGTATAATTCAAGGGCACAGTCTGGAATCTGATCCCTAGAGAAGGGGGTGGGGCCCTAGTCAGTGAGTCAGACCGGGAGTTTCCCCCTGCACCCCTGTGGGCCAGTGTGACACTGTGGGTAAAGTCACAGGGTTCCTGGCCCTGAGGCACGCTCAGTCTCAGCATGCCATAATGGCAGTCTGGCTGTGCACACATTATATTAATACCAGAACCCTCTCACAGACACATTATATTAATAAAAGCACATATACGTATACTTATATCAGCATAAACACATTACATAGCGAACACACATATTAATACCAGCACACAAACACATAATATTGTTATATTAATACCCTTATACACATTATGTTAATACCATGTCCCCCTCTCTCACTACAGGAAGATAAGCCATCGGACAGAATGGTGACACCCACTGACAGTAAAGCCCCGTACACACGGGGGAGATATTTGCTGAGCGATCTAGCACAGACCGCTCAGCACACAACTCTCCGCCCGCTCAGCACACAAAGTGATGTGTACTGAGCGAGGGGCGGGTGCTCACTTCACAGAGCAGTGAAATGAGCGATCTACTAGATTTGGCATGCATGCATGCCCAATCTAGAGTCAGCTATAGGGATGCGCGGGGGCCGCGCATCGCTATCGCTATGGGCATACACGCGGAGAGATCCATGCTTAAAGCCCAGTACCCACGGGCCGATGCAGGAGAGATGTGTGCTGAGCGAACCGCTCAGCACACATCTCTCCTGCCGCTCAGCACAGCGCGATCTGTGCTGAGCGTGCGGGGGGAGACGGGGGGCCGCTCACTTCACCCAGCGGGTGAAGTGAGCGACCCGCTAGATTGGCCTGCATGCAGGCCAATCTAGCAGCAGCGATAGCGATGTGCGGGGCCGCACATCGCTATCGCTGAGGGGGCTACACACGGAGCGATCATGCTGATATTCTAAGCAATCTAGTCAGATTGCTTAGAATATCGCTCCGTGAGTACCCCCCTTAATTTCTAAGCAATCTAATCAGATTGGTTAGAATTTAAGCACGGATCTGTCCTTGTGTACCTATTTTAAGAATACAGTACAGTATATAAAAATAACTAGAGATGGCCAGACAGGACCCTTCTCCCTCCATGCCAGTAGAACTGAGGATGCAGACTAAGTGCAGCAATTAAAGTCAAGAAATGCAGTGATACCTGTGGGCACTGCATACCCTGCACCCATGTGAATATACCACTGGAGAGGACAGAGGAGTATAGTGTGGGAAATAGTCACACAGAGTGGCTATTCTTAGGTAATACTGGGATTAAAGAGGGGTTCACTACGATCTGACGGCGGCCGGCCTCCCGGCGACCAGCATACCGGCGCTGGGAGGCCGGCCGCCGGCTTACCGACAGTGTGGTGAGCGTAAATGAGCCCCTTGCGGGCTCGCTGCGCTCGCCACGCTACGGGCACGGTGGCGCGCTACGCACGCCACACTATTTTATTCTCCCTCCAGGGGTGTCGTGGACCCCCATGAGGGAGAATAAGTGTCGGTATGCCGGCGGTCGGGCTCCCGGCGCCGGTATGCTGGTCGCCAGGAGCCCGACCGCCGGCATACTGAAGACCACCCATTAAAGAGGACATAGACAGATTAATGAATAGAGAATGAGACTGATCAATGTAGTGATAGAGTGAAGAACAAAGTAGCTGCAGACACCTGGGCATAACAAGGAGGAGTTACAGAGACCTACTGTACATTGATCACTTCAGAGAGAATCAAAAGGTTCCAGATTTGGACTTTGAAAATGCACCATTCATCTCACGAGCAATGTACATGCTTTGTCAATGATACTCTACTCTCTGGTTACCAACTGTGTACAGGATACACTTCTACTTACGCACTTTTGTACCTAAGCACTGGACTGTATCTTACTATGTGTATCATATACCTTGTTTTGTGCCTCCAACTGAATTCATTCCGCTTTACCAATTGCTTGTCTTTGTAAGTACTATTCTCTAAACATATGATGCATACTGTACCTATCGGTTTGTACATCTGTCACTGCTGATGCTGCCCCCAGACAGCTCATCCCTATACTTTGTGAGTTTTACCAACTTCCTAAGGGCTCTATCCAATGGAGACCTCTCTGTGAATATCATTAGGTAGTCTATCATATTAATGTGACGCGCGAGTGTAAACATATATGAGACATGAAAAAAAGTACAGGTAGAAGTCATCGTGACTTAGGAGAAGTTTAATCATCATCCGCATCTGAGAACCCATATGTGATGTGATAAAATTGCCCCAATCCGCAATGCGATCATTAATTACATCGCATGTATGTATCAATTATCACATGCAGGGACAGAGCCTGCAAGGAAAATACCCCAGAGTAATGGCTGTGCATGTGCTGCCGACACCACAGCTACCGTTGCCGGTCACCCCCTGTCACGAGTACTGCCCCGTGCCACTAGCCTCCATTCATCACACACTTAACCGGAGATCTGTGCTCCTGGGTGCTCCTCTGGCTCCTGTCATGTGATCGCTGGCTTCCTGCACTGTGACCCCAGTCATTTTATGCTGTAAATGCAGGTTTACAGCAGATGACCAGGGACACTGTGCAGTTGCCAAAAGATCAGAAGACTGCAGCCGGAGCAGAACTCCGGTGGACCGATCACCGGAGGAAGGGGATAGGGGGCTTTAAGTATATTCTTTCTGAGGAGGATATTTGTGTATCTGGAGCTAATAAGGACGTTGTTGATGAGTATGTTGTTTGTGTAAATCAGGCACCAGTCGAAACAGTTGTTGCCCATGATATAAAAAAGCCTGTTGTCATGCCTGGGCAAAAGACAAAAAAATCCACCTCTTCAGTGTGGAATTATTTCTACCCAAATCCGGACAAGAAGTGTGAAGCCATTTTTAGCCTTTGAAAAGTCATAATAAGTAGAGGTAAAGATGTTAAATACCTAGAAAATCCTCCCTGTTACGTCACTTGCAGCACATTCATCAAAAGTTATTGTCAAATTTAGAAACTTTGGCTAAAAAAAAACGTAACTGCCAGTCCAGCGTCACCTAGCTGCTCCCTTCTCTCAGTTAGATCCAGGGACCTGCAATCTGCACCACCAACACATTCATCATCAACATCCTCAGTCATGATCGGAAATAGTCCTGCTTCCAATCTCATAAGCGTGACTGACTCCTCTCCTATCTGGGCTTCCTCAGAAGCATCCTTGAGGGCTGCGCCTGCCGCTGCTACTGTCCAGACGGGGACCAGGAAGAATACTTGTAGTTTAACAAAACAATTGACTGTTAAACAATCCTTTGCAAGGGGGAGCAAGTATGACAGCAGTCACCCAGTTGCACAGCGGATTACTGACGCCATAACAACTATGCTGGTATTAGACGTGTGTCCAGTATCCACCATTAATGCAGTGGATTTTAGACTTTTGATTGAGGTCCTGTGTCCCTGATACCAAATCCCATCTAAATTCCACCTCACTAGGAAATCAATTCCCAGCTTGTACGAGGACATTAAAAAAAGAGTTGTTAGTGTCCTCAGAAATGCCGTTGTACCCATTCTCCACCTAGCCACGGACAAGGGGAACAGGACATATTAAATACTATATGACTGTGACAGCCCACTGGGTAGATGTATTGCCTTCAGCAGCACCAACAGCAGCAGCACCATCTCACAAGTTCCAGCTCATTCAGAGGCAGGCTACTCTGTATATCACCAGTTTCACTAAGAGGCATATCGCTGACAACCTCTTGGAAAAACTTAGGGAAATCATTGCACAGTGGCTTACCCCACTTGGACTCTCCCCGGGATTTGTGATATCTGACAATGCCACCAATGTTGTGACAGCATTATATATGGGCCAATTCCAGCACCTCCCATGTTATGCTCACACAATTAATTTGGTGGTGCAATTTTTCTTTTAAATGACAGGGCTGTGCAGGAGATGCTGTCCGTGGCCCGGAAAGTTTCAGGACATTTTCTGCAAGTGCACGTCGAAGACTGCAGCACAAGAAATTTTGAAATTACCTGCCATCAGCTGAAGTAAGAGGTACTGTAGTAACGAGGTGGAATTCAACCCTCTTCAGCGGATGGTGGAGCACCAAAAGGCTATCCACAGCTACACATCCACCTATGACATAGGGAAAGAAGCGGGAATGCACCTTAGTCAAGCGCAGTGGAGAATCATTTCTGTTTTGTGCAAGGTTCTCAAACCCTTTAAAGTTGCCACGTGTGAAGTTAGTTCAGACACTTCCAGCTTGAGTCAGGTCATTCCTCTTGTTAGACTCTTAGAAAAGAAGCTGGACAAATTGAAGGAGGAGCTGAAAGGAAGAGTACGCTAAGCATGTCATACTTGTAGATCAAGCCCTTCATTGGTTACGTCAGGATCCAAGGGTCATCAATCTCTTGAAATAAGATAACTATATTTTTGGTGACCATACTTGATCATAGGTTTAAGTCCTATTTTGTATCTTTCTTTCCGACGAACACAAATCTGAAGAGATGCAAAGAGCTGTTGGTGAAAAATTGTTAGCTAAAGTGGCACGTGACATGGCAACATCTCCTCCTTAGATTTCTCCGGCACACAAGTATAGCTGGTGATTATTTCAGTGAAAGTAGCCAAATAGGCATGCCAGACAATCCATTTCAATACTGGCAGGAAAAAAAGGCAATTTTTAGGCCCTTGCACAAACTGGCTTTGATTTACATAAGTTGCCAACCTTCCAGTGTGTACTCAGAAAGAGTTTTCAGCGCAGCCAGGAACCTTGTCAGCGATTGGCGTAAGAGGTTACTTCCCCAAAATGTGGAAAAGATAATGTTCATCAAAATGAATGACCAATTCCACGAGGAAGACCTTTACCGATAATTACGTCCACAAAATAAAGAGGCATCTAATACAGTAGATTCCAGCGGGGACTAATTAATATTGTGTGAAGAAAAGGATGTACACACTGATGGGGATGAGGAATCGGATGCTGATGACATCTTACCTATGTAAAGCTAGCTTGTGCACTGCCCATTGCCAACTTGTTTTGTGGGGTCCCAAACAAACAAACAAACAAACAAACAAACAAACAAACAAACAAACCTGTCACTGAAATTATTGGTTTGTTAACTGTGCATATCCTGTTTAATATATACAACATAAGGGTGGGTGGGAGGGCCGAAGAACAGTTCCATCTTGCAACTCTTTCCTTTGCATTATGTGCTGTTTGGAGCATTGCTGACTGTGGTGACAAACATTTGTATACTGTAGTTTATTAAACTGCTACCCTGTCTGTCACTGCAGTGCCATTCTGTTTCCTAGATGTGCCATGTTGGAAGTTTAAGTGCTTCATGTTTGTGCCACCCACTGCTGTCGCTTAGCTTAGTCATCCAGCTACCCTGGTGCAACCTTTTGGCCTAAACTGGATAAAAAAAATATTGTGAGCTGTGAGGTTAAAAATACTGTAGGAACAAAAACTGGCCAAAATTCTGTGATTTTAGATGTTTTTATGATTTAAAAAAATAAAAATACAGATTCAAAACTCGCAAGGGAGGTTTTGGCAAAACAAATGCAGATCCAAAACACGAATGAGATAAATATCTAAAACAAGAACCCAAAACCCAATATTTCGGCTCGCGCACATCCCTAAAAATTTGAAAAGGGTATGAAAACACCCTTTGTTACTAATTCGGCCCCTTAATGATTAACAGAAAATGTGTGGCCTTATACGAATCCAATATTTAGAAAAGGCCAAGGGCGTATCTACAATAGGTGCAGGCAGTGCAGCTGCTATGGGGCCCAGAGCTGAGAGGGGCCCACCTTACGTGTCAAAGTTACATGTGTTATATACATTTTCATTAGTAGATACATAAGGGTCCTTACAAACTTTTGTCTTTGGGCCTATAATACATTTAGTTATGCCCCTGGTCCGTTACGTTCACTGTACTTGGTACTCCTGAAACTGGGCGGATGAGCCCCAAGTACAGGAACGTAATGCTGGAGTGGAACCGGAGTTCAGCAGCAAACCCCTACAGAACCCTGACTCCGTTGTTCCACCCGCGTGGTCAGTCTACGCCTGCGAGACTATGTTTGCTTGGGCCCACGGCAGCCACGTTTGAAGGGTGGATTATGTCTGCCCAACTCCGATGCCCCCCGGTCTTAGTTGGAGACAAGGCGTAAACTGAGACGGGGCAATAACAAGGGGAACCTCTAACTAAACAGAAACTCGAGTTAGGGGCAACTACAGAACTCAAACAACAGTATGTGCGGCACCGCCGCCAGGACAAACTACAACAAATGAAATGCTGTCCACATGCAGACACAATACTACTGTGTACCGGCGATGACAGCATACGCAGAACCCTCTGCAGAAAATCCAAAGCAAATATAACGGACAGATACGGCCAAAGCCGTAAGGTGCGGCAAAGCCGCTACTCACGACACCGGTGTGCACACGGACGGGAACCCCAAAGCCGCAATCACAGGCTCACATAACAGGAAAGCCAGACAGATATCTTTAACAGGCTCCGGACACCAGGACTCAGGACTCTGGACTCAGGGCTACTGGATCACAGGAACACACCAGGGCAGGAACAGCTCACAGGAAGCTCTGGACTCTGCCAGAGCTGAGTACACAGGATTCTAGTATCAGACAGGACCTGGACACAGATGCAATACTGGACAAGACTCTATTAAGGAACATACAGGTATCTTAGCAGGACGTCTATCACCAGCTCAGAACTGCAGAGGTAGCTAGGTAATAAGGGAACACGCCCCAATCAGGATGGCTGGAAGCCAGGCACAAAGTAATTGCACAAACACCTGCAGGTGAGAATTAACCCATAGAAAACAGGCTGCAATTACACAGACTCACCACCGGCGGCCAACAAGAGTCTTCTAAACGGGTGTAATGGAAATCCTGGCATGCGAACAGAACTAGAATGCAAAATACATAACCGGAAAGCAAACAGGAATGAACCACTGCTTATGGTTCATAACAGTACCCTCTCCTTAAGGGTGGACTCTGGACACCCCACAAAAGCCAAGGGTGACAGAAACAGGAGTACAACATAAAATATATAACCAAAATGCAAAACAGAAATGAGCCACTGCCGTGGCTCATAACATGGTCATGAGCATTGTTATGTGGTATAAAATGAACTGGAGGGTATTATAATTATTACATAATATAAACTGGGGACACTGTAATGTGGCACAATATCAAGTGGAGGCACTGTAAAGTGACATAATATGAACTGGGGCACTGTATGTCATAATGTGAATTGGGGATACTGAGTTGCATAATGTGTAATGGCAGCCTTACAATGTAACATAGTAACATAGTAACATAGGGGTAAATTTACTAACATTCGTATTTTCCCGTTTCAGGTCAAAGTTCAATCACGAATGACATCGAAAGTGTAAAACTGCAACTTTTTGAATTTGTTACGACGGATTTACTAAGCTGCCGTATTCGGGTTTTTCTTTTGTTCCAATGTCGATGTCATTCGTGTTTTTTTTTTTATTTTTACGGCAGTGATTAGCAAAACACTGCCGACTTTTTTACAATGAATCTCGGCCGGATCTGTGTGATCCGTGCTGGGGTTCATTTTTTTTTTTTTTTTTTTTTAATTAAACACTGTAAAATCCATAAAAAAAATTGCGTGGGGTCCCCCCTCCTAAGCATAACCAGCCTCGGGCTCTTTGAGCCG
This sequence comes from Pseudophryne corroboree, assembly GCF_028390025.1. Classification (NCBI taxonomy): domain Eukaryota; kingdom Metazoa; phylum Chordata; class Amphibia; order Anura; family Myobatrachidae; genus Pseudophryne; species Pseudophryne corroboree. The sequence goes on from NC_086447.1 coordinate 220,546,701, forward strand.
ATCCTGGTTGCAGAAATATGGGGAAAAAAATGACAGGGGTTCCCCCATATTTAAGCAACCAGCATCGGGCTCTGCGCCTGGTCCTGGTTCCAAAAATACGGGGGACAAAAAGAGTAGGGGTCCCCCGTATTTTTAAAACCAGCACCGGGCTCCACTAGCTGGACAGATAATGCCACAGCCGGGGGTCACTTTGATATAGTGCCCTGCGGCCGTGGCATCAAAAATCCAACTAGTCACCCCTGGCCGGGGTACCCTGGGGGAGTGGGGACCCCTTCAATCAAGGGGTCCCCCCCCAGCCACCCAAGGGCCAGGGGTGAAGCCCGAGGCTGTCCCCCCCCATCCAATGGGCTGCGGATGGGGAGGCTGATAGCCTTTTGTGATAATGAAAAGATATTGTTTTTAGTAGCAGTACTACAAGGCCCAGCAAGCCTCCCCCGCATGCTGGTACTTGGAGAACCACAAGTACCAGCATGCGACGGAAAAACGGGCCCGCTGGTACCTGTAGTACTACTACTAAAAAAATACCCAAAAAAAGACAAGACACACACACCGTGAAAGTAAAGATTTATTACATACATGCACACAAACATACATACATACTTACCTTATGTTCACACGCAGGTCGGTCCTCTTCTCCAGTAGAATCCAAGGGGTACCTGTTGAATAAATTATACTCACCAGATCGCGGGTCCCAGGCTCCTCGTAGCATCCATTTGTAATCCACGTACTTGCATAAAATAAGAAAACGGAAAGCCGAGCCACGAACTGAAAGGGGCCCCATGTTTTCACATGGGACTCCTTTCCCCGAATGCCAGAAACCCACTCTGACTGATGTCTAAGTGGGTTTCTTCAGCCAATCAGGGAGTGCCACGTTGTAGCACCCTCCTGATCGGCTGTGTGCTCCTGTACTGTCTGACAGGCGGCACACGGCAGTGTTACAATGTAGCGCCTATGCGCTCCATTGTAACCAATGGTGGGAACTTTCTGCTCAGCGGTGACGTCACTTTAGGTCAACCGCAGGGCAGAAAGTTCCCACCATTGGTTACAATGGAGCGCATAGGCGCTACATTGTAACACTGCCGTGTGCCGCCTGTCAGACAGTACAGGAGCACACAGCCGATCAGGAGGGTGCTACAACGTGGCACTCCCTGATTGGCTGAAGAAACCCACTTAGACATCAGTCAGAGTGGGTTTCTGGCATTCGGGGAAAGGAGTCCCATGTGAAAACATGGGGCCCCTTTCAGTTCGTGGCTCGGCTTTCCGTTTTCTTATTTTATGCAAGTACGTGGATTACAAATGAATGCCCCGAGGACCCTGGGACCCGAGATCTGGTGAGTAGAATTTATTCAACAGGTACCCCTTGGATTCTACTGGAGAAGAGGACCGACCTGCGTGTGAACATAAGGTAAGTATGTATGTATGTTTGTGTGCATGTATGTAATAAATCTTTACTTTCACAGTGTGTGTGTCTTGTCTTTTTTGGGGTATTTTTTTAGTAGTAGTACTACAGGTACCAGCGGGCCCGTTTTTCCGTCGCATGCTGGTACTTGTGGTTCTCCAAGTACCAGCATGCGGGGGAGGCTTGCTGGGCCTTGTAGTACTGCTACTAAAAACAATATCTTTTCATTATCACAAAAGGCTATCAGCCTCCCCATCCGCAGCCCATTGGATGGGGGGGACAGCCTCGGGCTTCACCCCTGGCCCTTGGGTGGCTGGGGGGGGACCCCGTGATTGAAGGGGTCCCCACTCCCCCAGGGTACCCCGGCCAGTGGTGACTAGTTGGATTTTTGATGCCACGGCCGCAGGGCACTATATCAAAGTGACCCCCGGCTGTGGCATTATCTGTCCAGCTAGTGGAGCCCGGTGCTGGTTTTAAAAATACGGGGGACCCCTACTCTGTTTGTCCCCCGTATTTTTGGAACCAGGACCAGGTGCAGAGCCCGATGCTGGTTGCTTAAATATGGGGGAACCCCTGTCATTTTTTTACCCATATTTCTGCAACCAGGATCGGCTCAAAGAGCCCGAGGTTGGTTATGCTTAGGAGGGGGGACCCCACGCAATTTTTTTTAATAAAATAACAACTTTCCCACCCCTTCCCACTGATATACATGCACGGATCTCATGGATCCCTGCATGCCTATCCAATCACGGGAAAAAAAAGCAGGTCTGTTTTTTTTTAGCACTTTTTTACGAGTTGTAATTTTTCACGGCAGTGTTTTTTTTTTTTTTGCTTTGCACTTCTTAGTAAATTACCGAGATTCATACTTAAACAGCCGAGTTTTGACCGATGGTGTATTCATTCGTAATTTTTTTCTTGGACTTGCAAAAAATTACGAATGCCCTCATCACTGCCGTGATTATTGCTTAGTAAATTACCGAGATGACACTTTGATGAAAAAACGGCATCTCGGTCAAAATCGGGAGCTTAGTAAATTTACCCCATAGTATCTGAGGTTGAAAAAAGACAATTGTCCATCGAGTTCAACCTATTTGTGGTCTCCTATGCATGATGATTTGACTAAAATTTCTGACTGATGCTGCTGTCAGCCATTGCATTTTATCCCTATTTATAGTAACTATAATGCATGACTATGCACCATACCCCTGGATATCCTTATCCATTAGGAATTTATCTAACCCATTCTTAAAGGTGTTGACAGATTCCGCCATTACAACTCCCTCAGGCAGGGAATTCCAAACACGTATTGTCCTTACCGTGAAAAAGCCTTTACGCCGTATTGATCGGAATCTCCTCTCCTCTAACCTGAGCGAGTGTCCACGAGTCCTCTGTGTTGATCTAACCAAAAACAGGTCCTGCGCAAGCTCTGTGTATTGTCCCCTTATATATTTGTAGATGTTGATCATATCCCCTCTTAGTCTCGGCTTTTCCAATGTAAACATGCCAAGTCTTTCAAGCCTTTCCTTGTATTCCATCGTCTCCATGCCCTTAATTAGTTTGGTCGCCCTCCTCTGAACCTTTTCTAGCTCCAGGATATCCTTTTTGTAGTACGGTGCCCAGAATTGTACACAGTATTCAAGGTGTGGCCTCACTAGTGATTTATATAACGGGAGTATAATACTCTCGTCCCTAGCATCAATACCCCGTTTTATGCATGCTAATATCTTATTAGCCTTCTTTGCTGCAGTCCTACTTTGGGTACTACTGCTTAGTTTGCTATCTATGAGGACACCTAAGTCCTTTTCCAGTACAGAATTCCCTACTTTTACCCCATTTAGTAGGTAGGTATAATTTTTGTTCTAGTTACCACAGTGCATTACCTTACTCTTGTCTGTGTTGAAGCGCATTCTCCATTTGGCTGCCCATGCTTCTAATTTAACTAAGTCGTTCTGAAGAGACTCGGCATCCTCTGTATTTATAGCCTTACACAATTTGGTATCATCTGCAAAAATTGACACCATGCTCTCTAGACCTTCTGTTAGGTCGTTAATGAAAATATTGAACAATAGCGGTCCTAATACTGAGCCTTGCGGCACACCACTTACCACTTCAGTCCAAGTTGAAAAAGATCCATTAACCACAACGCGCTGCTCCCTATTATCTAACCAGTTTTTGACCCAAGTGCATATTGTGCTTCCTAGCCCTGATTCTTGTAGCTTGTAGATAAGTCTCATGTGTGGTACAGTATCGAACGCTTTGGCAAAGTCTAAAAAGATTACATCCACGTCTTTACCCTGATCTAGGTTTGCGCTTACTGTTTCATAAAAGCCAAGTAAGTTGGTTTGACAGGATCTGTCCTTCATAAACCCATGTTGATTCCTTTTAATGACCTTATTGACTTCAAGGAACTTCTGAATACTATCTCTTAGAATACCTTCCAATACTTTCCCCACTATAGATGTAAGACTAACTGGTCTATAATTACCTGGTTCAGCTTTACTTCCCTTTTTGAATATAGGCACTACTTCCCCTATACGCCAGTCTTTGGGAACCATACCTGATATAACTGAATCCTTAAAGATCAAAGATAGCGGTTTTGCCAGTTCAGAGTGAAGCTCCATTAGAACCCTTGGGTGAATAACTGAATACCATCGGGCCCTGGTGATTTATTTATCTTTAAATGTTTTAATCGGTCACAGACTACTTCCTCGCTTAACCTATCAGTGGGATATTCTCATTATTGAGATTGTGTGTCAGTCCCTGAATTGGGTCCTCTCTAGTGAATACTGTTGAAAAAAACCAATTTAGTGTGTCCGCTATGTCATTATCATTTTTGCTTAAGACTCCAAACTTGTCTTTTAAAGGGCCTATACTCTCCTTCTTTAATCTCTTGCTATTAATGTATTTAAAGACTTTTTGGGATTCGCTTTGCTTTCCTTTGCTACTAGTTTTTCAGTATCTACTTTAGCTGCTCTTATTTCCTTTTTGCAAATTTTGTTACATTCCTTATAGTGCTGAAATGACTCTGCTTCCCTGTCAGATTTGTATTTTTTAAATGCTCGCCTTTTCTTGACCATAAGTTCCTTGATCTTTTTGTTAAGCCACATCGGTTTATGATTTTTATTCCTTTTTTTGCTGCTCATAGGAATAAATTTGAGTGCATTTTTAGCTAGCAGGAATTTTAGTACCTCCCATTTCTCTGTAGTATTTTTTCCTAAAAACAAACCTTCCCATTCAATATCCCTGAAAAATACCCTCATCTTTTCAAAATTTGCTTTGCTAAAGTTTAGAGTCCTAGTTGAGCCAGTATAGGGCTGTTTATGTAAACTGATATTGAATTTGACCATATTGTGGTCGCTGTTTCCTATGGGTTCCCCTACTATAATACCTGATACCAAATCCCCATTGTTTGTTAATACCAGGTCTAAGATTGCATTGTACCTAGTTGGTTCCTCAATTAGTTGGACTAAGTAGTTATTATTAAGTGTGTTTAAAAACATATTGCCCCTAGCAGTATCACATGAATCGTTTTTCCAGTTTATATCTGGATAGTTAAAATATCCCATCACTACTATGTCTCCTACTCCTGCTGCTTTTTCAATTTGCTTTAGTAACAATTCCTCATCAGATGCGTTGATACCAGGCGGCCTATAGCATACACCCAATACTAACTTTTTTATTCCTTTCCCCCCGCATGCAATTTCTACCCATAATGTCTCGACAGTGTCTACAGTCCCCTCCTGAATATCTTCCCGTATATCAGGTTTTAAAAACGGCTTTACGTAAAGACACACCCCTCCACCCTTTTTATCTAGTCTGTCTCTCCTAAACAGTGTATAGCCCTCTAGATTGACTGTCCAATCATGAGATTCATCCCAAATCATGAGATTCATCCCATGTGACATACTGTGAACTAAGGCACTACTATGGTTAATAAAATAAAGTATGGCACTACTATGGGACATACAATTTACAACTGCTGCGGAGAGGTGTATCTCTAGAAGCATTGGGACAGGGGCCCCTTCAAAATATTACTATGGGGCCCACAAAGTTCTGGCTACGCCCCTGGAAAAGGCTTATCTATTGATTGGTATCCGAATGGCTGGCACTGTGTCAACAGTGTCATTAGACTGACAGGGATATTAAATCAACATTGTCTGTGTCAACATGCATTTAGGTTAAAAAGTCAACATGTTCGAGAGGTCAACATTGAACATATCAACACAAAAATGTGGTGGATTGTTGGTGATTTTTGAACTGGTGATGTTAGTAGTGACAGCCAGAGTATCCGAATCCAAGGCAAATGTAGAGCTTGGCAATAGGGACTAGAAATGAGATGAGTAATGGGGAGAAGTACAGTGGTCAGTCACCTCAGGGTTATGTTTGGTGATGGTAGCTTTGGGAGGTAGAGGTGGTTAAGCGGTAAGTAACATGTTAAAGTAAAGAAGATAATGGTTACAGAATAATGGAAAATTGGTGAAATCAGTGATATCACATTGGTGAATGAAGACACAATCAACGAGGTGACGGGTTGAGTGGGAGGACAAGGAGGTCCATTGAGAGAAATTAAAAGATTATGTAAGGGAGAAAGGTTTAGTGGCGGTGGGGTCAGTGGAAACATAAATAGGAATAAAGAAGGTACCCAAGATGAGGGAGAGGAGGAAAAGAGGAAGTGTGGGAGCCAGGAAGCAAAGTTATCTATGAATTAGGAGACATGACCAAGGGGGCGATAGATGACTGACATTCACAGATAAACATAGTTCAGGGCAATTCCAAAGTAACGTATGTGACTCTCAGATACAATGTTTGTGATAAACATCTGGATTGCTTCAATTTTAAAATGCACATATAGACGCCGATTTTACCACAATTGTATCTACCACTGGTGAATAAAAATATGAAGTGTGAACAACCCTCGCCATTGTTGTCTGCTGTAAATAAATACATTGTTTAAATGTAACGGATGTAACCAAGATAGGACATGGTAATTTGTGATATAAAATACATGTCTGAAACTACAACAGATATTTATTCCATACTTTTTTACAATAAAGCATAAACCACACAAATTGTTTTAGTACAATTTTCAGGAAAGTCATTCTTATTACCTTGATAACATTTTATGGAATGTATGTGTAATGGACATAAACCGAAAATCATCAGGGACAGAACCATCAAATACGTTAATCAGGAAATAAAAAAAGGCCCTTTCGAAGTCAAAAATATTACATTAACAAAGCTAAATATTTATCTTATTAAAAACACGTTAAAGGTTAAAGAACACAGTACGCAATTGGCGCAAAAAGTACCGCAAGGGTACTCCCTTAACTATACCTTAAGGAATGTACTTATACTGTAAACCTCTGTGTAGTGGTAGAGTGTAAATGCAACACAGAATAACCTTATTACCTTTAAAGCTGTTCGAGCGTCACCGACGCTCTGAGAATACTTAACACTATAAGAAATACACAGATACCGTGCTCAGGGTCCAACGCCTAATATATATATTATGAATGATATACTTGCAAAAGAATTAATACAAATACAAATCATACACTACAATATAACATAGACTACCTAACCAGATAACTACACAGGAAATACAATACAATACAATACTATTTAAGGGAAAATAAGAGAGAAAGAGGGGAAGAGAGAGAGAGAGAGAGAAATGGCTCACCATAACAATACAGACAATATGATTGCAGAGAAGCTTACACATGTGAGGAACAATCGCTGCGCAGTTATTCAATGCTGAGAATCTTTGTGGAGAAAATACTTGACCTTACCCATACTGGCAGTCCCTATATACACAACCCTACAATACCGCATGGGATAGAAGCTAGACTCCATTTTATTAAAGCTCCCATGATTCCAAAGACTGCACCACATGGTTGAAAGGGGGAGGGGAAAATACCCGGCAGCAGCCATTTTAGATTTGCAGGTCCAAACACATGGCACTCTCTACTACACCACAATCACATAGCAGAAGACACAAGACTCCATTTTATTCCAAAATGTCCAAGCCTCAGAACAATGCATATGTTCTGATTTTACAATTCCAAACCATCTAAATCACCTTTCACAATTTCAATCCAACTTCCTAGAACCATCTTATTCACTTTCACATTCCAAACAACTTCAGTATCTCAATAACCAGAGCATATTCATCACAAGACCAGATCACAATGTAACCACACATCTCAGCCCGCCACTGCCACAAGCACATGCCCAAACGCAACTGCATGGTGGTATTTATGATTAACAAGATATATATTATAACTAACCAGTACAATCTATTTTAAATCACCATAGGCAAACAAATACCACAAATGCTATGCTACAGGTTGTCTAATGTCCCAGCTACCATCACAGATTCCCAGATCTATCACACAAACACCCAACAATCACACAACCAAGTTACAATATCCTATTTAAACCAGAAAGCAATCTGTCTATATTTCCTTATCTAGCCATGTGAATTCAATACTTAGCCTTTGGTGCCTGGTGATGATCCAGCCATGCTTCTGAGTGCTTTGTTCTGAGTGTAGCTTCATTACATCTGTTCTCTGAGGCCACCAGCAAAAACTGACCCCCAACCCCCCCAGACAGGAACTATCCTCCTGTGTGTCTGTTCCTAGGGGAGGGGTCTCTCTCTCTCCTTTGTATATGTTAATCAGGTTCAGCCCTGAAAATCTTAGTAAAAGGTTGGCTTGATCATCCATTGTTCATCTAACAAAGTGATCTTAGCTTTTATACATATAATCATATCTATCCGCTGCAATGTCCCACAACTTCACAACCAGCATCAAACTAACCCACACATCATTCTGCTTGCTTCAATACCAAACATGATGGGCGCATCTGGTTCTGTTCAGATAATACATATTCATGACATCAATTCATCAGCCAATTCTAAATCTCCATGATGTCTGGTGCTTGACATTATTATAACCATGTACTGTATGAAACAAGCGCCGAATCCATCTCCGTGCCATGTCCGAGCAAATGCGTGTGTTTCCATATATTGCTGTGCTCGCTGCGCATATTTGCAAGTATAGCGACTTAAATGTGTGTGTGGTTTGTATGTTCTCTCTATGTAATATTTTTGACTTTGACAGTCCACCCTTTGGCAGTCACCAATAACTGCCACTTCCTAAAACATTTCAAAAAGAGAAAAATATATGTCATATGTAAATACATTTCTATGATTGGGTAAGGGAGGAGAGAAGAAGGTGGGAAAAAGGTATGACCTAGTGAGATAGCAGAAGTATGTATGTATGAATCCATGTTTGGGGGGTCATGTATCATCGTGCCGTACGTGTTTTAAATCAAGCTTCGAGGTATTGCGAAGTATACATTTGAATTCCTTCTTATCCCGTACTAAGGGTCTGTGGATGGGCTGTCAAACTTTACCGAGCTCGTTTCGGCTTTTGGTTGCAACAAAATGGGGGAGCACATTTTAGTTGATGATACATGAATGGGGGAGGTATGTGGTTGCTGATACCTGTGCCTGGATTCCCTATCGACTATGTGTGTCATTACCTGAGGGTTGTAGAAATGAAGATAAAGAACACTTATGGTAAATGCAGTGGTATTCTATGTCAGGTTAATGTACATTTGTCGGTTGAAGTCTTGTTCGGTGTCTGTTGGTTGCAGTCTTCTTTGTGCTTTTGCCCATAAGGTGCGAGCAAAAGCTGTCAATGTCCATAGATTTACAAAAGTGTTGGGCTAGCGTAATTTTAAAATTTCTAGGGAAACTGGGGATCCATGGCATAGTTCATCAAAAATCTGTGTATAAGGTTGTCAAAACTTCTTCTTTAATCCATCTGTTGTCTGTATATCGGCTCATCAAATTCCTCGTCCAAGTGGGTCTTTTTACCTTGGAGAAAAACGGAAAAACAGGTGAAAGAAACGGACCGTATAATCGCATTTTCATCACATCATTGTTTCTACAGTTGGGTCATAAATCAAATCCATTGAAATTACAGTTTCCTCACTCCTTAGACTCATTACCTCAGGTAGTACTTTTCCAATATAACACAATCCTTCAGAGTTTGGGACAAGCCGCTCATACGCCTTTCTCCCGCATATGAAATATGCATCATCGGGGAGAACATATGGGACGGAATATGTCATTACCATGTTACACATTTTCCATGTGAACTCTCCTAACCCTAATTCTCCCATCTGTTTAGTACACCTATCAGTTTGTACGATCTGTGCACTGTATCCTAGTGATACCTCTCCAACTCTCGTAATCCTACTTCCTAGGGTATACCTATATCGGAAATATTTTCCACTATCGGCTATGTGGCGTATGAGCTCTGTATCTGTAGGCATTCTATCGGTTCTATATGAAAAGGTCATGGTTTGGTTACTCCATGACACTTCCCAATTTCCCGGCTTTCGGGGATTGGAGATGTTAAAACATAATAGGGACCTATCCACATGATATTGGTGGAGCTTCAAACTAGGAGGGCTGGAGATATTAAACCTCCTGTCCACCGGTCTCCCACCCTTTAGCTCAAGTACCTCCCCTACCGTTAAAGGAAATGGTACTAGCCCTGATTTGCTATGACCTTGAGGCAGTTGAGAGCATACCCAACAATCTGTTTTATTCAACACACTACCCACTAAAGAGTGATAGTCACTCAAGGGATGCCGGTCCATATGGATATTAAAACTGGATTGGCATTTCTTAATGCACCCATCCTCAATGACATTGTTACAGAGCCTACAGATACAGTTTTCTTCAGCTAACAATCCTTAAAAGAAAATGTTTACAGATAACATGGCTGCTGGATCGTTTCCGGTACTCGCCTTTGCTTGGTGATTGGGTTGTTATTGGAAATTTACATCTCCATCTTTATCATCAGGACCTTTCTGGATCCTTTCTCGACCTCACTGATACTCTCACCGAAACAGACTGCTCTGGTCAACATCATGGTCAACAGGAAAATCCATATCACAGTCTCTTGGGGCAAGTCCATCTTACAGGAGGAGAAAAGAAGAAATTTGTAATGGGGTACAGAAAATCAGTTTGAGGGGGAGAGAAACTTGTTACGATAATTAGTTCTCTCGTCTTGTTGTTCTTCTTGTTCTGCTGTCTTCTCAAAGGTGCTGTCTCTCAGTCTTCCAAACGAACATTCTGGTGATGCAATATTCCCTCCAAACCAGCGATCTTTCTGTAAGGAGCAAAAATCTTGCATTACCATTTGTCTAACTGATGGGTGACATACCATCTTTAAAACATGAAAGCATGAGTGAGAAGAGAGAGAAAACAACAACAGCAAAAAAAACAAAAGAGAGAGAACAATTTATATGCATGTGTATATTACTTAAATCAACAATAGCCATCAATAGGAAAAGAGAAAAAAAAACATTTTTCAAACATTTTAAAACATTGTCAGATCGTCAGGCTGTCATATCTACATGTCCAATGGTTTCTTTGCGCCGTCCCTCCCCCCAGCACCATACTCCACTTTCTGTATCTGGCCAGGATACATTGATGCGGATAGGTCATGCTGGGGTTTGGTAGACTTCTGCAAAGACCAAGCGGATATGCAATGTTTGAGTCCTTACTAATAATCGTCAGAGATGGGGAGATAGAGAGAGAGAGAAAAAAAACATTTCACAGATACATTTACAATGTTTCACCTGGTCATTCCTGTGTCTTCAGGGAATGACCTCCCAATTTATTAACCGTTACCTCAGGCTTACCATCAGTTCTAATGATCACCTTTCCTGACCACATATCATGGGTGTGGCCCAAAATTCTTCCTATATGATCCCTGATTATAATTTGGTGTGTCCTAACTTTTCTCATTTCTTGGTCTAGGGGGTCTGACTTTATGTGGGCTATTACAGTTGCTGGCATAATGCCCTTCTCTTTTGCAAAGATCACAAATCCTTGAGTTCCTCCATGTGCCAATGGCCTGGGGTTTTGGTTGATTTGATGCCTCCTCAAATGCTTGGATGCTCATCACCATCAACCGCTTTCCCTGTACCTACCTGATTCCTTGGATACCATGATTATGTCGTTGTCTAGGGAGTTGATATACCTTCTGTGAATCTTTGATCATACAGTTAGATCTTTCCTAGGATCTGGGTAATCAGACATGATTGATCTCAATTCTGTCCGGGACCATTGCACTGTCCTTGACGGGAATGGTTCCCTGATCGTCAGTCTTCCCATTGGGGACTGTGATCACCCTGACAGGACTAAACTCAATTACATCACCTTGTTTTGGTCTTACAATATGGGGTACATTTGTTTGTGCGTGATATAAAACATTGTACGTACCTGTGGACACGACCTCACCTGACCCTCCGTTAGGGGGTTTGATTATTGCCTTTACCAATTTGGTCGCGTCCACCTGGATGTCTTGTAGGATGGCTTCTGGAAGAGGTGCCGACATCGTTCTGGGCTCACTTTCTTGTTGGTAATCCTGAGGGAAGTTTAACATGGGGTGCAACTTGCACAGGTTAACATTTGTAATTTTTACACTTTCATTTTCATAAACATTATTACATTTAACACTTTCATTCTTAATACAGTTACTAAGTGCATTTTTATCGTACAACATTGTGCCATTTCTCTGCAACCATAATCCTCTCCATTGCCATGTCTCTCCTCTCAAGATGAAAGTTAGATATGTAAGTTACATTTCTTTGCATTTCACTTTCCTGTTGCCATAACTGCAAACAATCATCATGTTTAACTCGTTTCCAGGATTTTATGAGACAGATCCTCCGCCTTAAATTATGCAACACCTCTGAGTCAAAACTACCTATCCCAGGAAATGGTGCTTTATCCCCCGCAGTCATTCGTGTCCATTCATCACAAAAGGTCTCAGTGTGGGGACCATACTTCCCCCACATTACTAACCGAGCAGACCCTCGGGGTCTGCAAGCCTCTGCAGTCTGAACCCTGACTGCTGAACGTCCCTGTGTTGTGTACTTGGCTGCCATTGTGGACCTCTTTTAAACTTCCTAAAATGCACCAAACACAGAAGTCTACGGTGGGAGTTTTCCAAGCTCTTCCACCAGCTTCTTCGGCTCCGGGTATCTCCGGTCCGCCTTCTAGCAGACACGTGTAGCCGTTGCAGGCCCTATCTCTAGAGATTTTACCAGTGAAAATTCTCTTCCTTTTTCTTTACACAAATCACGCTTGCATGTGCTTCCCACAACACGTATGAGGACAATTTACCTCGTATCACGTTGCGTTATTGGTCACACCTACAACCGTGCGGTCCAATCGTACCACTTATAGACACTTGTTGCCCATAAATGGTAGGATCATTGGAGTCTCCCTACTGTGCTCCAAAACAGCCAGAGCGTAACTTTATCACACTCTGTTGCACGTTTTCACTCAGACCGTGCTCATCACGTTCCACCAAAGATCACACAGATCGCAAAGTCCACAAAGCGGGATTCAATACCGTTTTATCACACAGATCACAAAGTCCACAAAGCGGGATTCAATACACTCATACCGTTTTTCAACCCACTATCATTCTTATGTTTTCTGATCAGAAAAATAATTTCCCGTAGTCTGATAGCTCTCCCCAGAGGCGTTACAGTAAAGTAAGGTATTTAAACTAAGTTTTGGAAACTGAACAAATGTGTGCTATTGTCTTGTGGCTTCTGTATCGCCTTACTATAAATGTAAGCGATATTTCACTATATAAACGCTTACCAAACACCACACAGTATCTTCTATGCTGTGTGCTTGTTTTTTTTCAATTACTCCCTTAAGTATTACTCCTTACCTTTTTTTTTTTTTTTTTTTTTTAAATAGCAGCAAATTTTCTCAGCACGTTATCAATGCAAATGGCAAACAGGAAGGTGAGATATGTGAAAGTACACAGATGAAAATGCAATTCTAAATTTAATCTAATAACATACATTGATGTAAGCACACGCATATAGATTTTACATATAAGTACCAATCACTATTACTTATGATTGACTATGATATATATTAAATAAATGCATTAAAAAACTCATTAAATGATGATTTCTTTTTTGACAATGGATGGCTGATTATTTCCTGAGTCAACTGAAAATCAGCCGTTCAAAAAAAAAAATATTGACCTTCCCAAAATGGCCGCTCCTCCCCCTTCCACCTCCATGAGGGTCACACAAAATGGTGGACAGACCATGCGGCCTCTCCTGCCATAAAGAAAATCACCATGCTAGCTCCCAAAGTAACTTTTAAATGTACTTTTAAACCTACTTAAACAGATAAACAATCTAATCTTAATCAAACACGATATGATCCATTTGAACCTGGTTTTGCGACAATAAAAATACATTTTAGCATCTTAAATATTATGAGAAACGCCTTGTCCCTTAAAATTTCCTATCAGCGTCTTACTGATACCACAATACATTAACGTGGATGTTTTTTTTTTTTTTTTTCTTTCAGCATTTTGCGAGATGTCCATCATTAGCCGGTCAATTACAGCCGCGTTTGTAATGTACAGTGCATCATTAAGATCGTGATATCGCGGACCAGAGCCCCCATCTAACAAAGCTAAATATTTATCTTATTAAAAACACGTTAAAGGTTAAAGAACACAGTACGCAATTGGCGCAAAAAGTACAGCAAGGGTACTCCCTTAACTATACCTTAAGGAATGTACTTATACTGTAAACCTCTGTGTAGTGGTAGAGTGTAAATGCAACACAGAATAACCTTATTACCTTTAAAGCTGTTCGAGCGTCACCGACGCTCTGAGAATACTTAACACTATAAGAAATACACAGATACCGTGCTCAGGGTCCAACGCCTAATATATATATTATGAATGATATACTTGCAAAAGAATTAATACAAATACAAATCATACACTACAATATAACATAGACTACCTAACCAGATAACTACACAGGAAATACAATACAATACAATACTTTTTAAGGGAAAAATAAGAGAGAAAGAGGGGAAGAGAGAGAGAGAGAGAGAGAAATGGCTCACCATAACAATACAGACAATATGATTGCAGAGAAGCTTACACATGTGAGGAACAATCGCTGCGCAGTTATTCAATGCTGAGAATCTTTGTGGAGAAAATACTTGACCTTACCCATACTGGCAGTCCCTATATACACAACCCTACAATACTGCATGGGATAGAAGCTAGACTCCATTTTATTAAAGCTCCCATGATTCCAAAGACTGCACCACATGGTTGAAAGGGGGAGGGGAAAATACCCGGCAGCAGCCATTTTAGATTTGCAGGTCCAAACACATGGCACTCTCTACTACACCACAATCACATAGCAGAAGACACAAGACTCCATTTTATTCCAAAATGTCCAAGCCTCAGAACAATGCATATGTTCTGATTTTACAATTCCAAACCATCTAAATCACCTTTCACAATTTCAATCCAACTTCCTAGAACCATCTTATTCACTTTCACATTCCAAACAACTTCAGTATCTCAATAACCAGAGCATATTCATCACAAGACCAGATCACAATGTAACCACACATCTCAGCCCGCCACTGCCACAAGCACATGCCCAAACGCAACTGCATGGTGGTATTTATGATTAACAAGATATATATTATAACTAACCAGTACAATCTATTTTAAATCACCATAGGCAAACAAATACCACAAATGCTATGCTACAGGTTGTCTAATGTCCCAGCTACCATCACAGATTCCCAGATCTATCACACAAACACCCAACAATCACACAACCAAGTTACAATATCCTATTTAAACCAGAAAGCAATCTGTCTATATTTCCTTATCTAGCCATGTGAATTCAATACTTAGCCTTTGGTGCCTGGTGATGATCCAGCCATGCTTCTGAGTGCTTTGTTCTGAGTGTAGCTTCATTACATCTGTTCTCTGAGGCCACCAGCAAAAACTGACCCCCAACCCCCCCAGACAGGAACTATCCTCCTGTGTGTCTGTTCCTAGGGGAGGGGTCTCTCTCTCTCCTTTGTATATGTTAATCAGGTTCAGCCCTGAAAATCTTAGTAAAAGGTTGGCTTGATCATCCATTGTTCATCTAACAAAGTGATCTTAGCTTTTATACATATAATCATATCTATCCGCTGCAATGTCCCACAACTTCACAACCAGCATCAAACTAACCCACACATCATTCTGCTTGCTTCAATACCAAACATGATGGGCGCATCTGGTTCTGTTCAGATAATACATATTCATGACATCAATTCATCAGCCAATTCTAAATCTCCATGATGTCTGGTGCTTGACATTATTATAACCATGTACTGTATGAAACAAGCGCCGAATCCATCTCCGTGCCATGTCCGAGCAAATGCGTGTGTTTCCATATATTGCTGTGCTCGCTGCGCATATTTGCAAGTATAGCGACTTAAATGTGTGTGTGGTTTGTATGTTCTCTCTATGTAATATTTTTGACTTTGACAACATACACACCACATACAAACAGATGGGTCTCTGTGCGTGCGCATACACGCAGCGTGCACAGCGATATATGGTAGCATACGCATTCACACAGACAAGCCACAAAGACATATTCAACACATATTTCATACAACACATAAATTAAACATGTCAAGCACCAGACATTATAATGTATTTATATAAGAGAGTTATAACATCATATCTATATGTATTATTGGAACGGAACAAGTTAATTATATCATGCTTAGTGTCAAAATGATCAGGAGAATGTGTGGAGTAATTTGATAGCTATGGGAAGATTGTACCACATTGCAACAATTAGTTATGATTAAATGTATGAAATCTAATGTCACTCTTATTAGAACAAAGACAGCATGTGTGCAGCAAAAAACAGTGGCTAACCCCTCTTCAAACTGGACGTTGCTTGCATATGAACTGACCAGTAACACATCATGAATGAGAGCTCTCCCTCCCCTGGACGAATAACATGAGACTCAGTCCCAGACATGTACCTCCCTCAATACACAGTATATAGGAATTTCCCCTCACCCAGGAAGTTCTGTTAGTTGCTGTTGGTGCAGATTCAAAGATGGAGAGGACTGTGCATTGAGGGACAGGGTGAAGTATGCTGGCTGTAACCGATCCTTATGTAACTATCTGCTTCTTATGTAATTGTAACTCTGTAACTATATATATATATATATATATATATATATAAAATAACTAAATGATATACTGTACATATGTTATATTGTATGCATACCCTTTTAATATCAAATATATACATCTCTGAGCATTGGACCTTGCTTGCTTTCTCTTAAGTGATATAGTGTTTGCGGCGTACAGCGCACTTTTATCGTATATGGTAATAAGATGCGCCATGCGTCGGCAGCATATATTAACGCTGGCATTTGAAATGTTTATTTAGAAATAATTTGAACTTTACAGCCCCTTGCATTAACTGGTACAGGGTCATTTACCTTTCTAACAATGTTTTCAGATGGGTACCATACAGTATCTCATCATCTTTATTTTAACTCTTTCACTAACATAAAACCACATGAAACACTGATTATCAACATAAAATTTCTGACAGTACATGTCCTTAACTTTTGTTATAAACTGCAGTAATCCAAGTTTCTTACTTTTTTTCCAGAAAACATCAATAGATAATCAGTGGTCACAATCAGTGTCTGCCTGATGCCTGGTAGCCATTACTGAAATAAGACAAAATGGTAGAATGTCATATGACCCACTGTTACCAACCCATTTTTCAACTACTAGAGACTATGGGGGTCATTCCGAGTTGTTTGCTAACTGCATTCGTTCGCTGTGCAGCGATCAGGCAAAAACTCGGCACTACTGCGCATGCGTATGCAGCGCAATGCGCACGTGCGGCGTACTATTACAAAGAACAATGTACAACGATGCTTTTCAGTTGCACAGGCAGCCGCAGAGTGATTGACAGGAAGAGGTCGTTTCTGGGTGTCAACTGACCGTTTTCAGGGAGTGTTCGGAAAAACGCAGGCGTGCCAGGAAAAACGCAGGCGTGGCAGGGTGAACGCAGGGCGTGTTTGTGATGTCAAATCAGGAACTGCATGGTCTGAAGTGATCGCAAGCGCTGAGTAGGTCTGAAGCTACTCTGAAACTGCACACAAATTTTTTGTAGCCACTCTGCGATCCCTCCGTTCGCACTTCTGCTAAGCTAAAATACACTCCCAGTGGGCGGCAGCATAGCGTTTGAACGGCTGCTAAAAACTGCCCAGCGATGGGCGGTCCTCAGCATGCGATCCAAACGATTGCAAATTCTTTTAATTAGCAGAATTTGCAATCCTTATTGAATTGGCTATTGGATATTGGAGGTCATTCCGAGTTGATCGCTCGCTAGCAGTTTTTAGCAGCCGTGCAAACGCATTGTCGCCGCCCACTGGGGAGTGTATTTTTGCTGTGCAGAAGTGCGAATGCTTGTGCAGCAGAGCGCATGCAAAATCTTTTTGTGCAAAACAAGACCAGCCCTGTAGTTACTCTTCGTGTGCGTTGATTCTAACAATGGAGGGACGGCTTTTGACGTCACACACCCGCCCAGCCACACCTGCGTTTTTTCTGCTACACCTGCGTTTTTCTAAGCACTCCCTGAAAACGGTCAGTTGACACCCAGAAACGCCCTCTTTCTGTCAATCTCCTTGCGTTTGGCTGTGCGATTGGAATCGTCGCTAGAACCAGTGCAAAACCACAATGGACTTTGTACCCGTACGACGCGCATGTGCGCATTGCGGTGCATGCGCATGCACAAATTAGCATTTTTTTTCACTGATCGCTACAAAGCGAACAACGGCAGGTAGCGATCAATTCGGAATGACCCCCATTATGGGAAGCCTCTACATCATAACTCAATAATGAACCAACATCTGTATTATTACAATAATGTTTTACTTGAGAAAAGTAGTAACAGGGTGTTAACATGTTGAAGAAGTTCACTTTGTTACTACTTTTATCGGACCAATCCTAGCCCTATCTTTGTGACCTGGCATAACAATTTTGAATACTGAACAGAGGCTTTAACAAACAATATTCAAGGACATTCAGCTTATGCTGAAGAGTGGAGTGTAGGTACAGCCAGAGCCGTAACTAGGTATGTGCGCTGTGTGCCTTGCACACAGCGCAGGATGACCAGGGGCGCACCCAGCAGCCACGGATTGCATAGCAGCTGCAGAGTTTTTTTTTTCCATGCAACTCTGAGTCTGAGCCAGCGCACGCTGATTGGACAGCTGCCGCTGGGACCCGCGCCAGCTCATGCCCACAGGTCAGCCCCTTCCTCCTCTCCTTCATGTGACCAACGACGATGAGCACCGCAGTGGCAACACGGAGACCGGGAGAGACCAGAGAGGAGAGGTCACCATGCACCGCAGCCGAATGGAGGGAGAAGAGTGTGACTCACTGGCACTGGCAGAAGCTGCTCAGTGAGTATCGCGGCTGCGGCCGTGCTGCCTTTAAAGTTTTTGCAGCGGGGAGCACAGAGGGGCTCTGGGGGAAGCTAAGGGGGCGATGATCGATCCTCAGTTCCTCACCCTTCCTGGTTAATGGGGGCCGGGGGGGTCCCTGCCAGAGGGGGGCGCAATCGGCCAGGGGTGAGACTGACAGTGTGCATAATGTGTAAAAAGGGGACGCTGTCTGCCATAATGTGTAAAATGGGGACGCTGTCTGCCGTAATGTGTAATAAGGGAACGCTGTCTGCCGTAATGTGTAAAAAGGGGACGCTGTCTGCCGTAATGTGTAAAAAGGGGACGCTGTCTGCCGTAATGTGTAAAAAGGGGACGCTGTCTGCCGTAATGTGTAAAAAGGAGACGCTGTCTGCCATAATCTGTAAAAAGGGGACTCTGTCTGCCGTAATGTGTAAAAAGGGGGAATGTCTGCCGTAATCTGTAAAAAGGGGGACGCTGTCTGCCGTAATGTGTAAAAAGGGCACTATGTCTGCCGTAATCTGTAAAAAGGGGGACTGGCTGCCATAATGTGTAAAATGGGGGACTTACAATAGTTACCACCCTTTATTCCAAGCGCTTTTAGAACAACCCCAAGCAGGAATTCAATTTCTTGGGAAGATGGAATAAATGCCCTTTGAAATAAAATACAACACAAACATAGTGTGATACTGTATTAAAATTTGATGTGCATAATAAATGAGAAGGTCCAGACTTGTACCCCAAGTGATGGTCTACAATAGTAGACAATTATCGCCTTAATAGGAGCGGATCACCGACTCACAAGTATCCTGGCCTCTCTATAGTTCTTAGGAAGTGTTCCCTTCTTACTACAACCGGAAATGCATGTGGATCAAATAATTTCCAAATAGTGTATTACCATAAAAATTTATTGACACATACAGCATTAAAATAGTCTACAAGATGGGTTCTCACCAGATGGAATGGTCTACACAAAATGGTAGACTACAGCATTTGTTACTGATACAACCAGGCGTCCCCAGGGATGATCACACCTTGAAAAAGATAGCCTATAGCTATCGAAATGCATCGGTGAAGGTAGCAGTATACATGTGGAGTTCTCGCCTGGCTGTACGTGATCATCCCTGGGGACGCCTGGTTATATCAGTAACAAACGCTGTTGTCTACCATTTTGTGTAGACCATTCCATCTGGTGAGAACCCATCTTGTAGACTATTTTAATGTTGTATGTGTCAATAAATTTTTATGGTAATACACTATTTGGAAATTATTTGATCCACATGCATTTCCGGTTGGAGTAAGAAGGGGACACTTCCTAAGAACTATAGAGAGAGGCCAGGATACTTGCGAGTCAGTGATCCGCTCCTATTAAGGCGATAATTGTCTACTATTGTAGACCATCACTTGGGGTACGAGTCTGGAGCTTCTCATTTATTATGCACATCAAATTTTAATACAGTATCACACTATGTTTGTGTTGTATTTTATTTCAAAGGGCATTTATTCCATCTTCCCAAGAAATTGAATTCCTGCTTGGGGTTGTTCTAAAAGCGCTTGGAATAAAGGGTGGTAACTATTGGAATTTGTATGTCTGTTGGAAGTGTTGGTGACACTTCAAAACCACTCATCTTTTCGGGCTGCTCCTGTTTTGGCGCACTGTTTGTGATCTTTCTTTCTTGGTTCATAAAATGGGGGACTGTCTGCCGTAATGTGTAAATGGGGCTCTACCTGGTGTAGTGGCGCTACTGTGCAGCGTAATTTGAATAATGGAGACTACTGTGCACCGTAGTATGAATTGGTATTATTTTGTGGCCACGCCCCTTTCCCATGAAGCCACGCCCCTATATATTTTTCGGGCGCCTACGGCGCACACTGCCCCTATCTTGCATAGGGGGGGCGCCAATGCGTCAATCATGCTGCAGCATTTGGGGCACTGCAAGCCAATCATGCTGCGGCATTTGAGGCACTGCAAGCCAATCATGCTGTGGCATTTGAGGCACTGCAAGTCAATCATGCTGCGGCATTTGGGCCACTGCAAGTCAATCATGCTGCGGCATTTGGGCCACTGCAAGCGTCATCGCAGCCCCAGATCTGCACTTGCACATTGCAACTCCTGCGCATGTGCATATCTGTAAACACCAGCAAAATGTGAAGTCCACCTCTGTATTATCCCCTCTATATGAAAATTCTCAGGTACAGTAACTGTTAGCGCTACACGACAGCCGGGAAATCGATACCAACCCGATGGTAAGTATAATGTCACTTTTGCAACCTCTGTTGTATCCACATTTTAGTTTGGGCTTTTTAATGTAGATAAACAGGGAGCAACTTCTAGATTAGGTGAGAAAAACCATATAAGGCACAACTTCTGCAAGTATAGTTGATATTATCAAGCCAGTGTCAATGAATTTGTAGCACTTACAGTTACTGGGGTTGGTATCGATATCCCGACTGTCGGGATCCTGGCACCCAACATACCAGTGCCGGGATCCCGACCACGTGAATACCGGCAGCGGGGTGAGTGCAAGTGAGCAACGCATGCCACACTGTTTATTCTCTTTCCAGGGGTGCCATGGACACCCCAAGATGGAGAATAGTTGTCGGTATACCGGCGGTCAGGATCCCGGCGCCGGTATACTGAATGACGGGATCCAGACAGCCGGGATATCGAATGCCTCCCCTTAACATCGTGTGCTAAGAATACACTGGAGAGATCACTTAATTCATAAAAAGTTTTTTTTTTTTTCCTTTTTCTTTTTTCACATTGAATATTTGCCTTGTGGGATATATCTATGCCATCAACATCCTTATGATTGGCTTGTCCAAAGGATAAATCGCATCTTCAGTTTTGCGTTTCAACTGGTGTAGAATTAATCTTAATAAGTCTGGGATATTGTGTGAAATATCTGTGGTATTTATGATGTTTTAGGTTTGTGAAATCTTGATTCCTTTTCGCCAGTTAAAAATATGGTATTAATAATAGAGATGTTGCTTTATCATTAATTTCTCATACGTCCTAGAGGATGCTGGGGTCCACTCATTGACCATGGGGGGTATAGACGGTTCCACAGGAGCCATGGGCACTCTTAAGACTTTTCAATGGGTGTGAACTGGCTCCTCCCTCTATGCCCCTCCTCCAGACTTCAGTTTTAGAAATGTGCCCAGGAGACTGAGGAGCTCTACTGAGTTTCTCTGAAATAGACTTATGTTAGGTTTTTTATTTTCAGGGAGAACTGCTGGCAACAGACTCCCTGCTTCGTGGGACCGAGGGGGCAGAAGCAGAACCAACTTCCTGAAGAGTTTCATGGCTCTGCTTCTGGCTGACAGGACACCATTAGCTCCTGAAGGGAACTGAACGCTAGCCGTGTCTAGATGCTCACTCCCACAGCACGCCGTCACCCCCTTCGCAGAGCCAGAAGTCTGAAGACAGGTGAGTATGAGAAGATAGATCTTCTAGCAAATAAAGTGACAGCTGAGGTACGGCGTGGCTGGCGGGAGCGCAGCACGCCATTGTTGCCCACACACACAGAGCACTACAGGGTGCAGGGTGCGGGGCGCCCTGGGCAGCAAAATGTTACCTTAAACTGGCGCAAAGGGGGCATAAGATGCCGCTGGCACAGCCTTACCCCCCCAGTATAAATATTAACAGACCTTGCTGAGTGAAAGATGTGCCATTTGCAGGGGCGGAGCTTCTTCCTCAGGCAGCCAGCACACTGGTCAGCGCCATTTCCTCTCTCTCCTCAGCTGCAGAGACAACGCTGGTCCTTTCCTCCACTTCTGGCAACAAGTACAGGGTGCAAATAAGGGGGGCACAAAGCGTTTGGTGGTGCATTACTAGTGTGAATTACTGTGTAAAAGCGCTGTTGTCTGTGGGCATTCTGTGTTCACAGACATTACATACTGGCGCTGGGGTTGTGAACTGGCTGCTCCTATACTGTGTCCCTCTGACAGATTTTGCTGTGGGTCTGTCCCCTTATAAGTCCCAGTGTGTCAGTGAGTGTGTGCTGTACACATGTAAGGCATGTCTGAGGCAGGGAGTTCCTCCCCGGAGGAAGGCATTTTAGGGACACAGAGTTGTAATGTGGTGGCACTGCCGGCACACCAAGAGCCTGCATGGGTGAAAGAAATACGTGACAGTATGCATCTTATTAACAGGAGGTTAGATAAGTCTGAATCTCAGGCTGAATGCTGGAGAAAATCTGTGGAAGATGTGATTTTTCAGGACTCAGTTCTTCCTTCTGCAGGCGGCCCCACTGGGTCACATAAGAGACCATTTGTGAATACTAATACCGACACAGACTCTGATTCTTGTGTCGACGATAGTGACTCTAGAGAAATAGATCATAAATTGGCAAAAAATATACAATATATGATTGTGGCTATAAGGGATGTGTTGGAAGTTACAGAAGCCTCGCTTATACCTCAGGAAAAGGCTTATTTATGTAAGGAAAAGAAATCCAAAGTCACGTTCCCTCCTTCCCACAAGCTAAATGCTCTCTTTGCAGGGATGTGGGTGAATCCTGAGAAAAAAATTAATATTCCTAAGCGGATTCAGGTAGCTTACCCTTTCCCAGCAGAGGACAGGAAAAAATGGGAATCGGCCCCTGTGTTAGACAGTGCACTATCCAGGTTGACAAAGAAGGGTATTCTCCCTGCACCTGGCACGGCTTCACTAAAATAGCCAGCTGACCGTAAGATGGAAACTACATTGAAATCCATTTATGTTGCCAATGGTACACTGCTCAGACCCACTATTGCCTGCGCATGGGTCAGTTGCGCTATTGAAAAATGGTCAGACAGCGTGTCATCAGAAATTGACACAGTTGATAAAGATGAGATATCTTGAGTTAGGGTATATCAAAGACGCTGCCGCCTACATGCTAGAAGCGATGAAAGATATTGGACTCTTGAGTTCACAAGCCGCTACCATGGCGGTATCAGCTAGGCGGGCATTGTGGATTCGCCAGTGGAACGCGGATGCGGATTCCAAAAGAAACATGGAGGCTCTCCCATATAAAGGTGAGACCTTTTTTGGCGATGGTCTGGATGCGTTAGTCTCGGCGGCTACCGCAGGTAAGTCAACGTTTTTGCCCTCTGCGCCTGCACCGGTAAAAAAGACCTATCACACACACATGCAGTCCTTTCGGCCCAATAAATACAAAAGAGCGAGAGGTTCCCTCTTCTTTGCAGGAAGGGGAAGAGGAAGGGGAAAGAATCCCACAGCGGCTCAAGGTTCCCAGGAGCAGAAGTCTACTCCTACTTCTGCCAAATCTTCAGCATGATACTGGAACTCCCTTGTGGGAGGCTGCTCGGGTGGGGGCACGTCTCAAACTGTTCAGCCAAGGTTGGATTCTGTCTGGCTTGGATCCCTGGGTATTGCAAATAGTATCCCAGGGATACGAGCTGGAGTTTCAAGATGTTCCCCCATGCCGATTTTTCAAATCAACCTTGCCAGCTTCTCTTCCAGAAAGAGAAGCAGTAACAGCGGCAATCCAAAAATTATGTCAGACCAGGTCGTAGTCCTAGTGCCTTTGCCGCAACAAGGTGAGGGGTTTTATTCAAGCCTCTTTGTAGTTCCGAAGCCGGACGGATCGGTCAGACCGATCCTGAACCTAAAAAATTTGAATCTATACTTGAAATGGGTCAAGTTCAAGATGGAATCACTCCGGGCAGTGATTTCCAGTCTGGAGGAGGGGGAATTACATGGTGTCAGTAGACATCAAGGATGCTTATCTGCATGTTCCCATTTATCCTCCTCACCAGGCCTATCTGAGATTTGCGATTCAGGATTGCCATTACCAGTTCCAGACGTTACCTTTCGGTCTCTCCACGGCTCCGAGGGTATTCACCAAGGTGATGGCGGAGATGATGGTCCTCCTTCGTCAAAAAAGGAGTCAATATAATTCCTTATCTGGACGATCTCCTGATAAAGGTGAGATCCAGGGAGCAGCTGTTACAAAACATCACGCGCTCCCTGTCGATACTCCAACAACACGGTTGGATTATAAATTATCCAAAGTCACAATTGGAACCGACAACAAGATTGTCTATTCTCGGGATGATTCTGGACACGGAAGCAGAGGCGTCACCGGGTGTGGTGACACCCGGTGCGCGCCCCTGATCTCCTACCGCGATTGCGGCAAAAAGGGGCGTGCCCTTGTATTTAGGAGGCGTGGCTTCACGGGGATCCCAGAATCGTCACTCTGGGGGCGTGCCCAGCATCTCCGGAGATGCTGGGCTTCCCCCAGAGCCAGTCTCCGTCCGCTGTCGGCTGCTCTTCTGTGACAGGAGCCGGGTGCTGTAGGAGACTTTCTCACTGCAGCACCTGGTTCCTGTCAGTGCGGAGGAGCTGACATTTGTTGTCACCCTCCTCCAGGCGTCACACCCGGGTGCGGGCCGCGCCCCCCACACCCGCCTTGTGACACCACTGCACGAAAGTTCAGAGAGTATTTCTTCCGGTGGTAAAGGCTCTGGAAATCCAGAAAATGGTAAAACAATTATTGAAACCATCCAGTGTGTCGATCCATCAGTGCATATGGTTGTTGGGAAAGATGGTGGCGGCCTACGAGGCCATACAGTTTGGCAGGTTCCATGCCAGAGTATTCCAGTTGGACCTGTTGGACAAGTGGTCGGGATCCCACCTTCACATGCACCGAAAAATAGTCCTGTCATCAAAATCCAGGATTTCACTCCTGTGGTGGCTACACAGTCCGCACCTTCTAGAGGGACGCATATTCGGGATTCAGGACTGGGTCCTGGTAACCACAGATGCAAGTCTCCGAGGCTGGGGAGCTGTCCCTCAAGGGGAAAGCTTCCAAGGAAAATGGTCAAGTCAGGAAGCCTGCCTTCACATAAACGTGCTAGAATTGAGAGCCATTTACAACGGCCTCCGACAAGCGGTACATCTTCTTCAAGATCATCCTGTGCAGATCCAGTCGGACAATGTAACAGCAGTCGCGTACATAAATAGGCAGGGCAGAACGAAAAGCAGAGCAGCAATGGCAGAGGTGACAAAGATCCTCCTCTGGGCAGAAAGGCATGCAAAAGCTCTGTCAGCTATTTTCATTCTGGGAGTGGACAACTGGGAAGCAGACTTCCTCAGCAGACACAATCTCCATCCAGGAGAGTGGGGCCTCCACCAAGAAGTCTTCGCAGAGGTGACAAGTCTTTGGGGAGTTCCTCAAGTAGACATGATGGCATCTCATCTCAACCAGAAGCTTCAGAAATATTGTTCCAGGTCGAGAGACCCTCAAGCAATAGCAGTGGATGCGTTGGTGACCCAGTAGGTATTCCAGTCAGTGTATGTCTTCCCTCCACTTCCGCTGATCCCAAAAGTTCTCAGGATCCTAAGAAGAACAAGGGTTCAAGCAATCTTCATTGCCCCAGACTGGCCAAGGAGGGCTTGGTACCCAGATCTTCAGGAGTTGCCCATAGAAGATCCTCGACCTCTTCCTCTTCGCGAGGATCTGCTGCAGCAGGGGCCGTGCGTATATCAGGACTTACCGCAGCTACGTTTGACGGCATGGCTGTTGAGCGCCAGATCCTAGCCCGTGAGGGTATTCCGAAAGAAGTAATTCCCACACTTATTCAGGCCAGGAAAGGAGTAATAGCGAAACATTATCACCGTATTTGGAGAAAGTATGTGTCTTGGTGTGAATCCAAGAAGGCTCCTACGGAAGAGTTTCACTTGGGATGTTTTCTCCATTTTCTGCAGGCTGGTGTGGAGGCGGGCCTCCGATTGGGGTCAATCAAGGTCCAGATTTCGGCCTTGTCAGTGTTCTTCCAAACACAATTGGCCTCTCTTCCAGAGGTTCAGACCTTCGTGAAAGGCGTTCTGCACATCCAGCCTCCTTTTGTGCCTCCAGTGGCACCATGGGACCTTAATGTGGTGTTGAAGTTCCTTAAATCGGATTGGTTTGAGCCTCTACGAGAGATAGAGTTGAAGTTTCTCACTTGGAAAGTGGTGATGCTTTTGGCGAACTCACCAACATTTTCTTCCAAAGGTGGTTTCTTCTTTCCACATAAACCAACCTATTGTGGTGCCAGTGGTTACTGACACGTTCACTGAGTCAAAGTCTCTAGATGTGGTTAGAGCTTTGAAGATATATGTCAGCTCGAATTCGGAAAACAGAGTCTTTGTTTGTCCTGTATGCTCCCAACAAGATTGGGTGTCCTGCTTCCAAGCAGACTATTGCACATTGGATCAGAAGTACGATTCAGCAAGCTCATACTACGGCTGGATTGCCGTTGCCGAAGTCGGTGAAGGCCCATTCCACTAGGAAGGTGGGCTCATCCTGGGCGGCTGCACGGGGGGTCTCGGCATTACAACTTTGCCGAGCAGCTACTTGGTCGGTGTCAAACACGTTTTCAAAATTCTACAGGTTTGATACCTTGGCCGATGAAGACCTCAAGTTTGGTCAATCGGTGATGCAGGGTCATCCGCACTCTCCCGCCCGTACTGAAGCTTTGTTATAAACCCCATGGTCAATGAGTGGACCACAGCATCCTCTAGGACGTATGAGAAAACAGGATTTTAATACCTACTGGTAAATCCTTTTCTCCAAGTCCGTAGAGGATGCTGGGCGCCCGTCCCAGTGCGTACTTTACCTGCAGTTTAGTTATACACAAGTTGTATTATGTTAGTTTCAGCTTGTTGCTGCAATTGATTCGTGCCTGTTGGTGTGTGTTATGTTGAATGCCATGTGTGCGGCATGGATGAGGTGTGAGCTGGTATGTATCTCACCACTAGTATTAAAATAAATCCTTTCCTCGAAATGTCCGTCTCCCTGGGCACAGTTCCTACAACTGAAGTCTGGAGGAGGGGCATAGAGGAAGGAGCCAGTTCACACCCATTGAAAAATCTTAAGAGTGCCCATGGCTCCTGCGGAACCGTCTATACCCCCCATGGTCAATGAGTGGACCCCAGCATCCTCTACGGACTATGAGAAAAGGATTTACCGGTAGGTATTAAAATCCTGTTTTACATCTGAACTCCACAACCGCTCCTTACCACATCTTTAGTTCTTGTTTCTGAGTAGGCTAGATTTCTACTTTTTTGTAGGATCTGTAGAGTTCACATTGTATTAATTCTGTAGACCAGTGATTCCCAAAAGGGTTGTAATTAGGGTGGTGCAGACAGTGCTTAGCACACAGCACATTTGTCCTGTGGGTGCACCGTGAGCATCCACCCTGGTGGGCCAGCTATGTATGTGCCAACAGCTGCAGTGTGGCTGCTGTATAGTCAGAGTCTCAGAATCTCTCCCCTGTGTGCCCCACCCCCTCCTCCTCTCCTGAAGTATGTGAAAAGGGACTTCCGGTACAGGAGCCGGCTGCTGACTGCTGCTGCTCAGCACAAAGAACAAGTAATGTAAGCCACAGCATAGCTGCTCTGGGGAGGGGGTGCTCACACACACACACACACACACACACACACACACACACACACACACACACACACACTGTGACTCACTCACTCACTCACTCACTCACTCACTCACTCACTCACTGGTATTATACCCAGGGGTGTATCTAGGAGTTGGAGCGCCCCTGGCAAAGTGAGGGACTGGCGTCCCCCCATATTTAAAAAAGGGAAGGCGAAAAAGAGTGTGGCCACACAATATTACCCACAATTCAAATTACACCACATGGTAGTGCCCCTTACTCACATTACACTGCACAGTAGTGTCCGTCATTCACGTTACGCCACACAGTAGTACCTAGGGTTGCCACCTCATCCCTTTAATCCTGGAGACCTATGAATAATACATGTTCTGTGGCTGATTAAATTCAAGCCTGCATTCCACCTGGTTTTAATCAGACACAAAACCTGTGTAAATCACAAGTCTCCAGGATTAAAGGGATGAGGTGGCAACCGTAGTAGTTCCACTTAAACACATTACTCCACACAGTAGTACCCCTTATACAGGTTACGCCACACAGTAGTACCCCTTATACACGTTATGCCACACAGCAGTACCCCTCTTATACATGTTACGCCACATTTGTGTGTGTGTTTGTGTGTGTGTATATATATATATATATATATATAATAGAACAAATGACCTGCGGCACTCAGAGACTTGATGCAAAAACGTGCTGTATTAACAAATACACATGAACTCCAACGTTTCGGGGTTGGCACACCCCTTTGTCAAGGAAAAGCAGCAATGGATAAGAAAGAGAAAAGCTTACCTATATACCCCAGAGAAGCCCGCTGTGTGACAGACGCCGCCTCAGGTTCCGTCCGTGGAATCCCGTGTCCGGCGCGTGTAGAAAACGTCATCGCTGACGGGACGTCGGGTTGCCATGGTGACCATGACGCCCATTCGCTCTGTCAGACGACGAAGATGGTGAAGTAAACAAGAAATGAGTTCATCGTGCGCTAAGGCCCCCGAGTGAGAAGGAAATGAGCATGCACAAAGAATCCACTGTGGGGTTTTGTATGTCACAGATGGTGTCGCTCGCAATTTGCCCCCTTATTTTGTGAACACTGTGAAGTGTGCGATGTGCACCCAACCGTGCAGTGTGTATAAGTGTCAAAGTTTTGACCCTATCTCTGGATGTGACGTGTCAGCTTGTTGATGGATGCTTGCAATGTGGCTGGACTACCTTGCTGGGTGTCTATGTGATATGGATCTGATGTGCACAGATCCTGATAAACCTGTGTGGCAATAAAAATAAAACTCTGTGTGATAGTGAAGTATGAAAAAAAATGTGAAAAAATGTGTGAAAAAAATGTGAACGAATTTTTGAAATGTGCATGTGATAATGTCAGTGATACAACTATTGTTAGATCCTGGGTAGTGATTGTGTGTCTGTGTTTATTGTTCCGATCTTAAGTCTGTGATAATGACCATGTGTGTGTGTATAAAGGTAGTGTGTGTGGGGATGGCAGCATGCTGTCGACAGTGATCCGTGGTGTGCTGAGAGACAGTAAGATGGTTGATACAAAAGCTGAAAAAATCGATCAGAACTGTACAGGCAAATATATTATTCTTGTTGGAGACTGTCAACTACTCAGTGGTTAAAGTTCTTCTACAGAAAAACGTTCCATGGCATAATTTCGTTGAGGCCGTGGGGGTTGATGGTGTTCAATCGGAAGATCCAGGTGGCCTCTAATTTCAACAGGCGATCGTCCCTGTTCCCTCCTCTGCGATTTTTGGGGACATGGTCGATTATCATCTGTCGTAAATCACTTAGTGCATGGCCTTTCTCCGCGAAGTGCTTGGCTACCGGGTGGTCGGAGCCCTTGCCACTTATGGCTTGTTTAATGGCCGACCGGTTTATATATATATATATATATATATATACACATACATACACTATATAAATATATAGTAGTGGCTAGTTTCACAGGAGTCTGGGGGCGGGCTTACAAGTATTGTGTGAAGCCTTATGCTGGTACACCGATATAGCAGCTGTTCAATTGTACGGCCGATTTATCACAGGTGCGTCGGCCAGTGTGCCCAAGCGATACTGTATGTCTGTGAACGATTAGGCCCATTATACTGTGCTGGTGTTAGGAGGGAGGGGCTCAGAGATGGATGCAATGTAGTAGCAGCTGCTGAATTATACTAATGTTGCAGGAGGCATCTAAATTAAAAACATCTGCTGCCTAGCACCCAATAAATCCCACCAACGAGCCGTGCGCTGTAACATCCTGGTGCAGTGCAGCATCCGCTTCTACATCAATGAATAAAATGTCACATTAAAACCCTTACATATAATTACTTAATGAAATTGATTGAAATATTAGTTACCCGAGTCTGTGCCATCAGTATGCAGCATGTAGATGGCAAATCAGCTCAGCGCAAGGTCATGCGGGAACCTCATACGATGTCACCTAATGAGATATTGCAGGTAACGTCGCTTAGCACAGCAGTCACTCAGTGTAATTAGCGCCAGCGTCCTGCACTGCACTTCAGTGAAGCAGCTGTAAGTAAAACTACAGCTCCCAGCAGCCCTTGCTGCCAGGAACTCCCAGCAGCAAGGACTGCTGGGAGTTGTCATTTTAGAGCTGCTTCACTGAAGTGCAGTGCCGGACATCGGCGCTAATTACACCGAGTGACTGCTGTGCTGCATGTCTCCGGTACGAACAGGTAACTGACTAGTGCCTAGTCTACCCCTTGGCTGTGGGTGGCACTTCCAGGCCCCTCTTCTGCCGGCGCCCCTGGCGAGTGCCATCCTGGTCAATGGGTAGATACGCCCCTGATTATACCCTGCTCATACACACTGCTCACTGACACTACACCGTGATCACACACACACTCTGTTCACTGACACTACACCCTGCCGGGGGAAGGGTTGGGGATGGGAGAGGAGTACCATGTATAAAGGATACTACTCTATGGTGTAATGTGTAGAAGGGACACTACTATGCAGTGTAATGTGAATAATGGACACTACTGTGTGGAGTAATGGGACTAATGGACACTACTGTGCGGTGAAATGTGAATTGTGCTATTCTGTGGCCACTCCCTTTCCCCATTAAGCCACACCCCTATGTGTTTGGTGCACCTTCAGCTCACACTGTCCCCCTATTTTAAATATGCTGGGGAGGGGGTATCAATTCTCTTTCTGGCACAGGGCACCATAATGTCTAGTTAATGTTCTGGTTCCCACACTTTGTGCTGCAGGGCACTTGCCTAGGTGGTGGTCCAGGATCAGATCAAATTATTTATGGTCCCCATGTGATCAGCAAAACCAGTGCTTGTGGCTGTCAGTAATACAGTATATGGACAGCCAGAGGTGCAACTCTATCCTCCACCACGTAACTGACCCTAAGGATGGCAGGTAAGTACAGTTTGCTTAATTTAATGCATTTTGATACATTTCTCAATAAGAATGTTTTGCCCTAAGTGAAGAAAAATACTGATACTCAAGGGCGCCATTAATCAAGAAAATTTGTGAACAACTGCTGTAGACAGATTGGCCATTTGCATTGTCCCAGTTTCTGTGCTAGAATTTGGTTGTAATATATGTTTATGTATCTATTTTGACCTACTTCATCAGTTTCAGTTTGATTTTTCTAACCATTTTCTAAGATACATTTACTAGTAAAAGGGCAGGTATGGTCATCTGAAACCAGGTTGCAGAAATGTACACTTCTACATTGCCCCACTTAGCAATACAGAATTCTGGGTAGGGTTTCCAGAACCAGGCTGGGACTGGCATTTTCCCCCTTCTGACCTCCAAAACACCTGCAGAGGGTCATGAATAGGGCTTCCAGAACCAGACTTGGGGACAACTATCTTTTCTCCAGGTTCCCACCTGGCACCATAGGAGTGCAGCTCTCATTTGATGAGTGGGGTAAGTTACAATTGCCCCAACTCCTCACAAAGCAAGGGGGAGAGGGAGGGGCAGGAGAAAAACCATTTACAAGTTAAGGAGAGTTCTTGCAGTATTACCTGGCCCTCACTGCCTCAGATGGAGCCAAGAAAAGCTCACCTTCAAAGTAATGGTGTTTAACATAACAGCCTCCCCACACTGAACCGGGCGGTGATAAATAGAGCCCACATCACTAATGCACTGTTGAAAAGGGAAGGGGTTAACATTGATTACCCCAAGTACCCAATGCATCACTTGGGCATGGTATTAGAGCTCCCAATGCTAGGCACCGTTATTCTAACTGCAGCTTAGAATGCGTCTCTACTCTATAGCATTTCTTAGCAACTGTTGCATGTCACCATTCCTCATTTCTTACCATATAAAGCAGGGATGGGGAACCTTCAGCCCTCAAGCTGTTGTTGAACTACACATACCAGCATGCCGTGCTACAGTTTTGCTATTTGGCCATGCTAAAACTGTTGCAGGGCATGCTGGGATGTGTAGTTCAACAACAGCTGGAGGGCCGAAGGTTCCCCATCCCTGATAAAAAGGGTACATCCTACCACTAACTGCTGCTTTGCGCAGTCAATTATTTAGTAAACTACACCTGCATATGCCAACAATGAACAAACATTAGCAGTGAGATGCAATATAAATACTGGCTGCTTTATTTTTACACTGCAAATTAGATTGCAGATTGAACACACCACACCCAAATCTAACTCTCTCTGCACATGTTATATCTGCCTCCCCTGCAGTGCACATGGTTTTGCCCAACTGCTAACAAAAATCCTGCTGCGATCAACTCAGAATTACCCCCATAACCCGCTTTTTATTGAAAGAACAACTAGTACAGCACTTTGACTATGCACCTAAAGTATGGACTCTTTTCATACACACGGCTTGCCAAGAAGGGCCTATAACAGCTGCAGCTTGCAAAATGTTTACATCTACACATATGGAACAGAACAGGTGCTGTCTTGGCTGATACAGAGTCTCAGATCCTAGAAAAACAGAGGTGCACATTTTTGCATTGTGTCTGCCTTTTATATCTGCACCAGGCCTGAACAGCACCGGGAAGCCACAGGATGTCAGGCCTCCTCTGCATGGTAACGCATTTCCTGCCTAAGATGTAACATGTCATTTCATGGCCACTTTAATGTGTTATTGTGTTTTACAGCACTATACTGAATCAGGCTGAACTACATTTGGGTAACAAAAGTGGAAAATCAGAGGAAGACAAACATATGTTGTATACTTTATACTAAATAAAATATCTGACTGGTTCCTATATTGTCTGCCAGCTGCCATCATTAGGAGATACAAAGAACATGGGGATTTAAAGCAAGCAAACAATAGAAAACAGCTGTATAATTAGCAAAGCATTTACACAAATACACTGCAATCTGCTTCTTTGTTAAAGCCAAATGTTTCCATTGTATCTAATTCAGTTATCCAGCAGAGTTCTCACCTCAAGAGCCATTGTAGACAATCACCTCCCTTTACACTGAATTTTAGTCTCATTACATGAATGAAATCAGAGAAACCAATCAGATTACATTGCATCTTGATCTTGTTCTCCTACACAAGTGTCTGTATAGAGGATATGATCTACAGATCAACACCAAGAAATATTTCAGCCATATGCTTAACATGATTACTACCATTCTCTTTCCCGCTAAAAGTACAAATTCCTCTCTTCATTTTCCCCCCAGTTTATTAAAACTGGTATTACAGACTCAGTACAGTATGTAATAATTTTGTGTGTGTGTGTCAGTGACGTGCACTGAGGTAAGGCACAGCCTTTCCTGTTATACTAACGTTTGCACCAGAGATTTGACTGTATAAAGCAGGCATGTCTAAAGTCCGGCACACGGGCCAATTGCGGCCCATGTTCACATTTTCCCCGGCCCGCAGCCCACTGGCTGATCCAGCAGGGGGTGATAACGGCGATCGCCCTCCCCCCCTCCCACAGCTCCAGCACCAGCAGACCAGGGCTACAGTGCCGGCCTGACGCATACGCGGGCTACGCAGCCGCGTTGAGCGCCAGGCAGTAGAGGGCGCTGCTGCAGACAGTGAGTTACAGTGACTTCACTCTCTACGGCAGCGGTGGCTAGCAAGCGTCTTGATCCGCTTCCGGCCACCGCTGCCCGGCACGCTCAGACGTCACCGGCGGCAGTGACTATCTTAAATTCGGCGTCGGCCCGTGAGCCAATCAGAGCTCGCGGACCGGCAGCTAAGGCTCCTGATTGGATGCCGGGCCGCAAGCTCTGATTGGATCACGTGCCGCCACCGAATTGAAGATAGATACTGCCGCCAAAGAGACTGAGGGCCCGGGGCAGGAGAGGCACGCGCTGCACTCTTCTCCCCTCACAGCAGCGCGGTGAGCAGCACTTTTGGGGGAGAAGCACTGTGGGGATATGTGTATCTGCACTGGGGGCATATCTGGCGCTGTGGGGATATGTGTATCTGCACTTGGAGGATATCTGGCACTGTGGGGATATGTGTATCTGCACTGGGGGCATATCTGGCGCTGTCGGGATATGTTTATCTGCACTGGGGTATATCTGGCGCTTTAGGGTCATGTGTATCTGCATTGGGGTAAATCTGCCGCTGTGGAGACATGTGTATCTGGCACTGGGGACATCAGTCACCCACTATCTCAATGTCACCCTGCCTCAGTCACCCATTATCTCCCTGTCACCCTACCTCAATTCATACTTGCCTACCTGACCCTCTCCATGAGGGAGAAAATACTCTGTTCCTGGACTTTCCTGGTAATGTATGATTGCCATCACCTGTGGTGAAACACCTTTCTTATCAATTAACTAGCTCACCACAGGTGATGACAATCATACATTACCAGGAAAGTCCAGGAACAGAGCATTTTCTCCCTCATGAATAGCGTCAGGTAGGCAAGGATGCCTCAAATACCCATTATCTCCCTGTCACCCCTGTCTCAGTCACCCACCATCTCCCTGTCACCCCTGCCTCAGTCACCCACCATCTCCCTGTCACCCCTGCCTCACCAGTAACCTATTATCTCCCTGTCACCCTGTTCCATGGGGAGTACAATGATTAATGGTTCAATAAATGTCAGGCTGAGTAGTCGGCCCCCACACATTTTCACCTCACCAAATCTGGCCCTCTTTGCAAAAAGTTTGGACACCCCTGGTATAAAGTATATGAAAAATATAAAGAATATGTTAGAAATATCTTCTATGTATTACAATCATTTTTAAAGTCAAAACTCTGGAGAAAAAATTCTATGACATGAGAGGGAGTGCCTCCCCTGCCTTTTTCCCCCCCAAAACTTACCATATTTCCAGCAGTATTTACTGCTGCACCTTTGCATAATGCCCACCTGAACCATTCGGCTCATATATTGTGCGTAACTCTGGCTCTGGTACTAGCCAACGCCTCTTGAGTCATTTACCTCATTGCACGTCCCTGGTGTGTGTGTTTAAATTACATCTGTGGTGGCAGATTGCAGGGAAGGGGGGGGGGTGACTGACGCACATGCCCAACCTATCGTTAAGGAAATTTTTTTATTTAAACAACACTGCCCGTCCACTACAATGCATGTTATGCTAGCTGTCCACCCAGCTCCTTCCCACCACTCCCGCATAACCAGCCCAGCTCCACCCCACTGCAGCACTGGGATCCCAGGCTGTTACACTGCTCCTCCTTTTCCCTCCTGACCCGCACACACACAGCAGCTGCAGGATCTCAGTCACCCCGTCTGCTGCTTACTGTCTTCTCCAGCAGCAGACACTTCTCCCTGGCATAGCCAGCACAGCAACCTGGGGAGCAGCCACCATGCTCATCAGACTGTCTGCAGGATATGTTCCGGCTAGGAGGTTATAAAGCTGCCTTTATAGTGGGTCACTGGTGCTTGCTATTAGAGATGAGCGGGTTCGGTTTCTCTGAATCCGAACCCGCCAGAACTTCATGTTTTTTTTCACGGGTCCGAGCGACTCGGATCTTCCCGCCTTGCTCGGTTAACCCGAGCGCGCCCGAACGTCATCATGACGCTGTCGGATTCTCGCGAGGCTCGGATTCTATCGCGAGACTCGGATTCTATATAAGGAGCCGCGCGTCGCCGCCATTTTCACACGTGCATTGAGATTGATAGGGAGAGGACGTGGCTGGCGTCCTCTCCGTTTAGAATTAGAATAGATTAGAGAGACACTTGATTTACTAATTTTGGGGAGCATTAGGAGTACTCAGTAGTGTACAGTGCAGAGTTTTGCTGATAGTGACCAGTGACCACCACTTTTATTTATAATCCGTTCTCTGCCTGAAAAAAGCGATACACAGCACACAGTGACTCAGTCACATACCATATCTGTGTGCACTGCTCAGGCTCAGGCCAGTGTGCTGCATCATCTATTATCTATATATAATATTATATATATATATATCTGTCTGACTGCTCAGCTCACACAGCTTATAATTGTGGGGGAGACTGGGGAGCACTACTGCAGTGCCAGTTATAGGTTATAGCAGGAGCCAGGAGTACATAATATAATCCGTTCTCTGCCTGAAAAAAGCGATACACAGCACACAGTGACTCAGTCACATACCATATCTGTGTGCACTGCTCAGGCTCAGGCCAGTGTGCTGCATCATCTATTATCTATATATAATATTATATATATCTGTCTGACTGCTCAGCTCACACAGCTTATAATTGTGGGGGAGACTGGGGAGCACTACTGCAGTGCCAGTTATAGGTTATAGCAGGAGCCAGGAGTACATAATATATTATATAGTGAGTGACCACCAGACACACAGTGCAGTTTATTTAATATATCCGTTCTCTGCCTGAAAAAAGCGATACACACAGTGACTCAGTCAGTCACATACCATATCTGTGTGCACTGCTCAGGCTCAGGCCAGTGTGCTGCATCATCTATATATTAGAGATGAGCGCCTGAAATTTTTCGGGTTTTGTGTTTTGGTTTTGGGTTCGGTTCCGCGGCCTTGTTTTGGGTTCGAACGCGTTTTGGCAAAACCTCACCGAATTATTTTTGTCGGATTCGGGTGTGTTTTGGATTCGGGTGTTTTTTTCCAAAAACACTAAAAAACAGCTTATATCATAGAATTTGGGGGTCATTTTGATCCCAAAGTATTATTAACCTCAAAAACCATAATTTACACTCATTTTCAGTCTATTCTGAATACCTCACACCTCACAATATTATTTTTAGTCCTAAAATTTGCACCGAGGTCGCTGTGTGAGTAAGATAAGCGACCCTAGTGGCCGACACAAACACCGGGCCCATCTAGGAGTGGCACTGCAGTGTCACGCAGGATGTCCCTTCCAAAAAACCCTCCCCAAACAGCACATGACGCAAAGAAAAAAAGAGGCGCAATGAGGTAGCTGTGTGAGTAAGATTAGCGACCCTAGTGGCCGACACAAACACCGGGCCCATCTAGGAGTGGCACTGCAGTGTCACGCAGGATGGCCCTTCCAAAAAACCCTCCCCAAACAGCACATGACGCAAAGAAAAAAAGAGGCGCAATGAGGTAGCTGACTGTGTGAGTAAGATTAGCGACCCTAGTGGCCGACACAAACACCGGGCACATCTAGGAGTGGCACTGCAGTGTCACGCAGGATGTCCCTTCCAAAAAACCCTCCCCAAACAGCACATGACGCAAAGAAAAAAAGAGGCGCAATGAGGTAGCTGTGTGAGTAAGATTAGCGACCCTAGTGGCCGACACAAACACCGGGCACATCTAGGAGTGGCACTGCAGTGTCACGCAGGATGTCCCTTCCAAAAAACCCTCCCCAAACAGCACATGACGCAAAGAAAAAAAGAGGCGCAATGAGGTAGCTGTGTGAGTAAGATTAGCGACCCTAGTGGCCGACACAAACACCGGGCCCATCTAGGAGTGGCACTGCAGTGTCACGCAGGATGTCCCTTCCAAAAAACCCTCCCCAAACAGCACATGACGCAAAGAAAAAAAGAGGCTTTTTACTGATATTTGGTGTTTTGGATTTGACATGCTCTGTACTATGACATTGGGCATCGGCCTTGGCAGACGACGTTGCTGGCATTTCATCGTCTCGGCCATGACTAGTGGCAGCAGCTTCAGCACGAGGTGGAAGTGGATCTTGATCTTTCCCTAATTTTGGAACCTCAACTTTTTTGTTCTCCATATTTTTTTTTTTCAATCAAAGATTTTTATTATGAGTAATAGACAATGTTAACAATAAACAGTAATAAAACGAGCAACGATATAGTAAATGTGATATGAGTCAAATTTCACTAGACTCGTCATGAAGGGTGGAATGACAATAGAGGTTAATTTGTAGTCAGATGAGAGAAGCTCTCAAAGGGAAAAGAAGGGGAGAGAGAGAAAGTGGAAAAAGAAACGGAAGAGAAGAAAGGAAGAAAAAATTTAAATAAATTGAAAAATAAAAAATAAAAAGGTGTGTCTGCAGTTATTGTGGCTATCGTATCGTGAGAACTAGTCAGAATGAGAAGAGGGGGTTGTTGGGTGGATGAAATGGGGTTAGAAGAGGCAGAATGTAGGGGGAGGACTCCAATTCACCTCGGGTGATAGGGGGGGTAGAGAAGGAGGGGGAAAGGGAGATCAAATCAAATGCGCACAGTGGGATTTACAATCTAGCTAAGTCCCGGGAGGGGTGAGTTTTTATATCTGTACCAGGGAAGCCAAGTGGAATGGAATTTTTGGACTGTGTTGTGTTGGAGACTGGTGATGTATTCCATTTGTGCGATGAACCAGATCCTATTTGTTAATGCTTGACGGCTGGGGGCGTCTGGTGTTTTCCAGTTGCGTGCTATTTGGTATTTAGCTGCACATGATATATGGAGGATCAGTTTGTTTGAGTCTCTGGGCATCTGGTCCACGGGGGCGCAGAGGAGAAGATGGGTGGGTGAGAGAGGCTGTGGAAGGTCTAGTAACTGGGTGAGCAGGGCACGGACCATGGTCCAGTAACGTGTGATCACTGGGCAGGACCACCATGTGTGGAAGAACGTACCCACCTGACCACAGTTTCTCCAACAAAGGTTTGAGGTGCTGGGGAACATTTTATGTAGGCGGTCTGGGACCAGATACCACCTTGTATATATTTTGAACGAGTTCTCGCGGATGGCCACGCTGATGGAGCACTTCGAGACCGCGGCCCGGACAGTTTCCCACTCTTCGGCCTCGAGCTGTTTTCCCAAGTCAGTTTCCCAGGCCAACTCGTGGGGTTCAAGGGCGGGGGTTTCCGGGGACAAGATGGTTTTATAGAGAAGGGAGATGGTTCCTCTGTCAGTGGGATTATGCAGGCAAAGCCTTTCGAAAGAAGAAGGGATTGGGAGTGGGAATAGGAGGTGCAGAGAGGAGATGTAGTGCCGTATTTGTAAGTATTGGTAGTGTAGGGAGTTGGGCAGGTCATATGTAGTCTGTAGATCCGAGAAAGATCTGATGGCGTGTTTCTCTGTAAAGTGGTGGATTCTGGTGACACCAGCTGAGATCCAAGGACGAGCCATAGCTGAGGATAAGCCTGGGGGGAATGCTGAGTTGTTCCAAATAGGGGTTAGGGGGGAGGGGTAGATAGGCAGTTTTAATTTTTTACTTAGGGTCTTCCAGTTTCCGAGCGTATCCGCTACAGTAGGTGTAGGGAGGCTAGTTTGGGGGTAGCTTTTGCTGTGGGCCCAAGGTAGATAGGAAACTGAAGAAATGCCGATTAAGTCGCTCTCCAGGTCGACCCATCGTTTGGTGCCTCTCGGCGCGTGCCAAGCCACCAATTGGCTCAGTTTGGTCGCAGCTAAATAGCGTTGAAGGATGGGGAGGCCTAGGCCACCCAGTTGGGGGTGTTTGGCCAGAATTTCTCGTCGAAGTCGAGGCTTTTTATGGTTCCAAATAAAGTCGCCTAGCGAGGATTGGAGAGAGCGGAGGGTGTGTGAGGGGATCTGAATTGGAAGCGTTTGGAATAAGTATAGGAGTTTGGGGAGTACATTCATTTTTATGGCGTTAATACGTCCGATCCAAGAGAGGTAATAAGGTTCCCATTGGCGAATGTCCCTGAGAATTGAGGTTATGAGTGGGGGGTAGTTGGCTCGGTAGAGAGAGTTGTATGATTTAGTTATGAGGACTCCTAGGTATTTAAGTGAGTGTTTACGCCATGAAAATTCGAAATTTGCCTGCAACAAAGTCTTTATGCGCTTGGGGATGTGTAAGGAAAGGGCTTCGGATTTTGACTGATTGATTTTATATCCAGAGAGGTTGCCGTATGTAGATAGCTCTCGAAATAAATTGGGGAGAGAGATGGTCGGGTTCGATAGTGTGAGAAGTATGTCGTCAGCGAATAAGGATATAGTGTAGTGAGTGCGGTTAACAGTGATCCCGGAGATATCCGGATTGGTTCTGATGTGGCACGCGAGGGGTTCGATAATCAATGCGAAGATGAGGGGGGATAAAGGGCAACCTTGTCTGGTTCCGTTGGAAATCGTGAAGGGATCTGATAGTAGGCCATTTGTATGTACTGAAGCCGAGGGGTTGTGGTACAAGGCTTGTATAGCCTGTAGGAATTTATCGCGGAAGCCGAAGTGTTGCAGGGTTTGTAGCATGAAGGGCCAGGAGACCCTGTCAAAGGCCTTCTCCGCGTCCAGAGCAAGCGCCAGGGATGGGATCTTATGGTGGTTAATATAGTGAATAACGTCGATCGTGCGTCTAGTGTTGTCAAGCGCTTGCCTGGACGGGACAAAGCCCACCTGGTCTGGGTGGATCAGTGAGGGAAGAATCGGGTTGAGCCTGTTAGCCAGAACTTTGGCGAAAATTTTGAGGTCTGTGTTCAGGAGTGAGATAGGTCGGTAGTTAGTGATTAGTTGGGGGTCTTTGTTCGGTTTCGGGATTACAGTGATAGTGGCCTTGGTGGTTTGAGAGTGGAAGGGGGAGCCCTCTAGTATTAGGTTAAATACCTTCGTGAGATGGGAGAGTAGCGAAGGTTGGAAGGTTTTGTAGTATGACATGGGAAAGCCATCTGGGCCAGGGGCTTTAGACGGTTTCTGAGATTTAATAGCGGAGGCAATTTCTTCCTCTGAGATAGGCTTGTCCAAGCCCGACGAGGTCTCTGGGTCTAAACGGGGTAGGTCACATGATGTCAGGTAGTCGGGAGTGGGCGGGTGGGTTTGGTCGGGAGTGGGCGGTCTATCTGGGAGATTATAAAGCCGTTCATAATAAGCTTTAAAAAGGGAATTGATAGTGGAGGGGTTATATTGGAGTGAGCCCTTGTCATCTTTGACCGCTGAGATGGCGGAATGTGCTTTTCGGGCTCTCAGTCTGCTGGCCAATAAGGTGTCAGCTTTGTTGCTCTTTTCATAGAATCTTTGTTTCAGCCAGCGGAGTGAGTGCTCGGTTTTTTCGGCCAGCAAAGCGTTCAGGGCCGCTCTGGCAGTGGTAAGTTGTGTGTAAAGGGGACGGGACGGCCGCTGTTTGTGTTGGGTTTCCAGGTTGTGGACCTCTTCTGTGAGGGAGGTCAGTTTTTGTTTGTGTTCTTTATTTCTATGTGAGGCGTAGCTAATGATGTGACCTCTGATGACGGCTTTGTGTGCTTCCCATATCAGTGGGGTGCAAGTGGAGTCAGTGATGTTCAAGGTAAAGTAGTCTGCAAGGGCAAGTCTGAGTTTTTCCTGAAATTGGGGAATTTTCAGTAGAGTTTCGTTTAAACGCCAGGCCGGTCGGGTTGTCGGGGTGTCAAGGAAATTAAAAGTGGCGGTGATGATGGAGTGGTCTGACCATGGGTTGGTGACGATGGATGAGTCGGATATGTGCTTGGAGGCCAGGGTACTGCAAAAGAAGAGGTCGATACGGGAGTAAGATTGGTGTGGACACGAGAAGAAGGTGTAGTCCTTGGACGTGGGGTTGAGAGCCCGCCAGACGTCAGTGAGACCGGATTCTCGTGTGTGTTTATTTAAAGCTCGGGATGATGGGTCACGGTGTGGGCGGGACTGGGGAGTGGACTTATCTAGTTGAGGGTCCGGGGCGGTATTAAAATCTCCACCTATTATTGTATAGCCTCTTCTAACTTTAGATAGTGCGGAGAAGAAGGAGTTGAAGAAAGACGCTTGCCCGGAATTAGGGGCGTAGACAGTGGCTATAGTGCATTCTAGGTGTCCGAGCCTACCCGTTAAAATGATGAACCGCCCATCTTTATCTGTATGTGAAGAACCCAACTCAAATGGGATTTTAGAGTTTACCAAAATGGCCACTCCATTGTGTTTGGTTTGGCTCGAGGAGTAGAAAGCCGTCGGGAATCGTTTAGAGGTGAGGGCTGGGTGTGACTGGAATTTAAAGTGTGTCTCCTGAATAAATACTATGTCTGCTTTGAGAGTGCGAAGAGATCGGAACAGGGAGGAACGCTTCTGGGGGGTGTTGAGGCCCTTGACGTTCAAGGATGCTATCAGCAGGGGCATTGTGGGTTGTGGTTAAGAGGAGGCAGTGAAGAGGAAGGGGAGGAGAAGGAGAGAGAAAAAGTCAAGAGGGTAGAGAGAAGGAGGTGAAAGGAGCGGGGGGAAGGAGAGAAAGGAAGAGAAGGAGAAAAAAAAAAAAAAAAAAAAAAAAAGAAAGGGGGGAGGTGGGAAGATCCGCGCTGAGGAACCTCACGACCAGCGAGGAGGAACCAGCACAGGAGTTAGGACCGGTTGGTCCAAGGTGGGGAAGCACCGGGTGATTACCGTACTCCCTCCTAGGAGGTAAGGTGGGGGGGGAGTGTGTTTATAAGTAGGAGTTCGACAACATGAACTCGTGTGTTGAACGGAGTGGATGAGGGATCATGGCCCTCCAGTGGTGGAGTTAGTCAGAGAGTGTGCTAGCATTGGCCTTAGGGGAAGAAGCATCAAAGGGAAGTGATGTAAAACAAACATATAAGCAGTAAATAACATAACGGTAACATTATTTAAGTAAGAGCAAAGTAAACAAGGTAGAGTCGTGTACTTCAGCCAGTTCCCTATTCGCTCCAGCGTATTTTCTTCAGAGGTCGGTTCACTCCCCATGGGGGTGATCTGAGTCATAGACCCGGGGATATCTAGTGTGATCAGGGCCTTGACTTAAAAATAGTCAGTTTGAGAATAAGGCAGGAGGATCTCATGGCACACTCGGGGCCAATCCATTGCGTTAAGCAATGTCTGGGCGTTTTACCCCGGGTTGGTCAGTATGTTTCTATGGAGCAAGAGGTGTAGGTGACCTTCGAAGGGAGGAGCGTTATGTCGCCTGGCGGGTGGTGGTCGCCACCTGAGCAGAATCGGAGTCCTCTAGGTGTGTTAAGAAGTCTCTGCCCTCTCTGGGGTCCCGGACGATGAGGGTTTTTCCGTTGAGATCGATCAACAGCTTGAAGGGGAACCCCCAGCGATATCGGATTCCGCGTGTGCGGAGCGTGGAGGTTAGATCTTTTAGCTCTCTCCGTTTGAGCAGCGTGGAGGGGGCCAAGTCCTGAAAGAATTGTAGCCTAGTATTTTCAAATAGAATGTACGGCTTGCTCCGGGTAGGGTTGAGTACCAGTTCTTTATCCTTAAAGTTAAGGAAGCGTAGGATCACATCTCTAGGGGGGTCGCCTTCTCGTGGTTTGGGCCGGAGAGCTCTGTGGGCCCTTTCTAGTGGAAGTTCACGGGAGCCTAAAGTTGGAACCACGGTAGAGAATAGTTTGTGTAGATACGTTTCGAGGTTCGCAGGGAGGACGGATTCCGGAA
Source organism: Pseudophryne corroboree (assembly GCF_028390025.1). Taxonomy (NCBI): domain Eukaryota; kingdom Metazoa; phylum Chordata; class Amphibia; order Anura; family Myobatrachidae; genus Pseudophryne; species Pseudophryne corroboree. The sequence continues at coordinate 220,590,514 of NC_086447.1, forward strand.
CATTCCGTATGCGGAGATTGTTTCTTCTCTCGCGATTCTCCAAATCCTCGTTCTTATCGCGTAGTTCCGAGATGTCTCGGATAAGATGGTCAATGTCTCTGATAGTCTCGCTCTGCTCTTTGTGTAGGGTGTCCTGACGGGATTCAAGTTTGGAGGTCCTAGTGGATAGGGACGTGATGTCCGATCTAATGGAGGCAACCACGTTATCTAGTTTGGACTCCAATGATTCCTTGAAATCCATGATGAGCGACTTCAAGGCTAGGATGTCCTCTTTAGTTGAGAGAGCGGGGGATGAAGATGAATCTTCCTTGTCGGACACCGAAAGGCTAGGGGAGGGGGGTCCAGAGAGCGAGGATGATTTGTCATTTTTGTCGGCTCTGGTGAAGTGCTGGGTTATGTCCGTCCCCGCCCGCTTTCTAATGGAGGCAGTGGATTTAGACATGGTGGTAGGCTGTGCAGGTTAGAGGGAGTATTGGGGCGACTTGTAGAGATGTGCAAACGATGAGGCCTAGGAGTTAACCACTGGAGGGCTAGATTGTGGTGTGTTCAGTGGGGCATGAGGTCCGTCGGTAGTAGTGTAGAAGAAGGGACGCTAGGGGTAGAGAGACTCCCCGCGGGTTGTGACCGTGGGTGGACTAGCAGTGGGCGGGGGGTAGGTGTGGGCTCCTTTTGTTGAGGCGACCCCCTGGCAAAAGGGAGAGCTCGTAGTAGATGCGTTGTAGCAATAGCTACTTAGTGGGGCTGTATTTGTAAGATATGAGAACTACCGGCAGGGTATGTGGATTTTTAGCCAGTTGCGTGGCGTTCAGTGCTGATTCTCAGTGCTCCAGAAGGTATCTCGTAACAGCAGGGGGGGGAGATGGCCGCTGGGGGCTCGTTTTGTGTCGGTGGGGGTGAAATGCAGCACCCTTAGTCGGGTTACCTCGTAGGGTTGTGGGTCGCAGGCCCGGAAAGACCACCTACTAGTGGTGTCCAGTCCCAGGGGACATCGGAGGAGATGGTGCGTGATCGTTTGTCGATACCACGGCGTGTCTAGGTGGTCGGCGGGCCGGGCGGGGGTTGGGAGTGAGCAGCTGCTGTTCTTACAGGGGATGGGTGTATCTATATTTATAGCGACCCCCGGCTGGGGGGGGGAGGGTCCGCTATCTCGGCCGCAGGCTCCCCTGGTTCTGTTCTGCGGCGGTGGTAGGCTTTGGTTAACTGCGGGAAGGATCACCGGCCGGGAATCACCACGAGGGGGGCCGGTTGTATGGATATAGCAGTAGCAGCAGCGTGAGTAGAGATCAGCGAGCCTCTGATTAAAGTGTTAGGAGCCTCTGAATAGTTGGGGGGGGGGGGGGGGAGAGTCGTGGCAGTTGCGGGTGGCCAGGTTTCAGGTTGATTATGATGCGTAAACGGGCCCCGGCGGGCCGCCACCGGATATAGGTTCTGGGGCGTGTGGGGGGGCAGACCACGAGCCGCAGCGAGGTCTAGTGTCTCTCACGGTTCCGTGCTCCAGGGTGCACAGGACGGGGAGCAGGGTAATTTAATTTATTTATATTGCCAGCCGGAAGATGGCCGCCGGCTGGCAGATGGAGCTGTCCTGTCCCACGGCTCCTTACAGCGTTTACGGCCGCTGGTGCGGGGGGCCAGCGTCGCGGGACCGACAGAAGCACAGAGCCGTGTCCGAGCACCCTAAGAAAGCTCCCCAGCGTCAGCCCCAGTGTTAAACTGCTCAGCGGCGCCAATCGCAATATGGCCGCCGCCACCCACTGCAGCACTCACCCTGTGCAGCCTCAGCAGTCCTCGGTCCCCGGGCGGCCTCCCGACCGGCCGGGTGATGACCCCTGTCACAGAGGGCGACGTCCAAGAGGGGGGAGGCTGTCCGCGGTGCAGGATGGGCCGTCCCGGGTCCAGCTGGCCGATCGCTCCCGCGGCCTGACCCCGTGTTCTCCATATTTTATAGGCAGAACTAAAAGGCACCTCAGGTAAACAATGGAGATGGATGGATTGGATACTAGTATACAATTATGGACGGACTGCCACGGTTAGGTGGTATAAAAAAACCACGGTTAGGTGGTATATAATACAATTATGGATGGACGGACTGCCTGCCGAGTGCCGACACAGAGGTAGCCACAGCCGTGAACTACCGCACTGTACACTGGTTGATAAAGAGATAGTAGTATACTCGTAACAACTAGTATGACGACGGTATAAAGAATGAAAAAAAAACCACGGTTAGGTGGTATATATTATAATACAATTATGGTTGGACGGACTGCCTGCCGAGTGCCGGCACAGAGGTAGCCACAGCCGTGAACTACCGCACTGTACACTGGTTGATAAAGAGATAGTAGTATACTCGTAACAACTAGTATGACGACGGTATAAAGAATGAAAAAAAAACCACGGTTAGGTGGTATATATTATAATACAATTATGGTTGGACGGACTGCCTGCCGAGTGCCGACACAGAGGTAGCCACAGCCGTGAACTACCGCACTGTACACTGGTTGATAAAGAGATAGTAGTATACTCGTAACAACTAGTATGACGACGGTATAAAGAATGAAAAAAAAAACACGGTTAGGTGGTATATATTATAATACAATTATGGTTGGACGGACTGCCTGCCGAGTGCCGACACAGAGGTAGCCACAGCCGTGAACTACCGCACTGTACACTGGTTGATAAAGAGATAGTAGTATACTCGTAACAACTAGTATGACGACGGTATAAAGAATGAAAAAAAAACCACGGTTAGGTGGTATATATTATAATACAATTATGGTTGGACGGACTGCCTGCCGAGTGCCGACACAGAGGTAGCCACAGCCGTGAACTACCGCACTGTACACTGGTTGATAAAGAGATAGTAGTATACTCGTAACAACTAGTATGACGACGGTATAAAGAATGAAAAAAAAACCACGGTTAGGTGGTATATAATGCAATTATGGTTGGACGGACTGCCTGCCGAGTGCCGACACAGAGGTAGCCACAGCCGTGAACTACCGCACTGTACACTGGTTGATAAAGAGATAGTAGTATACTCGTAACAACTAGTATGACGACGGTATAAAGAATGAAAAAAAAACCACGGTTAGGTGGTATATATTTATATTATAATACAATTATGGATGGACGGACTGCCTGCCGAGTGCCGACACAGAGGTAGCCACAGCCGTGAACTACCGCACTGTACTGTGTCTGCTGCTAATATAGACTGGTTGATAAAGAGATAGTATACAATACTACTAATATACTGGTGGTCAGGCACTGGTCACCACTAGTCACACTGGCAGTGGCACTCCTGCAGCAAAAGTGTGCACTGTTTAATTTTAATATAATATTATTTATCATGTACTCCTGGCTCCTGCTATAACAACCTGCAGTGCTCCCCAGTCTCCCCCACAATTATAAGCTTTATATACAATACATTGATGTGCAGCACACTGGGCTGAGCAGTGCACACAGACTGAGTCACTGTGTGACTGTGTATCGTTTTTTTCAGGCAGAGAACGGATATATTAAATAAAACAAACAACTGCACTGTCTCTGGTGGTCACTGGTCACTGTGGTCGTCAGTCACTAAACTCTGTCTGCACTCTCTTCTAATCTACAGTATCACAGCAATCTCTCTCTCTCTCTCTTCTAAATCTAATCTAAATGGAGAGGACGCCAGCCACGTCCTCTCCCTATCAATCTCAATGCACGTGTGAAAATGGCGGCGACGCGCGGCTCCTTATATAGAATCCGAGTCTCGCGAGAATCCGACAGCGTCATGATGACGTTCGGGCGCGCTCGGGTTAACCGAGCAAGGCGGGAAGATCCGAGTCGCTCGGACCCGTGAAAAAAAAAGTGAAGTTCGTGCGGGTTCGGATTCAAAGAAACCGAACCCGCTCATCTCTACTATATATATTATATATCTGTCTGACTGCTCAGCTCACACAGCTTATAATTGTGGGGGAGACTGGGGAGCACTACTGCAGTGCCAGTTATAGGTTATAGCAGGAGCCAGGAGTACATAATATTATATTAAAATTAAACAGTGCACACTTTTGCTGCAGGAATGCCACTGCCAGTGTGACTAGTGACCAGTGACCTGACCACCAGTATATAATATTAGTAGTATACTATCTCTTTATCAACCAGTCTATATTAGCAGCAGACACAGTACAGTGCGGTAGTTCACGGCTGTGGCTACCTCTGTGTCGGCACTCGGCAGCCCGTCCATAATTGTATATACCACCTAACCGTGGTTTTTTTTTCTTTCTTTATACATACATACTAGTTACGAGTATACTATCTCTTTATCAACCAGTCTATATATTAGCAGCAGACACAGTACAGTGCGGTAGTTCACGGCTGTGGCTACCTCTGTGTCGGCACTCGGCAGCCCGTCCATAATTGTATATACCACCTAACCGTGGTTTTTTTTTCATTCTTTATACATACATACTAGTTACGAGTATACTATCTCTTTATCAACCAGTCTATATTAGCAGCAGACACAGTACAGTGCGGTAGTTCACGGCTGTGGCTACCTCTGTGTCGGCACTCGGCAGCCCGTCCATAATTGTATATACCACCTAACCGTGGTTTTTTTTTCTTTCTTTATACATACATACTAGTTACGAGTATACTATCTCTTTATCAACCAGTCTATATATTAGCAGCAGACACAGTACAGTGCGGTAGTTCACGGCTGTGGCTACCTCTGTGTCGGCACTCGGCAGCCCGTCCATAATTGTATATACCACCTAACCGTGGTTTTTTTTTCTTCTTTCTTTATACATACATACTAGTTACGAGTATACTATCTCTTTATCAACTAGTCTATATATTAGCAGCAGACACAGTACAGTGCGGTAGTTCACGGCTGTGGCTACCTCTGTGTCGGCACTCGGCAGCCCGTCCATAATTGTATACTAGTATCCAATCCATCCATCTCCATTGTTTACCTGAGGTGCCTTTTAGTTGTGCCTATTAAAATATGGAGAACAAAAATGTTGAGGTTCCAAAATTAGGGAAAGATCAAGATCCACTTCCACCTCGTGCTGAAGCTGCTGCCACTAGTCATGGCCGAGACGATGAAATGCCAGCAACGTCGTCTGCCAAGGCCGATGCCCAATGGCATAGTACAGAGCATGTCAAAACCAAAACACCAAATATCAGTAAAAAAAGGACTCCAAAACCTAAAATAAAATTGTCGGAGGAGAAGCGTAAACTTGCCAATATGCCATTTACCACACGGAGTGGCAAGGAACGGCTGAGGCCCTGGCCTATGTTCATGGCTAGTGGTTCAGCTTCACATGAGGATGGAAGCACTCAGCCTCTCGCTAGAAAACTGAAAAGACTCAAGCTGGCAAAAGCACCGCAAAGAACTGTGCGTTCTTTGAAATCCCAAATCCACAAGGAGAGTCCAATTGTGTCGGTTGCGATGCCTGACCTTCCCAACACTGGACGTGAAGAGCATGCGCCTTCCACCATTTGCACGCCCCCTGCAAGTGCTGGAAGGAGCACCCGCAGTCCAGTTCCTGATAGTCAGATTGAAGATGTCAGTGTTGAAGTACACCAGGATGAGGAGGATATGGGTGTTGCTGGCGCTGGGGAGGAAATTGACCAGGAGGATTCTGATGGTGAGGTGGTTTGTTTAAGTCAGGCACCCGGGGAGACACCTGTTGTCCGTGGGAGGAATATGGCCGTTGACATGCCAGGTGAAAATACCAAAAAAATCAGCTCTTCGGTGTGGAGGTATTTCACCAGAAATGCGGACAACAGGTGTCAAGCCGTGTGTTCCCTTTGTCAAGCTGTAATAAGTAGGGGTAAGGACGTTAACCACCTCAGAACATCCTCCCTTATACGTCACCTGCAGCGCATTCATAATAAGTCAGTGACAAGTTCAAAAACTTTGGGTGACAGCGGAAGCAGTCCACTGACCAGTAAATCCCTTCCTCTTGTAACCAAGCTCACGCAAACCACCCCACCAACTCCCTCAGTGTCAATTTCCTCCTTCCCCAGGAATGCCAATAGTCCTGCAGGCCATGTCACTGGCAATTCTGACGAGTCCTCTCCTGCCTGGGATTCCTCCGATGCATCCTTGCGTGTAACGCCTACTGCTGCTGGCGCTGCTGTTGTTGCCGCTGGGAGTCGATGGTCATCCCAGAGGGGAAGTCGTAAGCCCACTTGTACTACTTCCAGTAAGCAATTGACTGTTCAACAGTCCTTTGCGAGGAAGATGAAATATCACAGTAGTCATCCTACTGCAAAGCGGATAACTGAGTCCTTGACAACTATGTTGGTGTTAGACGTGCGTCCGGTATCCGCCGTTAGTTCACAGGGAACTAGACAATTTATTGAGGCAGTGTGCCCCCGTTACCAAATACCATCTAGGTTCCACTTCTCTAGGCAGGCGATACCGAGAATGTACACGGACGTCAGAAAAAGACTCACCAGTGTCCTAAAAAATGCAGTTGTACCCAATGTCCACTTAACCACGGACATGTGGACAAGTGGAGCAGGGCAGGGTCAGGACTATATGACTGTGACAGCCCACTGGGTAGATGTATGGACTCCCGCCGCAAGAACAGCAGCGGCGGCACCAGTAGCAGCATCTCGCAAACGCCAACTCTTTCCTAGGCAGGCTACGCTTTGTATCACCGCTTTCCAGAATACGCACACAGCTGAAAACCTCTTACGGCAACTGAGGAAGATCATCGCGGAATGGCTTACCCCAATTGGACTCTCCTGTGGATTTGTGGCATCGGACAACGCCAGCAATATTGTGTGTGCATTAAATATGGGCAAATTCCAGCACGTCCCATGTTTTGCACATACCTTGAATTTGGTGGTGCAGAATTTTTTTAAAAACGACATGGGCGTGCAAGAGATGCTGTCGGTGGCCAGAAAAATTGCGGGACACTTTCGGCGTACAGGCACCACGTACAGAAGACTGGAGCACCACCAAAAACTACTGAACCTGCCCTGCCATCATCTGAAGCAAGAAGTGGTAACGAGGTGGAATTCAACCCTCTATATGCTTCAGAGGTTGGAGGAGCAGCAAAAGGCCATTCAAGCCTATACAATTGAGCACGATATAGTAGGTGGAATGCACCTGTCTCAAGTGCAGTGGAGAATGATTTCAACGTTGTGCAAGGTTCTGATGCCCTTTGAACTTGCCACACGTGAAGTCAGTTCAGACACTGCCAGCCTGAGTCAGGTCATTCCCCTCATCAGGCTTTTGCAGAAGAAGCTGGAGACATTGAAGGAGGAGCTAAAAGGGAGCGATTCCGCTAGGCATGTGGGACTTGTGGATGCAGCCCTTAATTCGCTTAACAAGGATTCACGGGTGGTCAATCTGTTGAAATCAGAGCACTACATTTTGGCCACCGTGCTCGATCCTAGATTTAAAGCCTACCTTGGATCTCTCTTTCCGGCAGACACAGGTCTGCTGGGGTTGAAAGACCTGCTGGTGACAAAATTGTCAAGTCAAGCGGAACGCGACCTGTCAACATCTCCTCCTTCACATTCTCCCGCAACTGGGGGTGCGAGGAAAAGGCTCAGAATTCCGAGCCCACCCGCTGGCGGTGATGCAGGGCAGTCTGGAGCGACTGCTGATGCTGACATCTGGTCCGGACTGAAGGACCTGACAACGATTACGGACATGTCGTCTACTGTCACTGCATATGATTCTCTCAACATTGATAGAATGGTGGAGGATTATATGAGTGACCGCATCCAAGTAGGCACGTCACACAGTCCGTACTTATACTGGCAGGAAAAAGAGGCAATTTGGAGGCCCTTGCACAAACTGGCTTTATTCTACCTAAGTTGCCCTCCCACAAGTGTGTACTCCGAAAGAGTGTTTAGTGCCGCCGCTCACCTTGTCAGCAATCGGCGTACGAGGTTACATCCAGAAAATGTGGAGAAGATGATGTTCATTAAAATGAATTATAATCAATTCCTCCGCGGAGACATTGACCAGCAGCAATTGCCTCCACAAAGTACACAGGGAGCTGAGATGGTGGATTCCAGTGGGGACGAATTGATAATCTGTGAGGAGGGGGATGTACACGGTGATATATCGGAGGGTGAAGATGAGGTGGACATCTTGCCTCTGTAGAGCCAGTTTGTGCAAGGAGAGATTAATTGCTTCTTTTTTGGGGGGGGTCCAAACCAACCCGTCATATCAGTCACAGTCGTGTGGCAGACCCTGTCTCTGAAATGATGGGTTGGTTAAAGTGTGCATGTCCTGTTTTGTTTATACAACATAAGGGTGGGTGGGAGGGCCCAAGGACAATTCCATCTTGCACCTCTTTTTTCTTTTCTTTTTCTTTGCATCATGTGCTGATTGGGGAGGGTTTTTTGGAAGGGACATCCTGCGTGACACTGCAGTGCCACTCCTAGATGGGCCCGGTGTTTGTGTCGGCCACTAGGGTCGCTAATCTTACTCACACAGTCAGCTACCTCATTGCGCCTCTTTTTTTCTTTGCGTCATGTGCTGTTTGGGGAGGGTTTTTTGGAAGGGACATCCTGCGTGACACTGCAGTGCCACTCCTAGATGGGCCCGGTGTTTGTGTCGGCCACTAGGGTCGCTAATCTTACTCACACAGTCAGCTACCTCATTGCGCCTCTTTTTTTCTTTGCGTCATGTGCTGTTTGGGGAGGGTTTTTTGGAAGGGACATCCTGCGTGACACTGCAGTGCCACTCCTAGATGGGCCCGGTGTTTGTGTCGGCCACTAGGGTCGCTAATCTTACTCACACAGCTACCTCATTGCGCCTCTTTTTTTCTTTGCGTCATGTGCTGTTTGGGGAGGGTTTTTTGGAAGGGCCATCCTGCGTGACACTGCAGTGCCACTCCTAGATGGGCCCGGTGTTTGTGTCGGCCACTAGGGTCGCTAATCTTACTCACACAGCTACCTCATTGCGCCTCTTTTTTTCTTTGCGTCATGTGCTGTTTGGGGAGGGTTTTTTGGAAGGGACATCCTGCGTGACACTGCAGTGCCACTCCTAGATGGGCCCGGTGTTTGTGTCGGCCACTAGGGTCGCTTATCTTACTCACACAGCGACCTCGGTGCAAATTTTAGGACTAAAAATAATATTGTGAGGTGTGAGGTATTCAGAATAGACTGAAAATGAGTGTAAATTATGGTTTTTGAGGTTAATAATACTTTGGGATCAAAATGACCCCCAAATTCTATGATTTAAGCTGTTTTTTAGTGTTTTTGGAAAAAAACACCCGAATCCAAAACACACCCGAATCCGACAAAAAAAATTCGGTGAGGTTTTGCCAAAACGCGTTCGAACCCAAAACACGGCCGCGGAACCGAACCCAAAACCAAAACACAAAACCCGAAAAATTTCAGGCGCTCATCTCTACTTGCTATAGCCTATTACTAGTGCCTCATGAGGGTGATCTGAGAGCTGCAGTGCTGGAGGGTCATTACTATGCACATTAAGAAGGTGCAGACCTCTGTCTCATTATCCAAAACCCCAGTAGAGAAGGGTGGGGATCGTTAACGTATGCATTAAGGGGGAAGGTCACTAAATAGAGGTACATTAGGGGAGGGGGTGTTTGTTTTGGGTTGGGGTAATTAAACTGGTCTGCATAAGAGGTAAGGGGTCAATAGACTATGGTCTTCATTAGCAGAGGGAGGTAATTAGACAGGGGTCTGCACTAGTGGAGGGTGGTCATTGGATATGGGTCTCCATTAATGGTGGGGTCATTAGATAAAGTTCTACATTAGGTGTGGGGGGTAATTAGACAAGGGTCTCCCACTATCTCTCCCCATCACCTCTCTCTCCTGTCACCCTCTCCCTGGCACTTACTGGGAGAGGCAGCACCTTCTTCCTGTCACTTACTTACCCAGCACCTTCTTCCTGTCACCTACTGCCTCTCCCTGTCACCTGCTCCGTCACCCACTGCTTTTCCCCATCATACACTGTCTCTCCATCTCCCACTATCTCCTCCCATCACCTCTCTCTCCTGCACATACATGTTTGAGTGTTGTTATTAAATAACATAAAAAATACTTTTTGCATATGTTACTTTTCACATTTTACATGTTCCAAACACTAGGGAACTTATTATCTGCTCTCTCCAATTATTAACCTTAATGCATTTGTATTGTGTTTTGTGATCTTTAGCAATTTCTGTCAAAGTCATAGTGAAACCATGCCCGCAGTTGTACTCCAGTCATATGTATCCCCAGGTAAGACAATTGGAGGGAGTGGAAGCGGCATATTGGGATGGAAAACCAGTCTGAGAAATTTCTGGAAGCAATGGAGATGGGGTCTGTTGACGAAAGGTGGTCTGTTAAGGGGGGGCAGGATCCCTCCTAATAGAGACTGATTCTGAGTTGGACACAGTTGCAGCCTTCCTTGCAATTTTTACTGCAGTTGCATCTGCAACTTTATGCTAGTGCCACTACAAACCCCTTCACCAGTGTACGTCCATGCGTCCAAATGTGCAAGGACTGAGATGCCCACTTTCAGTGTCTACAGATGGTGTAATCATGGTTAATGCATCTTTATACTCCACCATCAAACTCGCCAATGAAACTTGCATAACAACCTTATGCTTGGAGCAGATCATCTGTCTGAGAATGGCTCCAATGTGAGCATTTCAGCATCTCTGAACACAACCATTTTCAGCAACACTCCCATACTATGTTACATCTGTGTCTGATTAAGCAACACTTTGTAACCGCTCAGGAATACCCAACACATTTCTAACAAATGGAAACCAAAAAAAAGGATAGACAAATGCACGGTGCGCTCCAATACTAGGCAGCTCGACAGTGTATAAATCACACTGAGGTAACCCTCAAGTACCCCCACCAAGAGAAAATCTCAAGCAAACTGCAGAATGTAGTGGTGATAATACATACAAGCGCCCATGTAAGGACTGTAGTGTGTGTCACAGGTCCTTCCTCAAGCAATTTTCAATGTCGTTTAACAGAGAAAAAAAAGTGCATATAGTGGGGTGGTCTTCTGAATGCCGAATGTCGGGATCCCGGCGCACAGTATACCGGCGCCGGAATCCCGACACCCGGCATACCGACAAGTATTCTCCCTCGTGGGGGTCCACGACCCCCCTGGAGGGAGAATAAAATAATGTGGCGGTGTGTGATAGATAATAAAGAGTCCCAAGTGCGTAATTACCAGCGGTAGGTCAGAACTGTCTCGCGGCAGTTCTACAAGCATAAGAATATATACTCCACGGCAACTGCAGCTGTCGTCCCACAGTCCGTTTGATGAATGGTCTATCGCACTCGGTCCCCCGCTCTCTGTCCTCGGATATAGCAGCCAACACGTTTCTACCCTTTGCGGGTCTTTGTCAAGGCATCCAGCATAGTGGTCACTCCTTCTCCGTCCTCCTTTTTAAATGTGCATCTCCCAATACGAGTGCGGCGGGTGCAGGTGGCTCCTATACATCCAATTGCCTACAAGTCCCATGAACCCTCTCCGCGCCCCGCCGTCACTTCCTCCCTCTGTCTTCCGGTATCCATTATCTCCCCTTCTCCTGTGTGTCCGTCACGCTCTGTTCGGCCGGATATTCATCAAAAGTCCGTATCCATGGCAACCCGGTGTAACGTATTTTACTTGATAACAGGAATAGTTGCATCTGTAACATCCGTTCACAGTGTTTCTACACCCTCTATCTCAGATTGTCACCGGCATATTAATTTAGATGGACATGGGAAGATAATAAAACAAAATAATTAACACTATGTCTCACAATAAAGTACAAGTCTTTTCTTTCCACCAAAAGTGCATATCCAGTGCAGTGCCCTCCACAGTGCAATATATAACATAAAAAGGTAGTATCAGATAAAAATATATTAAAATCCCCTATAAGAACCATCTCATCTCAAATTCTAGGTTCAGTCCCCCCGGTTGTAGGGTGCCACACTCATAGATCTGTCTCATTTCTGCCTTAGCTAACTGGGTGGGCAAATCCCTTTGTCTCCAGTGCCCCTTAACCCATTGTAGCCCTAAAAACCTTTTTATTGCAGAAATGGATTTGTAATGACACTTGGAAAAATGGTCTGATAAGGCATGAGTATTTAAACCATTTCTTATATTACGCAGGTGCTCGCTTATCCGCACCTTCAGAGGTCTTGAAGTCCTTCCGACATAAAATAACCCGCATGTGCACTCTATGGCGTACACCACATTTTTTGTGTTGCAGGTTATAAATTCGGCAACATTCAATTTCTTTTTATTGATGGTAATTTCATTGATTTTATTAATTCCATCCCCTTTTATGTTGCGACATCCCAAGCACATACCGCACCTAAAAAACCCTTTTGATTTAATGGTTGGTAGCGATCTCGCTGGTGGCAATGCACCCCTGACCAGAGCACTACTTAAATTAGGTGCTCTTCTGTATATGCACTTGGGTTTATTGGGGAGTTTTTCTCCTACAATGGGATTTCTTTTTAATATCCCCCAATGTTTGCTCAGTATTTTCTCTAAATCCTTGTACTGGCTATTGAAGGACGTGATAAAGGCCCATTCATATGGAGTGGTGGATGTTTCTTTTTTGGCCTTTTTATGCAGTAGATCATTTCTTGCAATTTTCCCTATCTTAACGGTAGTGCCCTTTATTGCGCATGGTTTATATCCAGACGCAACAAAGTTTTCCTGCATTTCCTCAGCTTGTTCCTCAAAAATACTAGTCTCCGTGCAGTTTCTACGCAATCGGCGTATTTGGCCACACGGTATGGACCCTAGCCAATCCGGATGATGGCAACTATTCTGTTTAAGATAGGCCCTGGAATCCGTGGGTTTCCTATCATTTTTTATCTGTAGTATCCCCTCCTTGGGGTATACTGTGACATCCAGGAAATGTATTTCCTCACTACTCATTTCAAAAGTGAAAGTGATATTAACAGGATTTTGGAGCGAGCCTGGTGTCCTGGGTTAGGTACATAGATGACGTGTTTTTCATATGGAGGGGAGATACTAACACATTGAAGGAGTTCTGTGACTACTTAAATCAAAATCCTGTTAATATCACTTTCACTTTTGAAATAAGTAGTGAGGAAATACATTTCCTGGATGTCACAGTATACCCCAAGGAGGGGATACTACAGACAAAAAATTATAGGAAACCCACGGATTCCAGGGCCTATCTTAAACAGAATAGTTCCCATCATCCGGATTGGCTTGGGTCTATACCGTGTGGCCAAATACGCTGATTGCGTAGAAACTGCACGGAGACTAGTATTTTTGAGGAACAAGCTGAGGAAATGCAGGAAAACTTTGTTGCGTCTGGATATAAACCATGCGCAATAAAGGACACTACCGTTAAGATAGGGAAAATTGCAAGAAAAGATCTATTGCATAAAAAGGCCAAAAAAGAAACATCCACCACTCCATATGAATGGGCCTTTATCACGTCCTTCAATAGCCAGTACAAGGATGTAGAGAAAATACTGAGCAAACATTGGGGGATATTAAAAAGGGATCCCATTGTTGGAGAAAAACTCCCCAATAAACCCAAGTGCATTTACAGAAGAGCACCTAATTTAAGTAGTGCTCTGGTCAGGGGTGCATTGCCACCAGCGAGATCGATACCAACCATTAAATCAAAAGGGTTTTTTAGGTGCGGTATGTGCTTGGGATGTCGCAACATAAAGGGGGATGGAATTAATAAAATCAATGAAATTACCATCAATAAAAAGAAATTGGATGTTGCCGAATTCATAACCTGCAACACAAAAAATGTGGTGTACGCCATAGAGTGCACATGCGGGTTATTTTATGTCGGAAGGACTTCAAGACCTCTGAAGGTGCGGATAAGCGAGCACCTGCGTAATATAAGAAATGGTTTAAATACTCATGCCTTATCAGACCATTTTTCCAAGTGTCATCACCAATCCATTTCTGCAATAAAAAGGTTTTTAGGGCTACAATGGGTTAAGGGGCACTGGAGACAAAGGGATTTGCCCACCCAGTTAGCTAAGGCAGAAATGAGACAGATCTATGAGTGTGGCACCCTACAACTGGGGGGACTGAACCTAGAATTTGAGATGAAATGGTTCTTATAGGGGATTTTTATCATGGACACTTCGTTTTTAATATATTTTTATCTGATACTACCTTTTTATGTTATATATTGCACTGTGGAGGGCACTGCACTGGATATGCACTTTTGGTGGAACGAAAAGACTTGTACTTTATTGTGAGACAGTGTTAATTACCGTATATACTCGAGTATAAGCCGAGTTTTTCAGCACATTTTTTGTGCTGAAAAAGCCCCCCCTCGGCTTATACTCGAGTGATGCTCCCGGAGTCCTGTGCAGCAGCAGAGTGCAGGGAGCAGCCATGAGGGAAGCAGGAGGAGGGAGGGGGACTCGGGAGCCGCAGCAGCGCACTGTAATTGGTGCATCAACCAGTGACGCTGCTGCAGCCATCCCTCTCCCTCTCCATGCTCGCTGAAGCACCGCCGCGCCGCCCGCCTCTTCAGCCGCGCAGAGTTCTGTCCCAAGGCCGGCCACCGCTGCCCGCACCGCCTGCTGCTGCCTGCACTCCCGTGCCCCATCATTGATGGTGAGTAGAGACAGGCTGCGGGGAGGGGGGGGGGGGTGAGCGCGGGTGAGCGTGGGTGAGTGCGGGTGTGTCGGGGGGGTAGTTGGGGGCTGGGCATATCTGGCACTGTGAGGGCATACAGTATCTGGCACTGTGGGGGCATATGTAGCACTGTGGGGGCATATCTGGCACTATGAGGGCATATCTCGCACTGTGGGGGCATATGTAGCACTGTGGGGGCATATCTGGCACTATAAGGGCATATGTGGCACTGTGGGGGATTATCTGGCAGTATGAGGGCATATGTGGCACTGTGGGGACATATCTGGCACTATGAGGGCATATCTGGATATGAGGGCATATCTGGCACTGTGGGAGCATATCTGGCACCGTGGGGGAATATGTGTATCTGGCAATGTGGGGGCATATCTGGCACTATGAGGGCAAATATCTGGCACCATGGGGGCATATCTAGCACTGTGGACGCATATCTGGCACTGGGGGTCATATCTGGCAGTATGAGGGCTTATACTCAAGACAATAAGTTTTCCCAGTTTTTTGGGGGGAAATTAGGTGCCTCGGCTTATATTCGGGTCGACTTATACTCGAGTATATACGGTATTTTGTTTTATTATCTTCCCATGTCCGTCTAAATTAATATGTCGGTGACAATCTGAGATAGAGGGTGTAGAAACACGGTGAACGGATGTTACAGATGCAACTATTCCTGTTATCAAGTAAAATACGTTACACCAGGTTGCCATGGATATGGACTTTTGATGAATATCCGGCCAAACAGAGCGTGACGGACACACAAGAG
The DNA here is from genome assembly GCF_028390025.1 of Pseudophryne corroboree. NCBI lineage: Eukaryota > Metazoa > Chordata > Amphibia > Anura > Myobatrachidae > Pseudophryne > Pseudophryne corroboree. The sequence goes on from NC_086447.1 coordinate 220,605,858, forward strand.
AAGGGGAGATAATGGATACCGGAAGACAGAGGGAGGAAGTGACGGCGCGGCGCGGAGAGGGCTCATGGGACTTGTAGGCAATTGGATGTATAGGAGCCACCTGCGCCCGCCGCACTCGTATTTGGAGATGCACATTTAAAAAGGAGGATGGAGAAGGAGTGACCACTATGCCGGATGCCTTGACAAAGACCCGCAAAGGGTAGAAATGCGTTGGCTGCTATATCCGAGGACAGAGAGCGGGGGACCGAGTGCGATAGACCATTCATCAAATGGACGGTGTGACGACAGCTGCAGTTGCCGTGGAGTATATATTCTTATGCTTGTAGAACTGCCGCGAGACAGTTCTGACCTACCGCTGGTAATTACGCACTTGGGACTCTTTATTATCTATCACACACCGCTGTGTGTGTTTTTTTTTTTTAAATGTGTTATGTGTTTGTATATTAAATTTTAACTTTTAAACTTTACATCACTATATGCACTTTTTTTCTCTGTTAAACGACATTGAAAATTGCTCGAGGAAGGACCTGTGAAACACACTACAGCCCTTACATGGGCGCTTGTATGTATTATCACCACTACATTCTGCACATTTCTAACAAAGACGTAAGCACAGAAAAAAAACATTGCACAAAAAATTTAATACTCATTGGCCCTCATTCCGAGTTGATTGCTCGCTGCCGTTTTTCGCAGCGCAGCGATCTGGTGAAAAATCGGCACTTTTGCGCTAGGTACTTTCACACAAAACTTTGTAGTTTTACAGAGGCTCGAGTGACGTTTTTCAGTCGCTCGAGTGTTCGTTGTTTGATTGACAGGAAGTGGGTGTTTCTGGGCGGCAACTCAGCGTTTTCAGGGAGTGTGCTATAAAACGCAGGCATGCCAGGCAAAAACTCAGGAGTGGCAGGAGAAACGGGGGAGTGGCTGGCCGAACGCAGGGCGTGTTTGTGACGTCAAACCAGGAACCAAACTGTCTGCAGTGATCGCAAGGAAGGAGTAGGTCTGGAGCTACTCAGAAACTACATGAAAAGATTTCCGAGCAGCAGAGGCGTATCTAGAGTAGGGCGAGTGGGGCACGTGCCCTGGGCGCCTTGGCAGGCCCAGGAGAGGGGGGCGCCGCCGGCAACCAGGGCATCATGCCCCACTCGCCCCCGTCAACCCTAAATGTGAGGGGAGGAGAGCGCAGCGTCTCTCCCTCCCCTCACCGCCGCTGCCAGCACTAGCAGCGCTGCCAGCAGCGCTGCTGTGTCCGGTCTCCGGTGCTAGCCAATCAGAGCTTGCGGACTGGCTCCTGATTGGCTGCCGGTCCGCGAGCTCTGATTGGCTAGCGAACCGGCGCCAGACAGCCGCCGGAGACCTGGTGCGGTGAGGGGAAGGAGAGGCGCTGCGCTGCGCTGTGCTCTCCTCCCCTCACATAGAGCAAGCGGTGAGTGACGGGGGGGGGGGGGTGGCACCAAATGGGGCATATATCTGGCACCAAATGGGGCATATGTAACTGGCACTGAGTGGGGCCTGGCACTGTGGGGCAATGTAACTGGCACTGTGGGGCAATGTAACTGGCACTGTGGGGCATGCAACTGGCACTGTGGGGCATTGTATCTGGCACTGTGGGGCAATGTAACTGGCACTGTGGGGCATGTATCCGGCACTGTGGGGCATTGTATCTGGCACTGGGGGGCAATGCAATTGGCACTGTGGGGCATGTATCCGGCACTGTGGGGCAATGTAACTGGCACTGTGGGGCAATGTAACTGGCACTGTGGGGCATGTATCTGGCACTGTTGGGCATTGTATCCGGCACTGTGGGGCAATGTAACTGGCACTGTGGGGCAATGTAACTGGCACTGTGGGGCATGTATCTGGCACTGTGGGGCATGTATCTGGCACTGTTGGGCATTGTATCTGGCACTGTGGGGCAATGTAACTGGCACTGTGGGGCATGTATCCGGCACTGTGGGGCATTGTATCTGGCACTGGGGGGCAATGTAACTGGCACTGTGGGGCATTGTATCTGGCACTGTGGGGCATTGTATCTGGCACTGTGGGGCATGTATCTGGCACTGTGGGGCATTGTATCTGGCACTAGGGGGCAATGTAACTGGCACTGTGGGGCATTGTATCTGGCACTGTGGGGCAATGTAACTGGCACTGTGGGGCATTGTATCTGGCACTGTGGGGCAATGTAACTGGCACTGTGGGGCATTGTATCTGGCACTGTGGGGCAATGTAACTGGCACTTTGGGCACTGTGGGCCTTCGGCGCGCGCACATACTTCTTTTGCTATGTTTTTTATTTTTTTTATTTTTTTGGATGGGGGGCGCCATTTTACATCTTGCCCTGGGCTCCAAAAACCCTAGTTACGCCTCTGCCGAGCAGTTCTGCTAACCTTTCGTTCGCCCTTCTGCTAAGCTAAGATACACTCCCAGAGGGCGGCGGCCTAGCGTGTGCAATGCTGCTAAAAGCAGCTAGCGAGCGATCAACTCGGAATGAGGGCCATTGTCCCTCACAGGAAAAAAATAATAACAATGGCAGTAGCGCACGTAGGGGGGATTTTTTTTTTGCAGAGACAGAGACAGCTCTGCTTCTGTCTTAATATAAACTGCAAGCGCAGCATCTACTGCTATTGCAGGGAGCTCTGACACATGGAGGAGCTCGGTGTTGTGGCCTCCAGTCAGCTCTTCAAAGTCCTGGGTATGTCTGTCTGTGTATTTATGGTTGCATTGTATGTTATGTGCAGTATGTATGCAGAATGGTATGTATGTATGTATGTATGTATGTATGTATGTATGTATGCATGTGCAATGTGTGTGTGTGATTTATATAGTGGCATATAGAGTGTATATGTATATATATATATATATATATATATATATATATATATATTGCACAAAAAAATAAAGGGAACACTAAAATAACACATCCTAGATCTGAATGAATGAAATATTCTTATTAAATACTTTGTTCTTTACATAGTTGAATGTGCTGACAACAAAATCACACAAAAATTATCAATGGAAATCAAATTTATTAACCCATGGAGGTATGGATTTGGAGTCACACTCAAAATTAAAGTGGAAAAACACACTACAGGCTGATCCAACTTTGATGTAATGTCCTTAAAACAAGTCAAAATGAGGCTCAGTAGTGTGTGTGGCCTCCACGTGCCTGTATGACCTCCCTACAACGCCTGGGCATGCCCCTGATTAGGTGGCGAATGGTCTCCTGAGGGATCTCCTCCCAGACCTGGACTAAAGCATCCACCAACTCCTGGACAGTCTGTGGTGCAACGTGGCGTTGGTGGATGGAGCGAGACATGATGTCCCAGATGTGCTCAGTTGGATTCAGGTCTGGGGAAAGGGCGGGCCAGTCCATAGCATCAATGCCTTCGTCTTGCAGGAACTGCTGACACACTCCAGCCACATGAGGTCTAGCATTGTCTTGCATTAGGAGGAACCCAGGGCCAACCGCACCAGCATATTGTCTCACAAGCGGTCTGAGGATCTCATCTCGGTACCTAATGGCAGTCAGGCTACCTCTGGCGAGCACATGGAGGGCTGTGCGGCCACTCAAAGAAATGCCCCCTCACACCATTACTGACCCACTGCTAAACGGGTCATGCTGGAGGATGTTGCAGGCAGCAGAACGTTCTCATTGGCATCTCCTGACTCTGTCACGTCTGTCACATGTGCTCAGTGAGAACCTGCTTTCATCTGTGAAGAGCACAGGGCGCCAGTGGCGAATTAGCCAATCTTGGTGTTCTCTGGCAAATGCCAAACATCCTGCACGGTGTTGGGCTGTAAGCACAACCCCCACCTGTGGTCGTCGGGCCCTCATACCACCCTCATGGAGTCTGTTTCTGATCATTTGAGTAGACACATGCACATTTGTGGCTTGCTGGAGGTCATTTTGCAGGGCTCTGGCAGTGCTCCTCCTGTTCCTCCTTGCACAAAGGTGGAGGTAGCGGTACTGCTGCTGGGTTGTTGCCCTCCTACGGTCTCCTTCACGTCTCCTGATGTACTGGCCTGTCTCCTTGTAGCGCCTCCATGCTCTGGACACTACGCTGACAGACACAGCAAACCTTCTTGCCACAGCTCGCATTGATGTGCCATCCTGGGTGAGCTGCACTACCTGAGCCACTTGTGTGAGTTGTAGACTCCGTCTCATGCTACCACTAGAGTGAAAGCACCGCCAGCTTTCAAAAGTGACCAAAACATCAACCAGAAAGCATAGGAGCTGAGAAGTGGTCTGTGGTGCATTACAACTACTTTATTGGGGGTGTCTTGCTAATTGCCTATAATTTCCACCTGTTGTCTATTCCATTTGCACAACAGCATGTGAAATTGATTGTCAATCAGTGTTGCTTTCTAAGTGGACAGTTTGATTTCACAGAAGTGTGATTGACTTGGAGTTACATTGTGTTGTTTAAGTGTTCCCTTTATTTTATTGAGCAGTATATATATATATACCTTAATTTATGGTATATTAATATAATGTATATATATATATATATATATATATATATATATATATATGTACACACACACACATGTTTGTTCTTGAAAAAAGTCTTAAAGTGACTGAAACGTTGAACACTGTGACGCTGTCCGTCTGAGTTATTCTTCAGCAAAAGACTCGTGAGTGCCGCCCATCAATGTGTGTCTATGGTGGAGTTTGCAGCTTCAGGGAGGGCACCCGAGCGATGTTTCGGTTGGTCAGTCATGTGAGTGCCGACTTAATTGTTTGATTTATATATATATATATATATATATATATATATATATATATATACTGCATATACATGCATATACCCCTCCCAGTAAATCCTGCGTTTGCCCCTGAATGGCTCCCACATAAGGGAAAAACAAACACATTGGACACACACAGGAAAAAAAAATCAGACACAATGGTGGTCATTCCGAGTTGTTCGCTCGTTGCCGTTTTTCACAACGGAGCTATTAGGTAGAAAATACGCATGCGCATGGTACTCAGCGTGCATGCGTTCAGTAATTTAACACAAAACTTTGGAGATTTGCACAATCTCGAGCGACGTTTTTTCATTGCTCGAGTGATCGTAGTGTGATTGACAGGAAGAGGGTGTTTCTGGGCGGAAACTGGCCGTTTTCAGGGAGTGTGCTAAAAAACGCAGGCGTTCCAGGTAAAAACGCAGGAGTGGCTGGAGAAACGGGGGAGTGGCTGGCCGAACGCAGGGCATGTTTGTGACGTCAAACCAGCAACTAAACGGACTGAGGTGATCGCAATCTAGGAGTTGGTCTGGAGCTTCTCAGAAACTGCAAGGAATTATTTAGTAGCAGTTCTGCTAATCTTTCGTTCGCTATTCTGCTAAGCTAAGATACACTCCCAGAGGGCGGCGGCCTAGCGTTTGCAATGCTGCTAAACGCAGCTAGCGGACGAACAACTCGGAATGACCACCATTGGCCCTAATAGGGAAAAAATAAAACACAGTGCCCTGCAGAGGAAATAATTAAACACGTTGATCCCCCACAGGAAGAAAACAAACACATTGGCCCCATAAAGGAAATAAAAACAGACACATTGGACTTCACTGGAAAAAAATAAAACATTTGCACCCACAAGATAAACAAACAAATTCACTCCCACAGAAAAAAAATAAAACATATTGGCTCACACAAGTAACCCCCCCCCCACTATTGGCCCTCAATGGAAAATAAAACAAATATTAAATGCCAAAGCCCCCACAGAAGACTGAAATGTCAGTGTATGCAGGGTGTGTATGAGGTAGCTGTTGAGCAATCATCTTATTTATGGCCCTGGACAGCCATTGTATATGTGCTAAGGAGTGCAAATAATGGACCTTATTCAGCATCAGTTGCAATTTTGCTAAATTAGCAAAACTGCAGCTGCTTGTGATCGAATGCTGGGGTCCACCCAGCAAAGGGCAAGGCCACCTAGCATGCAAATGGCCACCAGTGATGCCGTCGCAATTCAATTGCAATCGCAAAGTTGAATAGTGGAAGCCCCCTTGCCTGCGCAGCCTGGCTGTGAAGGCTGCTCTCTACCGCCCTTCTCTCCATCGCAGCAGCCGAATGTGATGTCACATGTTCGCCCCTGTTTCCAATGCCACGCCCCCGCAATGCCGCTTTGCCGCCCCTGACCGCTTCTGCCTGTCAATCAGGCAGAGGTGTTCGCATCAATGCACAGCACAGAATGGATGTGGGTGCACTGGGCAAAATAATGGCCAGATGTGATCGCATTGCATAACCGATGCTAGCTGAATAGAGCTACAGCCCATACAGTGACATAGTAGCTGCTTGCTGTATCTATGCTGCACACTCCCATGGGTTAAGGGGCTGCGGAAGGCAGAGGGCTGGACCCCGGCCTAGACTGGCTATACAGTGTGCTTCCGTGCATGAGCAGAAGCTCAGTAGTGTGCCCAATTGGAGCCAAGCTCCAGTCACAACAGCTGTGAATCAGTCCAGCTCTGAGGAGAAGGGAGCTGTGGTAAGCCACTGAGTGGAACACTGGGCATGGCCATGAGCCAACCCAGCAGGAACTATCCTGTTCTCCCAGTGGCCCAATCCGCTCCTGGAGAGCTGTATCCAAGAGAATGGTGTAGCGGTACGAGATTTGTATATGGGACTGACTCTAAATAGGGTGCAAAGATGCTAATTTCTTTGTGAGCCCATAAGCATCTGACTCTGAATATGACATGAAGACCCTGAATCCCTGAAAGGGACGATAGTCTACTTACTTTCTCTCTCTCTCTCTCTCTCTCTCTCTATATATATATATTTTTTTTTTAAAGAAATGACAAGCATAATACTTCAATTGATAACTCAAAGGGAGGAGTTCAAATGTTATCGCCCCCCGATCTCCTATCTAAATTGACGGGAGATCGCAGGGGGGTGATGTTCCTGTGATGCCCCCTATCATGACCATTAGTGTTGGGTTTAGCCGCATAAAAGCGCTAAACCCAACTAAACTAATGGGCGCGATCGGGAAAAGTGCCATTTTGGCGCCCAAACAGATCACTTTTCACACATTTCAGCTCACCACCCCCGGCAGGTACGAGTTGAAATGTAGACGCCGGCAGCCGATCGTGCCTGAATGGAGCTATGGGGGTAATTCCAAATTGATCACAGCAGAATTTTTGTTAGCAATTGGGCAAAACCATGTGCACTGCAGGGGAGGCAGATATAACATGTGCAGAGAGAGTTAGATTTGGGTGAGGTGTGTTCAATCTGCAATCTAATCTGCAGTGTAAAAATAAAGCAGCCAGTATTGACCCTGCATAGAAATAAAATAACCCACCCAAATCTAAGGGTGTGTACACACGGTGAGATAAATCTGTGAGATTTTGACTATATAGTCAAAATCTTATGAAAAGTTAGTGCATATCTCATGGTGCTAGGCAGCTTGCGATACAGATTCGATCCCGATGCGCGCTCCCGTGGGGTCGGTATCGTAAGGCTAGATAGACTGTGCAGGCAAGTCAATCTTGACTATCTAGTGTACAATCTAGTACAAAGTATAGTCAAAATTGGCACTTAGTCAAAATCGTACATAGACAAAATCTCAAGCACAGATAGTCAAAATCTGTACAATCTGTGCTGTCTGAGCTCTGGGGGAGTTCAAGGGAAATTGCATAGTCAAAATCGGGCATAGCAGGGATCTCACCGTGTGTACACACCCTTACTCTTTCTGCACATGTTATATCTGCCTCCCCTGCAGTGCACATGGTTTTGCCCAATTGCTATCAAAAATCCTGCTGCGATCAACTTGGAATTACCCCCTATATTTGAATATCTCCATTTGGCGCCATCTAGTGGCTGCCGGCATCAGGAATATTTGAATCTCACCCAAAGACTTCTATGAGAGGCCCAGAGCTGCTATATAGCGCACAATGAATAAAAGGGAGGGGATTTATATTCCAGGATAATAATAATGTACTTTTCTAGTCTGTTTTCTCTTTGAAAATGGAATTATAAATAAATAAACAAGATAATCAAATATGCAGTAGCACAGATTACTGGTATCAGGAGAGTTCTCATTCAAGTCATCAACATACCATGCGGGCCAATAGTACACAGAAATATGTCAGTACACAGTGAAAAGCCTACAAAGAAGCCTTCCCAAGTACTGTATACACTATATTTCAAATATATCTTTGTAGGTTGAATTTTTCCTATTTAAAGGCAATATGATGAAATATACTCCAAAAGGAAAACATTGGTCTGTTTCGGATTGTGGCTTTAATGCTTTCCTGGATAAAAAAACAACAGGCACGTGATGCTGTGGTTGGACATAGTAGGTGATCTCTGTAAATAGTGACATGTGCCCCTTGTATGTAGCTACGTCAACCCTATCGTCATAATCCGATACTTCTGTAATTTATGGGATAGAGATACCTGCTCACACCAATTCATCTCGAGTTTAGGGAAAATATACCTGCTATGAAACAATCCAAATTCTCTCAGGGCCTGGACCTTGTGTTCAGTACAAAATATAGATTCCTTAACCAGATTGCCCTCCTCTGCTATTTTTCAGACTTTACAGACTTCCAAGACAAACATTTACACTAATACCTCCAAATTCAACATTTGTAAAATAGCTCCATATACCCACATGGGCTGATTACTCTCACTCCACTCCTAATGCTTCCTTCACCTGACCACAGGAGGGTTTACCTCCACAATGCCTGAACTTTTTCTGGCTCCACCACCACTAATTAAATTAATCTCAAGTTGAAAAAGGAGCAGGAGATGCATTACTCTCAACCTCGATAACTGGGTGACCGACAAACTCTTATTAAATCATGGCTTTGTGTCAGTATTAAGGAATACATTTACAAACTGTACTATGGGTGATACCATTTCCCTTCCAGGATCTGTGTTTTGCCTCCTGCATCTCCAAATATCTACTGGCTTAACTGTTCAGCTGTTGCCTATATGTGGTGGCACTGTCTTAAACTGTCGCCACTCTGGTCGAAAGATATGGACCTCATCCAGCCAAAACCTACTGTTCAATGTAAGGTACCTTTGCCTAAATGTGGTGGCACGGTCTTAACCTGTCGCCACTCTGGTCATAAGATAAGAATCTCATCCAACCAAAACCTATTGTTTATGTTTCTCTGTCACTGCATTTTGTTTTTGTCACCTCCTTCCAATCGTGTTATACTTACCCCTGTTCCTTGTCGTCTTATGTCCCACATCACAATGACGCACAATACACCTTACATGTGAGAGCCTGGGGCGTGTGATGTGCACTCAAAGTTTTCTGACAAATGTTTGGATCACAGTGGCTCATTTACCATAATGCTGATAATGTACTTTAAGCTTTCCTCACATCTGTCATGCTCTCTTGTTTATGACACTACACAATACGCTGTGACTTCTTTTCTTGCTCAGGGGCATTTATTAAACTATACGCTTTAAAAGTGGCCCCGGCATTTATGTTTCATGTTCTGGGTTGTCTTGCACTAAATTAATCAGTTAGTTTCTTATTTTGGAATTATCATGTATTAGCCTAATCTTTTCTTACAAATAAAAAACAAAATATGTTACTGATCTTCATACAATCTTGCAGCCAACAAACCAAACAATACAAGTGCAAGTCAATTATGCTTTCTGTGGTACAGAATGTTTGTATTGTACAGTATGTATTGTAAATTGTATTATTTTATATGTATTGCATTGTATACAGATCGGAAAGCAATTATTTAATACAAAATATGTAGCCATTAGCTTTCCAGCTTTTGCAGAATCACAAGCTTCATATAACTGTACTTCAACAACTGAAAATACAGCTGAAAATACACAATATTCAGATTTAATACATTTTGGTAACAAATAAAACTTTTTTCTGCAGTCCCACAATTTAAACACTAGGTGGCAATGTTGCCTAATCCATAACAATAAATGTGGTTTTACAAACTAGCAGGACATATGAGGATGAAAGCTAGTGGTCAATTAATAAGGAAACTTGTGCAGCGCCCACAGTCTTCCTTTGTTACAGCATCAAAACCTGCTTTTTGACAATCTCAGTTACTTCAGATAAAAGTAATACAAATAATAACATTTGACAGACGAATGTGACTCTTTGGGCAAATGTAATCCATCATTTTTATCTTCTGTTAATATAATTTGTCAAATTGTAATGCAAGCAGAAATAAAGGGAAAGACTTGGGGATTTAAAACACTGAGTGAATAATAATTATATAGCAATTAAATGAATGTATCACAAATAAGAAAACATGTTTCAACTTATTTAATTTGTCAGTACTGTAATATTTTTCTAAATGATTAATAGTTGTTTCTGGTAGGTATTACTGAATATTTCACTAATTGCAATTAAAATGTTTCTGAATTAGTCTTTCATTACAATGTATCATTGGCATGGGCTAGAGTTATACTTAAGCAAAATAGAAGTAAAACATAGGGCCTAATTCCGAGTTGATCGCAGCACCAATTTTGTTAGCAGTTGGGCAAACCATGGCCCTCATTCCGAGTTGTTCGCTCGCAAGCTGCTTTTAGCAGATTTACTCACGCTAAGCCGCCGCCTACTGGGAGTGAATCTTAGCATCTTAAAATTGCGAACGACGTATTCGCAATATTGCGATTACACCTCTCTTAGCAGTTTCTGAGTAGCTCCAGACTTACTCGGCATCTGCGATCAGTTCAGTGCTTGTCGTTCCTGGTTTGACGTCACAAACACACCCAGCGTTCGCCCAGACACTCCTCCGTTACTCCAGCCACTCCCGCGTTTTTCCCAGAAACGGTAGCGTTTTTTCACACACACCCATAAAACGGCCTGTTTCCGCCCAGAAACACCCACTTCCTGTCAATCACATTACGATCACCAGAACGATGAAAAAGCCGTGAGTAAAATTCCTAACTGCATAGCAAATTTACTTGGCGCAGTCGCACTGCGGACATTGCGCATGCGCACTAAGCGGAAAATCGCTGCGATGCGAAGAAATTTACCGAGCGAACAACTCGAAATGACCACCCATGTGCACTGCAGGAGGGGCAGATATAACGTGCAGAGAGAGTTAGATTTGGGTGGGGTGTATTCAAGCTGAAATCTAAATTGCAGTGTAAAAATAAAGCAGCCAGTATTTACCCTGCACAGAAACAATATAACCCACCCAAATCTAACTCTCTCCGCACATGTTATATCTGCCCCCCCTGCAGTGCACATAGTTTTGCCCAATTGCTAACAAACTTGCTGCTGCGATCAACTCAGAATTACCCCCATAGTGTAAGATTTCTCTTAATAATAAAAAAAAAAAAAAAACCAGTAGAACCCCCCGACCAAAACATAAATACAAATATATTAAAATAAAAACACAACAATAGGATTTCTAACTAACACATTTCTACAACATTACCTAGAACTCAACATGTATGCCAATAGGCAAGGTCAAGTAATAAGTCTCGCCTGATGGTGGAACTGGGCTGGTCCTAACATTCTGTATTTACTCCCAGTCTCCATCATTGCTGTTAGTGACTTGTCCCTAAAGTACTGTAATGCTATTTGACCTTGTTTATACTGCACCGTTCTGTATGACATTTCTTGCACTTACGAATAAAAACATGTCATTGGGGATACAGTGTATTTAGATGAGACGCTATGGAATGGTTAGTACAGTTAATGTAAGTGAATGAAATGTAAAAGTTATACAATTAAAGCCGTAGAAGTGTTGTTATGGCTTACCGCCGTATCCAAACATGTGGGACAGTGGATGATGGAAAAGCTACCTTAGTTTTGTTATAAAAGTAAAACTGTATAAATAATTTTTTAAATAGTCCTTCTCTTCCCTACTAGCAGAAACAGTAGGGTTTCACTTTCCATGGGTTGGGCATCCGCCTCTGGCAGCTCCAACCCCCTGCAGAAAGCATAATAACCTCTACGCTGGAGGTTGTCAAAGGATATTTTACCAGTATACTGAAATTCAATGTTATTAATGAACTCAGTTACAAACAAATCAGCCACAGACAGAAAGAATAGTCCAAAGGCTTAGGTGCTGAGTACACTAAATGGATATAAGAAATCATCTGGACCTCTAAGAGTATTTGTGATGTAAATTACGTTTTGGTACATGGACCAGTTACATCAGCTATAGTATCTTAAACTGAATTTTTCAGCATGATCTGGTAGATGGAATCATTGGTGTAAGAGGACCAGGGTGAGTCACTAAAATAAGTAGAATGTACATGTAATTGAGAGGGTCTGATTTGTATTGTTTGTCCACAATACCACTTCTCTTGATTATATGCTGGAATATGTGGCAATGATGTTTTAATAAATTCCTGCTTGTACCTGCTTCACCTTCAATTACACCAGACCTGCTATTTATATAATCACACCCACTGCTTTGCATGGCGTCGCATAATGCTTACTTCTAATGCTCTTTCACTCTGCAATTTGCTGACCTTGGTGAACCTGGCACTCTGTCTAGGATTGTACCACTGGCTAAATGTTCTCAGACAGTCAGGGGTGAGGCAGAGAATGATCAGTAATATAGTTTCCTGACGTCCAATGGCACCTCAGTTGTGTGCACTTTGCTGTGTTCCTTGGTCTCCAAATAACCGCTTTTCATCATAATACAAATTGTTCTTTTATCCTTTCCTCAGAGTTAAGCGGAAAATATACTGAGCTTAGCTAGGGTTATTTTGATTGTGCAAACTGACTTGTCTTGTCCAATGTCATAAAAGCTGACTCTTGGAACCAATATGCCAGAAAATCTCTCACAGCTTAAAGCTAAAAGCTACTCATTCTCTCTCTCACCTTTCTATCTCTAATACACATAGAAACCCTGCCTGTGTCATTTTGATGAGTAAAAAATTTTTTTTTTAGTCTATATCATACCTGTCTTTTCTCCTGGAATCTCCAGGAGACTCCTGAATTACAGTGAGATCCCCCAGACTAGTGGAAGAGTTGCCCAGCCTCTCTGATCCCACCCACTTCATGATTACATAATTTATGGCAAATTGCATCATTATAGTCCTACTGCAGGATGCCAAATATTGTTGCATCTGGCATGAGTAGCCATGATGGTGCAAATCATGCCTAATGCCCCCACATCTGCCTCTGTACCTCTCCCCAGGACCTCCCATAGGGGAGCAAGAAAACATAGGTACAGTAAGTATTTTCTATATAGACGACATGTTAATAAGGGTAGTTTACTACCCATAAACTCTGCACTGAAATCATAGTAACCATTAGTGCCAAAGAGGCCAAATTTATTATCATAGAAGACCCAACTATACCTGTGATCTACGTACTACCAAAAGTACATAAGAGCCTTACTGATCCCCCGGGTAGGCCAATTATATCGGGAGTTCAATCTCTGACATCAAATCTGTCTAAGTTCATTGATTATATCCTGCAACCCTTGGTATCCAGGAATAGATCACACTTGAAGGATACAAAGGATTTCCTTAAACTGTTGGAATCTGTACAGTGGAAGGAAGGTGACATCCTAGTGACAGCTGATGTCAGTTCCCTCTACACCGTTATCGATCATGATGACGGTGTGGAGGCGGTCACTTATTTTCTGGATCAGTCCAACCATACAAAGGATCTAAAGGAGCTGATTATAGAGGGAATTAAGTTTATCCTCAATAATAATTTCTTTTTATTTCAGGATCAATTTTACATCCAGAAAACGGGCACGGCTATGGGCACCAGATTCGCTCCTAGCTATGCCAACCTGTTCCTTGGTTTATGGGAACTAAACACGGTTTGGTCAAATAATAGCTATGGAGCGAATCTGGTGTCCTATGCCAGGTATATTGATGATATTTTCTTTTTATGGAGAGGTGGAGTCGAAACACTTAACTCTTTCTGTACTTTGTTGAACACGAATGATAAGAATATTGTCTTATCATTTGAAAAGAGTGGGGAATCCATCAATTTCCTTGATATTACTGTCTATATTAAGGAGGGCCAGTTACACACCATGACCTACTCCAAACCCACTGATTCGAGGTCATATATAGCAGCCAGTAGTTGTCACCACAACAACTGGCTGGATTCTATCCCCATCAGTCAACTAAAAAGAGTCAGGAGGAATTGTACGGAGGATAATATTTTTGAAGCACAGGCAAAAGAAATGAATGAAAAATTTAGGGCATGCGGCTACAATAAGGGCACTATTGAAAAAGCCCATTCCGAAGTAAGAAACACCACACGTAAGGATCTCCTGAAAGATAATATTATAAAGACCACTACAGACAATAAATATGAATGGGCTTTCATCACCCAGTTTAACCAAAGTCATCAAGAAATCGAGAAGATTTTCAAAAGACATTGGGGTCTGCTAAAGAAGGATCCGGTGATTGGACCCCTTGTCCCCAATAGACCCATCCATATCTACCGCAGGGCTCCCAATTTAAAAAATAAATTGGTCTCCAGTGCTATGCCCTCGACGAAATCCCAGTCTAGAATTGTGTCCCAGGGGTTTTACAGATGCGGTAATTGTATGGGCTGCAGACATATTAAAAGTGAAGGAAAAAGCAAAATTGAAAATATCCATATAAATGAGAAAAAAGTGAATATTACAGATTTTATCACTTGTGACAGTAAAAATGTCATTTACGCTATTAAATGCAGCTGTAATTTATTTTATATTGGGCGGACCTTTAGACCCTTGAAGGTTCGCCTGGGGGAGCACATTAGAAACATTAAAAAAGGCCTTCTAACCCATTCTTTGTCTGCTCATTTTAAAACCAAACATAATTGTTTGGTCACAGAAATATCAGGCTTTTATGGAATTAGACAGGTCAAAGGAAACGGAAGGAATAAAGACCTCAATACACTTCTAGCTAAGTCGGAAATGAAATGTATTTTTATGTATGACACCTTAAGTCCAGGTGGTCTGAACTGCGATTTTGAGCTTAAATGGTTCCTTGACTGATGTGCTAAATTAATATGCGACTTTGAGCTTTATCTATTAATGCAACATTTTCATAAAAGTGTTACCCCAGATCTGTTTAGAAAGTCTGTAGTTTCTATTTTTTCCACTAATTCCTGTTTCTCTTTGTTTTACGTTTATATTAGCTACTCATAATATGTATGAAAAGAAACCAAAAACACGGCTGGTTTCCATGGTGACCGTTTCAGAGTGCTTTCTAACCTATGAAATGGCCGCGCCGGTTCCCCTTCTAAACTACAAACCCCAGAATCCCTGAAAACGGAAATAGAAGACGGCGATACGTCACTTCCGCCGTCTGTCTCTCCAAACGGAACAAACCTTCAGGGATTATTTTCTGGGGAAGTTTCACCAGCAGCGGTGCAACACAATATCCGGCGGAAACACCATATATGGTCATGTAGTAGTTCACTATGGAAACTACATTACCCAGAATTCCAAGCTCCGTTTTTTAATGGAGAAGAAAATATGTTTTAAAGTGTTTTTCCTGCTGTACTTTTTTACCATGCATGATACTAGTGTTTATGTATATGTTATTATGAATTTGTGTGATGAATAATCATGTTTTTAAACAAAATTAATTTTCATTGTAATTAATGATGTCATTTCCGGCTACAAACGGAACAAACCTTCAGGGATTATTTTCTGGGGAAGTTTCACAAGCAGCGGTGCAACACAATATCCGGTGGAAACACCATATATGGTCATGTAGTAGTCCACTATGGAAACTACATTACCCAGAATTCCAAGCTCCGTTTTTTAATGGAGAAGAAAATATGTTTTAAAGTGTTTTTCCTGCTGTACTTTTTCACCATGCATGATACTAGTGTTTATGTATATGTTATTATGAATTTGTGTGATGAATAATCATGTTTTTAAACAAAATTAATTTTCATTGTAATTAATGATGTCATTTCCGGCTACTCATTCATTGGATGTTCATAGCATAAATATGCTTACTCCTCACAGTGCAGATAGTTCATGATTAAGGTCCATTCGAGACCGAAACGCGTCGGACGACTGTACTGTGAGTAGTTTTTCTGGAAAAAGGGAATAATCACGCCGATTATTATCTCAAATTTTGCCTTTGGAATTTTTATTGTACTTTTAAATTTTTACTTTTTTATTTTTTCTGTCACCATGTGTGGTGATTTCTTTGTATGAATTTGGACTATGTCTGGAATAAAAAACCTGTTTTAGAAAGAATGATTTTTTTTTTATGACTCTGGTCTGGCATTTGGGAGAAAGAGTTCCTTTTCCTCTTGTGGATCCACCAAAGGGATACCAGTGAATCTATTTAAAGAAACCTTTATAGGAGTCATTCATCGTTTACTGAGTGAGTTGGGGTACGCACCTGAGGATTTTTGTTGATATAAAGAAACCGTTATATGAATGTTCTGGCTTTGCTCTGTGTAAGTGAGGGTACGCATTGAAATTGCCTCAGACGCTACCCCTACGTGTTTACAGTACCCCATGTGGTGTGAGATTCAGGCACGCTTAATTACGTGAACCTAACCTGAGGGGATTGGTGAAAAAAACTAGCAATAAAGATACCTTTACGGGAACCCACTTACTTGTTTCTGTGTGAGTGGGGTACGCCCTTAAAAACTTTCATTGTGTGGAATTCTCGATTCTAGCTGTTGTAAACGGTGCTACACATTTTTTTTTCTCTCTTATTTCTCTCCATTTTGACATGAACTGGGAGCCATTTATAACGAGAAGATTCACCTGAACGAAAGGACTCATAGGCCTGCATAACCTGGAGAAGACATCGTATACCCATTTGACAAGGGATGTGTTAAGTTTCATTACCTTTTTCTTTTTTTACGCGCCCTGGACACAGATAAATACCAACACTTGCTTCTTCTATATATTGTTTTGGTAAAATCGGTGATTTTTACATAGGTATTTTGTCAGTGGACGGGCTGCTGTGCGCCAAACTTGTAGACCCTCCCTATTTTCTCTTTTTTTTTTCTACACATAGAAACCCTGCCTGTGTCATTTTGATGAGTAAAAAATTTTTTTTTTAGTCTATATCATACCTGTCTTTTCTCCTGGAATCTCCAGGAGACTCCTGAATTACAGTGAGATCCCCCAGACTAGTGGAAGAGTTGCCCAGCCTCTCTGATCCCACCCACTTCATGATTACATAATTTATGGCAAATTGCATCATTATAGTCCTACTGCAGGATGCCAAATATTGTTGCATCTGGCATGAGTAGCCATGATGGTGCAAATCATGCCTAATGCCCCCACATCTGCCTCTGTACCTCTCCCCAGGACCTCCCATAGGGGAGCAAGAAAACATAGGTACAGTAAGTATTTTCTATATAGACGACATGTTAATAAGGGTAGTTTACTACCCATAAACTCTGCACTGAAATCATAGTAACCAATCATTTGATTTATTGTCTAATCTATCTTAGATAATTTCTTATTGAATTTAGATGGAGGAGAGTAAAAGAAGTGCTCAATCAATTCCTATGTGGTAGGGCCTTGAAGATGATGAATGTAGGAGCAAATTCCTCAAACTGCTAAAGGTCAAAGAACACCTCCAGACACATCAGACGTCATCCATAACTAGTCCAGATAAAACTGTACTCAGTATCACCACAAATAAAACATTACTACATATGCCAGGTCCCATGTATACACACAAGCTTTGGTTGCTGCCCTTTTCCCCACTGCTGTTTGGTTACTATGGTTTTAGTGCAGAATTGAGAAATGTTAGTAAATATCCCTCTACTCCTTTTTCTTTTCAATCCGTCTTCTTTATCTATTCTCTATCCTCCACCTCCACCCTGCTCTATCCTCCTTCTTTGTACCCTTACCACTTATTTGTTATCCCCCCTTCTTTTACCTCTTTTATCCTTCTCTATCATATCATAGGGTTTTTGAACTTTCGTTATATTGCTTCTCTACTACTTCCTCCCTTATATGTAATGTCAGAGCATTGGAGCGTCGGAGTAATGGAGGATCCCAGCACAAGTGGTGAGTACAGGGTCAGTGCAGTGCACGGTCTGCCTGAACTACAGTATGGGGGGGTACTGATCTGGCATTAGCCTAGTATCAATCTCCACTTGACTCTGTGGTGTGTACAAAACATTTAACTTTAGAAAAGCTAACTTTAGTATGCTGAGACGTGCCCTAAACTTCATTGACTGGGAAGTTTTGTTTCATGGTAAGAATACTATGGAAATGTGGGAGGCTTTAAAAGGGTTGCTCGATAGCAACATTCGCAAATTCATCCCCATGGCCAGTAAACGCAGGAGTTCTAAAATCAAACCGATGTGACTTAAAAAGAAGGTCAAGGAAGAAATGGTTAAAAAGAGGCGTGCTTTCAAAGCATTTAAATCTAATGGAACGGTGTAGTCATTCCAGTACTACAAGGGATGCAAAAAAGTAATAAGATCAGCTTAAATAGATAACGAAAAGCAAATCGCTATAGAGAGTAAAACCAATCCTAAAAAGTTTTTTAAATACATAAACAGTAAAAGGTTAAAAAAGGAGAACGTAGGTCCAATAAAAGATGAATTGCAAGTCTTGATTAATGATGACAAAATAAAAGCAGAAATACTGAACAAATTTTTTTCATCAGTGTTCACTGGAGAAGAACAGATGGTGGGAGTAGTCCATAATGACAGTGACGATAATGACACGTTTAAGAGATAGCATAGAGGATTATCTGCTGACTGCTAAGATTATTAGCATAAACCAACATGGGTTTGTGAGGGACAGATCATGCCAAACTAACTTAATTAGTTTCTATGAGGAAGTGAGCGACAATCTTGACCAAGGGAAAGCTGTGGATGTGGTCTATTAGGATTTTGCACAAACCTTCGATACAGTTCTGCACAGTAGACTGATTGTCAAATGAATGGAACTTGGTTTAGGAAAAACTATTTGTACCTGGATAAGTAATTAGCTGGATAACAGGGAACAGCGAGTAGTGGTCAATGGGATGATGATACTAAACTGTGTAGGGTAATTAATTCGGAAATCGATGTGGACTCTCTACAGAATGACTTATTTAAACTTGAAATTTGGGAATCCAAATGGAGAATGAGGTTTAATATAGAAAAATGCAAAGTTATGCATTTTGGGACAAAGAATAAACTAGCATCCTACACATTAAATGGGGAAAATCTAGGGGTACCATTAGTGGAAAAAGACTTGGGGGTACTCATAGATAATAAGTTTAATAACAGTACACAATGTCAAAGTGCAACAAAGAAGGCAAGTAAGGTGCTAGCTTGCATAAAACAGGGAATTGAGGCAAGGTACGAGAGTATAACCCTGCCACTGTACAAATCATTGGTACGTCCGCACCTGGAATATTGTGTTCAGTTTTGGGCACCGCATTATAAAAAAGATATCTGGGAAATCGAAAGAGTTCAAAGGTGAGCCACTAAATTGATTAAAGGGCTAGGGCAGGCATTCCCAAGCATGGCCCTCAAGGCACACCAACAGTGTAGGTTTTAGTGATATCCAGGCTTCAGCAAAGATGGTTAAATCAAAATAACTGAGGTACTAATTAAGTCACCTGTGTTCAAGCCTGGATAGCACTACAACCAGGACTGTTAGTGTACATTGAAGACCGAGGTTGGGAAACACTGGGCTAGAGGCATTGGATTACGAAGAAAGACTTACTAGGTTGAATATGTATACTCTAGAAAAGAGGCGTCTAAGAGGAGACATTATTAATATCTTGAAATATGTTACGGGACAATACAAGGAGTTATCAAGGGATATGTTCATTTAAAAAACTCTGTATAGGACACGTAGGAACTCACTGAGACTAGAGGAGAAAAAATTCCGCACACAATGTAGGAAAGGGTTCTTCACAGTTAGGGCAATAAAGATTTGGAACTCCCTGCCAGGTAGGGTGGTAATGGTGGACTCTGTAAATACATTCAAAAACAGATTGGATACATTTCTAACTAAAAAAGATATCCAAGGTTACAGCAGTTAAAAAAAATAAATGAAAAAAATTGACTGACAAACTGGGAGGTACAGGAATTATAGTTGTTAATTAATACTTTACTTAAGCAGGGACATGATAGTGAGCTCAGCTTAATACGGGAATACAGGTTGAACCTGATGGGCATTTTGCCTCTTTTCAACCTCATTAACTATGTTACTATGTTACACGGCCTACTGGTTGATCAGGCAATACTGTTATGGTGCCTACTATACTGCATTTTTGTAAAGATCACATTACAGGTTGAGTATCCCTTATCCAAAATGCTTGGGACCAGAAGTATTTTGGATATCGGATTTTTCCGTATTTTGGAATAAATGCATACCATAATGAGATATCATGGTGATGGGACCTAAGTCTAAGCACAGAATACATTTATGTTTCATATACACCTTATACACATAGCAGGAAGGTCATTTTAGCCAATATTTTTAATAACTTTGTGCATTAAACAAAGTGTGTGTACATTCACACAATTTTTTATGTTTTATATACACCTTATACACACAGCCTGAAGGTCATGCAATACAATATCTTTAATAACTTTGTGTATTAAACAAAGTTTGTGTACAATGAGCCATCAGAAAACAAAGGTTTCACTCTCTCAGTCTCACTCAAAAATTCTGTATTTCGGAATATTCTGTATTTTGGAATATTTGGATATGGGTACCTCAACCAGTATTTATTTTTTAGAATAATTCCACAAAGATATAACATCAGTGGCTAAGGTATCTTCTATTCTGTTGATTTCTATAATAGTATGTAGATGAATTTAAAGGTCAAAACATTTTCAGAAACATGTTGCCATGTTAATAAACTTTAATGCAGAGATTACATTTATTAATATGTATTTTGATTACTGAGACAGCTTTAAAATTTACCTGGTATATAAAACTTTGCATGAAGTACATAATAGATATTTTAATTTATTACTGTTTTTATGCCAGTAATGAATCTCATTTTGTAATAAAAGACTCACATACTGAACACATGTTGTTGTAAATGGCTCAATGCTACTTTAATCTCATCACATCACATATTAAATTAAATCCACTAAATCTTTAATCCAAATTAGTTAATACAGATGTGTAGCATTTAGCCTTTCCATTACGTATAACAGAGTTTATGCAATCTCTATAAGCCATACTATCCACAACAATATAGAGATAGTGAATAGAGTAGACAAGCTGCTAAGACATGCTGTGCGTGTGTGTCATTAGTTTGTTTTTCATGTTATCTTGCCAATTTAGTAACATGTCTGTACTTCTAACACCTAGTAAGAGTTTTAATGTTCCTGGTCTATAGATACATTCAGAACTTGTTGGGAAGCAATTTAAGTTAATAAGGACACAGAGTATTAAAGTTATGTCCACACTAACAAGTTATGTCCACACTGAAGAAAACAAATGAAAGGATTAAACCAGTGCATAATCAAGCCAAGGTCTTATGACTGAGAGGGCAGAGATATATACAAAAGACAAGACAGTAGGAATGACACAAAGATGAGGAACAGCCTGTCAATAAAACCACTAATAGGAGACTGATGAGGGGGAGATGTACTAAGCAGTGAAAAGAGTAGAGAAGTGAGCCAGTGGAGAAGTTGCCCACGGCAACCAATCAACATTAAAGTAACATTTATTAAGTGCATTCTATAAAATTATACATAGCAGATTATATGGTCATCAAAAGAATACTCTTAGTATTATATAGCGTTCACAAAAATGGTCTTAGTATTGTATGGCAGTCACAAAATGGTCTCAGTATTTAGTGTATGTCCGTCACAAAGATGGTCTTCGTATTTTAATGCAACTCTTAAATACTCTCTACACTAGATTAAGTCAATCAGACGTGGCCAACTGGCCATCATTATCAGAAGCTTGCATCTTGTTACATGGGTCTTGCACCTGCAAGTCTTCCCTCTCCAAGGTGCATTTGTGTCTGTTAGGTCACCATCAGACCCCCATCCCATCCCCTTTGGTGTAGGGAGCTGATAGTGCCGAGTGCATCCGAGTTGCCAGGGCAAAGAGATTTATGATTTATGTTCCTCATTAAATCCAAGATACTGATCTTCAGGGGCAAATTATTGAACACAATGAGGTGACTAGCATGAACACAAAGTCAGATCTAGTCCCAAGTTTAGCAGCCAGGTAGATAAGTTGCTTTATACCTAGAGTTACATAGTTACATAGTTACATAGTCAGTGAGGTTGAAAAGAGGCAAAATGCCCATCGGGTTCAACCTGTATTCTGCGTTAATCTGTTCATATTATACTGTGCATGCTGAAGTAATGGTTTAGTATCGATTTACAGCAATGACTCCAACCACTCCCAGAATATTAATGTCAATATGCTAAATTCTAAAGCCCTTGATACGTTTTCTTGTTAGAAATTTGTCCAATCCATTTTTAAATGCAATTACAGAGTCTACCATTACTACCTTCTCCGGCAGTGAGTTCCAAATCTTTATTCCCCTTACGGAGAAGAACCCTTTCCTACGCTGTGTATGGAATTTTCTCTCTTCTTGCCTCAGTGAGTGCCCACGCGTCTTATACAGAGCTCTTTTAATAAACAAATCCGCTGCTAACTCCTTGTAATGACCCTTTACATATTTGAAGATATTAATAATGTCGCCTCTTAGTCTCCTCTTTTCTAGTGAATACATGTTTAACTTAGTAAGCCTCTCCTCATATTCCAGTGTCTCTAACCCTTTAATCAATTTAGTAGCTCGTCTTTGAACTCTTTCTAGTTCCCCGATATCCTTTTTGTAATATGGGGCCCAGAACTGAACGCAATATTCCAGGTGTGGGCGTACCAATGATTTGTACAACGGCAGAATTACATCCTCATCCCTGGTCTCAATGCCCCGTTTAATGCACGCAAGCACTTTACTTGCCTTCTTTGCTTGTTTGGCATTGTGTACTGTTACTAAGCCTATGGTCTATGAGCACCCCCAAATCTTTTTCCACCAAAGTTACCCCTAGATTTTCTCCATCTAGAGTGTAGGAAGCAAGTGTGTTTTTTGTCCCAAAATTTATAACTTTACATTTTTCTATGTTGAACCTCATTTTCCATTTAGATGCCCAGAATTCCAGTTTAACTAAGTCATTCTGTAGAGACTCCACATCGGTTTCTGAGTTAATTACTTTACACAGTTTAGTGTCATCTGCAAAGTTTGACACTGTGCTTTCCAGGCCTATTCCTAGATCATTGATAAATATAATGAACAGCAGTGGGCCAAGAACGGACCCTTGCGGTATTCCGCTGACTACTGGTGCCCAGCTGGAGAACATCCCATTGACCACGACTCGTTGTACTGTTATCCAGCCAATTACCTATCCATGTACAAATAGTATTTCCTAGGCCAAGTTCTCTTAATTTGTGGACCAGTCTCCTATGTGGCACTGTATCAAAAGCTTTTGCAAAATCTAAGTAAACGACGTCCACTGCTTTTCCATGGTCAAGATTCTTGCTCACTTCCTTGTAGAAGCTAATTAAATTGGTTTGACATGATCTGTTCCTTACAAACCCATGCTGACTTTTAGTTATAAACTTAGATGCCTGTAGGTGCTCCTCTATGCTATCCCTCAAAATGCCTTCTAATATTTTACCCACTATAGAGGTTAAACTAACTGGTCTATAGTTTCCAGGATTATTTTTAGTTCCCTTTTTAAATAAAGGCACTACCTCAGCTATGCGCCAATCCTTTGGTACCATGCCTGATCTAATCGAACTATTGAAAATCAGGTATAGAGGTTTTGCTAGCTGTGTCCTAAGCTCCATAATAACTCTAGGATGAAAACTTGGCATAGAAGCTATGACGAAAAACAATAAAAAATATATAACACTTTAAAAAGGTGTGTATTATTAATATTAAGGACCAAGAGACAGACTTTATCATCTTGCCCTAGAGGTATTGAAATAGCTGACCACAGACAACCCTCCAAGCTTGATCATGAGACTCGTCAGATCCAGAATTAAGGCACAGCTACCTTTAATATTACTGTTTAGAATGTTTTATATTTCAGGATTTCTGCAGTAATGTGAACTCACAATCAGTGGTCTGCTTCTAGGCAACAATCTGAGCTAATGGGATTTACCTGTGAGGAGTTACATGCTGATTAGCCGCACCTGTTGGAGAGCTATTTCAGGAACTTGCTGGTCATTAATGTACCTGTGGGATCCCTTTGTCTGTCTGTGGCTGCTCCATAATCAGGGCCGGTTCTAGACCTTGTGGCGCCCAGGGCGAAAATTTCCTGTGGTGCCCCCTCCAGGTAAAATACAGTTGGTACATGCAGAGGGCGCGCAATCCAAAATGGGCATGGCTTCTTCATAGGGAAGGGGCATGGCTTCTTCATAGGAAAGGGGCGTGCCCACAGTTATCCCCTTGTACTTGTGCCCCGCTGTAGCTGTGCCCCCAGTGGTTGTGCCCCCAGTAGCTGTACCCCCAGCAGCTGTGCCCCCGGTTAATTTCCCCCAGTAGCTGTTCCCCCTTTAGTAAAGCCCCCTTTAGTAGTGCCCTCTGTAGTTGTGCCCCTTGTAGCTGTGCCCCCAGTAGCAGTGCCCCCTATAGTCGTGCCCCCAGTAGCTATGCCCCAAGTTGATTTGCACCCTGTAGCAGTGCCCCCAGTATGTGCCCCCCTATAGATTTGCCCCCAGTAGTTGTGCCACCAGTAGTTGTGCCCCCTGTACTTGTGCCCCCTGTACTTGTGCCCCCCTGTAGCTGTGCCCCCAGCAGATGTGCCCCCAGCAGATGTGCCCCCAGTTAACTTGCCCCCAGTAGCTGTTCCCCCTGTAGCAGTGCCGCGTGTAGTTGTGCCCCCTGTAGCAGTGCCCTCTGTAATAGTGCCCCAGTTGCTGTTCCCCTTGTAGCTGTGCCCCCTGTAGTAGTGCCCCTAGTAGCTATGCCCCTTGTAGCTGTGCCCCCAGTTGATTTGCCCCAGTAGCTGTTCCCTCTGTAGCAGTGCCCCCAGTATGTGCCCCCTGTAGTTGTGCCCCCTGTAGCTCTGCCCCTGTAGCTGTGCCCCTTGTAGTAGTGCCCCCAGGATGTGCCCCCTGTAGTAGCGCTGCTTTGAAACCCTTAAAAAAAACAACAATACTTAGGGGGGGTGAATAGTTATTCATGCTGAAGTTTTCTGTAATTTTGTACTATTTGTTATTTGCTTCACAATAAAAAAAATCTTCAACGTTGTAGCCATATTCTGTGAATGAAATGATGCAAACCTTCAAACAATCCATTTTAATTCCAATTTTTGAGGCAACAAAACATGAAAAAATGCAAAGGGGGTGAATACTTTAGCAAGGCACTTTAGAAATGAATCAAATTAGTTTGACATGACCGATTTCTCACAAAACCATGTTGGTTCTTATTAATAGCATGGGAGTTCTCCAAGTACTCCTGTATGCTATCCCTTAGCATACTTTCCAAAAGTTTCCCCACAATTGATGTCAGACTAACCAGTCTATAGTTACCAGGATGGAGTTTCTTGCCCTTTTTAAATATTGGGACTACCTCCACTATACTTACCTTCCTCCAATGGCCCCCTAACCCTCCCTTCTAATAGCCTAAACCTAACCTTTATGTTCCATTCTATCTGGTAACACAAACTACAGACCACTTGGTGGCACATGGGGCCTAATTCTGAGTTGATCGCAGCAGCAATTTTGTTAGCAATTGGGCAAAACCATGTGCACTGCAGGGGGGGCAAATATAACATGTGCAGAGAGAGTTACATTTGGGTGGGGTGTATTCAAACTGAAATCTAAATTGCAGTGTAAAAATAAAGCAGCCAGTATTTACCCTGCACAGAAACAATATAATCCACCCAAATCTAACTCTCTCTGCAAATGTTATATCTGCCCCCCCTCCAGTGCACTTGGTTTTGCCCAATTGCTAACAAACTTGCTGCTGTGATCAACTCAGAATTACCCCCATGGTGTCATGTAGTTAAGTGATAAATCACTAATGCAAGAATAATCTCAGGAATATCTTGCCACGTGGCAATTTTTGCTCAGTTTTGTGTTGGACTACAGTTGTCATTATGTTCTGATTGTGTCTTCAGTAGCGACTGTGATTGTACTGTACATACAGTGTATCTATAATTGATATGGTTACTTAACATGATAACACTAACTTCACTGTTGTTTTTTGTGCCAGAAAGGGTCTCAATCAATTTATAATGAGTAATACAACTGATCTATTTACATTTCTATGACTGACATTAGTTAATATTTTAACTTCAAGACTATCATGTTAATTTGTTAGGTCTAAACTCCGTCATAGTGCAGCAGTATCATACATCACTGCCATAGTTTGGGAATGATCTTTACTTAGAAACTTTGCTTCTTGTTACAGGTTTATGTTTGTTCATACATTTTTGTATAATAGGGTTGAAGTCAATCTCCCATGGCACTGACCTTTTTCTATTTTAAAGGTGTATTAATAAATGTTAGGTTTTAACATATCAGACTTATCGTATACAAAAGTGTGCCCAATGAAGAGTTTTGCTTCTGGCATCTCTGTAGCCCCGCTTTTGAATATTATGATTTTGCACTATGCATGCTCTATAACTGTGCATACTAATATGAATGATGAACAATCATACACAGTTTGACTGTATCTACACTCACCACTGAAGGTGTGTAACTGGGCTGTTATTTTAGTTCAATAAATAATAGTGTGTCGATGGACCTGTGGGCTATGCAGGATTGAATATGCCTGTTTGGATGTGTAACTTTTTGCACTTAGCATAGGATATACTATTGTACTATTTATTTTCCATGCACACAATTTGAAAACACATCTAATTTATTTTCAACACTGCAACAGAGTGTTATGATTCCAGCACTCTGGTCTGAGGTGGTCCTAATGCAAAGACCGGAGCACTGGAACGGAATGCTGGGGAAGGGAGCGGGAATAGAAAGTAGCCCCTGGCGCCCTAACTCCGTTGTCTCGCCCGTGTTGTCAAAAATCCCCTGCGAGACTATGGTTGCTTGAGCCCATGGCAGCCGCGTTTGAAGGGCGGATTATGTCTGCCCAACTCCGATGCCCCCTCAGGTCTTAATGGGAGACAAAGGGAAATCCGAGACAGGGTGATAACAAGGGGCCCTCTGACTAAACAACCAGGCCAGGGGCTACAAGCTAACTGACTAAACCTGAGGTATGTGCGGTAACCCGCCAGGGAAAAGGACAACCAAAATCCACTAGTCCGTACTCCTACCCAGCACCGCTGGATACCAGAGTGGATCTGTGGGAGCGGAATCCTCCGCAAAAGCTCCGAAACACAAATAATAAATGACAAATAATAAAGCGGCCCAAGCCGCAACACACGGCTACGCCGTGACTCACGAACACCACTGGATGTTCAAAAGGTGCTCAGTCAGGACTCCAGGAACAGATGACGACTTCCGAGTACAGGACAACTGAGAACAGGAACGACCGGATACAGCAGGACTGGAAACACTCACAGCAAACAGATTCAGCATACAGGAAGCTATTACCGGCGTCTGTGAGAAGCCCAGGAAGTGTATTTAACAGGGAGTCCTCCAATCAGCTGTTTGGAGGCTGATTGGATTAGATGCCATACAGCTGCCAAGCTGCATGGCCAGGAAAACAGATATCTATTAATTAAATTGAACCCAGCAACGGGGAAACGCAGTCCGTAAGTGGCGTCCCCATTGCTAGGGTCCGTGCGGCTCCGTGCGCCCGGCGTCTAGCGTTGCCAGGGAGCCGGCGGCTGTACGCGCACGGCATCCCTGGTTGCTAGGCGCCGGGCCGCACCGACGAGCGGACCCCGGCGCCTAACAGTACCCCCCCCTTGAGGAGGGGTCAAGGAACCCCTAAAGCCAGGTTTCCGAGGAAATTCCCGAAAAAATGCCCTCTTGAGCCTCGGGGCATGGAGATCCTTATCCAGGACCCAAGACCTTTCCTCTGGACCATAGCCTCTCCAGTGCACCAGAAAATAAAGCCGACCCCGGGACAATTTGGAATCGAGAACCTTCTCCACCAAGAACTCCTGATGACCCTGTACATCTACTGGTGATTTCCCCTGAGAGATCTTCCGAGGAAATCTACTGGAAGAAACGTATGGTTTCAACAAGGAGCAATGGAACGTATTTCCGATCCGGAGAGCTCTTGGTAAACGTAACCGGAAAGCAACTGGATTGATTTTTTTAATAATATGAAATGGTCCAATAAATTTGGGGCCCAATCTAGCTGAGGTTTGTCGAAGTTTAATGTTACGAGTTGACAACCATACCCTATCTCCCACCTTAAAAGTGCAAGGCCGCCGGAGCCTGTCAGAAAATTTTCTCTCTCGAAATGCCGCTTTTCTGAGAGCAAGGTGCACTTTTCTCCAAATGAGTCTGAGATGAGAGGTTAAGGTTAGCGAGGAGACAGAGGAATGTTGAAAAAAAGAATTAGCTCTGGGGTGAAAACCAAAAACTGAAAAGAATGGAGACACATTAGTGGAGGAATGACAAGAATTGTTGTAAGCAAACTCCGCCAAAGGAAGAAACTCGGACCAATCATTCTGGAGTTTGGCTGAGTACAAACGCAAATACTGTTTTAATGATTGATTAACTCGCTCGGTCTGCCCGTTGGATTGGGGATGGTAGCCGGACGTTAAAGACAATTTCATCTTTAATGAGGCACAAAAAGACTTCCAAAATTGTGCAATGAATTGTGGACCCCGATCAGAAACAATATCAGTGGGTAACCCATGAAGTCTGAAAACATGGCGGAGAAACAAAACTGCCAATTCCTGGGCAGATGGCAGTCGGGGAAGAGCAATGAAATGGGCCATCTTGCTAAAACGGTCCACTACCACCCATATGATTCGGAATCCGGCTGACAGAGGGAGGTCTACCACAAAATCCATGGAAATATGAGACCATGGCCTGAGAGGAACATTTAAGGGCATAAGTTGCCCGATGGGTAAGGAACGGGGAACTTTATGCTGTGCACAGACCTGACAAGAAAAAACAAACTCCTTAATGTCTTTAGAAAGACCAGGCCACCATACTGAGCGGGAGACTAATTACAAAGTCTTAGAGGTCCCCGGATGCCCGGCAACTTTGCTATCATGAAACTCAGTCAAAACAGTAGCTCTCAAAAACTCAGGGACATAAAGACGACCAGCAGGAGTATTTCCAGGAGCTTGATGTTGAAGCTGCTTTAACTGGGTAAATAAATCTTGTGTGAGGCCTGCCCAAATGACTGAAGACGGAAGTATGGGAGTAACAGGACTGTTATTATGAACTGGAAGAAAACTGCGTGACAGGGCATCCGCCTTGGTATTCTTGGAACCTGGCCTGAAGGTGATAATAAACTTGAAACGAGTAAAAAATAAAGCCCAACGAGCCTGCCGGGCATTCAGCCGTTTAGCTGATTCGATGTACTGAAGATTTTTGTGGTCAGTCAATACTGAAATGGTATGTGTTGCTCCCTCAAGCCAATGCCTCCACTCCTCGAAAGCCCATTTAATAGCCAGTAACTCCCGGTTACCAACATCGTAGTTGGATTCAGCGGAAGAGAATTTCCTGGACATAAAGGCACAAGGATGTAATTCTAGAGAGTCCGGATCCTTCTGAGATAGGATAGCCCCCACTCCAACCTCCGAGGCATCAACCTCAACAATGAAGGGCAATTCTGGGTTGGGATGTCTGAGGACTGGGGCTGAGACGAAAGCTTGTTTCAAGGCCTGAAATGATAACTCAGCTTCACGTGACCAGTTGGTAGGATCCGCTCCCTTCCTAGTCAGTGCCACAATGGGAGCAACCAGGTCGGAAAAAGAATGAATAAATCTTCTATAATAATTCGCAAACCCTAAAAAGCGCTGAATTGCTTTTAAGTTGGTGGGTTGCGCCCAACTAAGGATGGCTTGGAGCTTCTTTGGTTCCATACAGAATCCCCGAGGGGAAATAATGTACCCTAAAAAGGATACCTCCGTGACATGAAACTCACACTTCTCCAGCTTGGCATAAAGGTGATTTTCACGTAATTTTTGAAGAACCTGACGCACCTGGGTAACATGTTGTTCTATAGAGTCAGAATAGATCAGGATATCGTCTAAGTAAACGACCACGAATCTTCCAAGAAAATCACGGAGCACATCGTTAATGAGATCCTGGAAAACTGCCGGAGCGTTAGACAAGCCGAACGGCATCACCAGATACTCGTAGTGACCCGACTGAGTACTGAACGCCGTTTTCCACTCATCTCCCGACTTGATTCGGATGAGGTTATACGCTCCCCTCAGGTCAATCTTAGAAAAAATCACAGCCGAACGCAGCTGATCAAAGAGGACAGAAATCAGCGGCAGAGGGTAAGTATTTTTAATTGAGATCTTATTCAGAGCTCTAAAGTCAATGCAAGGTCTGAGTGATCCATCTTTCTTCTCCACAAAGAAGAAGCCTGCACTTAAAGGGGATTTAGATGGCCTGATAAATCCTTTCCCTAGGCTCTCCTTAACATACTCATTCATGGCCGCAGTTTCTGGTCCGGACAATGCATATAACCTTCCCTTTGGCAATGTGGCACCAGGAATTAGCTCAATAGCACAATCATAAGGCCGATGGGGAGGCAGAATGTCCGCATTGCCCTTGGAAAATACATCAACAAAGTCCTGGTATTCCACGGGAATGGGTTCAGGAATGGCAGCAGCTATTCTGACGGGAAACGTAATACATTCCTTATTACAGATGGTACCCCATTGTGAGATCTCCCCCGACTGCCAATCAATGATGGGATTATGAAAGGCCAGCCAAGGGTGACCCAGAACCACTGGAACTGCTGGGCAATGGGTAAGGAAAAACTCAATCTTTTCGGAATGAAGAGCTCCTACCGTAAGTAGTACAGGGGGTGTACAGAGGGAAATAACCCCATTGGACAAGGGACTCCCATCTAAACCATGCATGGTGATACACCTACCCAAGGTTAACTGAGGAATACCTAAGGCCTTGGCCCACGTTAAGTCCATAAAGTTCCCTGCAGCTCCACTGTCAACAAAAGCCGACACCGAAGAACTGAGGCTGCCAAAGGAAACTTTAGCTGGGACTAACAGGGAGTTACTCGAGGAGATAAGCTGCAGACCAAAGTGAACCCCCTCACAATTCACTTGGTCGAGGCGTTTCCCGACTTGTTCGGACAATTACGGGCAAAATGTCCCTTACCCCCACAGTACAAACAAAGACCAGAGTTTTGCCTTCTGGCTCTTTCTTCTGGAGACAGCCTGGAGAGACCCATCTGCATGGGCTCCTCTATGTCTTCAGGAATGGAAAATACACAAGGAGTAGACCTGACAGGTGCTCCTTTTTCAGCCCTCCGCTCTCTGAGACGACGATCAATCTTAATAGAAAGCTCCATGAGTTTATCGAGCGTCTCAGGAGCGGGATACTGAAGGAGACTGTCTTTTATACACTCAGTTAAGCCGAGGCGAAACTGACTGCGCAGAGCTGGGTCATTCCAGCCACAGTCGTTCGACCAACGGCGAAACTCTGTACAATAAACCTCTGCAGGATTTCTACCTTGTCTGAGAGCGCGTAACTGACTCTCGGCGGATGCCTCCCTATCAGGGTCATCATACAAAAGCCCTAAAGACCCCAGAAAGGCGTCTACTGACAACAATGCCGGATCCTCTGCTTTTAAACCAAAAGCCCAGGTCTGGAGATCCCCCTGGAGCAAAGAAATAATAATTCCGACCCGCTGAGATTCAGTACCTGAGGAGATTGGTCTTAAACGAAAATAAAGTTTACAGGACTCTTTAAAATTAAAAAACTGCTTCCTATCACCAGAAAAACGGTCAGGCAAGTGCATTTTTGGTTCAGGGACTACCCTCGGGGAAGTTCGTAAAAGATCTTCCTGCGACTTCACCCGAAGGGAAAGATCCTGAACCATTTGAGTAAGTTCTTGAATCTGGCTAACTAGAAGCTGGCCAGGATTTGGCCCTAAACCAGTAGGATTCATGGGGCCGACAATTCTTACAAAACTGAATAAGGGAAAAAATCAAACCCTGTTTAATTTTAAGTTTTGGTTTGGCCGGTAATAATGTTATGATTCCAGCACTCTGGTCTGAGGTGGTCCTATTGCAAGGACCGGAGCACTGGAACGGAATGCTGGGGAAGGGAGCGGGAATAGAAAGTAGCCCCTGGCGCCCTAACTCCGTTGTCTCGCCCGTGTTGTCAAAAATCCCCTGCGAGACTATGGTTGCTTGAGCCCATGGCAGCCGCGTTTGAAGGGCGGATTATGTCTGCCCAACTCCGATGCCCCCTCAGGTCTTAATGGGAGACAAAGGGAAATCCGAGACAGGGTGATAACAAGGGGCCCTCTGACTAAACAACCAGGCCAGGGGCTACAAGCTAACTGACTAAACCTGAGGTATGTGCGGTAACCCGCCAGGGAAAAGGACAACCAAAATCCACTAGTCCGTACTCCTACCCAGCACCGCTGGATACCAGAGTGGATCTGTGGGAGCGGAATCCTCCGCAAAAGCTCCGAAACACAAATAATAAATGACAAATAATAAAGCGGCCCAAGCCGCAACACACGGCTACGCCGTGACTCACGAACACCACTGGATGTTCAAAAGGTGCTCAGTCAGGACTCCAGGAACAGATGACGACTTCCGAGTACAGGACAACTGAGAACAGGAACGACCGGATACAGCAGGACTGGAAACACTCACAGCAAACAGATTCAGCATGCAGGAAGCTATTACCGGCGTCTGTGAGAAGCCCAGGAAGTGTATTTAACAGGAAGTCCTCCAATCAGCTGTTTGGAGGCTGATTGGATTAGATGCCATACAGCTGCCAAGCTGCATGGCCAGGAAAACAGATATCTATTAATTAAATTGAACCCAGCAACGGGGAAACGCAGTCCGTAAGTGGCGTCCCCGTTGCTAGGGTCCGTGCGGCTCCGTGCGCCCGGCGTCTAGCGTTGCCAGGGAGCCGGCGGCTGTACGCGCACGGCGTCCCTGGTTGCTAGGCGCCGGGCCGCACCGACGAGCGGACCCCGGCGCCTAACACAGAGATATATATATATATATATATATATATATATATATAAGGTATCCTGACGAAAGGTGTGAATAAAGACACCTGAAACGTTGAAACACTAATCGGCCTGGTGAGCTGTTGCATTTATTGAAAATCCTTTGGAGTGCCGCCCATTACATTACCTTGTCTGCTGGGCCTTGCAGTGCCACGGGAAGGCACCCAGGTATTTAGGTTCTGCTGTAGGAGTGCCGGTCACAACTGTTTTTTATATATATATATATATATATATATATATATATAGAAGGTGATAACAGGCGGCACTCACAGCTTAGTAGATACTGGTTAATAAACGGCCAGACTCCGTGAAGATAGATCAACGTTTCAATTTATAAAATTTTCGTCAGGATCCTGACGAAAATTTTATAAATTGAAACGTTGATCTATCTTCACGGAGTCTGGCCGTTTATTAACCAGTATCTACTAAGCTGTGAGTGCCGCCTGTTATCACCTTCTATTCATCTGTACATGGCTGTGAGGGCACCGGGCGTGTTTCAAGTGTATATTGGAGTGCCGGACATTGCATATATATATATATATATATATATTTATTTATTTGGGGGGGGGGGGGGCAGAGATATACAATATTTTTCACTATACCACTATCACATCCTAACATATAAGGAAGCAGCATGAGTAGTATTATATTGTCACTGGGTACTACTAGTTCCCCATTGATAACTTTCACATTTTCTCTGGCATTTATTAAAGTGGGGTCTTTTAACTGTTCTGATGCAAACAGTTCCTTCCTCGCCTCAAGGTAAGGCATCATTTCAGCTCTGTCTACAGCTTCTCCTTCCCTAGTAGGAAGTGCATTATATTGATCCTCATCATTTGCTACTTGCCCAGCCATACTAGCAAAATGAAATAGCTTAAGAAGTTCGGAGGACACACCCACTGTCAGCGGACCATTTGCCCTGTCAGACGGCTCTATACGGTTCACACCTGTGACCATAAGGGATTTCCACAATTTCCAAAAATGGAGAAAAGCTCTCCCTATTATAGCTTCATGCACCAAGGAAGGAACAACCCTACTTTAACAGTAGCTGAACCACAAGGGGTCCAATATTTACTTGTATGCAAATTACACCAAGAGTTGTTAATTGGAACTTTGAAGAGTTTGCAAACCCATATTTCACAAGGGTAATTAAACTTCCTGATACTAACAATGCCTCTATTCGGTTGCCCTCCATAAAGATTACACACACATTTGTTATTCTGGCTCAACCAGAGGTAAAACAGAACAGGCTGACCTGGCAAAGAAAGACGTTCTGTGACCTTCCAAGGCAGCTGGGCAATTAGCAATAACATTTCCTGGCATTCCACACCTAAACTATTTAACCATATTATTTTTAAGTCTTTTGTTTAGTGGGGACCTTCCTGGCCCAACTGGACAGTCTCTGGGCCCAATGCCTAGAGTCTCTCCATTTTTATGTCCTCTTAACTGCCCAGTACCCTTTTCTCACTGAACAGTCTTACCATATTTCACTGAAGGGCACTGTCGCAGATCTAGGAGGTGCTGTAGTGTGGTCAGAAGTTCCTCTATCACCAGATACCTCTCCATCATCTCTACTAACTATTCAGCTGTCTTAGGGTCCTCATAGCTCACCCACTTCCTCAAAACCATGGGCAGGGACATCAAGTAACTGTCCATGTCAACTCTTTCAACCATCTGGGGACCGGTTAATGTCTAAGGCTGTATCTATTTCTTGGTCAGGTGGATAAGGTCATGCATTTATGTTCGGGGAGGCTTGTCCATTGAGTATACCCAGCAGTGCAGTCATTGAGCTCATACAGAAAGCATTACTCCTAGATGTCATTTTTTATGTTTTCATAGCCCTGAGCATCTGCTAGGCTTAAATCAAAGTAAGCTTTTTGAGGTTTTCCTGCAAGAAAAGGTGCCAACAGACTGTCCTCCACTGTTCCTTAGGCCAACTCTAATGCTCAGCAGTTTTCGCAAAGGTGTTTAGAAATGACTCCATGTCATCAGCCATAATAATGTTTTTGAAGAAAGTAACTAGCTCGCATAGCTATGGAGCTGGTTGGGAGATCCAAGGAAGTTTTTCCAGGCTGGGCTGTGAGATGCTGCACAGCCTCTTTTAATGCCTTGCAATCTAGGTTCTATTCTGTCTGCTTAATTTTAGTAGCAGCACACCTGTTTGGAAATGCCTTGTTACTTTACTCCAGCATGTGGTTTCTTGTTAAAGTCAGGAGCCTGGTGGATGTGCAGCAGCACAGTTGCACTGAGTTAGTAATTAAAGGGGGCTTGTCTGTACTGAACCTTGTCATTGGTTAGTGCTCCCTTTATATTCCCAATCTGCCCATTGTTCCATGCTGGTCATAGAATTGGGTTGCCGTGTGAGCCTTTGGTCCTCAGTATCAAGTCCCAGTCCTGTTGGAACACTGCTTCTTAGCTATAGTTCTGCAGAATCCTTCTTTGTTTGTCCCTGCAATCAGTCCATCATTCCACTACAGTCTCTCTCTCTCTCTCTCTCTCTCTCACCGTGTACATAGTCTCAGCCCTATCAGTCTGTCCTCAGACCAATCCCTTGTCTCAGTCTGTCCTTGTCTATCTTCTACACTGATCCTTTGTGTTGGTACTGTGGTTGCCAGGAGTAACATATACTGGCCTGTGTTGTTTGTATGTCTGTTCTGCTTTCCCTCTCTGTATTCAATTGTTATACACTTCTGTAGTTTCCAGTAGCAACTACTGTGGTTTTGGAGCATTGCTTGTCATTTATGTTCCAGTTGATATGTGTCTTATCCAGTCCTGATCCCACTGTGTGTTATACTCCTGCCATTACCAGTACCTGCCAGTCCAGCTTTATCTAGTGCTTGTCTAGTGTGTGCCTGTCTGTCCAGCTTTAACCCACTCTGTGCCAGGTGGGTGTCAACCCCAGCATATTTCCTTGCACTTGCCCAGGATCCAATAGTTTCCTTGTCCACATTAAGACCTGGGGGCATCTAAGTACTGGGCGGATTTAGGGGGTCATTCTGACCTGATCGCTTGCTGCAGTTTATCGCAGTGCAGCAATCAGGTCAGAATTGCGCATGAGCCTGCCAGTGCATGGATGACAGCCGACGGCTGTCATTGCCTAGTTATCGCCTCTGCCTGATTGACAGGCAGAGGTGGTTGCTGGGTGGGAGGGGGAGCACGGCGGTGTTTGGCCACCGTTTTGTGGGAGCGGTCCGGCCAATGCAGGCGCGGCCGGACTGTGTGAGGGGTGGGCCGCAACAGCTGCATGACGTTACACGCCAGCCGGCCGCAGGTGCTGCGCTGGCCGGGAGTTACTCTTCAAGTACAAAAGCATCGCCGCTGTGCAATGCGTGGACTAGCTGTGTGCTGAGCATCCCCTCGCATGTCAGTGTAAGTGATCGTAGCTGTGCTAAATTTAGCACAGCTACAATCAGATCAGAATTACCCCCTTAATCCACCTGGGAAAGGCGGCTGCTAAAGGTGAAGCTTTAGTTTGCAGGGGCCTTGAGGATTGCTGGGCTTGCGCAACACTCCATCCAGATACATTCCCCGGATCATTTCTATCAACACTCAGTCCTGATATACTCCCCAGTTCATAAGTTATGACTAACCAAAACATACTGGAGTTTTGTAAAATGGGTCCTACTTTGCAAAATACAGTCCAGTCCTCCATCTCAAGCAAGAATCCGGATGAGGATCCAGCTCCGGTCCTGTCCAACAGACTGAAGTGGTGTGAGGACATGTAAAATCTTACATCACAAGATTTTCTAGGGCTGTCTCTTCATGTGGATACTGTGCAGCAGCAGATTTCTGTACAGAATTTTTTTTTCTAATCTTTGCTCTTCATGTGGGCAAAGAATACATGACACCTCTCAAAATGGCTGTTTACTGCCTTCTCAGTTTGCCAGAAAAGGAGATCCAGAATAACTGAGGTACCAGCTGTCTCTATGTGAACAGTTGTTAAAGCCATATTCAGGGAACAATGGTCTAATTCCTGAAGCGCTTGGGAATTCCTTGGACACCACAAGAATTGCTTCTCAATCTGCTAGGGCAGAAAAGACCATAAACTCTGGTTCCCCTAGGAGATCCCAGAATTTCCGGCGTTCCAAACTTTCTGAGGCTGAGTATCAGTGAGGAAAGGATGAGCAACTTTGTATGTATTGTGGAAGTCCAAGTCACTTTATTAATGAATACTTTCTTCGCAAGTCAGGTAAAAGTGACGCTCAACATCTCAAGGTACCGGTTGCCAAGACATCTCTACTGGCGGCTCCAGACTCACAAATTCCAAGGAAGGTGTCATGGATTCCCTAAAGGAGGGTCAGGTCCATAACTGGAGGCATTTGACCAGAATTCCCAAGTGTAGATTTAGGAACCAACTGAGGGCACATGAATCCCTCATTCCCAGGGTAACCCCATGTCCTGTAGCGCTAGGAAATGCTTCCAACACGTCTATCCCTGAAAAGACCTATAGCTCTGCACCCCCTGGAGGGGCATTGGATTTGTCAACCTCAGAAGAGGTAACCGATGTTCTGACTCTAAAGCAGGGATCCGATGTTGTGGTCAGTAGCTTGACCCCAGCTGGGAAAGCTGATGATCCGGTCCCAGGGGGAGAGACCTATGATCTGCTCCCAGAGAGGGGATCCGATGTTCCAGTCTCATCAAGGGGATCCGATGTTCCGGTCCCAGAAAGGGGATCCGATGTTACGGTCTCATCAAGGGGATCCGATGTTCCAGTCCCAGAGAGTGGATCCGATGTTCCGTTCCCAGCAAGGGAGAGCAACGATCGGTCCCAGCAAGGGAGTGCGACGTACCGATCTCAGCAAGCGAGTCCCAGGTGCCTAACCGAGGACGAGAGTCCGAGGTGCAAACCCCAGGAGGGGAATCTGAGGTGCCAACCCCAGGAGGGGAGTCTGAGGTGCCAACCCCAGGAGGGGAGTCTGAGGTGCCAACCCCAGGAGGGGAGTCTGAGGTGCCAACCCCAGGAGGAGAGTCCGAGGTGCCAACCCCAGGAGGGGAGTCCCAGGTGCCGACCCCACGAGGGGAGTCCAAGGTGCCGACCCCAGGATATAATGGCTGAGGGGTCAGTTCCAGAAGGGTCTTCTGAATCTGTGGCCTTGGAAAGGTCATCTGACTCTGCATCCCCTGCAGGGACAACTGACTTCAAAGCCTCAGAAGAGGTGTCTGTCTCCATGTCAAGTCTTATAGCTTAATTTGGAGCATCTGTCTTAGCGTCAAGTCCTGTAGCCTCTGAAGAGGCATCTGTCACCATGTCAAGTCTTGTAACTCCAGGTGGAGTATCTGACTTAGCCTCAAGTCCTGTAGCCTTAGGAGGGGCGTTTGACTTAGTATCAAGTCCTGTAGCCCCAGGAGGGACATCTGTCTCAGTATCAAGTCCTGTAGCCCCAGGAGGGGTGTCTGTCTCAATATCTAGTCCTGTAGCCCCTGGAGGGACATCTGTCTCAGTGTCAAGTCCTGTAGCCCCAGGAGGGGTGTCTGTCTCAATATCTAGTCCTGTAGCCCCTGGAGGGACATCTGTCTCAGTGTCAAGTCCTGTAGCCCCAGGAGGGGCGTCTGTCTCAGTGTCAAGTCCTGTAGCTCCTTGTGGAGCATAAGATTCTGCCGAGTTCCCAGCTGAGGAGATTTCTGTCAAGACCCCAGGAGGGGTAGATCCTGTCAAGTATCCAGAAGGGGAGAGTCCAGTCATGACCTCAGATGGAATTGTTCATGCCATACTACAATAAAGAGACTGCGCTTCTGACTGATCATAACTTTATCAATGTTTGCAACAAATACAATAAATAGATACCGGCCAGGATCATACAATACACATACAATAAAAATATTGAATATAAATGACAATACTAGAAAAAATATATAAAATTAAATAATATAAAATATCATGAGCCCCTGAGCCTCCACAGCATCTGAGACCCCAAAAAAATCTTTATGGCTCTCCCAATGGATATTTCAATGGGCTTCAACTTATGGAATTTCCAACTTTGAGTCCATTTGATATTGGGTTAATAAAGCACATTTAGTAAAGCATGCAGTTCTCTCCAATTTAGTACTACTTTCAAACATACTTGTTAGATCCTTTATGTGCACACATGTATTGCAACATATGAATGGTAGTATAATCCAGCAAGGACTTAGAGTACACCATGCGATGCACTCAATGAAATACCTCTCCCTCTGGCTGTAGCAGCAAGCAGCTCTCTACCCAGGATCACAGGCTGATGACTGGACTCTTACTCGCCTCCCCTTAGCACTGGGCTATAGCAGCGATGCAATATGCTGGCCGGCTCCAAGAAATTAAAAATGGACAATTGAGTGTTGTAGCAATGAGACACAATGTCCTGTCCTGCACAAACACATTTCTCCACCTTCAAATCGGTGTCAGCAGCTATCTCAGTGTTAGACATGCCTCTGTGAGCATTCAGGCATTTAATAGCCTGAATGCGTTTCTCCCGGTTCGCGCATGCGCACTGCACATGCGGGTCAAGCATCACTTTCAATAACATTGTCTGTGCCTATACAGCTCCGAAATCTTAAATCAAGCCTCAATTTCATTTCAGTTCACAAGGAAGTGCTCCCTGGGCTCAGTAATCAAAACGGTTTACCCATAATCTAAACATTAAATGCCCACTAAAATATTAATATTTATTAACTCATACTTCGTTTATAATAATCAATTATACATAAATATAAATAAAAATAAAATGATCCTATAAACCTCTCACTCACATTGGTGTTGTACAGATAGTAATTATTTCAGTGCCATCTAGTGGCACAATGACAATTAGCACAAATGACATGATATTTAATATTTAATAATGTTTTCTCCACATCTGATATTGCCCCCAATTAACAATCCTCTCTAGTAAAATGCATTAGACTATAATTTATTATATATACCTTAATTATTATTACTCTCATCGTGTACTACGTGTTCATTACCTCAGATCTCATGACTTGGGCACTCATTCCGAGTTGATCGCTAGCTGCCGCTGTTCGCAGCGCAGCGATCAGGCTAAAAATCAGCACTTCTGCACATGCGTATGGGCCGCAATGCGCACACGCGGCATACTTTCACAACAAACGATGCAGTTTCACACAAGGTCTAGCGGCGCATTTCAATCGCACTGCTGGCCGCAGAGTGATTGACAGAAAGTGGGTGTTTCTGGGAGGTGACTGACCGTTTTCACGGAGTGTGTAAAAACGCAGGCGTGTCAGATACAAACGCAGGCGTGCCTAGAAAAACGCGGGCGTGGCTGGACGAACGCAGGGCGTGTTTGTGACGTCAAACCAGGAACTAAACAGTCTGAAGTGATCGCTAGCTAGGAGTAGGTCTGGAGCTACTCAGAAACTGCTCGAAAATGTTTGGCAGCAGAGCTGCGATCCTTTCATTCGCACTTCTGCTAAGCTAAGATACACTCCCAGAGGGCGGCGGCTTAACGTTTGCACGGCTGCTAAAAGCAGCTAGCAAGCGATCAACTCGGAATGAGGGTCTTGGTGAGAATACTCTGTAATTATACATAACATTGTTGTTTCTATTATTTATTTATAATATTTATTTATTTATTAATTCATCTAATTTCTTTAACTTAATTCATTAATACAACTCAATTCTTAATATAGAATGAAATCAAAGACCCCATCATATAGTTATTAACTCCTGAAGCCTCCCAACACATTAACCCACATTTATCAAATATAAACCACATATCCCCAATTCACCCAGATTACATAATCATGTCCATAATCAACCAATCAGGAACCATTCAATTCTACTATATCGTTAAGGCCGCCTGGCACCAAAGTGTCCATTTTATAAATCCAATATGCCTCTCACCTACATAGTAGGCTATATCGATCAGCACCACATATTGTATTTTTAATTTGTTCTATAGCTACCATCATGCTGTTATCAAAATCAGATTTTTGGCCCTGAATTATATGGCTGGACAATGGGTGCTTTGCGCCTTTAGATATGTTCCTGCGATGTTCCATATAACGAACATGCATAGTGCGTGTAGTTCTCCCCACATATTGTTTTCCACATAAACAAGTGATTAAATATATGACATATATCGATTGACAATTCAAAAAATCTTTTATCTGGAATTCTTCACCAGTGTTGGTTGAAGCAAATACTGTACTTTTTCTCGCCAAGTTCTTACAAGACAAACAATTCATCTTTCCACACTTATGAAAACCTTCTGGTTTCTCAGGCAACCACATTTTTTCTACTTTTGGCTTGTTATATCCCTGAAAATTACTTGGTACCAATTTTGATCATAAATTATCTGCCTTACGAAAAATAGTATAACCCTCTGGATCTAACTAGGGTTTTAAAACATCAGGGAGAAATACCACCACACAAAAAGCGCACAAATCCTTCTGTAGATAGACCAACAGGGGCTGGATCTTTTCGTTCAAGGTTCACATAGGTCAGTGGTCCTCAATGCCTCAAAACAAAAACATGTGTAGACATAGTGTGATATTGTAATAATAAAGTTGGTAAATATCTGTGTTTAAGCAGTTACTCGTACCCCTTATGATGGTCTACCATATGTAGACAAATCAAGCTTTTGAGGAACGGATGACACCGTGTGGGCCAATCTGATCTCCTTCAAACAAATTCCTTTCTAATGGTTTCTCTTCCACAAACATGAAATCAAGAAGAAAAAACCTCCATGGTGTAAAACCTTAAGATGATTTATTT
The DNA here is from genome assembly GCF_028390025.1 of Pseudophryne corroboree. Taxonomy (NCBI): domain Eukaryota; kingdom Metazoa; phylum Chordata; class Amphibia; order Anura; family Myobatrachidae; genus Pseudophryne; species Pseudophryne corroboree. The sequence goes on from NC_086447.1 coordinate 220,647,498, forward strand.
GTTAAAACATGAGGTGGGACAAATGGTCTCTGAACCCACACTGATAAAATATCAATAAAATAGAACACAATCCAAAATACAGAAGCTGGGACTCCTACCAGATGATGTTGTCCACTCTAAAAAGTAGACAATGTGAGCATGGATTAGGGGAGCATGCAGGCGTCCCTGGGTCTCAACCTCCAAATCCTAAGGTAGGGGTCCCTCTGTCTGTTCACCATCCTTGCCAACGCGTTTCGATACAGGGTATCTTCCTCAAGGCATAAGGATAGTGAGCACATGGTGGGCAATTTATACCCACCGGATGTTGGAATTAAACTTTCCCTAAAACTAGACATGGATCAGCTAACACTTTTTCCCTAAATATACATATTGAACATATTCCCAAAGTCCAATCCATTTCATAGATTACAGAAAATCCCCCTTTAATAAAAAGTCCGCCAAAATCGGCCGAAGCTGTTGTCTGTATGAATCATCATGCTGCGCCATTACACACGGCCGCATCCGTCACTTCCGTCCATCTTCCCGGAAGTGATGTCTGCCGAGTCATCGTTATTGGCGTCACGCCTGGAAGTTCCGTCCTGCGTTTCAAATCTCACGTTCTGTCATACACTTAGGAGATGGAGGGAAAACATGTAGTGGATTCCGAGGGTTACGTGGCTGATATTTCAATTTCAATGTCGCGGGATGTTAATCATTGGCGGCCATATTCATGTATAACGTTGGATTGGGATTTTAGTTAATCAGATTATGTGTAAATCACCTTCATATGTACCTTAATAGAAAATGCATATATTAGTTTCTTCAAATGCATAGAATTATATATTACAGAAACCATTTTAGCTCAAAATCTTTGTTGATACCCTCCGGTATCAGTGTCTTAAAACAGTGGATCATACTCATTTCCGTTTTAGCCAACCTTTTACTAATATCACTATGTCTTATGTCACCACAAATTCTTTTTAAACCATAAAAGTTAATGACATGTTTAACGTCACAGCTATGTTTTTCTCTAAAGTGTGAAGATAAAGCATGGGTTTCTACACCTTTCTTAATATTGCGTAGGTGCTCACTAATGCGGATTTTTAACGGCCTACTTGTCCTACCAATGTAGAACAGATGCCATGAGCACTCTACACCATAAACAACGTTGTTAGTATTGCAGGTTATAAATTCCTGGATCTTACATGTTTTCCCATTTATATCAACATTCTCTTTCTTGTTACCAAATGTATTTTTCACATTCTTACATCCCACACAATCTCCACATCTATAAAAACCTTTTGATGTTATCATGGGAGTGTTTACTGGTGTTGGGCATAGACTTTTAACTAACTGTGATTTAAGATTCGGTGCTCTTCTAAATATACATATAGGTTTTTCAGGGATATCATTTCCAATAACAGGGTCCCTTTTTAACAAATTCCAGTGTTTTTTCAACACCCCCTCTACTTGTTTATGTTGTGAAGTAAACTGGGTTGTAAAAGCCCACTTGAATCTTTCATCATCCCTGTTTGTTTTTCGTTCTTTGTATATTAAATTGTTTCTATCTATATTTTGGGCAATTTCAAGTGAGCTGAGGATAGTTTTCTCATCATACCCACAAGCTAAAAAGTTTTCTTTCATCTCATCCGCCTGTTCGTTGAATATAGAATTTTCCGTGCAGTTCCGTCGCAACCTTTTAAACTGCCCTATTGGTACGGACTTTAACCAGTTGTCATAATGGCAACTGTCCCTTTGAATGTATGCCCTCGAATCAGTTGGTTTGATGAAATTCTTAGTTTTTAAGACCCCTTCTTCTGCATATATACTAAGGTCCAAGAAATCTACCTGATATTTGTCAATATTAAAGGTTAGTTCTATATTCCTATCGTTAGAATTAAGATATGTGCAGAAAGAGTCTAAATCTTCTCTACTTCCCTTCCAGACGAAAATAATATCGTCTATGTACCTTCGCCAGGCCACCATATAATGACATTAAGCAGCACAGAGATAGGTCTAGAATATCACATTGTTATGTGTGCTGTCTGCAACTCTGTTCTGTCAGTTTAATTGCAGGTCTATTCTGTCTGCTTAATTGTTGTAGCAACACACCTGTAGGGAAATGCCTTGTTACCTAACTCCAGCATGTGGTTTCTTGTTAAAGTCAGGAGCCTTGTGGATGTGCAGCAGCACAGTTGCACTGAGTTAGTAATTAAAGGGGGCTTGTCTGTACTGAACCTTGTCATTGGTTAGTGCTCCCTTTATATTCCCAGTCTGCCCATTATTCCATGCTGGTCATAGAATTGGGTTGCCGTGTGAGCCTTTGGTCCTAAGTATCAAGTCCCAGTCCTGTTGGAACACTGCTTTTAAGCTATAGTTCTGCAGAATCCTTCTTTGTTTTTCCCTGCAATCATTCCATCGTTTATATCCCTGTTTTATGTGTTTAAGTGAGTGCATTGTGTGGTTCTTGTGAGAGACTGTCAATTCCATTCCACTGCAGTCTCTCTCTCTCTCTCTTTCTCTCAGGCCTCGCTCACCGTGTACATAGTCCACAGCCCTATCAGTCTGTCGTCAGATCAATCCCTTGTCTCAGTCTGTCCTTGTCTATCTTCTACAATGCTCCTTTGTGTTGGTACTGCGGATGCCAGGAGCAACATTCATTGGCTTGGAGCATTCTGTGTTGTTTTTATGTCTGTTCTGCCTTCCCTCTCTGTATTCAATTGTTATACACTTCTGTGGTTGCCAGTAGCAACTACTGTGGGTTTGGAGCATTCTTGTCATTTATGTATCAGTTGATATGTGTCTTATCCAGTCCTCATCCCCACTGTGTGTTATACTCCTGCTATTACTAGTACCTGCCAGTCCAGATTTATCTAGTCCGTGTCTAGTATGTGCCCGTCTGTCCAGCTTTAACCCTCTGCATGCAAGGTGGGTGTCAACCCCAGCATATTTCCTTGCACTTGCCCAGCCTCCAATAGTTTCCTTGTCCACATTAAGACCTGGGGGCATCTGAGTACTGGGTGGACTTAATCCACCTGGGAAAGGCGGCTGCTAAAGGTCAAGCTTTAGTACACAGGAGACTTGAGGTTTGTTGGGCTTGTGCAACACTCCATCCACATACATTCCCCGGATGATTTCTATCAACACTCAGTCCTGATATACCCCCCAGATCATAACAGTTTCTCCTTGATATCCAACTGCTGTTGCCTAAAGGCCTCCTCAGTGATCAACTGCTGAACCCTGGTGGCTTCCTGCTGAGCTGTAGTAGCAAGGCCTTAACTACTTCTTCCATTTTAGCACGTAGCTGCTTTTACCCAGGACATGTATTAACAATGTTTAACAAAAAGAAGGCACATTATTTGTATGTTTCCATAACCTTGCAGACCAAACACTACTTGGACTTTCCTTTGTATGTAATGCACTGCAACTCCCAGCACATGTCTCGCTGTAAAAAGTATCTTCAGAGTATCAGTCTTGCAACTTTACAGTGGGCTGTAGCTATGGTCTGGTCCTTTCCATGCACACACAGACTTGCTTTCTGAAGGTCTCTCAAGGCTGCTGCTCCTCTTACTGTATGCAAACTGCTCACATTCTCCACCACATTGTAACAGGAATTGGTGAAGAGGTACCATCTCCTGGAGTAGATGGCAATGATCAGCAGCCGAGAGATCACACAAGTCCAAGGTTTCTGGTGCATTTGGCCTCAGACAGTTTTATTAAACAGGAAAATAACATAATACATCAAAATAAAATGCCTTGTCTGTCTGTAACTAAGCAGAAACATTCCCAACTATCCACTGCAACCACATTTGAAAGTTTCAGCAAGAATGGTTGACTTGGTGTTTCTCTCAGAGTCTCTTTTCCCCAGGCAATGTGGGACTGAATGTCCATCTTGGCAGCCTTTTATCACACTCACCCAGGTGCCATGTTAATTAGCCTAATCTTAGGCTTGAGGCCTTGAAGTCCCAGAATGGGCCTAATGGATGGAGCCTGTCCTTACTCTCCACCCATAACCCCAGGAAGCCTTATCTAGCTTTTACAAAAGCCCAAAAGCTCTTAGCAAACCACATCTCAAACATTTTAGTTCCAGTCTATTAAACCTGATATACAACATTTGGTAATGAAAAACAGGCTTAATTAACTATACATGTGTACACAATTACCATCATGATCCACAAAAATTGGAGAAGCTCACCATTTTACAAATATCTGTAGTTTTATGGTTGGGAGGGGTAGGGTTTAATGACATCATCACCCCAGTATAAAGATGTCATTAAGCCATGCCCCTCCCCAGTTCCTACAACATAAACACATTATTGGAGACTCCTGGGTAAGCTTATTCCCCCTTTGAACGCCTGAAGTGCTGACTTTCCATGGCCCTTTCATGTATGTGGTGAGAGTGAGTCCCTCTTGTCCTCAGCACTATAAAAGTGATTATGTAAAAAAAACTGTGAATGGAGAAACAACATCAGACTGTGCAATGCTCCTGTAACAATACTCTTACATTACTCTTTCAGCAGAATCACAGCATGCACTGAAGTTATGGCGTCCCCATGGATATAATTATTTGCCTGCATAAATGTAAAGAACAGATGTTCTACAAGGTCAATTAGACTGACTTTAGTAATTATACATGCACCTAATAAACTCATGAGTTTCAGAAAATTCAAATATGAGAAAAATTTAGGCCATCCTAGGTGGAGACTGTATCACTATTATGGGCATTACAAAGGACATGCCCACTGCTAACACTCATCAGTCACTTTACTCTGACTCCAAAGTCTTATATAAACAGATGACAGAATCATGCCTATTTGACAGCTGGAGAATTAGGGGTATATGCAATTGCGGTCGAATTCCAGAAATTGTCGAATTCCGGGACTTTTTCGCAAAAAAAAAAAAAAAAAATCGACAATGCAATACAGTACTTATTCGACAAAAACCGGACATTCAAAATTCGACTTTTGGAAATTCGACTTTTATCAAATTCGACTTTTCTGCAATGGTACAAATGCTGCAATTCGACAAAAGCATATTCAATTCAAGTTTGGAAATTCGACAACAGTGCTTTTCGACAGCAAATTCGACAATTTCAGTCCGCCTCAGTTGCCTGGCGGGATCTAATAAAAAAATTTTAGTACATGATTTTTTTTAATATTTGAGGATTGCTAATAGCATATCTATTTATATTTGAAAGGATTATCTACTTGGTTTGTCTTTATTTGCTTCACAAGTATTATTTAATTGATTTTTAAAAAGATTTTTTTTTCTTCACTCTGTGGTGAGGGAAATTTACCCATGATTCCACAGTTTTACCCAGGATACACTTCTGCAAAGCCCCTCCTATCTCCTCACTCTCTGGTTTGAGACTACAGGGAGAAGGAGCCATCAGTCAGCTCTCTTGTGGAATCGTTTTTTTTAGGAAAATTCCTGCGTTTTAAAATACATTCCTATTTTTGTACTGACTACAATGATGGAGCCTTTCTCTGACCAGATTGTGATGTTCATGCTGGCTGCAAGCATGGAGGAAGAAAGTTCTGCTGAACATCAGGATCCAGTTCAGGGAATGTCTGCATTGGGTGAGCCAGTATTGCGGGTTTCATTTCCACGTCCACGCCAGTATCGCACTAGGCGTGAACTGGAGGATCTCTGCGAGTTCGAGGTGATACAAAATTATCGCTTATCGACTCGCGACATATATTCGCTGTACGCTCTGTTGGAGGCCGACCTGGAACCTTGGGCACGGACAAATCGTGCAGTCAGCGGTTTCCAGAAACTGCTGGCGACGTTACATTTTTTGGCGTCAGGCACATTCCAGCCTACACTGTCTCAAACATGCGGTTTTTCACAGTCGACACTGTCGCGCTGTATAACCCAGGTCATTAGGGCTTTCCGCAAATTGACGATCCAGTACATCACATTTCCAGAGACGGACAGCGAATGTCGTGAGATCAAATTAGGCTTTTTCAACAAATACAAATTTCCCAATGTGCTGGGCGCGATTGACTGTACCCACGTGCAGATCAGACCGCCACGGAATTCGGAGGAATGTTTTCGGAACCGAAAACATTTCCATTCCCTGAATGTACAGGCGGTCTGTGATGTAAACATGAGATTTTTGAACATTTTTGTGGGATTTCCTGGATCATCTCACGACTCCTTCATCCTAAGCCAGTCATCGCTGTTTGACAAGTTCGAAACAGGAAACATGCCTGGTGGCTGGCTGTTAGGTATGTATTTTTTTATTTATTATTTTATTAAATTTTTTTTTTTTTTTACAAGTACCTAACATTTTTTTTTTATTTTCTATGGCCGATGCGGGTTATCCAAACAAACCGTGGCTCTTGACCCCATTGTCTAATCCTGTTGGTAGAGCAGAAAAACGTTACCAAGAGACACACATTGCATCGAGGCAAATAATTGAGCGTGCCTTCGGTGTACTTAAAAGCCGGTTTCGATGTTTAGACACTTCCGGCGGTGCTCTTTTGTACTCACTGGCGAAGGTTTGCAGCATGGTAAATGCATGTTGTATTTTACACAACATATGTGTCGCAAACCGTTTGCCGGTGACTCTTCGTCGCAGTGCTTTCCGACGCGGGAACCGGTCTTCTGCTCTACCGGTGGGTATGGACGAAGGAGATGATTCCCGGCGGACATTGATCCAAATTTTTTTTTCAGTTGCCTGTGAGTATACTTATAACATTTGTATTATCGTGTAAACTGACATTGTAATATTTTTTAAAAAAATCTTTATTTATGTATTTCAGAGTTTTACATCCTGTTGATGTACATCCCCAGGCCCTGTTTGTACAGTTCGTTCCTCCCTGTTTTATCCTGTTGTTGGGTTACCGCAAATATTTGACCCTTTTATCCAACTCTACCATGGGCGACCTACTTGTGATGTGGACCTGACCCTCCGCCATGTAGCAGACAACCCCCTCAGGTGAGATGTATTGTCCAAAACTCCCTTGTCCCATATCACCCCGGCATGTCCAAAGTGCAGCCCTCCGGCATTTGCAAGATTGCACATCCAAACATTCCCTGATACACCAATGCTTGTCAGGAAATGTTTGGATGTGTAGTGATGCAAGTGCCGGAGGGTTGCATTTGGGCCCACTGTACCTCTTTTCTTCAGTCCCAGGGTGACACTATTACCCATATCTGGAAGCTCATACTGTTCTCTTCCACAGGTCTGGCGGTGTATCCTTCCCAAGTGGCGTGGATGTGAAGAAGAGACACGACATTTCCCCTGATGTTCCATGGGCGACCTACTTGTGATGTGGACCTGACCCTCCGCCATGTAGCAGACAACCCCCTCAGGTGAGATGTATTGACCAAAACTCCCTTGTCCCAAATCACCCCGGCATGTCCAAAGTGCAGCCCTCCGGCATTTGCAAGATTGCACATCCAAGCATTCCCTGATACACCAATGCTTGTCAGGAAATGTTTGGATGTGTAGTGACGCAAGTGCCGGAGGGTTGCATTTGGGCCCACTGTACCTCTTTTCTTCAGTCCCAGGGTGACACTATTACCCATATCTGGAAGCTCATACTGTTCTCTTCCACAGGTCTGGCGGTGTATCCTTCCCAAGTGGCGTGGATGTGAAGAAGAGACATGACATTTCCCCTGATGTTCCATGGGCGACCTACTTGTGATGTGGACCTGACCCTCCACCATGTAGCAGACAACCCCCTCAGGTGAGATGTATTGACCAAAACTCCCTTGTCCCAAATCACCCCGGCATGTCCAAAGTGCAGCCCTCCGGCATTTGCAAGATTGCACATCCAAGCATTCCCTGATACACAAATGCTTGTCAGGAAATGTTTGGATGTGTAGTGACGCAAGTGCCGGAGGGTTGCATTTGGGCCCACTGTACCTCTTTTCTTCAGTCCCAGGGTGACACTATTACCCATATCTGGAAGCTCATACTGTTCTCTTCCACAGGTCTGGCAGTGTATCCTTCCCAAGTGGCGTGGATGTGAAGAAGAGACACGACATTTCCCCTGATGTTCCATGGGCGACCTACTTGTGATGTGGACCTGACCCTCCGCCATGTAGCAGACAACCCCCTCAGGTGAGATGTATTGACCAAAACTCCCTTGTCCCAAATCACCCCGGCATGTCCAAAGTGCAGCCCTCCGGCATTTGCAAGATTGCACATCCAAGCATTCCCTGATACACCAATGCTTGTCAGGAAATGTTTGGATGTGTAGTGACGCAAGTGTCGGAGGGTTGCATTTGGGCCCACTGTACCTCTTTTCTTCAGTCCCAGGGTGACACTATTACCCATATCTGGAAGCTCATACTGTTCTCTTCCACAGGTCTGGCGGTGTATCCTTCCCAAGTGGCGTGGATGTGAAGAAGAGACATGACATTTCCCCTTATGTTCCATGGGCGACCTACTTGTGATGTGGACCTGACCCTCCACCATGTAGCAGACAACCCCCTCAGGTGAGATGTATTGACCAAAACTCCCTTGTCCCAAATCACCCCGGCATGTCCAAAGTGCAGCCCTCCGGCATTTGCAAGATTGCACATCCAAGCATTCCCTGATACACCAATGCTTGTCAGGAAATGTTTGGATGTGTAGTGACGCAAGTGCCGGAGGGTTGCATTTGGGCCCACTGTACCTCTTTTCTTCAGTCCCAGGGTGACACTATTACCCATATCTGGAAGCTCATACTGCTCTCTTCCACAGGTCTGGCGGTGTATCCTTCCCAAGTGGCGTGGATGTGAAGAAGAGACACGACATTTCCCCTGATGTTCCATGGGCGACCTACTTATGTACAATCCAACTGCATTTCAAATTTTAATAAAAACCACAGGAAACTTCTATTTTTAAAAATTTATTAAAGAAAAAAAAGGGTTTTTTTAAATAAAGTTTGAAAGTTAATTAAAACAAAAAAGTAGTTTGTTCTTCTTTACATTCTTTTCTTGTGTATATAGATATCTGTGGGGAAAAGAAAAAAAAATATATATTAAAGTAAAGACACTAAATTCATGTTCATTTCTTTTCCAAGAAAATTTGTGGAACCACACAGCCCAGCTTGACCCATTGCTGGGCTGTGTGGTTCCACAATGGCAGGCGGTCCAAAGTGAAATAGTGGTGTCAGTGGTCAGCACTTTGACACGCTAACATTTGTGGAACCACACAGCCCAGCATGACCCATTGCTGGGCTGTGTGGTTCCACAAAGGCAGGCGGTCCAAAGTGAAATAGTGGTGTCAGTGGTCAGCACTTTGACACGCTAACATTTGTGGAACCACACAGCCCAGCATGACCCATTGCTGGGCTGTGTGGTTCCACAAAGGCAGGCGGTCCAAAGTGAAATAGTGGTGTCAGTGGTCAGCACTTTGACACGCTAACATTTGTGGAACCACACAGCCCAGCATGACCCATTACTGGGCTGCGTGGTTCCACAAAGGCAGGCGGTCCAAAGTGAAATAGTGGTGTCAGTGGTCAGCACTTTGACACGCTAACATTTGTGGAACCACACAGCCCAGCATGAACCATTGCTGGGCTGTGTGGTTCCACAAAGGCAGGCGGTCCAAAGTGAAATAGTGGTGTCAGTGGTCAGCACTTTGACACGCTAACATTTGTGGAACCACACAGCCCAGCATGACCCATTGCTGGGCTGTGTGGTTCCACAAAGGCAGGCGGTCCAAAGTGAAATAGTGGTGTCAGTGGTCAGCACTTTGACACGCTAACATTTGTGGAACCACACAGCCCAGCATGACCCATTGGTGGGCTGTGTGGTTCCACAAAGGCAGGCGGTCCAAAGTTTCTAGAATATATACATTGAAACATTGCTCTACTCACCTTGGTACGCACAACACGAACTTATGCCGTCCACTTCAATTTTCCACCCAATCCTATGAATAAGCCAAAAACACACACTAGTGAATAGTAAATTCACACAACAGTGAAAGCCTATTGTACACCATTACAAAAAGGATTTTTTGGGTAAAAGAGTGGTATCAGAATTGCTCTTTGGCCCATCATACATGTAGCCACAAGGAGCTTTCATCCGTTACCACACGCGCCCGCATACATGCCCGCGCATGTATGCCTACACAAAGCTCCTTGGTAGTACCCGGTCATGGGTGGGGAAGCCCAACAAAGAAAAAACAATAGTAAGAAAAAAAAAAAACTAATGGGAGGGGAAGAAAGGGATACATGAAAAACATATGAAGTAAATAAAACAATACGACCGGGCTTATGGTGGAAGTCTGTCCAGATCCTGGTGTTCCTCCTGAGTGTGGGGTGTCGATGTCCTAGGAGGCATGGTAGTACGTTGACTGGGCCTCTGTGCCCATGCGGCTGTAGATGTGGCGGCCGGTGGTGGAGGCATCTGGTGGGTGGGGTACATCCCTGTATATCCCTGGTACATCTGTGACTGTCTGTACTGGGATGGTACTTGCGAAAGGGTACGAGGCGTCCTTGTGGCTTGTGACGGCGGAAATGGTGGATCACCAGCGTGTTGATGAGCTGGTTCTGGGAGCTTGTCATAGATCATCTGCAGTGTGGTTGCGATGAGCTGTTGGCTGGATGAGGATTGTCGATGGCTCTCCGACATGTTGGTATTGCTGTGTGCCAGACATGTTGTGTTCTCCACGAGCCGGCCCATGGATTCGGCCAGAATGTGAAGGACGTCCATAGTCTCCCTATGATCTTGCATTCTGACCTGTAGTATTGTGGCCGTGCTGTCGGTAAGAGTCTTCTGCATTTCAAGCAGACTGTTTGACATTTTCTCCATTGTCCTCTCAATGTTGTCCAGTCTGCCTCCCACGACATTTGTGTATGTATCCTGGCGGGTAGTAATCTCCGATGCCAGGGTGTGAACCCTCTGAACAGTTGAGGGATTCTGCCCTTCCTGGACGTCTGCCACCACTTGCATTTGGGCAGCTGAAAAGAAAATTAGAAAATATTATACACATTCATCACACATTTGTTTGAAGGCTCACAATTCAATTTACTCACACAGGGATGTAGCAACTGCAGCCTCCTGCACTTCCACCTCGTCATCCTCTGACGAATCCTGTAGGAGGAGATCCGGCCTGAAGTATGAACCAATCCCGACGCTAGTCCGCTGCTGGTCGGTGGCACCACTGTTTGCAAAATAATTTTTTTTATGAAAGTTAATAAACTATACACAACTGCTGACCCCCCCCCCCCCCCCACACACAAAATAAATACAAACCTTCTCCATCCTGTGATGCCGCTGCTCCAGGAGCTTCACTTGTCCTCGTTTCGGAAGACTTTTCAAGGGTCTGGCTGGATACGTCTGCACGGCTGTCCTCAAACCCAAGAAAAGTCTCGTCTGTTAACCCTGTAGACTCAAACAGATCGGGTGATGGGTCCACAAGGGTTGTGTCTTGAGGCTCTTCAGTCACAGTCCCAGAGCTCCTGGAGAGACGACGATCTGGTGATGGCCTGCGCGCAAGGGCTGTAGTTTGGCGCCCATCTTGTGGTGTGGTCGCCGACGGTGTCTGGCGCACAGGTGAAGTTCTGTACGCTGATGTCTGGCGCACAGGTGATAGTCTGCGCGCTGACGTCGTCTGGTGCACAGGTGACAAACTGCGCGAAGACGAACTGTGGCGCACAGGTGACGATATGCGCGCTCCTGATGCTTGCGGCGCAGGTGATGGTCCGCGCACTGCTGCCGATGCCTGCTGCACAGGTGATGGTCCGTGCGCTGGCGATGTCCTGCGCGCAGGTGATGTCCTCTGGGCAGGCCTGTCTGAAAAACAAAAAAAAACACATTAGCACATACAAAAATTTTAAAGGGAAGTACAGCTCATGTGAATGTATTCTTACCATCAGGCCTCCTTTTGGACTGCTTGTCTCCCGCCTTCTTCCGTCTTCTGGGCGGTTCTTCCTCCTGGGGAAAGCCAGCAGGACGGCTGGAGTCCACACCTCCGCGAACTCCTTCGACCATGGCAGGGTTCATGCGCCTTCTAATAACATTCTCCCAGGGTAGCCACTTCAGATTGAGAGCCGGGCCACCTCCCGTAGCTGTCTCATGTCGGCGCTGAATCCCCATCTTCTTTTTGGTCTGTCTGCGGCAATCACTGTACCGCTTCATGCAGTTTCTGGTGCTCCGGCGGTTTCCAGATACTGCAGTGACTTGGCTCGCGATGGAATCCCAGATGCTTCTCTTTGTCCTAGCTGCTGTGGTCTGTGCCCTTGGTCCATACAGAATGTCGTAGGACCTGTCGACGCCATCCACTAGGGTACAGTTTTCCGCCTCAGTGTATCTGGGTCCACGCGGCTTTTTCGGTCCTGCATCTTCACCAGAGGCTTCCTCCTCCGACTGCTCCTCTGGCTGGCTTCTTGCCTTTAGGGATTGAAAAAAAAAGAAAAATAACATGCATTTAATAAGATCGGTATGTACCTGTGAGTGTCAGTATCCCTGGCATTGCGCACATATACCTGTAGGTGTGCATGGCAGTGCGCAAACTAGAGTGGGTAAAGTTGGATGCTATTTGTGTCTGCAGGTGTTGTCAGTACCTTTCCACTAGGCTTTTTCTTAGTCTTCTCATGGGCCCTTGACGACCGCGGCTGGTCACTACATGCCTGGTCGGTCGTATCCCCCTCCTGGGTCGGCTCCCACTCCTCGTTGCTATGCAGGGATAGATCCGAGGGGGTGGGAGAAGGGGCGGATCGGGTCTGCTTGTCCTTGGACATATCTGTTTTAAAATAATAAAAAAAAAAATTATATATATATATCTCAAATTTAACACATTACATAATTAAATGCAATCACATCATGTTGCTGGGACCCCAGTTCTCAAGCAGGACCAAAACACACAAAATGGCTGACACACACAAAATGGCTGACACACATAAAATGGCTGACACACAAAATGGCTGACACACACAAAGTGGCTGACACACAAAATGGCTGACACACAAAATGGCTGGATGGAAAAAACATGTTTGGCAAACAACCAACATCACGTCGGCCGCATGGCCGACCAAACTTGCTCCAAATCACCCCAAACTGGCCAGAAAGCATCCCAGCACACTCAGGAGGTACACCACAGCTAAATTAGGAGGGAAACACATGTTTGCCAAACAGTCGACAGCACATGTCGGCCAGATGGCCGACCAAACTTGCTCCAAATCACCCCAAACTGGCCAGAAAGCATCCCAGCACACTCAGGAGGTACACCACAGCTAAACTAGGAGGGAAAACACATGTTTGGCATACAGCCAACACCCCATGTCGGCCACATGTGAGACAGAAACTTGCTCCAAATCACCCCAAACTGGCGAGAAAGCATCCCAGCACACTCAGGAGGTACACCACAGCTAAATTAGGAGGGAAAACACATGTTTGCCAAACAGTTGAAAGCACATGTCGGCCGCATGGCCGACCAAACTTGCTCCAAATCACCCCAAACTGGCCAGAAAGTATCCCAGCACACTCAGGAGGTACACCACAGCTAAATTAGGAGGGAAAACACATGTTTGCCAAACAGTCGACAGCACATGTCGGCCAGATGGCCGACCAAACTTGCTCCAAATCACCCCAAACTGGCCAGAAAGCACCCCAGCACACTCAGGAGGTACACCACAGCTAAATTAGGAGGGAAAACACATGTTTGCCAAACAGTTGACAGCACATGTCGGCCAGATGGCCGACCAAACTTGCTCCAAATCACCCCAAACTGGCCAGAAAGCATCTCAGCACACTCAGGAGGTACACCAATGCTAAAGGAAGACCCAAAAAGTAATTTTAAGAAGAAAAAAAAACCGTGAAAAACTACCCCAAAACACAAATCTCCCCAGAAAAATGCAGCAACACAAGCAGGAGCTATACACATACCTGCACACATACACAAACACCCCATGTACACCTCATGGCAACCCCCACTACACAAACACATACATGCAACACCAGACCCACATGTGGTACTTACCTACAAATGTAGTAAAAGCTCCTAAAATGGCTCTCCTCCGGGGTAACAGATATCCTCCTGTCTGTCCTGGAATAAAGCCTGCTGGGGTGTCCAAACGATACCACAGCAAACAACCAATTTGCTAGCTCTGCACCTCCTCACACCTCTCTGCAGGTTCACAAAATGGCTGCAGAGCACGCAGCAAACAAGCCCTAATAAAGGGCTGCGTTCGGCAGGAAGTCGAATTCAGGACGCCCACTAATCGCCGATTGGCCGTTATCCGCCAGGGGGTGTGTCGAATCCGTTTTGCATTGCATATGGTGAATTCATGGTCCCGGCGGCAGGGCTGCGGCTGGCGAGTGCGGGCGAATTTTAAACGGACGAAAAAAATTACGCGATTCGCCCGCAATTGCATATACCCCTTAATCATCAAATATAAAAGATTCACATTCCTCCCTATTCCTCATTATTCATACTCCAGAACCAATATGATATTTGCAGACTGTCAAACAACACAATTAATTACGTACTGTAATATAGATCAGCTGGTCAGACCAGTCTAGCTACCTTCAATATTGTAACCGATCACATGGCAGCTTTTTATAGAGAATACATTAAGATTCTGAAGATTCTTCAATTTCCATCTACTGTCTATGACATTTAGAAGAACTACATCCAAACCCAATCCATTCAAAAAGTTTTCATGTACACGTTACATGCCAAGCCCACAAGGCAATAAAAAGAGGCAAGATCATTAGTTTCTCTGACGTCCTAGTGGATGCTGGGAACTCCGTAAGGACCATGGGGAATAGACGGGCTCCACAGGAGACTGGGCACTCTAAAAGAAAGATTAGGTACTATCTGGTGTGCACTGGCTCCTCCCTCTATGCCCCTCCTCCAGACCTCAGTTAGAATCTGTGCCCGGCCAGAGCTGGGTGCTCCTAGTGGGCTCTCCTGAGCTTGCTAGAAAGGAAGTATTTGTTAGGTTTTTTATTTTCAGTGAGATCTGCTGGCAACAGACTCACTGCTACGAGGGACTGAGGGGAGAGAAGCAAACCTACCTGCGTGCATCTAGCTTGTGCTTCTTAGGCTACTGGACACCATTAGCTCCAGAGGGTTCGAACACAGGGCCTGACCTCGATCGTCCGTTCCCGGAGCCGCGCCGCCATCCCCCTTGCAGAGCCAGAAGACAGAAGAGAAGGAGATGAAATCGGCGGCAGAAGACTCCGGTCTTCATTAAGGTAGCGCACAGCACTGCAGCTGTGCGCCATTGTTCCCACTGCACACCACACACTCCGGTCACTGTAGGGTGCAGGGCGCTGGGGGGGCGCCCTGGGCAGCAATAAAATACCTTTTGGCATAAAAATACACATAATACAGTCTGTGACTGTATATGTGTAAAACCCCCGCCATTTTTCAGTCAGAAACTGCAGGGAGAAGCCCGCCGCTGAGGGAGCGGGGCCTTCTTCCTCAGCACACCAGCGCCATTTTTCCTTCACAGTTCCGCTGGAAGCAGCTCCCCAGGCTCTCCCCTGCAGTATTCCTGATACAAGAAGGGTAAAAAAGAGAGGGGGGGCACATAAATTTAGGCGCAAATAATATATATTAAGCAGCTATTGGGAAAAATCACTCATTATAGTGTAAATCCCTGTGTTATATAGCGCTGTGGTGTGAGCTGGCATACTCTCTCTCTGTCTCCCCAAAGGACTTTGTGGGGTCCTGTCCTCAGTCAGAGCATTCCCTGTGTGTGTGCGGTGTGTCGGTACGGCTGTGTCGACATGTTTGATGAGGAGGGTTACGTGGAGGCGGAGCAAGGGCAGATAAGTGTGGTGTCGCCCCCGACGGGGTCGACACCAGATTGGATGGATATGTGGAAGGTCTTAACAGACAGTGTCAACTCCTTACATAAAAGGTTCGATGACGCAGCAGCCTTGGGACAGCCGGGATCTCAGCCCGCGCCTGCCCAGGCGTCTCAGAGGCCATCAGGGGCTCATAAACGCCCGCTAGCTCAGATGGTAGACACAGATGTCGACACGGAGTCTGACTCCAGTGTAGATGAGGATGAGACAAATGCACAGTCTACTAAAGCCATCCGATGCATGTATTGCACATTTCTGATATTAACCCGGTTACTACCAAGAAGGGTATTATGTTTGGGGAGAAAAAGCAGCCAGTGACTTTTCCCCCATCTGATGAATTAAATGAATTGTGTGAGGAAGCGTGGAGTTCCCCCGATAAGAAACTAGTGATTTCTAAGAGGTTACTGATGGCGTACCCTTTCCCGCCAACGGATAGGTTATGTTGAGAAACATCCCCTAGGGTGGACAAGGCACTCACACGCTTATCAAAAAAGGTGGCACTGCCGTCTCAGGATACGGCCGCCTTAAAGGATCCTGCAGATAGAAAGCAGGAAGCTATCCTGAAGTCTGTGTATACACACTCAGGTACTATACTGAGACCTGCTATTGCTTCAGCATGGATGTGTAGTGCTGCAGCCGCATGGTCTGATACCCTGTCAGACAACATTGATTCCCTCGACAGGGATACTATTTTGCTAACCATAGAACATATAAAAGACGTCGTCTTATATATGCGGGATGCACAGAGGGACATTTGCCTGCTGGCATCTAGAATTAATGCAATGTCCATTTCTGCCAGGAGAGTATTATGGACTCGGCAGTGGACAGGTGATGCTGATTCTAAAAAACACATGGAGGTTTTGCCTTATAAGGGTGAGGAATTGTTTGGGGACGGTCTCTCGGACCTCATATCCACGGCAACAGCCGGGAAGTCAACTTTTTTACCTCAGGTTCCCTCACAGCCTAAGAAAGCACCGTATTATCATGTACAGTCCTTTCGGCCTCAGAAATGCAAGCGGATCAGAGGCGCATCCTTTCTGCCCAGAGGCAGGGGTAGAGGAAAGAAGCTGCACCAGGCAGCCAGTTCCCAGGAACAAAAATCCTCCCCCGCTTCCTCTAAGTCCACCGCATGATGCTGGGGCTCCACAGGCGGAGCCGGGTGCGGTGGGGGCGCGTCTCCGAAACTACAGCAACCAGTGGGTTTGCTCACAAGTGGATCTCTGGGCTGTACAAATTGTATCTCAGGGATACAAGCTGGAGTTCGAGGCGACTCCCCCTCGCCGTTACCTCAAATCAGCCTTGCCAGCTGCTCCCAGGGAAAGGGAGGTAGTACTGGCGGCAATTCACAAGCTGTACCTCCAGCAGGTGATAATCAAGGTTCCCCTCCTTCAACAGGGACGGGGTTAGTATTCCACAATGTTTGTGGTACCGAAACCAGACGGTTCGGTGCGACCCATTCTGAATTTAAAATTCTTGAACACTTATATAAGGAAGTTCAAGTTCAAAATGGAATCGCTCAGGGCGGTTATTGCAAGCCTGGAAGAGGGGGATTTTATGGTGTCGCTGGACATCAAGGATGCTTACTTGCATGTCCCCGTTTACCCACCTCACCAGGAGTACCTCAGGTTTGTGGTACAGGATTGTCATTACCAATTCCAGACGTTGCCGTTTGGTCTGTCCACGGCACCGAGAGTATTTACCAAGGTAATGGCCGAAATGATGATACTCCTTCGGAAGAAGGAAGTTATAATTATCCCGTACTTGGACGATCTCCTTATAAAGGCGAGGTCCAGAGAGCAGTTGTTAGTCAGCGTAGCACTTTCTCGGGAAGTGTTGCAACAGCACGGCTGGATTCTGAATATCCCAAAGTCGCAGCTGATTCCTGCGATGCGTCTGCTCTTCCTGGGCATGATTCTGGACACAGAACAGAAGTAGGTGTTTCTCCCGGTGGAGAAGGCCCAGGAATTGTCATCTCTGGTCAGGGACCTCCTGAAACCAAAACAGGTGTCGGTGCATCACTGCACGCAAGTCATGGGAAAGATGGTGGCTTCTTACAAAGCAATTCCCTTCGGCAGGTTCCATGCAAGGATCTTTCAGTGGGATCTTTTAGACAAATGGTCCGGATCGCATCTTCAGATGCATCGGTTGATCACCCTGTCCCCAAGGGCCAGGGTGTCTCTGCTGTGGTGGCTGCTGAGTGCTCATCTTCTCGAGGGCCGCAGATTCGGCATACAGGACTGGGTCCTGGTGACCACGGACGCAAGCCTCCGAGGATGGGGGGCAGTCACTCTGGGAAGGAACTTCCAAGGACAGTGGTCAAGTCAGGAGACTTCACTACACATAAATGTCCTGGAACTAAGGGCCATTTACAACGCCCTGAGTCAAGCAGAGCCCCTTCTTCAAAACCAACCAGTGCTGATTCAATCAGACAACATCATGGCGGTCGCCCATGTAAACCGCCAGGGCGGCACAAGAAGCAGGATGGCGATGGCAGAAGCCACAAGGATTCTCCGATGGGCGGAAAATCACGTACTAGCACTGTCAGCAGTGTTCATTCCGGGAGTGGACAACTTCCTCAGCAGGCACGACCTCCACCCGGGAGAGTGGGGACTTCATCCAGAAGTCTTCACGCAGATTGTAAACCGTTGGGAACGGCCACAGGTGGACATGATGGCGTCCCGCCTCAATAAAAAGCAAAAAAAATATTGCGCCAGGTCAAGAGACCCTCAGGCGATAGCTGTGGACGCACTAGTGACACCGTGGGTGTACCAGTCGGTTTATGTGTTCCCTCCTCTTCCTCTCATACCCAAGGTACTGAGGATAGTAAGAAGGAGAGGAGTAAGAACTATACTCATCGTTCCGGATTGGCCAAGAAGAACTTGGTACCCAGAACTACAAGAAATGATCTCAGAGGACCCATGGCCTCTGCCTCTCAGACAGGACCTGTTACAGCAGGGGCCCTGTCTGTTCCAAGACTTACCGCGGCTGCATTTGACGGCATGGCGGTTGAACGCCGGATCCTAACGGAAAAGGGCATTCCAGATGAAGTGATTGCTACGCTGATAAAGGCTAGGAAAGACGTGACAGCACAACATTATCACCATATATGGCGGAAATATGTTGCTTGGTGTGAGGCCAGGAAGGCCCCTACAGAGGAATTCCAGCTGGGTCGATTCCTGCACTTCCTACAGTCAGGAGTGACTATGGGCCTAAAATTAGGATCCATAAAGGTCCAGATTTCGGCCCTATCTATTTTCTTTCAAAAAGAACTGGCTTCACTGCCTGAAGTTCAGACGTTTGTTAAGGGAGTGCTGCATATTCAGCCCCCTTTTGTGCCTCCAGTGGCACCTTGGGATCTTAACGTTGTGTTGGGTTTCCTGAAGTCCCACTGGTTTGAGCCACTTAAGACCGTGGAACTAAAATATCTCACGTGGAAAGTGGTCATGCTATTGGCCTTAGCTTCGGCTAGGCGTGTGTCAGAATTGGCGGCTTTGTCTTGTAAAAGCCCTTATCTGATCTTCCATATGGACAGGGCAGAATTGAGGACTCGTCCCCAATTTCTCCCAAAGGTGGTATCAGCGTTTCATTTGAACCAACCTATTGTGGTGCCTGCGGCTACTCGGGACTTGGAGGACTCCAAGTTACTAGATGTAGTCAGGGCTTTGAAAATCTATGTAGCCAGGACGGCTGGAGTCAGGAAAACTGACTTGCTGTTTATCCTGCATGCACCCAACAAGCTGGGTGCTCCTGCTTCAAAGCAAACTATTGCGCGCTGGATCTGTAACACGATTCAGCAAGCTCATTCTGCGGCAGGATTGCCGCATCCTAAATCAGTGAAAGCCCATTCCACAAGGAAGGTGGGCTCTTCTTGGGCGGCTGCCCGAGGGGTCTCGGCTTTACAGCTTTGCCGAGCTGCTACTTGGTCGGGTTCAAACACATTTGCTAAGTTCTACAAGTTTGATACCCTGGCTGAGGAGGACCTTGCCTTTGCTCATTTGGTGCTGCAGAGTCATCCGCACTCTCCCGCCCGTTTGGGAGCTTTGGTATAATCCCCATGGTCCTTACGGAGTTCCCAGCATCCACTAGGACGTCAGAGAAAATAAGAATTTACTCACCGGTAATTCTATTTCTCGTAGTCCGTAGTGGATGCTGGGCGCCCGTCCCAAGTGCGGACTCTCTGCAATACATGTATATAGTTATTGCTTAACTAAAGGGTTATTGTTATAAGCCATCTGTTACTGAGGCTCAGTTGTTGTTCATACTGTTAACTGGGTATGGTTATCACGAGTTGTACGGTGTGATTGGTGTGGCTGGTATGAGTCTTACCCTGGATTCCAAATCCTTTCCTTGTTGTGTCAGCTCTTCCGGGCACAGTTTCCTTAACTGAGGTCTGGAGGAGGGGCATAGAGGGAGGAGCCAGTGCACACCAGATAGTACCTAATCTTTCTTTTAGAGGGCCCAGTCTCCTGCGGAGCCCGTCTATTCCCCATGGTCCTTACGGAGTTCCCAGCATCCACTACGGACTACGAGAAATAGAATTACCGGTGAGTAAATTCTTATTTATTCTTCCTATAGCAAGAAAGAACAACTCAATAAAATCAATACCTTATGAATACAAATAAATGAGCTGGACAGAGGCTATAAACAGATCCTTTCACCCTAAAATTATATAGGCTACTACTTATCAAAGCTAGAGGAGAAATGAATGTTCCACTCACAGGAAACAGAAAAAAAATTAGGCAATTGAATAAAAAAAATACTATGACAAAATAGGTCGTTTGGAGACCCTACTAACTAACTCGCTAAAAGATCTCAAAACTTTGCATGCAATATGAAGAAAAATAAAAATTACAGCATACATGAAACCTGCATTCTGAAATGAGTGCAAATAACATTACAATCTAACGTCCTACAGAGATTACCCTATTTAGTGCCAACATAAAATACACACTCATATTTATACAGTTGTCACCTCCCCTACATAGACTCGGACACAGACCTATTAAATAAAGGTATCACAACCAAAGAAATAGACTGGTCATTTTACACAAAACAAGTCTAAAGCTACAGGATCTTACTTATTTACCATGGTGCATTTCATCATTAGTCCTCAATTTCTTGAGCCAAAAATAGAAAAACTATATGTACATTCTTACTACTTGCTGCATCTACTACAGACCATATAATTGTTCTTCCAAAACCTGGTAAAGACCCAACCATCTGTTCTAATAATAGCTCTAAGTTTATACTTTATACTAACTGGAAAATATTTGCCAAAGTGAAACTTTCTATACCAAGCACCACAAAGCTCAAGCTCTAGATAATTTTTTTTTTTTTTTGCATCACCTTTAGTATAGTATCGCTGGTTGTAACAGTGTCCAATGTTACTGTCCTCATGCTTTTTATGGGGAAGCTAGGTATTGCCAATTTACCAAGGACATTAGATGATGTCACTACAGGATGTTGATAGTGGAAAAAAGACTTTGGTGGTCATTCCGAGTTGTACGCTCATTGCCGTTTTTCGCAACGCAGCGATTAGGTGGAAAATGCGCATGCGCATGGTACGCAGCGCGCATGCGCTAAGTTATTTAACACAAAACTTAGTAGATTTGCTGGTATTCGTGCTGCGCTTTTCAGTCGCACTGCTGATCGGTGAGTGATTGACAGGAAAGAGGCGTTTCTGGGAGGTAACTGAGCATTTTCCCGAAGTGTGCTAAAAACGCAGGCGTGCCAGGGAAAAATGCAGGAGTGGCTGGAGAAACGGGGGAGTGGCTGGCCGAACGCAGGGTGTGTTTGTGATGACAAACCAGGAACTAAACGGACTGAGGTGATCGCAATCTAGGAGTAGGTCTGGAGCTACTCAGAAACTGCATGAAAATTTTTAGTAGCAATTCTGCTACTCTTTCGTTCGCAATTCTGCTAAGCTAAGATACACTCCCGGAGGGCGGCGGCTTAGCGGGTGCACTGCTGCTAAAAGCAGCTAGCGAGCGAACAACTCGGAATGAGGGCCTTTATTAGTAAAGCAAAGCATTTTATACTGCGTTGAATAAATGTGACTGCAACCAGAAACCCATATCTGGGTGTCCAATGCAGGGTACATGTGTGTCTTAGTGAACTGCACTGGAAGCTGGGTCACCATAACAAATGTGCATAAGGGGCCATATTTGCCCGGATATTGGTTTCTTCTAACGCCAAGGATCCAAGCGTTGCTCAGTTTCCCCCAGTAAAGCTTCTTTGACAAAATAGGCCAAAAAAGATGGCCCCCGAAAGAAAATCCTTCTTTTTGTACAATTTTTGTAAATAGGTTTCCAAGTGTCACAAAACTGAGCAGCAGGGGAAGGAGATTGGATGACTCAGAACTCTCTATTGAAGGATATTCTTAAAACAGGTACAAACGGCAAACAGCACAGTTTCAGGAGCAATAATACAGATATGAAACAATCTGAAGTCAAATCTTCTCATGGCTACTCATCCTTCACCCTGTATATTATTATGGATGAATCCAAGAATGGCAAGCAGATTGTACCGTATTTATGGAAGTCAAATGACTATTTCAACAATTTCAGGCTCAATTCTTAATTTTTGAAGGTCACAAGATGATAAAGGATATTTTCAAATATATGCAAATCACTATTTTATTCACGGAGTGGCCAAATTATTATGACCCCCAGATTAGTGCTTGAATTCTTCTAGGCATGGATTTGTGGATTTAATGTATTTCAGGGGGTACATTAGTCCAAATGTGATGAGCTGCATCTTCCAGTTCCTGAACATTTGATGATTGTTGATGCCAAAGGGTCTATGTTTTCGTGCAGTGGTCGCCATTTTCTCATCCTACCATCTGCATGTTTCTCTATCGTCCTAAGTGGATGCTGGGGTTCCTGAAAGGACCATGGGGAATAGCGGCTCCGCAGGAGACAGGGCACAAAAAAGTAAAGCTTTTACCAGATCAGGTGGTGTGCACTGGCTCCTCCCCCTATGACCCTCCTCCAG
Organism: Pseudophryne corroboree; assembly: GCF_028390025.1. Lineage (NCBI taxonomy): Eukaryota > Metazoa > Chordata > Amphibia > Anura > Myobatrachidae > Pseudophryne > Pseudophryne corroboree. The sequence goes on from NC_086447.1 coordinate 220,670,232, forward strand.
ACTCCAGTTAGATTTTGTGCCCGAACGAGAAGGGTGCAATCTAGGTGGCTCTCCTAAAGAGCTGCTTAGAGAAAGTTTAGCTTAGGTTTTTTTTTACTTTACAGTGAGTCCTGCTGGCAACAGGATCACTGCAACGAGGGACTTAGGGGAGAAGTAGTGAACTCACCTGCGTGCAGAGTGGATTTGCTGCTTGGCTACTGGACACTAGCTCCAGAGGGACGATCACAGGTACAGCCTGGATGGTCACCGGAGCCGCGCCGCCGGCCCCCTTGCAGACGCTGAAGAGAGAAGAGGTCCAAAATCGGCGGCTGAAGACTCCTCAGTCTTCTTAAGGTAGCGCACAGCACTGCAGCTGTGCGCCATTTTCCTCTCAGCACACTTCACACAACAGTCACTGAGGGTGCAGAGCGCTGGGGGGGGCGCTCTGAGAGGCAAATAAAAACCTTATTAGAGGCAAAAAATACCTCACATATAGCCCACAGAGGCTATATGGAGATATTTAACCCCTGCCTAACTTCAAAAATAGCGGGAGACGAGCCCGCCGAAAAAGGGGCGGGGCCTATCTCCTCAGCACACAGCGCCATTTTCTCTCACAGAAAAGCTGGAGAGAAGGCTCCCAGGCTCTCCCCTGCACTGCACTACAGAAACAGGGTTAAAACAGAGAGGGGGGGCACTGATTTTGGCGATATTGTATATATATAAAAGATGCTATAAGGGAGAAACACTTATATAAGGTTGTCCCTATATAATTATAGCGTTTTTTGGTGTGTGCTGGCAGACTCTCCCTCTGTCTCCCCAAAGGGCTAGTGGGTCCTGTCCTCTGTCAGAGCATTCCCGGTGTGTGTGCTGTGTGTCGGTACGTGTGTGTCGACATGTATGAGGACGATGTTGGTGAGGAGGCGGAGAAATTGCCTGTAATGGTGATGTCACTCTCTAGGGAGTCGACACCGGAATGGATGGCTTATTTAGAGAATTACGTGAGAATGTCAACACGCTGCAAGGTCGGTTGACGACATGAGACGGCCGACAATCTATTAGGACCGGTCCAGGCGTCTCAGAAACACCGTCAGGGGTTTTAAAAACGCCCATTTACCTCAGTCGGTCGACACAGACACAGACACGGACACTGAATACAGTGTCGACGGTGAATAAACAAACGTATTTCTCATTAGGGCCACACGTTAAGGGCAATGAAGGAGGTGTTACGTGTTTCTGATACTACAAGTACCACAAGAAAGGGTATTATGTGGGAGTGAAAAAACTACCTGTAGTTTTTCCTGAATCAGATAAAATAAAATGAAGTGTGTGATGATGCGTAGGGTTACCCCGATAGCAAATATTGGCGTTATACCCTTTCCCGCCAGAAATTAGGGTACGTTGGGAAACACCCCTTAGGGTGATAAGGCGCTCACACGCTTATCAAGTGGCGTTACCGTCTCCAGATACGGCCGCCCTCAAGGAGCCAGCTGATAGGAAGCTGGAAAAATATCCTAAAAAGTATATACACACATACGGTGGTTATACTGCGACCAGCGATCGCCATCAGCCTGGAGATGCAGTGCTGGGTTGGCTTGGTCGGATTCCCTGACTGAAAATATTTTATTCATGTAGAGCATTTAATAGGATGCATTCTATATATATGTATGTGAGATGCACAGAGGGATATTTGCTCTCTGGCATCAAGATAAGTGCGTTGTCCATATCTCCCAGAAGATGTCAGGGACACGACAGTGGTCAGGTGATACAGATCCCATACGGCAGATGGAAGTATTGCTGTATAAAGGGAAGGAGTTATTTGGGGGTCGGTCCATCGGACCTGGGGACCACAGCAACAGCTGGGAAATCCAACCTTTTTTACCCCAAGTTACATCTCAGCTAAAAAAGACACCGTCTTTTCAGCCTCAATCTTTCCTTTCCCAAGAGGGGCATGCAGGCAAAAGGCCAGTCATATCTGCCCAGACATAGAGGTAAGGGAAGTAGACTGCAGCAGGCAGCCCTTTCCCAGGAAAAGAAGCCCTCCACCGCGTCTGCCAAGTCCTCAGCATGACGCTGGGGCCGTGCAAGCGGACTCAAGGTGGGGGGGTAGTCTCAAGAGTCTCAGGGCGCAGTGGGATCACTCGCAAGTTGACCCCTAGATCGTACGAGTATTATCCCAGGGGTAAAGATTGGAGAGTCGAGACATCTTCTCCTCGCAGGTTCCTGAAGTCTGCTTTACCAACGGCTCCCTCCGACAGGGAGGCAGCATTGGAAACAATTCACAAGCTGTATATCCAGCAGGTGATAATCAAAGTACCCCTCCTACGACAAGGAAAAGGGTATTATTTTTCCACACTATATTGTGGTACTGAAGCCAGACGGCTTGGTGACACATAGTCTAAATCTAAAATGTTTTGAACACTTACATAAAAGGTTCAAATCGAGATAAAGTCACTCAGAGCAGTGATAGCGAACCGGAAAAAAGGGGACTATATGGTGTCCCTGGACATCAAGGATTACCTCCATGTCCAAATTTTGTCCTTCTCATCAAGGGTACCTCTGGTTCGTGGTACAGAACTGTCAATATCAGTTTCAGACGATGCCGTTTGAATTATCCACGGCACCCCGGGCCTTTTTACCAAGGTAATGGCCGAAAAGATGTTTCTTCAAAGAAAAAAGGCATCTAAATTATCCCTTACTTGCACGACCTAAAAAGGGCAAGTTCCAGAGAACAGTTGGAGGTCGGAAGAGCACTATCTAAAGTAGTTCTTCGACGGCACGACTGGATTCTAAATATTCCAAGAATCGCAGCTGTTTTCCGACGATACGTCTGCTGTTCCTAGGGATGATTCTGGACACGGTTCAGAAAAAGGTTTTTCTTCCCGAGGAAAAAGCCAAGGAGTTATCCGACCTGTCAGGAACCTCCTAAAACCAGGAAAGGTGTCTGTACATCAATGCACAAGAGTCCTGGGAAAAATGGTGGCTTTTTACGAAGCAATTCCATTCGGCAGATTCCATGCAAGAATTTTCCAAAGGGATCTGTTGGACAAATGGTCAGGGTCGCATCCTCAGATGCACCTGCGAATAACCCTGTCGCCAAGGACAAGGGTATATCTTCTGTGGTGGTTGCAAAAGGCTCATCTATTGGAGGGCCGCAGATTCGGCATACAGGATTTGATCCTGGTGACCACGGACGCCAGCCTGAGAGGTTGGGGAGCAGTCACACAAGGAAGAAACTTCCAGGGGGTATGGACGAACCTGGAAAAGTCTCTTCACATAAACATTCTGGTACTAAGAGCAATCTAAAATGCTCTAAGCCAGGCGGAACCACTCCTGCAAGGAAAACCGGTGTTGATTCAGTCGGACAACATCACGGCGGTCGCCCATGTAAACAGACAGGGCGGCACAAGAAGCAGGAGTGCAATGGCAGAAGCTGCCAAGATTCTTCGCTGGGCGGAGAATCACGTAATAGCACTGTCAGCAGTGTTCTTCCCGGGCGTGGACAACTGGGAAGCAGACTTCCTCAGCAGACACGATATTCACCCGGGAGAGGGGGGTCTTCATCCAGAAGTCTTCCACATGCTAATAAACTGTTGGGAAAGACCAATGGTAGACATGATGGCGTCTCGCCTCAACAAGAAACTGGACAAGTATTGCGCCAGGTCAAGAGATCCACAGGCAATAGCTGTGGACGCACTGGTAACACCTTGGGTGTACAAATCAGTATATGTGTTTCCTCCTCTGCCTCTCATACCAAAGGTATTGAAGATTATACGGTGAGGAGGAGTAAGAACAATACTAGTGGCTCCGGATTGGCCAAGAAGGACTTGGTACCCGGAACTTCAAGAGTTGGTCACGGACGACCCGTGCCCTCTACTTCTGAGAAGGGACCTGCTACAACAGGGTCCCTGTCTCTTTCAAGACTTACCGCGGCTGCGTTTGACGGCATGGCGGTTGAACGCCAGATCCTAAAAGGGAAAGGCATTCCAGAAGAAGTCATTCCTACCTTGATTAAGGCAAGGAAGGAAGTCACCGCGAAACATTATCACCGCATTTGGCGAAAATATGTCGCGTGGTGCGAGGATCGGAGTGTTCCGACGGAGGAATTTCAACTGGGTCGTTTCCTACATTTCCTACAATCAGGATTGTCTATGGGTCTCAAATTGAGATCTATTAAGGTTCAAATTTCGGCCCTGTCAATATTCTTCCAAAAAGAATTGGCCTCAGTTCCTGAGGTACAGACTTTTGTTAAAGGAGTACTGCATATACAGCCTCCTGTGGTGCCTCCGGTGGCACCGTGGGATCTAAATGTAGTTTTAGATTTCCTCAAATCCCATTGGTTTTAACCATTGAAAAAGGTGGATTTTAAATATCTCACATGGAAAGTGACTATGTTACTGGCCCTGGCTTCCGCCAGGAGAGTATCTGAATTGGCGGCTTTATCTTATAAAAGCCCTTATCTAATCTTCCATTCGGATAGGGCAGAACTGAGGACTCGTCCGCATTTTCTCCCTAAGGTGGTATCAGCGTTTCACCTGAACCAACCTATTGTGGTGCCTGCGGCCACTGGCGACTTGGAGGACTCCAAGTTGTTGGACGTTGTCAGAGCCTTAAAAATATACATTTCAAGGACGGCTGAAGTCAGAAAATCTGACTCGCTGTTGATACTATATGCACCCAACAAGTTGGGTGCCCCTGCTTCTAAGCAGACGATTGCTCGTTGGATTTGTAACACAATTCAACTTGCTCATTCTGTGGCAGGCCTGCCACAGCCTAAATCTGTTAAGGCCCATTCCACAAGGAAGGTGGGCTCATCTTGGGCGGCTGCCCGAGGGGTCTCGGCATTACAATTCTGCCGAGCAGCTACGTGGTCGGGGGAAAACACGTTTGTAAAATTCTACAAATTTGATACCCTGGCAAAAGAGGACTTGGAATTCTCTCATTCGGTGCTGCAGAGTCATCCGCACTCTCCCGCCCGTTTGGGAGCTTTGGTATAATCCCCATGGTCCTTTCAGGAACCCCAGCATCCACTTAGGATGATAGAGAAAATAAGAATTTACTTACCGATAATTCTATTTCTCGGAGTCCGTAGTGGATGCTGGGCGCCCATCCCAAGTGCGGATTATCTGCAATACTGTACATAGTTATTGTTAACAAATTCGGGTTATATTGTTAAGGAGCCATCTTTAAGAGGCTCTTTCTGTTATCATACTGTTAACTGGGTTTAGATCACAAGTTGTACGGTGTGATTGGTGTGGCTGGTATGAGTCTTACCCGGGATTCAAATTGCCTCCCTTATTGTGTACGCTCGTCCGGGCACAGTACCTAACTGGAGTCTGGAGGAGGGTCATAGGGGGAGGAGCCAGTGCACACCACCTGATCTGGTAAAAGCTTTACTTTTTTGTGCCCTGTCTCCTGCGGAGCCGCTATTCCCCATGGTCCTTTCAGGAACCCCAGCATCCACTACGGACTCCGAGAAATAGAATTATCGGTAAGTAAATTCTTATTTTTAATCAGTGCCGTAACTAAACATTTTAGCACTGAGTGCAAGAAACGGCATCGGCGCCCCCACCCCCCATTATGTAGAATAGGGGCAGTAAAATATAGGGGCGTGGCTTCACATGGAAGGGGTGTGGCTACAAAATAATACCAATTCAAATTACGCAGCACAGTAGCGCCACTACGCCAGATAGAGCCCATCTTTTACCCATTACGGCAGACAGCGTCCCCTTTATTACACATTACCGCAGAGTCCCCTTTTTACACATTGCAGCAGACAGTGTCCACTTTTTTACATATTGTGGCAGACAGCGTCCCCTTTTTTACACATTGCGGCAGACAGCATCCCCTTTTTTACACATTGCGGCAGACAGCGTCCCCTTTTTACACATTGCGACAGACAGCGTCCCCTTTTTACACATTGCGACAGACAGCGTCCCCTTTTTTACACATTGCGGCAGATAGCGTCCCCTTTTTTACACATTGTGGCAGATAGCGTCCCCTTTTTTACACATTACGACAGATAGAATAGATAGACAGACAGACAGATAAAAAAATAGATGATACTTACTCTCTCCCCACTGGCTCAGGCAGTCAGGCTCCTCAGTGCAGCTGCTCAGCTGCTCGCAGATCCTGGGCAGGGGAGGAGGAGGACAGAGGGAGGGAGACTCGGGAGCCGCAGCAGTGCACTGTAATTGGTGGCAGCGCCGCTGCAGCTTTCCCTCTCCTTCCATATTGGCTAGCCGCCGCTGTGAATGCTGGGATGAGGGAAGCGCATCCCAGCATTCACAGCGACGGCGGCCAGCCTAGGTGGAAGGAGAGGGACAGCTGCAGCGGCGCTGCCACCAATTACAGTGCGCTGCTGTGGTCTACCGAGTCCCCCTCCCTCCTCCTCCTGGAGCTGCTGTTCCACACCTCGGCTTGCACACAAAGGCAGCTTGTAATGAGTCAGTTTGACTCATTACAATGTGGCCAATTGCGCCCTCAGGACGACTGCGCTGTGTGCCAGGCACACCTTTTACACACGTAGTTACGGCCCTGGTTGTAATTGAAAACATGATTCCTCAGACCACATGACTCAATTCCAATAATTTACTGTCCAATTCATGTCTTGCTGAACAAACAGGAAGCATTTTGCCCTGTTTGCAGCATGTAGCAATTGCATACCGACAGCCTTCTACTTCTGTAGCCCATACAATTTAATTTGCGGCTTACTGTTCATTGGGGGTAATTCAGACCTGATCGTAGCAGCAAATTTGTTAGCAGTTGGGCAAAACCATGTGCACTGCAGGGTGGCAGATATAACATGTGCAGAGAGAGTTAGATTTGGGTGGCTTGTGTTCAAACTGAAATCTTAATTGCAGTGTAAAAATAAAGCAGCCACTATTTACCCTGCACAGAAACAAAATAAGCCACCCAAATCTAAAGGTGCATACACACAGTGATATTCGGGCTAAGCCCGATTCTCACTATGCGACAGGGGCTACGTCGGCATCGCAAGCACATAATGGCTGTGCTTGCGATACTGACTATGGCCCTCATTCCGAGTTGTTCGCTCGCTAGCTGCTTTTAGCAGCATTGCACACGCTAAGCCGCCGCCCTCTGGGAGTGTATCTTAGCTTAGCAGAATTTCGAATGAAAGATTAGCACAATTGCGAATAGAAATTTCTTAGCAGTTTCTGAGTAGCTCCAGACTTACTCAGCCATTGCGATCAGTTCAGTCAGTTTCGTTCCTGGTTTGACGTTACAAACACACCCAGCGTTCGCCCAGACACTCCCCCATTTCGTCATACACTCCCGCGTTTTTCCCAGAAACGCCAGCGTTTTTTCACACACTCCCAGAAAACGGCCAGTTTCCGCCCAGAAACACCCACTTCCTGTCAATCACACTACAATCACCAGAACGATGAAAATTCCTCGTTATGCCGTGAGTAAAATACCTAACTTTTGTGTAAAATAACTAAGCGCATGCGCTCTGTGAACCTTGCGCATGCGCATTAAGCGACTAATCGCAATATAGCGAAAATCGGCAACGAGCGAACAACTCGGAATGACCACCTATGTGCGATTTTGGCTAAGTGTCAATTTTGACTATCTCTTCTATAGAGATAGTCAAAATTGACTTGCCTGCACAGTCTATCTAGGCTTGCGATGCCGACCACGCGGGACCGTGCATCGGCATCGAAATGGGATCGCAAGGTGACTTTCACTTTGTGATCTGCACTAACTTTTCTTGCGATTTTGACTATATATAGTCAAAATCGTAAGAAAATAACTCACCGTGTATACACACCATTACTCTCTCTGCACATGTTATATCTGCCAAACCTTCAGTGCACATGGGGGATAATTCCAAGTTGATCGCAGCAGAAATTTAGTTAGCAACTGGGCAAAACCATGTGCACTGCAAGGGAGGCAGATATAACATGTGCAGAGAGAGTTAGATTTGGGGGGGTTATTTTATTTCTGTGCAGGGTAAATACTGGCTGCTTTATTTTTACACTGCAAATTAGATTGCAGATTGAATACACCACACCCAAATCTAACTCTCTCTGCACATGTTAAATCTGCCTCCCCTGCAGTGCACATGGTTTTGCCCAATTGCTAACTAAATTCCTGCTGCGATCAACTTGGAATTACCCCCATGGTTTTGCCCAACTGCTAACAAATTTGCTACTACGATCAGGTCTGAATTACCCCCATTGAGAGGCCATCTGTATGTTTCCTGATTCATCTTATCTGTAAATTGATGCACAGTTGCCTGCATTAGCAGGGGTACCCAGAAACCCCCCCTGGCAGGCTGATTATCTTTTGCATACTGACCACGGTTTCACAGCCCGTGATCGAAGCTCTGCCCCTCGCAACATAATACCGTGATCTGCGGGTCTATTGGAAGGGGCTAATATGACAAGATTCTATGAGAAACACATCATTTTGAACCCGCCTCTTCACATACATCAGGGAATAGTGGCTTTTTGCCGTGAGTGGGTCGGGCCTAATGCAGGCAGGCAGTATGTGTCTGTGGGGAGGGGGAGGTGCTAAAATGATGCAAATCGCCCCCTTCCCTGCATACCCAAGTATCGCGCCTTTTGCCCAAGGTGGACACGGGGCTTGATGATATCAGAGCCCGCCTCCCGAAGTTCCCTGCAGCTTCTCCTCTCTGGGCTTCTCCCAGAGAAGAGAAAGCAAAAGTAGGCACACTCTTTTGCAATTATTATTGTATGAAAAGCACAACAAAAGATAGTTGTAAATGAGCATTAAATGTAGCTTTAGCAACATACAGTATTTTTGAGTTCATTCACATTCACATTCACAAGACTATCAATAGGCATGCTATACACTGTACAAGAATACATTGTGTTTTTTTGTTCTTTTTTTTTGCTTTTTGCCAATTGTGTGCATTATATTGTAAATCCAAATGATAAACACTTTATATTGCTTAGTATAATCCTTTTATTGATTCTGTTTGTTTCCCCCTGAAATTAGATACTTTCAAAAGATAAAATCTGCTCAGGTGCTGTGTGTATTTATAATTATTATCTGCATTAGAGAGAAGAGACTTAATTGCTTCTGCATAACAAATGTTCATACTGAATATTATTGCTTTTACTACAGATTATTGCTTGATATGGGAAGGGAGTTAACAAGGGCGTAGCTACCATAGGTGCAGGCAGTGCAGCCTCTATGGGGCCCAGAGCTGAGAGGGGCCCACCTTCCCTGTCAAAGTTACATGTGTTATATACATTTTTTGCCATTGGGTGGTACGTAGGGTTCCTTTCAAACTTTTTCCTTGGGGCCTGCAATATACCTAGGTATGCACCTGGACCTGCTCATTGTAGTGTGGTATAAAAGTAACTGGAGGGCATTTTATTGTTATATAATATGAACTGGGGCACTGTAATGAGGCACAATATGAACGGGGAGCACTATATATCATAATGTGAATTGGGGGCACTGTGCGGCATAATGTGTACTGGCAGCTCTGAAATGTGACATAGGGTGAACTTATTGCATTACTGCGATTCATAAAAGAAACTAGGCCACTAATATGGGGCATAACATTAAAAAAGGCTCTACTAGGGTTCAGAAAATGAACTAGGGCACTGTTATAGGGCATACAATGAACAACTGCTGCAGAGAAGTGTCTCTCTAGAGGCATTGGGACGGGGGCCCCTTCAAAATGTTGCTATGGGGCCAATAAAGTTCTGGCTACGCCCCTGGGAGCTAAAGACATTAAGGGTCATTTAAGTGCAAAAGAAATGCATTTTGGGCCTGATTCAGATGTGGTTGGAGGAACTATTGCTGCTACTTACACAGAAGCAGCAGCGATAGCACTAATATGGTAATGTAGCAGGGGGCGTCACGCCTCCTGCTGCATTACTGATCCGAACTGCGTCCTAGGACGCCATATCGGATCTTCCCCAGCACCGTCGGCCGGCTGTGTGACTCATGGGTTCGTGCAAGTTGGGCACCGCAAGTACTACCTAGAGGCCAGGAAATCTCTGTCCTCTGGTAGAGATCCTATCCTTGTCCCTCCCCTGTAATGGTGGCAACACGCCTCCGTTTGGAGAAATGAAGGCCGTCGCCGCCTGCTCCCTGCACCCAATCAGCATCAACTGTCAATCAGTGACAATCTGATGCAGGATTGCTGTTTCTAATTTTGCAGGACCCATTTGCACATGCACAGAATGGTCCTGCACATGTGCAAAATACTGATCGGTACTTTGCATCACACAAAGCAACTCCAACCATGTTGTTGACACAGTGCTGTGTCAGTGCATTTCCCCTTCACTTGCCTGCTCCCTCAGGAGTTCTCCTGACAGGACGAATCACCCTGAGACTATATCACTCTGCCGCTCTCCTGAGAGACAAATCACACACACTGCTTTGTATTACTCCACCTTACATCTCCCCTCTGTGATAGATACCTGTGTAAAGTATATCTATGAACTTTGCATCTTTTATACATAATGCAAAGTGGCTGGGACACACAAGGAGACTGAATCGGGTGTGGATCAATGGATTGACAATGTTAAAGTCAACAGTAGTCAGTAGGTCGACACTAAATGGTCAACATGCATTAGGTCAACAGGAATAAAAGCTAGACAGGCATAAAAGGTTTACAGATGAAAAGTCAACAGTGGAATAGGTCGACCCGTACAAAAGGTCAACATGACAATGGTTGACTTTTTTTTTGCCAAATCTTGTCTATTATATGTTACGTGACCTCCATCAGTGCAAACATGTACTCTCATAGGCTAGCATCAGTTTGGACAAGATTGCTCGCTCCCCTCCGCTTTGTTCACCGAACGTTAATATTCCCAATAAATGTCCACATGGATAGTAAATCAAGCAAATGTTGAGATTCTGCAAAACACGTGAAAAAAACAAAAACATATGTCGACTATTGTCATGTCACCTTTTGATCCTGTCAACCTTAATCACTGTTGATCTGTCATCTGTTGACTTTTTGTATTTGTCGACCTAATGCATGTCAAATATGTACAGGAAGTGCTACAATGTAGCAGCCGCAGCTTTTATCACATCAAGTTCTGTAGCGTTCCGTACAAAATAAAATAAATAAAATTAAACAGCGCTGTCTCCTGATGCATTGCAGGTGTGTTGTGTTGTGACTAAGATGCATTTTTGGCAATAGATGCCTGACACTGGCAGAGTTGCATGGGACCTGGCGGATGACTTGCACCAGGCATTTCCCACTGCGTGGTGTATTATGCTAGATGTATGAGGACTCATCTATGAGTTCTGTAGATAAGATTACTTGCAGAAAAAAGGTGTATTTGAACAGGGGTAATTCCCTGCTTTGGGTGGGACACAGAGCCTTTTTTGTGTAGAACAACTTCTCTTATCTAGCACCACTGAAGGAGCTGAGATTAGGAATCCTCTTATAGTGTCATAACATCACATTGGTGCTGATTCTGAGTCGGACACCAACTAGCTGTGCAAGACAGCAGCTCCATGCTGGGTGCAAGAGATCCATCAGTAACAGGTTTCCCTTCCCCATATGCATGACTCAGAATAGCACAGAACTCTAGCTACACACACACACATGACAGCAGCTTCATGCTAGGTGCAAAAGATCTGTCAGTAACAGGCCTCCCTTCCCATATGCATGACTCAGAAGAGCACAGCTACACAACCACAATTCTCCCAGGACACTCCTACAAGACAGCAGTTCCGTACAAGTGCATTGTCACTGTCCAGTTCCATCCTGAATGCAAAAATGCATAAATTCATATCTGTCTTAGAGATGTGCGCAGACCCCAGTGTTTTGGTTCTAATTCATTAAAGTATTTTAATTCGGAATTGGTTTTTGGTTCAGTTAAAACTGATAAATAAAATCGATAATTAATAAAAACATCTAAAATCATGTAATTATTTTGCAATTCAAAAACCTAAAATTCAGATTTAAATCCAAATTACAAACCGCAGGAAGATTCAAACTTGGACTTGGTTTGAATAAAAACTCCTTGGGGGATTGAGACCGGGTTTTGGTTCAGTTTGGATCCATAAAATTCAAATGATTTCTGGAAAAGCGAACTGCACATCTCTATTTATAGTCTATTTTGTAATCTTACTATTTTTGTCTTATTGTAGACAAAACTCTAACATTTGTTCCTCAGTGATGACGTCTCTTTTATTAAACAGTTTTCAGGAAATTCGAGAACATTGAGTCCAGGTTTTCCCTTGAACATGATCAGACCTCTGCTAAATGCAAGTGTTTCCATTTCCAACCAACTACAACTGCTCCAACAGATGTTCAGGTGGCTGATAAATGTAAGAGCTGGATGGATTATTTGGGTGATAAAAAAAAGATACAACTATTTATCTATAGTACTTCATGAATATTCATAATTGGGAGGACCAGAATCACAAATCTTTACTTGATAACGTTATAGGGGATAAAAATAACAAGTTTGCAAAAATCTAACTTCCAAAGACCGAGTCGCTACTCCAAATCATAAGACTGCATTATTAAGTGACTGTCAATTACAAGACAACTGTCACACAGCATAGAGCTACAGTTGCTGATGAGACACAGTCTATTTTTGTATGCTCAGCAGCAATACATTGAACTGCAGAGAAATATCTTCTGCAATGAAAGTCTGTTGACATTGCTTTAAATATCACCTTTTGCTAACTATGTCACAGCGCGGGTGAGCTCACTACTAAATTAGAAATTGTGTAACTGTATCATAACATCAAATGGCAGTTCTTAAAGTGGAACAAAGCTTAAAAAAATACTCATTTTAAAACACTATGGGCTAGATGTATCATCGCTTGGAAAATGGACGGTGAAAAAGTGCCAACCAATCAGCTTCTAACTGCCATTTTTCAAACACAGCCTGTGACATGGCAGTTAGGACCTGATTGGCTGGGACTTTTTCTTTCTCCATTTTATCACTCTCCAAGCGATGATGCTTCTAGCCCTATGTCAAAAACAGGCCTGGGTGCAATACGTTGTGCTGCTTTGTGTGACCTTTAACCCTAACCTACAGTCTCAGTCAAAATGTATTTATTTATTTGGCAGATTTTATTGTACATCTACTGTTAATTGTTTAAGTTCTTAACATTTTTATTCTACCCCGCTGTGAATCAATATTCAGCTGTCTCTATTTCTGTTAAGTTCCATATTTGGATTTCATGTATATCAATTTGAAAAAAGGAATGTTATTTAGAGATGACTTAAGTTTACAGTAGCTTCTATTTAATTTGACTTGAGAGGTAGATACAATCAGGGGCATGGCTAGAACTTACTTAAATCCAATGGTGTAGGCTGTGCAAAGCCGTTTGGCTGTGCATTTATGATCTAAGCATACATTTTTATCAAAGCGTGATAAAATTGACACGCAACTGCAGCGTTCCAACAGCGTTCATTTATCTTCAGCTGATATCGATTGTGAATTGGCATCTTTTCTCTTCTTGTCATCTACAGGTAACTTGATTGATTGACTACAACCACCAACATATTCTGCTGCACTATATATTTGTATAGGCCAAGCTGATTCTGCTAGGTAACTAGATTGATTGACTACAACCACCAACATATTCTGCTGCACTATATATTTGTATAGGCCAAGCTGATTCTGCTAGGTAATGCAAATTGAAACATTATTGCATAGTATGTGATTCTGAAGTACTTTTTTTTAGTTTAGAATGATATAGACCCAGTTTAATCTTTGTGGAATGCCTGGTTGTTTTTCTAAGTTAATTTATTGCCTGGCACTTGAAGGGGTGGAGTGTGGTTACAGATTTCAATTATTGGTTTCACTTGTATTAGTCCTCTACTTAAATCCAATGGTGTAGGCTGTGCAAAGCCGTTTGGCTGTGCATTTATGATCTAAGCGTGCATTTTTATCAAAGCGTGATAAAATTGACACACAACTGCAGCGTTCCAACAGCGTTCAAACGAAGTGAAAAAGAAGGAAAACAGAAGCACACCAATCTAACAAAACAAAGAAACCAGAGGAACTAATAACAAATGTGAGTCACTTACTCTTCAGACCACTCACCTCCTGATTGTTGCATCTGATTAAATAGCACGGAACTACCCTACTTGGACATTTCATAAACCATCCATTTTACCAACAAATGCTTGTATCTATATTATTGGAATTTTGTTTTTCATGCACAGCTGTACCAATACAATCTTACCTACAGACACCTAAAAATCTTACAGAACCACCATTGCTTCTTAAACCTCACAATCTTTTCATTACATACGGTCCAAATACATCTCAACACCCACTTTATCTACACTTCTGATTAATTTCATACTAAATCTACAGCCATTGAGCCGAACCTGCTTTTCTAATCTGCATTTCTGCAATTCTTCAACTCTGAATCCCTTACAGCCTCCACTCCTACTTCCACTTTCAACCTATTTACCTACTAAACACTATGTCAAGGCTTTCTTATACTCCCCACATCACTCAGTGTCTACCTAATCATGTGTATTTATCCTTCCCCCTAGTCTCCTACACCTCCTCCTATCTCCCCTCCTCTGTCTCCCCTCCATCTCTCTGTATACTTTCCCCTCCTTTCCTGTTACCCCACTTTCACTCACGTCTACCCCATGGTCCTGCTACCCCACAACTCAGCCCTGCTCCCTCTCTCCCTTCGCTGTCACCTCCCCACACCCCCATCCACATCACACTGACCTCCCTCCCTGCCCACCTCCTGCAGATTCCCCTCCTAGCTCAGGCACCTGCACCATCACTACTCTCTCATCATCCCTGCCCTCAAAGTTAATCTCTCCTCATCGCTACAGCAACCCTGATAATCTCATTCACATCTCTCCCACAAACTCATACCCCCTATCCTGTGCCCTCTGGAATGCCAGATCTGTTTGTAACAAACTGGTCCCCACTCATGACCTTTTCATTTCCAACTCCCTACACCTACTAGCCATTACTGAAACTTGGATTACGCCCTCTGACACTACTTCTCCTGCTGCTCTCTCTGCTGGGGGCCTCACATTCACACACACACCCCGACCTGCGGGTCGCCATGGGGGTGGTGTTGGTGTCCTTTTACCTTCTAGTTACTCCTACCAACTCATACCACCAGAACCATCCCTTACATTCTCTACATTTGAGGTCCATACTATATGCCTCTTCCAACCAGTCCATCTTAGAGTAGCTGTCATTTACCGCCCCCCCTGGCTTTGCTTCCAAATTCATCGACAACTTTGCTTCCTGGCTTCCTCACTTCCTCTCTTCTGACATTCCTTCCATTATCCTAGGCGATTTCAACATCCCTATTGACATCCCCACACAATCCCCTGCCTCTAAACTCCTTAACCTCACCTCTTCACTTGGTCTCTCCCAGTGGACCTCCTCACCCTCCCATGTGAATGGGAGCTCACTGGATCTGGTCTTCACTCACTGCTGTGATATTTCTGATTTTTCCAATTCCCCATTTCCCCTCTCTGACCACCACCTGCTCTCCTTTAACCTATCTCTCTCGACTTCCCCATCTCTACCTCCCAAGGCTACCATCACTAAGCATAACATTGAGGCTATTTTACATCACATTCCTTTCCTCACTGTTTGACTCACTTCTCTCTCCTATTCTCTCTCTCTCATGCCCTGAACAAGCCACTTCCATATACAATGCATCCCTTACTTCTGCTCTTGACTCTGTTGCTCCACCAACCACTATTCACCCTTGCAAATTAACACCTCAACCCTGGCACACCAAATGCACCAGATATCTGCAAAATTGCTCACGTACTGCTGAGCGACACCGGAGGAACTCACGCTCTAAGACAGACTTCCTCCATTTCAAACTTATGCTCTCACCCTTCAGTGCTGCCCTTTCTCTTGCTAAACAGTCATACTTCAAGAACCTCATCTCCTCCCAGTCTTCCAACCCCCGGCGCCTCTTTGCCACTCTCAACTCACTCCTCTGCCCACCTCCACCTTGTCTCCCTTCCTCACTCTCTGCTCTTGACTTTGCCACTTACTTCACATCCAAAATTGACTCCATACGTAAGGACATCACATCACACCACACCATCAGTAGCCAGCTTTCCCCCATCCCTTACCACCCCTCCCCATCCCTCCCACCTACTCTGACCTCTTTCTCCCATGCAACTGGAGAGGAAGTCATGGCCCTCATTCGTTCCTGTCCCCTCACCACCTCCCCACTTGACCCTATTCCCTCCCGCCTCCTCCGCTACCTCTCTCCTTTTGCTTGTTCCCACCTTTCCCACCTTCTCAATCTCTCCCTCTCATCAGGCACTGTCCCCTCTGCCTTCAAGCATGCACTCATCTCTCCTATTCTTAAAAAACCTACCCTTGATCCAAACACTCTCTCCAACTACCGACCCATCTCTCTCCTCCCTTTTGCCTCCAAACTCCTTGAGCGTATTGTCTTTCTTTCCTCACACTCACTACTTGACCCTTTCCAGTCTGGCTTCCGTCCTCTCCACTCCACTGAAACTGCCCTTACAAAAGTATGCAATGACCTCCATGCTGCTAAATCTAAGGGACACTACTCTCTACTTATTCTACTTGATCTCTCTGCTGCTTTTGACACTGTGGACCATCCTCTCCTACTGCAAATCCTTCACTCCATTGGTCTGCGCGACACTGCCCTCTCTTGGCTGTCTTCCTACCTCTCTGACCGTTCATTCTCTGTCTTTTCTCATGACTCCACCTCCCCCTCACTTCCACTAACTGTAGGTGTACCCCAAGGTTCTGTCCTTGGTCCTCTCCTCTTCTCTCTCTATACGTCCTCACTAGGTAAGCTCATTAGTTCTTTTGGTTTCCAATATCATTTCGATGCTGATGACACCCAAATCTATCTTTCCTCTCCAGACCTCTCCCCTGCTCTCCTCACTCGTATCTCCAACTGTCTCTCTGCTACCTCTTCCTGGATGTCCCAGCGCTTTCTTAAACTAAACATGTCTAAGTCCGAACTGATCATCTTTCCTCCCTCCCGCATAACCTCACCTCCTACAATCTCATTATCTATTGATGGCACTACTATCTCCTCTAGCTCCCAAGTGTGCTGTCTTGGAGTAATCCATGACTCCTCCCTCTCCTTCAAACCACACATTCAGCACCTCTCACAAACCTGCCATTTTCATCTAAAAAA
Organism: Pseudophryne corroboree; assembly: GCF_028390025.1. Taxonomy (NCBI): domain Eukaryota; kingdom Metazoa; phylum Chordata; class Amphibia; order Anura; family Myobatrachidae; genus Pseudophryne; species Pseudophryne corroboree. The sequence goes on from NC_086447.1 coordinate 220,687,329, forward strand.
TATTTCCAGGATCATACCCTCTCTGACCCAGGATGCTACTAAGACTCTTATCCACTCACTGGTCATCTCCAGACTGGATTACTGTAATCTCCTCCTGACTGGCATTCCTGACAAACACCTCTCCCCACTCCAATCTATCCTCAGTGCTGCTGCCCGGCTCATTTTCCTCACCAAACGCACTACGTCCACCTCTCCTCTCTTACTAGACCTTCACTGGCTCCCCTTCCCTTTCAGAATCCATTTCAAGCTTCTCACACTCGCTTACAAAGCCCTCACCCACTCCTCTCCCATCTACATCTCTGATCTTATCTCCCTTTACATTCCCACACGTCCTCTTCGCTCTGCTAATGCACAACGACTTTCCTGCCTACGGATCACCTCCTCCCACTCCTACCTCCAAGATTTTTCACGTGCTGCACCACTTCTCTGGAATTCCCTACCTCTCCCCCTCCGACTCTCCACCTCTCTACAAAACTTCAAACGGGCTCTCAAGACCCACTTCTTCACCAAACCCAGCCAAATCTCATCCTAACCCTCTGTTCTACACTCTCCATGTACCCCATCTGTGTCACCCCTGTCTGTCTACCCCTCCCCTTTAGAATGTAAGCTCTCACGAGCAGGGCCCTCTTCCCTCATGTGCTTATCCTTTCTTACTTTAATAATCTTCAACTGCATCAACTCCAGCAGTCTTCTGCCACCTGATACTTATTCCAGTGTCATCTGCTGATGTAACTATGTTTATTTACCCTGTACTTGTCCTATACTGTCATCAACTGTAAGTTGCTGTTTTCCTGTTTGATTATTTATGTACTCTGTAATTGGGCGCTGCGGAACCCTTGTGGCGCCATATAAATAAAGGATAATAATAACTTTGTAGGCCCCGTAGCAACATTTTGAAAGGGGCCCAATGCTTCTAGAGAGACATCTCTCTCTAGTGATTGTTAGTTTTTATTCTTCATAGTAATGCCTTAGATTGCACACAGTGTTCCAACTTAACATTATGCCACAGGTCATAATATGCTACATTTTAGTGCTACCACAATTCACATAATGCCACACAGTGCTTCCAGTACAACACAATGACACACAGTGCTTCCAGTACACATTATGCCACACAGTGCTTCCAGTACACATTATGCAACACAATCCTTCAAGTACACATTATGCCACACAGTGCTTCCAAAATAGATTATTTCACACAGTGCTTCCAGTACACATTATGTCACACAGTGCTCCTAGTATACATTATGCCACACAGTGCATCCAGTACACATTATGCCACATTATAGTGCCCCCATTATTCCACACAGTGCTTCCAGTGCACACACTGCCACACAGTGCTTCCAGTACACATTATGCCACCCATCTTGAGGCAATCTACTCCACTTCCACCTGATATTATGGCAATCATTGTGATGCACCCACTACTTCTGACATATCACATCATCTGATTCTGCGTACTTCAATACTCTGGATACTGGTGAGCACTTCTGGGACCATATAAGCTGCAAAACCTATTACATCACCCAAACTGGGATCTGCAGCAATAAGAAAAGTGTAATTTTGGACTTTTCCAACACCCAGGAAATAGACGGTGTCATGTTTATATGATCTCTATTGAGACCATAATAAATATATGTTTCCAACAAAGCCATGTATATACCATTAATTGCATATTTTATTCATCAGTGTACACAATACAGGTTATTCTATACTATGTGTATTAATTATGTGAACTCATTTTTTCAAATGTCTTCACATTTTTAGTCTGTGCTTTATACAGTTGCTATATATATATATATATATATATATATATTCATATATATTTACATAAATATATCTATATATATATATTTTAACTTATTCACAATTTATACTTTTTTGCTTTTTTTATATATTTGAGTTGATCATTATTTTATATTATTATTATTACATTTTATTTGTAAGGCACCAGGAGTGTTTCACAGCACCGTACAAAGGACAGTACAGGGAGACAAAACTTAACATTACAGTAAATAAATAACAAAAAGAGAGTACAGGTAACAAAGAGCCCCACAATTCTCAAAACATAATACATCTTAGATGTAAGTAGCGAGTGAGTGATCAGCGTACTACTGGGAGCTGGTGGCCATATGACGAGACAAGCCTTTACCAGCAGGAGAAAAAAATGGGTAAAGATGGTCGCTGGGTAGGAGAGGGTTTCGAACAACAAGAGGAAAGAGGTCCCTGCTTTGAGGAGCTAACAATCTAGTAGGAAGGGCGACAGACAGATGACATGAGGTGCAAGCAAGCGGAAGGTAGCCTGATGGCAGGATGTAAGCAAAGCAGAGACGGTCAAGGCATGAGGCAGGGGGATGGACTAGGTAATGCATCGGAAGGGTATGCCTTGATGAATAGGTGGGTTTTCAGTGCCCGTTTGAAGCCTTGCAAGGTCGGGGAGAGCCTAATGGAGAGGGGGAGCACGTTCCACTGAAGGGGTGCAGCACAGGCAAAATCTTGAACTCGAGCATGGGAAGCAGTGACCAGGGTAGAGAGGCAACGGTCATTGGCCGACCGTAGGGGGTGGGAGGGAGTATGAAGGGAGAGGAGGTTGGGGATGTAGGGAGCAGTATAATTAGAGATGGCCTTGTATGTGAGGGTGAGGAGTTTGAAGAGGATTCTGTAGGGGAATGGGAGCCAGTGCAGATTTTGTTGAAGGGGAGAGGTAGATGTGGAGCGGTGAGAGAGGAAGATAAGCCTAGCTGTGGAGTTGAGGACAGATTGAAGGGAAGCAAGATGGGAGCAAGTGAGGCCAGTGAGGAGAACGTTGCATTAGTCGTGCCGTGAGATGACCAGTGAGTGGATAATAAGTTTAGTTGCACTCTGGGAAAGAAATGGCCTGATGCAAGCAATGTTGCATCGCTGGGACCGACAGGATTGTGCTAGAGCTTGGATGTGTGGTGCAAAGGAGAGGGAGCAGTCAAGAGTGACGCCCAAGCAGCGGAGTTGGGGAACGGGGGAGATGATGGTGTTGTCAATAGTGATAGAGATATTGGTAGGGGGAGTTACTCTGGCTGGGGGAAAGCTAATGAGTTCAGTTTTGTCCATGTTGAGCTTCAGAGAGCCTAAGCTATCCAGGAGGAGATGGCGGAGAGGCAGCTGGATACTTGAGAGAGGAAAGAGGGGGACAGATCAGGAGAGGAGAGGTAGAGTTGTGTGTCATCAGCATAGAGGTGGTAATGAAGGCCAAAGGAGTTAATGAGCGCATCCCGGGAAGAATTTATTATCATTACCAGTGGTCAAAGTGGGAATTTTGAAGTGAGGGTATGGAATATATAAAGGGATTTAGTGTACTGTGGAAAAGGGGATGTGGTTATGCAAAAGGAGTGTGTCTTTAAGAGGACAGGGATGATCAAACTTAATCATTAGGAAAAAATCTAGGATTTTGGGGACTGGTCACTATTCTGGCTACTGTTTTGAAAATATTAGTTTTATAGTTTAATAAAACAAAAAAAAAATAGTTTAATAAAAGAAAAAAAAACTTTACTTTGTTAGGGTAGGGTGAGGATTAGACTGCAGGGGGGGGGGAAGTTAGGAGGAAGGTTAGGTTTAGGCTACGAGAAGGGGAGGTTTAGGATTAGGCTGCGGGGGTATGGTGAGGGTTAGGTTGTGGCATAGGACGATTAAGGTTAGACTGTGGGAGGGGACAGTTAAGGTTAGGCTGCAGGAGGGGATGTTAGGGTTAGGCTGGGGGGGATGGTAAGGATTAGAGTAAACCTTTTCTTTTTTCCCTTTTCTTTCTTCTTTTTTCATGAAAGTCCCAGTGACTCACAGTGAGCGTGCTTAGACCATGGCTGACTGCCTGTGGGGGTATTCAATGAGTGCTGAAATTGCAGCAATTTACAGCGATTGTCATTTTTGCAGCGAAAAGTAAATTTTTGCAGGTATGCGTGCTCCCGCGATTCGCCCTATTCATATGCAAATTAGGGAAAACGGGATTGCTCAGAAAATTGGTGTCAAAAGAGAAAAGATAATAATGGGTAAATCCCCCCAAAAATGCTAAACTAACATCGGATAACAGTATAAAAGTTTATTATTGGTTAAAATAAAAGTAATTAAATTAGGTCAAATGGCTGTCATATGCATTTTATTTTTAAATGTAAAAAAATGATTGAAAGCAATTTTTTCCAGCAAAATAAGTGCTGAAATTAAACTTGGGGTACATAAAAATGGGTATAAGTACAGTATATATTTGGGTCAATTTAGGGGACTTTAAAAAAAAAGTGGAAACAGACCGATTACTCTCATCTGCAAGTCTAAAAACACTTGTCCCACTCATAAAGCACCCCAAAATACCTGTCCCATACCTTGTACCCCAATTCATTTTGCACTTTTTCGCCCCAAAAATGACATGTCATTATTGGGCAAATCAAAATAATAAATTTTTTTTTAAGTGCCTAATTAGTTTTTCAGGAGAATGTCCCAGGGATTCAGAACCAAATCCCAACATTTTTTAATTGAAAATAAGGATTTTTCTCCAAGTTAATCACCTGCTCAGAGTTGGTGAATTGAAATATGTGATAAAATTACAGTGAAAACATTTTTGCAGACAATTGTATAGGTGTTTGGGGAAATTACAGCGAATCGCGGTATTTCACATCATTTTACCGCAAAAATGCATTTTCAACAGTAATCGAATACCCCCCTATGTCTCCTCTCCTCTGAAAAACCGCAGCAGCTGCTGGCTGCACTGCTGGGAACCGGAATCAGTCAGCAGGGCTGGGTACCGGGAGGAGCCAGCAGGAGGCACTGGTAAGCAGACAGCCGCATGTTAAACTGACAGCGGGCAGCAGTGAGAGTTGGTGTCCTTACTGCCACCAGACAGCAGGTCCCTTTGCTTTACTGTATGCAGCATTTTTTTTTTAAATGTTCAGTGCCAGTATGTCATACTGGTGCATACCCGTACACTTCGAGCACTGATATTACCTGAAAATCTCGTTATACTTATTTTATCTAGTTCAAATACTCTATCTCTAGACCTTATTTTTTCACAATTAGAACATTGTCCCCCCTATATTTCACAGGGGAGACACAATAGCATAGCATTTAAAATTATTCATACTGTTTGTTTAGCAGAGTACATGATGTTATCTGAACCAGCCTGTATATTTTTAGGCTTTAATTAGCTTTTAACAAGGTTGTCATTATGCTGCTGTGATACTGATGCCAATAAGAACATTAATGTTCTGGTCAACGTAATATATAAGTCCTTCCATTCTGACGAATTTCCATAAAACTATGTCCCACTATAAGTTCATAACTTATATCTTACCCATACAGAAAATGAAAATATTTCACAAAAATTCACAAACCTTTTAACTAGTTTACTTAACTATCAACCTAACCTTACTGAGGATCTGAGATTTCCATCCTAATTAATATACAGGACTCAAATTCTTTGCCTAAAAGCAGCGGACAATTAAGATTGATTTAGGTCCCTTGTACTCCCACTGTTTATAAAAATAAGACCACTTAAAAACAGATTAGAGTAATCATGACCTCTTAGTATCCTGTAATTCCTCTAAACCAGAACTTGGGTTTTAAATATTATTATTAATGGGAAAAGCTCACAGAGCTACCGAATGTAAATACAATGGGCTCACGTAGATGTGAATGGTTTTTGCGTCTAAAACGCTGAAGTAATATGCATCCTAAAAAAATATGCAGTAAATGCCCTTACATCTGATGTCAGTCCACACATAAAATCAATTAACAAATCCCCCATGTACAGTATCTAAAGGCTCCCATACATCAGCGATCAATTGGGGCAGATGATTGTGTAAATAATTCTGCAATGTATGGAGTTCACAGACTGCAGATTTCGACCAAAAATTGATTGGTATTGTTAAATCAGGTTTTTCAACATGTTTGATTTCACAGATCAATTGGGACTATAAGTTACTAGTGTATGGTAACAATCAGCAGATTTGCAGACCATTTCTAGTAAACTGATCTGTATTTGCTAAAAAGGATCTGCAAATCAATGAAAAATATCTGTAATATATGGGCGCATATTGGTGGATTGGGGAATCTTTAAGGGAGAAATTCAGTTAGGCAGAATGTTTCCTCGTGGTAATTGATTCGCCCCTGCCTATTCAGTTATCCCCAATAAACTGGCACGAGCCATGACTTATCAACGATTATGTTTCTCCACAGGCAGGTGAAACAAATCCCCGAAAACAGCCCAATTTTGGGCCATACACTGAACCTGTGTGTTTTTAGGAGACAATGCATTTTTTGGGGGGGCGGCCAAAATAGATAGCCCGAGAATATAAAATTTAGGATCAACATTGGGAAAAATCACAAAAAAACTTTGTTTTTCGCTCCCGATGTTTATTCTCTTCTTATTGAATTCCCCCCTAAATCTGGGGAAAGAAATCTCAGAGTTTGCACATTGCTTTTTTGTGATTGGTGATGTATTGGTGCCTTTAAATAACGACACAGAAGACATGAATGTTGGGGGAAAAAATCAGGCTTTATTTATTTTAACTGATAAAATTAGAGAGGTATGGTTGTAAAGTAAGAATGGACAGAACTCTGTAAAGTCGTCTGTGCCCACAAACCAATCAGAACTAGATAAGGGCCAACTGCCATCCCATTGCCAACAACTCAAGGTATCCAAGATCCCCTCCCAATAACACAAAAAGGTTCACCTGGATTGGTGGTGCCGCTGAACCCAGTAGATTGTAACCAGTCCAATTTGTGTATTGGCAGGGAGAGTGCCGTGAGAAATATCAGCAGACAGCCACAACTACTGTACCATTTTTTCCCCAGCACCCAAAAAATATAGCTGACAAGTTAACAAGGGTGGGAGAGAGGTCAGTTATGAAGGAAAAATGGCCAGGTCTATACAAAACCAACTGGAATACAATGAAACTCCACCCATAAGTCCAGCCCTAAGCTAACACCCACTAAGCAATCTGCCCAGCAAGACAGAAACATTCTTTATTTGCTGCCTGCCAGAATGTGTATGCTGATCAGCCTTGGGGTTTATATCTCCCTAGTCATATAAAATGCCTTGTGCAATTCTTATCTGTATATGTTAAGTTGAGCACATCTGAAGATGCATCCATTTCTGTAACAGAAGCACATGTAATAAGCTTCTGCCAGGAATAAACAGCATTTATGCCAAGATTCACAAAAGCTTAAAGATGTTACTTGACAGTTTAGTAAATGCTAAAGTAATTTTACTCAATTTGTAGTGTACACAATACAATATATACTACTGTAACAAGTGGCATATGCATAATGTACAGTACAACAGTGTTTTCAAAGTATAATTAATAAATGCACAAATTGCATTTATATCATGTAAATATAAAGGACATTTATATTTCTGTTATAACAAATCAAATCAGAAGCTGCAAACTAGATTAGAATATATAAAAAAACAGTACAGTATCTACCACATTTAAACTTGGCAAATGTTTTCACAAGACTGAGATAATATTGTTTGCTCTATATTGCATTTACTAATGCTCACACTTAGCTAGGCAGATTTTCTTAGAGAAATCATTAAATATAGCAAATATAAACAGTATAATATGAAATAAAGATGTTACTGTATGTTATTTATTTATAGGATAACAATTTTTAATCAAAGAATGGCGGGAGGTATGTCTCGCTGAGGGACTATTTTGCATTATGGATTATGGGGTATATTCAATTGAAGTCGAAAGCTGCTGTCTGTCGAAAACACGGAAGTTTTCGAATTTTTTAGGTCGGAAGGGGTTCCAACCTATTCAATCTAACCCCAAATTATTCGACAAGTCAAGGAATTCGACTTGTCAAAAAGCACGTGGATCGGTGGAATAGTCGAAGTGAGATGCGGGAGTAGAGACCGGGAGAGCCGCGGGCAGATGGAGAGCAGCGTCGGAGGATGTCACAGCCGCCACTCACAGCAGCATCCACCCGGAGCCGGGTGGACGCTGCCTTGAGCAGCAGCTGTGATTTGGGGACGGGGAGAGGAGGGACGAGGAGAGGCAGAGAGACGGAGGGGGGGAAGATGGGGGATAGCTGCGGGCAGACGGGGGAGAGCAGCGCTATATAGCCGCTGCTGTAGCGCTGCTCTCCCCCGTCTGCCAGCGGCTCTCCCCTGTCTCAGCTTTTTTAAAACTTTTTTAAAAGTCGAATTGAGATGACATTGAATAGCCCAAGTCGGATCCATTCCAACAAATGAATGTTGGAATGGATCCGACTTCAATTAAATATACCCCCATGTGTCACAATTACACCTGTTCACATGCTCCATTCTGCAGCACAATATAATGAATGGTAGTGGTCTAAAATGCATGAAAATGCATGATTTCATAAAAAAAAATATAACAGTCATTACCTTCCTTGTTAGCATTGCATTCACCTTCTCCCTCCAGGGCCGGATTGTCCATCTGACAAAGGGCCGATGGGCTGCTGGGCCGGTCCTGTCACACAGAGAACTGGGAAGACCGTGTGCATCGCAACCTCCGGCTTTCTGGTCTGGCCGGTCCCACGCCCCCTAGCCCATCTCCATGGAAATGGTGGCGTGCCGCGAGTCCACTGTCCCCTAATTCACGGCACCTCCCCGTTGGTAGTGTCCATGTGCATCCTTTTGTGGCACACACACCCCTGTCATGTGCGTGCATGCGCCTTAGGCACACGCGTGTGCATGCTCATGCCATGGTCGATTTTGGCCCCTAGTCTGTGCCTGCCTCCCTGTCTGGACTACACACCACCACCACTTAGAAGATCTACCTAAAGTTATGCATGCATTTGTATCATCTTGATTAGACTACTGCAATGCCCTCTACCTTGGTCTCCCAGCAAAAGAATTGTGCCGCTTACAGCTGGTACAAAATGCAGCTGACAGGCTATTAACCAACCAGCACTGTTCCAGCCACGTAACACCCATTCTCTTCTCCCTCCACTGGTTGCCTGTAAAATGGCAGATCTGTTTCTAAATTGGTTTAGAGACTTTCAAAGTCCTATATGACATGGCCCAAGGTACCTGAAGCAGCTTCTGATCCCACTCGATTACTGCGATCTATCGATGAAGAACTAATAGCAGTACCTAGAATCTACCTGAATTTATCGTGGAGTCAAGCTTTCAGCTTTGTGTCTCTGACTCTATGGAACTTGCTGCCCTGCACTGTCAAGAGTCCATTCAATCTAGAGTCCTCCAAAAACACACTCAAGATATATCTATTTACTCAAGCATTTCAGTATATATATTTATATGATTTTGCCACAAACTTCTAAATAAGCCTAGAAACAAGTATTCCTGGCATTAGAGAAGATAAACTCACTCAGTGTACAAAAGTTATGTATGTGACCTGCAGGCAGGAGCACAGAGAGAGCGGGGCAAGTACACTGTAGAGTGACCGCGCCTCCCATGATACCACAACCAAGTCCCCATGCACACAATAGGAATATAGTCCACAATGGGGTATAGATGCAATCCATACACAATGACCCCCCCAGTACATGGGCACGCCAGATGTCAGTGGCCCTGTCTGTCAGTAAGAGTGGATAGCTATCAGTGGTTCATAAAAGATGGTTACTGCAGTCAATCTGCATTATATTTTTTTCTCTCTCTCTTATGTCCTAGGGGATACTGGGAATCCATTTAGTACAATAGGGGTATAGATGGGTCCACTTGGAGCCATGGGCACTATAGAAATTTGATTGTGTGTGCTGGCTCCTCCCTCTGTGCCCCTCCTACCAGACTAAGTTTAGAAAATGTGCCCAGAGGAGCTGGTCACGTCGCATGGAAGCTCCTGAAAAGTTTTCTGCATTTATTTTTAAAGTTTGTTATTTTCAGGCAGGACTGGATGGCACCAGCCTGCCTGCTTTGTGGGACTTGGGGGGGGGGGACACGGCCCAATCCCACTAAGGGTTAATGGGCCCGTTCCCCGCTGACAGTACACTAGCTCCTGAGGGAACTATTGCAAGCCCCACCAGGGCGAGTGTACAATCCCGCAGCACGCTGCCACCCCTAACAGAGCAAGAAGAAGGAATAGTGGTTAGTACTAAGCCAGCATCCTGGTTAGCGGGTCACCAACCGTTATGGCGGCATGAGGGTATGGAGACGCATGGCATCTACACGGGGCGGACTGAGTCTCCTGACTAAGTACACTGTAGTGTACACAGTACCCAGACTGGCACTACAGCTATAAAAGGGGAATGTCTCCATTTTATGCACACAGATACATAAAGCCAGTATAAAGAAGAGCTGTAAGACTGCGCGCCATTGAAGGGGTGGGGCTTCACTATGAGCCGATCCAGCAGCTCACAAGTGCCATTTTCCCTACTGCAGCTGACACAGACACTGACTGACAGGGACACGCAGCTCCTCCAAAAAGCCTCCAGTTTACCTCAGCAGTACCAGGGGGTTATAGCAGGGGGGAGCTGTTTACTAGTGTACTAAGGGGGTCATTCTGAGTTGTTCGCTTGCTAGCTGATTTTAGCAGCATTGCACACGCTAGGCCGCCGCCCTCTGGGAGTGAATCTTAGAACAACTCGGAATGACCCCCTAAGTCTCTAATCTAGGTACTTAGTCTGTGACCCGGCTAAACTTGGCATTAGCGATGCTAACCATTGTGGCTTAACAAAAACATAAAGGAACTAATAGGCAAGAAAAGGCGAGCATTAAAAAAATACAAATCTGACAGGAATGCAGAGTCATTTCAGCACTATAAGGATTGTAACAAAATATGCAAAAAAGCAATAAGAATGGCTAAAGTAGAAACTGAAAAACTAGTAGCAAAGGAAAGCAAAACGAATCCCAATTTTTTTTTAAATATATCAACAGCAAGAGATTAAAGAAAAAGAGTATAGGCCCTTTAAAAGACAAGTTGGGAGTCTTATTCAAAAATTATAATGAGAGACAAACTAAATGAGTTTTTTTCAACGGTATTTACAAGAGAGGACCAAATGCAGGGACTAACACACAATCTCAACAAAGATAATGTCCCACAGCTAAGTGCTTATTTAAGTGAGGTGGTAGTCTGTGACCGATTAAAAAATATAAAGATTAATAAGTCACCGGGTCCTGATGGAATACACCCAAGGGTTCTTATGGAAGTTCACACTGAACTTGCAAGACCACTATTTTTTAACTGAAATATTTTTATTGAAGAAATATTTTTACATTACAGATTTTCCAAGCCAACATTGACATATGTAAAATATATCACATCAGAACATTCAATCTGCAATAACATTAAAGCAAAAAATGAAATAGGAGGGGTTGAAGAAAAAGCAAAGGCGGGAAAGAAAGGAAAATAGCAATTACCAACTATGAATTATTTATTAATCAATGAGAAATTAGAAAAAAAAAAAATATAGGTATAGCGCATGTCCCAGAAGTATTCATTCAGAGAACCATAAAAATAGAAATGTCTTCCTCAGCAGTGAAGATATGATAAATGTTTGCAAGAGTTAGTCTTAAAAGTCAGATCAGCTTTCAGTAGAAATCTTGTATGAAAAAAGATTGATATAACTGATATAACTTACCTATTATAAAATATTAAGCTGGGTGGTATGAGAAGCATAAAAGTCTGACCAGGCTAACCATTTCCTCAGAGGGGAAGACATGGCCACAGAGTATTTAAAACCTATTGTTTCCATTTCATAGCTCCTCTGAACGTAATATATGATTTTCGAATAGTTGGAGGATCAGTTCTTTTCCAATATTGGGCTATAACCGGTCTGGTAGCTATCAATATATGACCTATAACATATGTATTGGCACTTTGTAAAGAAGTGGGAAAATGATGAAAAAATATAGTTTCAGGAAGAAGCGGGAGAGAGACGTCCGTGACCTGCTTAATCAATTTGAATACCTCAGTCCATAGCATTTTGTTTTTGGGGCATAGCCAAAATATGTGAATTAAAGTACCCTTGAATCCGCATAATCTCCAACAAAATTTGGGAGAGTTGGGCCAAATTTTGTGTAATTTAACTGGGGTATGGTATAGATCATGAATTGTTTTAAACATAATTTCTGAATGGTTAATACATCTAGACATCCAAAATACATTTAAAAATATTTGTTCCTGGTCCTCATTCGTTAAAGTTATGTTTAACTCCAATTCCCATCTAGTTTGAATATGAAGTTTCCACTCTTCGTGAGGGGATAGGAGAGTTGAGTACCATAGAGAAATGTCATTTTTATGACCCGGAGTGACAAGTTTAGATAATATATAAGGAGGGGCGGGAGGGGGAAGGGAGCAAATGCGAGTCATGCAAGTTTGCTGAAATCCAGTGTCTGACACGTAGGTATTTATAAAAATCCTTAGCCGGGATAAAATATTGTGTTTGTAAATGGTGAAAAGATTTTAGAGTCGAATTGTTGTATAAATCTTTAATCAAGAGAATACCTGAATCGTACCAGTTCTGTAGAGAGAGATCAGGGATTAGTTTTGCCACAGCTGGGAGAGAAAGACTGGAGGAGGGGAGAAAAAATTTGCCTAAGGAAAAGATTAATATTACCCAAGCTGTCAGTGTGTTTGAAACACTTTTTAAGGAAGTAGCGGAAGATAGTCTGTGACTAGTCTTGGTCCAAATCAGGTCATTTAAGGGGAAACCCTGGCACATATTTTTTTTCTACGTCTACCCAATGTTTCAAGGTTACAGGGAATAGCTAGTCCTTCATTTGATCAAGCAAGCATGCTTGTTGGTATAACTCCAAATTAGAAAAGGCTAGGCCTCCACTCCTATTAGTATTATCTGGGGCTTGCCTACCCATTGTAAAGCCGACTTGATCTTGAGCTACCAAGGTGGGAATTATGGGGTTTAGCCTATTTGCGATTAACTTAGCATAAATCTTTATGTCTAAATTCATAAGTGCAATACATCTGTAATTCTGTCATAAAGTCAGGTTCTTACCAGGTTTGAAGACCACTATTTTTGATCATTACAGATTCAGTTATATCAGGTATGGTTCCCAAAGACTGGCATATAGCGGAAGTAGTGCCAATATTCAAAAAGAGAAGTAAAGCTTTACCAGGTAATTATAGACCTGTTAGTCTTACATCTATAGTGGGGAAAGTATTGGAAGGTATTCTAAGGGATAGTATTCAGAAGTTCCATGACACACATAAAGTCATTAAAAGGAAACAACATGGATTTGTGAAGGACAGATCATGTCAAACCAACTTACTTGGCTTTTATGAAACAGTAAGTGCGAACCTTGATCAGGGTAAGGAGGTGGATGCAAATATTTTTAGACTTTGCCAAAGCTTTCGACACAGTACCACACATGCAATTTATCTATAAGCTACAAGAAATAGGGCTAGGGAGCACAATATGCACTTGGGTCAGAAACTGGTTAGATAATAGGGAGCAGCGCATTGTGGTTAATGGATCATTTTCAAATTGGACCGAAGTGCTAAGTGGTGTGCTACAAGGGTCTGTACTTGGACCACTATTGTTCAACATTTTCATTAACGACCTAACAGGTGTAGAGAGCATGGTGTCAATTTTTGCAAACAATACCAAATTGTGTAAGGTTATAAATACGGAGGGGGATGCTGAGCCTCTCCAGAACAACTTAGTTAAACTAGAAGCATGGGCAGCCAAATGGAGAATGAGTTCAATACAGACAAGTGTAAAGTAATGCACTATGGTAACAAGAACAAAAAGAACACCTACACACTAAATTAGGTAATATTAGGGGATTCTGTACTGGAAAAAGACTTAGGTGTTCACATAGATAGCAAACTAAGCAGCAGTACCCAAAGTAGGATTGCAGCAAAGAAGGCTAATATGATATTAACATGCATAAAACGGGGAATTGATGCAAGGGATGAGAGTGTTATACTCCCATTATATAAATCACTAGATAGGCCACATCTTGAATACTGTGTACAATTTTGAGCACCATACTTCAAAAAGGATATCCTGAAGCTAGAAGAGGTTCAGAGGTGGGCGACCAAACTAATTCAGGGGATGGAGATGCTGGAATACGAGGAAATGCTTGCAAGGCTAGGCAAGTTTACACTGGAAAAGAGAATAATAAGAGGGGACATGATCAATATCTACAAATATATAAGGGGACAATACACAGAGCTTGCACGGGACCTGTTTCTGGTAAAATCAGCACAGAAAACATGTAGGCACTCGCTTAGGTTAGAGGAGAGGAGATTCCACACAAAGCGGCAAAAAGGTTTTTTCACAGTAAGGACAATACGTGTTTGGAATTCCCTGCCTGATAGAGTTGTAATGGCGGACTCAGTCAACACCTTTAAGAATGGGTTAAATTCCTAATAGATAAGGATATAAAGGGTTATGTTGCATAGTCATGCACTATAGTTTAAAAAAAAAAAGAGGAATAAAACACAATGACTGACATCAGCATCAGACAAAAAGTAGTCCAAAAATAATACTGCACAGGACACCTCAAATAGGTTGAACTCGATGTACAATTGTCTTTTTCTAACCTTAACTACTATGTTACTATGTTACTATGTTAATTCTAGTCCTGATTCTGTGATTCTTAGAACCTACAGACTCGTGTGGCACGCGTTACCGATTTTTCTAAGTATTTATAACTGTGCGTGACAGCTAGAAGCGAATGCTACCTTGCGTTTAGATGCTAAAATCCCTCTTGCTGGTGGTGGCAAATGTGTTGTAAAATCCTGCTTGTCCAAAGTGACCCCCACATCACAGGCGGTGCTTCTCAGATTGGCATATCTGAAGAAGTGACCGGAAAGGTCCATGGCAGTTGACCATCAGTCAGTGTCAACATGATGAACGTTTTCATGTCGACATTAAGAATGACAACAAAATATACCCAACCCACTTAATTCAGATCTATGCAAATACACCATTTACAAAAGAACAATAAATAAATCCGGTGGATCAGGGAGTTTTTTGCTGACTGCAGTCACATGGTTATAATTATATGGGTGCAGGGTGTGCGTTCTGGGCCCCCCTGAACCCCACATCCCATGTACACTGCACACCCTGCACCCATTCTAGATGTGCAAATCCACCCTATACTTTCCATGTAGATATATATTTCAAAAGATGGTCAAAATCTCTTTAGATTTGTTAGCTATCAGTGCTCAAGGTCTATCCCTAGTATTCTTATAATGTATGTCAGTTACACTTATGAATAAACTCTTTTATATCACAACCTTATATTTATACAATAGTACAACCATAAATGAAGACACACCACAATAAGTGGCGTTGAAATGTTTTTTGTCAGCTTTATTTATAGAAAACTCAGTATGGTGGCGAAAGAAAGAAAGAACAGCTAGTCAATGATCACTTCACTTACCAACCATGACTTGCAAAGGTCAACTATCCCTTTCACCACGGCACATGAGATATATCAGACATCCGTACCAATACACATAAGGCCAGTTCGGCCGAATTGTGCTGCTGACCTCAGCCTGCTCCATGTGGGGGTGGGGGCAGTAGAAAAGAGGCAGGATAACAGATGAACCTCACAGAAAATTCCAGGAATACCTCTCTAAAAAAACACCACCTATCTCCTGATAAGAGCAACACAACCTAGCAAGTGCAACCAAAGAGATAAAAAAAACTTTAACTCTTACATTTAAACTGACCCAGTACTAGGGGTTTTAAATCTGTACATCCCAAAAAAGGTACATTTGTTCTATTCTGTTAAAAACGGATATAAAATAATTTTCATATTAGTTTATTTTGGGAGGTAGATGCCATTGGGGCTCTGAGTGGAATGAGGAATGACTCGGGAACCATAAGAATTATGATTTTGTAAACGAGGATATACAGTTTTTGGGCAACTCTACCAGACCAGGAGAAATGCAAATTCTGAAGGACAACGTCTCCAAAATCCATATGAAGAGTTTGTATATACATCTTTATGAGCTGGCATTTAATACCATCAATATAATATTTTAGAACCATTCTCTTTGCTCTTATGCAAATATAGTTAAGGTGCATACACACTGGCTGATATATCTCGATGGTTCATCGGCCAGTGTTTACTATCGATATGTCTGTGAACAACACCGTTCACAGACATATCGCATTGGCCCTGCAGCACAGCAGATGGGCAGCATATCTAAAGATATATTGGCGTATTGTGCTGTGTGTACAGTCAGTCAGCTGACCACCCATACACTAGCTGCACAAGCCGGCGGTGATTGACAGCACAATTGGAAGGATGCATGTAAATGCCTGCCTAGTTTGCGACGGCAGTCACAATGTATTGGGTAAACAATATGCACAACACACTGCCCGATCCGCTTGTAGATATATCTGCAGATCAGTTGATCAGCAGATATATCTATGTGTGTACCCAGCATTAGAGGAGTTCTCTCTGACCAACAAATTAATCTTTACAGAGCAGTTTGTATTTTCAGCAAAAGCAAAATGTATTTAAAAAACACTGTACATTAAATATCTCATATCTATCATTCAAAGAAGCAACATTTTATTTCTAGCTAATTAAGGTAATTTTGCTAAAGTGATAGTAGGTTGAACTTTGAAGAGATGGGGGAGGTTGAGTAGAGTTGATTATTGCAGAGGTTGGAGAGTTGGGAGGAGAGGTGATAGGAGTTTATAGGCTTCAGTGAAGAGATTAATCAGCTATATAAAAAAATACTTTATGAAATACATGGTTTATTTAGTCAATAACATTTCTTATATGCGTTTTGGTAATAACTTCTCAAAGACTGATGAAATAAATGAATTGCAAAGTAACATTTTAAACTAAATAGAAAGTAAGCTTTTAAGTTCTTTAAAACTTAAAGAACTTCTCTGCAGTCTCTTTATCTAAGGTACTGTGCTGACTTCAAACTTCAACATGCTACAATTTGCTATAATCATGGCTTTCTACATACAGTAGCAGCCACTAAGAGGCTTTCAAAATCCTTAATAGATGCTTTTAGTGTTTTGTACCGACAAGTAAGGATTAAGGTGTAAACTTTGCACCACTGGATGAACCTTCATTGCTGGACAATGTAATTCACTTTAGCAGAAATGTTTAAAAATACTTATATTCACTTATGGTCAATAATTTCATACAAAGTACTGTACGCATTCTATGGCAAAGAAAAAAATATATATAACTAATGGAGGCACATAGTACATATATAAATATATATGGAGGGAGCAAATTTATTTTCTAAAGCTATTAAACTTTTAGGAACATTACATTTTTTTTCATCTTTGTAGGGAGTCTTTAATTTTATTCAACATTTAAATTTTTTAAACGTGTAGTAACATTTTTGTTATTACAGTATATTATTATCTTATTATATAATTCTAGATTTCTATTCAGTTAATACAATTTGTTTTATTTTCTAAATTCACAATTGTTTTGGCCATTTTATTTTGTATATACCTGTTAATCAGTAATGTTGCATAAATACTTCCACCTATGGGCCTAATTCAAACCTGATAGCTGCTGTGTGTTTTCACACAGCGGGCGAACAGGTCTGAACTGCGCATGCGTTGGCACCGCAGTGCGCTGGCTCATGCCAGAGATGCGATCGCCTCTGCCTGATTGACAGGCAGAGGCGTTCACTGGGCAGGAGGAAGCGGGCTGGTGGCATTGGGCCGCTGTTTGGGGTGCGCGGTCCAGGCAACTCAGGCGTGCCCGGACGTGCAGAGAGCAGCCCGCGGTGGCTGAGTGACGTCACAGCCGCTACGACCTGAAGAGTGATGGTTAGCTCCCTGCCAGCATGCAGTAGCTGCCCTGGTAGGGAGCTACTCTTCAGGTACAAAAGCATTGCCGTTGTGCGATGCTTTTATACCTGTGCGGTGGTGGGAGGGCCAGACATGCGGGGCGGACTAGCCCTGTGCTGGGCGTTTCCCTGCATGTCAGGGTGGCTGATCGTATCCGTGCAAAATTTTGCATGGCTACGATCAGGTCTGAATTAGGCCCTATATCCATCAATGGGTTCACTTTAGGGATTTTATTCCACAGGGAAAAAAAATCCACTCCCGGATATAGAATATCTTCAGTTCTGACAAACTCCTGAATTTTAATTATGTTTGTCAAAGTACAGTAAGAAGGAAAAGTGGCAACTATAGGTAGGATGTGAACAATAACGCCAAATACTTTGCACCTGTCCACATTTTTCAGGCCTGATGTAGAGTAAATGTCAACATAGTATATAGTTCTGTACATTGAAGTCATCATGGCATGAATACATTACACAATAGATTGGCAAGAACAGCAGTGAAGGTGTCCCACCCCAAATAAGTTCTCAATCTAAGAAATGTGGGAAACACTTAAGGTGGGTACCCGCTAGGTGATGTGCTCCATAAACGTCATCGCCTAGTGTGTCCTTCTCTCGGGCCATCCAATGTGGGCATATACACTGTGCAATATTGCTAGCAATATCGCACAGTGACATCATGCCGTGGCCGGGCCGTGCATGCAGCTTTGGACGATCAGTCCAAATTGACTGGCATGCACAGCCGGCACCGAGGGTTGTTAATGACCTGCGGGGCCGCGCATTGTTTGTCATTTAAAAAGGCACACACTGGACAATATAGTAAACAATATCGTTCAGGCAGGGTCAAAATGAGCGTCATTGTTTACTATAATGCCTAGTGTGTTCAGGCCTTTAGTACATATGGTAGCATAAAAAAGAATTGGTAGCTGTTGATGGTGAAAGTATTTGTGGCTACTGTATAGCAAAATATTTATCAACCATCAATATTAAAGTAGCTAGTGTGACTGGCATATTGGTGCAACTATTACTGGTGGTGAGGTATGCTTCAAATGAGGACAGGAAATACAAACTAGTCAGTGTAGAAGTTTTAATAGTGAACTGCTGTTTTCACTAAATGTCTCATTTGTATTTGTGATGGATTAATGTATTAGCTGTGTATAGTGATCCCAGCATCCGTATCTTTTGGTGTCAAGTGATGATCGCTTCTGCAGGGCCGCTGAGGAATCAGATGGACCTCAGTGCTAGAATGGGGGCATAGTCACACGCCACTCTGCATATTGCGCACTGGTATGAATGTACAGCAGTGTATGCTGATGGGGCCTGACGGGCCTCCTAGACAGACACAGCAATATTCAACCTTACTGTGTTTCCTCCCACTGCGCTTCATCAGTGTGTACTTGACTTCTTGTATTAAAATCGGGTGACTGTGGAGAGCTACTGTACTTGTAGATGTTTGCTGTATGTGGATTTCATCATTTCTATCCACTTGTCATATACAGTTGAAGTGTTTATCACACAGGAAGATTTGTTATATAGAAAGTGCTGCTGCAGCCATTGTTCACTATGACTTGCAGTTAGTACAGACACACTTCTGCAGCTCTCCAGAGTCCTGTGGTGAATTGTACATGGACCACTTTAAAGTACAGCTGAATTTCTGTCAATTTCCTGTAGCTATTGCAGGACATTCTTACCTCGTGGCATGGAATATTATTTAGCCAAAAGAAAAAGCATTCACAGATAGGTGCACTGCATACTTGCCCACATGTCTGTCTACTCTCTGGGAGAAAGCCATGTTATATGCAGCTGCTTAGGTGTCTGTTCAAATATCAGATGATGACGGCTTACAGAAAAACTTGTGATTGTCGAATTGCGAATGTTGTGCTGCAGCTGATCGATGATTACTTTGTTGCTTGTGCATGTATTATGCTTTGTCTACATTTTTTAGGTGTTTCTGTTGAGAGGTATTAGCAGTTTTATTGACTCCTGATATCGACTATATCAAATGAGTTTGCTGCAAATTATGTACATTTCTTAAAACATAGGCATCCAGTAGGTGCAGGGGCGTTTTAAGAGAGGAGAGGGCCCATGTGCAGGCTCCTTGTGGGCCCCCTCCTCTCCGGCAGCGAGTAAACTCTGGCTTTTGCATGTGTAGGTCACCAGGAACGGGTTACATACTGTACGTTATCCCAGCAGGCGGGAGGATGGTTGTCAATATCCCGACAGCGGCATCCCGTCGATTGCGGACTCGCCACAGGATCTGTTTCCACTCTATGGGTGGACACCCACGAGTGGGAATAGCCCTGGTGCACCGGGACTCTGGCTGCTGGCATTGCCAGCTGTCGGGATTTCAGCATCAGTATCCTGAACACCGGGATCCCGACAGCCGACATTTTAACTGGCACTGATTTATGTCTGCAGCACCAGCCACCTCTGCGGTACTCCAGAGGGTTAAGTATAATTATATGAGTGCAGAGTGTGTGGTGTGGGTCCTTCTGGACCCAGGGGCATGTGTGCACTGCACACCATGCATCAATTATATATACGCCTATGCAAAGGTGAGTCATATATGTATATGATATGCAGATGTATGCTGTATGTGGATGGTGGAAGTTGCATCATAGCCATCCACTTGTTATACAGGAAGTGTTTGTTATACAGGATGTGCCTCTGCAGCCATTGTTCAGTATGATTGCATTTAGTAAAGACACACTTCAGCAGCTCTACAGAGTCCTCTGGTGATTTGCACGCAGACCACTTTACAGTACAGCTGAATTGCTTTCCATTTTCCTGTAGCTATTCCAGAACTTTCCTACCTTGCAACATGGAATATTATTAGCTGAAAGAAAAAACATTCTCAGATAGATACACTGCCTCTATGTTTTTAAACACTTGATTGCGAGGATGTTCAGAATTATGTTTAAGCACTTAAACATAGCCCTGTTCATATCAAGAGAACCAATGTGTGTCATGAAGACAGACCCAACAGAGTTTCCATCCTTTATGCATTAATGCCAGCATGTCTTGCGGCAGCCACCATGCCATGTTCAAAGTCAGTTAAATCTTTGTCTTGTCAATTGTACCTCTGAATTGTAGCATGCATGTGCCCGCCTACCTGATTAAAATAGTATTTCCTGCATATAAATGGTTTTCACAGACTGAGCAGAAGGGGAAGAACAGGTGTACTCAGGGGTGATATTAATTGGTTTCCGTGAAACAAGACATAGAGAATAATACTTTTAATGGTCTGTGAATATTTTTGTTAGTCACCCCTCTATAATCCCCCTGTAAATCCCCCCTGGGTGTACCTATTGAGGGACAACTCATAATATATTTCTGCAAAGAACATTTCCTATTCAGACACGTATAGCATGAAACGTCGTACTACACACTTTGCAGGAAATAAAAACACTTTAAAACAGGTCATCAATATTATATGTTTTTGTTGTTGCCAATATTATGTTTTTGTTGT
Source organism: Pseudophryne corroboree (assembly GCF_028390025.1). Classification (NCBI taxonomy): domain Eukaryota; kingdom Metazoa; phylum Chordata; class Amphibia; order Anura; family Myobatrachidae; genus Pseudophryne; species Pseudophryne corroboree. The sequence continues at coordinate 220,708,494 of NC_086447.1, forward strand.
TGCGAAGGTTTAGGTGTTTGCTAATCTATTTTATTCCTGCTGCTATACTTCTGGCATGATACAGCTACTATTTAATTTTAGCTTTACAAGTTTCCAGAGTAAAACAAATCTAATGCATTTAGACATTTTATACGGAGGCTCTTTTCCAGGTTATCATAGAAAAAGAGAAAAAAAGGCAAAAGACAAAACTATCCCCATAAAATTAAATCGTGTCATAAAGTGAGTAAGATATAATAAAATACACATAAAGTCCATCACTAAAATGAGGCATAAGCTAACAGCCAGAGAAAGGATAAAATGTAGAAAAGGGACATAATTGACCTGTGCATCAAAACACACCTTAAATGAAACATTAAATTGAAATAAATCAAATTGGAGTAAACATTTACTAGAATATTCTAGCTTGGACTACTGAGCAAGGCAAGGTAATATAATTATTTCTAGTATGGATGTGGAATACTAAAGTTATAAAGTTCCATTTGAAAAACAAAATCCCCAGGCATAGCTTACTATAATTTAAAAGAAATCTTCTAATACATAATTCTATTCTTTAACCAAAGTGGTGCCGAGTATGGATGCAGGCTATTGACTTAAAACGCATTTTACTTTGTGCTGGATGTGAAATTGTTTAAGTAAATATTGCATTCAATCATACATTGTCCTTAAAACCAAAGCGCTTTCAAAAACGAAGCAACACAATTTGGAAAATCAATTTGCACAGAGGAGATGAAAGTTAGAAAAAAAGAATTAGAGAACGGTTTATCTGCTTTCTTTTTCTGCAGGCCAGATGACAATGCTACTTGAACAGTTAAACATTATTTTCATCCCTCAGTTTTTATTTTACTGACATTAAGTAAAATAACATTTAATCCATCTATCTTTCAATTATTATTCATTGTTGTGATATAAAATTACACATGAGTGAAAGAACAACTTGGATTGATATTTGTCTAATTTGGCTGCTTCAGGGGAACTTAATTAACTCAATGAAAATTAACTCACTGAAACAGTCTTACTGAAAAAGCACAAAATAAGAATGAATGTGTGTGTGTGTGTGTGTGTGTGTGTGTGTGTGTGTGTGTGTGTGTGTGTGTGTATTTATGCTTTTAAAAGATCATAGTATATTGTGTGATAAATGAAAATCAATATATTTATCACATATAGATTTCCCGCTTTTGTAAACATTAAACGTATATGGAATTTGTTGATATGGATGCAAAAATGGCCAATCTCCACGTATTTTATAAATGTACTTTATATGGCCATCATCACCACATGAAATATTCTATACATCTGCACAGATAATCAGAAAGATAAACAGGCCTACATTGATTAATTCATGTGGATTCTACAGGTTTGAGTAATTTGTATCAGAGCCCTTTGACTAGAGACAGAAATGTTTTTGTGGCCAAGACTGGTCAGGTAGTTACCATACCGCTTGTGCTGCAGTGCACCATTACTGGGGACTGGTACATCAACCATTGCCTGCTGCAAGTGCTATAAGCCATTTCCAGGTGCCATCCAAGGTGCCCTTCTTCATCAAGACAAAGCACATGCCCACAAATCCAGGACAGTGCTGGATTTTCTGGCCCATGAATGCATCTAAGAACCTGGCTATGTGTCGTACAGTCCAGACCTGGACCCCTGTGACTTCTTCATGTTCCCACATATCAAGCGCAATATTCTGACGAACAAAAACAATAGTAGTTAAGTTCACCTTTTTACTGTAAAGATTTGAATGAAGTTAACAGGGCTATGCCTCAAGTGGAAAAGAAAGAATAAGCTGAGCGCTCAGTGAGTGGTGGTGTATAAATGATTGTCAGCAGCAGCTTGGGAAGGGAATGCCAATCCCCTAAAACACACTTATGTAGAAAAATATACCAAGTTGCGCTCAACAATCAAATGTAAGAAACATTTATTTTGATACATAAAATGTAATAATAATTACAACAAATCTCCCGGGAGCACAATTCACAATTTGACATAAAAATACCTAATCTCTGTGTCTATATACTTATTGCTATTCTTAGAACTGGAATGCAAATTCTTATTATTCCAAAACTTATGACCCCAGGGGTGTCGTTTTAAATATAATAACAGCAGTGATTGATAACTGTTAAGAGTAAAATAAAAAGTCTGTGTTTGCATACATGTAACTCACTTGGTCCACATGAGTCCCGAACAGTCCTGAGAATAGGTAACTAAAGATTCATTCCAATGGTCCTGGAGTGAAAAGGACCCTTGCAACAATGAATTGACGCTCACATGAATGATACTGTGAGCGAATGCACCGTATGGTGAACCACGAGCCGCTGTCTTGGTGACAGGAGGGAGAGCCCGGAGCGGTATTAATGAGGTCAGCCGCTAGCCCCTGCATGGGGAATAGAGAGCCGTGCCTGATGTAACCGCCGGACTGGATGAAGTGCTCTTTGAGCCGGTCCTGGTTGTAAAAATACGGGGAAAAATGACAGGGGATCCCCCGTATTTTCACAACCAGCACCGGGCTCTGCGTCTGGTCCTGGTGCCAAAAATACGGGGGACAAAAAACGAAGGGGTCCCCCGTATTTTTAACACCAGCACCGGGCTCCACTAGTCAGAGAGATAATGCCACAGCCGGGGGACACTTTTATATCGGTCCCTGCAGCCGTGGCATTAAATCACTAACTAGTCACCCCTGGCCGGGGTACCCTGGAGGAGTGGGACCCCTTAAATCAAGGGGTCCCCCCTCCAGCCACCCAAGGGCCAGAGGTGAAGCCCGAGGCTGGGGGGGAGGCTGAGTTGACCGCGAGTAACCTCACCACTGACCGCAAAGTTCCCACCATTGAATATAATGGAGCGGCATAGTGCTATGCGCCATCTGACAGCTCAGAGGCGCACAGCCAATCAGGAGAGTGCCACGACGTGGCGCTCCCTGATTGGCTGAAGTGACCCTCTGTGACAGGAGTCACGGGGGGTCCCGGCATTCGGGGAAAGGGGTCCCATGCGTAAACATGGGACCCCTTTCAGTGCGTGGTCCGGGTAATGCATTTTATTATTTTGCCAAGTACATGGATTACAAGGAGAAGACGACAGATCTACACAGGATTTTGGGGAGTATAATTTTATTTTCAGGTACCCCATGGATTCTACGTGGAGAAGGGGATCGAGTTGGCTTGTAAACATAGGTAAGTATGTGTGTGTCGGCGTGCATGTATGTACTAAAGTTTTACTTTCACGGTGTGCGTGTACTGTTTTTATTTGGGTATTTTTTTTTGCAGTAGAACTAAAAGGTACCAGCGGGCCCGTTTCCCCCCTGCATGCTGGTACTTGTGGTTCTTCAAGTACCAGCTTGCGGGGGAGGCTTGCTGGGACTTGTAGTTCTGCTACAAAAAACAATATTCTTTATTTTTGTCACTTGGCTATCAGCCTCCATCCACAGCCCTTGGATGGGGGGACAGCCTCCGGCTTCACCCCTGGGCCTTGGGTGGCTGGAGGGGGGGACCCCTTGATTTAATGATTTAGTGATTTAATGCCACGGCCGCAGGGACCGATATAAAAGTGTCCCCTGGCTGTGGCATTATCTCTCTGACTAGTGGAGCCCGGTGCTGGTGTTAAAAATACGGGGGACCCCTTCGTTTTTTGTCCCTCGTATTTTTGGCACCAGGACCGGATGCAGAACCCGGTGCTGGTTGTGAAAATACGGGGGATCCCCTGTCATTTCCCCCCCGTATTTTTACAACCAGGACCGGCTCAAAGAGCCCGAGGCTGGTTATGCTTAGGAGGGGGACCCCATGCATTTTTTTTTCAGGATTTTTAACCCATTCCCACCCCTTCCCATTGAAAAACATGCTCTGATCTCTCCATATTATTTTAGTCAGTAAAAAAAAAAAATATTCTTTTAAAAAATATATAAATAATACTTGTGGCTCCTAATTGACAAACCAAGTACATAATCCCTTCTAATATAAATAGATATACTATTAGCAATAAAAAAAACACACAAAAAAACATGTTTTTAAAAATTTTTATTAGATCCCGCCAGCAAAATGAGGCGGACTGAAATTGACGAAATGACTGTCGAAAAGCACTGTTGTCGAATCGACATTCTTCAATTGAATATACTTTTGTCGAAAAGCCGCATTTTTACCATTGCAGACATGTCGAATTTGACTACTGTCGAATTGCAAAAAGTCGAATTTGAAACGGACGTTTTTTTGTCGAAAAGTACTGTATTGCGTTGTCGAATCATTTTTTGTGTGTCGAAAATGCCCCGTTTTTCAACATTTGCGGCAATTCGACCGCAATTGCATATACCCCTTAATAGCATATGCAGGTTTGCCACTTGTTGTCCCCTCAATTATTATTTAAGCCACAGTATCTGGCTAGGACTCAGTTCCACAAAAGTTCACAAGTTCTTTCAAATAAGGAATATTACCAGATCTTTCAAAGAAGATCCCCTAGGTATCTCAATTTAGATGGAGATCCAAGTTGCAAACGGGGATTGATCTGGATCCACAGATGCTTGTGTTGATAATATCCAGTGGGTGCAAAAGAGTCCAATAGATGCCAGAGGAGTGGAGAGGGTTCAACGTTGCCCGAATCTTAGCGCAGCTGAGCCCTTCTTGTTGCTGTTTAAGACCGTTTTAAAATTGTCACATTTAAAGTGAGGTGACTCTGAGGGTGTGGGCACGGCTGATCTCAGGAGAATGGTGTGTTCCAGATCAGGGGACGGCAGGGAAGTCCGTGCGTCCCTCATCTCACTGCTGCGTGCTCCCCTTCTGTGTGACATGTTGTATTGTTTGATTTGTATATATCTCACTTTTCCATGTGGTGGGGGTCATTTTCACTGTTCCACCTGGGGTTTATTCGCACTGTTCCACTTGTGGAGGGGGCTTTGTACTTCTCTACTTGTGGATGGGGTATGTGCTCACTGCACCACCTGAAAGTGGTCTTACTCACTATGCCACTTGTGTAGGGGGTATCTGCTCACTATATCACCTGAGGGTGGGTCATGCTCACTTGACCTCCTGAGGGAGGTTGTGCTCAAAGCCCCCTCATGATGTCAAATAGCTAAAATAGCAAAACTGCAACTGCTTTTGATCGCATGCTGGGGGCTGCCCAGCACAGGGCAAGTAATTAGCATGCTGGGCGACCCAGCATGCTAATTACCGCCCAGCGATGCAATCGTAATTTAATTGCAATTGTAGAACTGGTAATTAGAAGTTGACCACCTGCATACTCAGCATGGCTGCGTATGCAGGCACATATGCAGCCGCACCTCAAATGGCCTACATGTGCCTGCATTGTCCAGACTGCTCCCTTCTAACGCTGCATCGCTGGCCCCACGATGGCCGCTGCTGTCAATCATATAGCGATCGCATCCTTCTGGGATGGGATCACTATGTGAATGGCTGTGCACACACGCTGCATGCGCTGTGCATGGGCAGATGGCCGAAAAGCATCCATCTGCGATTTACTCAGTTTAGCGATTGATGCTGCCTAAGTGCTCAATGCACTATCTGAGGGGGTCAAACTCACTGTGCCACTGGGGAGGGTATGTGTGTTTTCTGTACCACTCTGCTGCTCTAAGTGGGGGCATACTCCTAGCGAGGGGGTTTATGCTTGCTGAAGTCCTTGAGGGGGAAAACTCACTGGGGATGGTAATGTGCTGGCTGCATCAGGCAGTATGGATGGTGTAGTGGTTACCCCTTCTGCCTCACAGCACTTGAGTTCCATTCCCAACACAGCCCTAACTGTGGAGTTTGTATATTCTTACCGTCCTTGCGTGAGTTTCCTCCATGTACTGCGGTTTCCTCCCACAGTCCAAATATATACTTAATTGAAACAAGAACAGCAAATTACTGGAAACCTACAGACAGTAACTCCTACGTCAATATCAACAGCAACCACCCCTTATGGTTAAAGAATGTACCAAAGGGACAAATGAGAAGAATAAGAAGAAACTGCACCGATTAAACAAAAATTAATCTTGACAGGATATAATGAAAAAGAAATTGATGAATCTATGAAATAAATGATAAAAGTAAACAGAGATGTTTTATTTCAGTCCAGAAACAGGTGGAAATTATATTTGACTACCCTTCATAACATCTTTTAACAGCCAGTAGAAAAAAAGTAGAAAAAAACTATAAAAAAAAAAAGCTGGCACCTTTTGGATCAGGATCCAACCCTAAAGTGCTTCATCCTGAAACAACCAAAATTTGCATATAGGAGGGCACCAGACCTTAAAAATAAATTAGTAAAGAGTGCCATTCCACTGAAGGGAGAAGGAAGAGTAAAAACAATGAGGTTCCATAGATGTGGGATGTGGACTTTGTATGATGTGTAAAAGCCACATAGAACTGGCGGAACGCATGCCGATAAGTTATAGAACCTCTGTATATTAACTTTTAGAGACATATTAAACTGGTGAAAAAGCACAAAATGTTTTTAATAATGAAATATATTATAGTGTATTAAAAAGTTTTATTTAATGCATTTTTAAACTTAATGAGATTATTCTGAGCACGCTCCTATTTATCCAATGAGGATACTGCATACAGCTCCAAACCACCATGGAGCATGCACCTTGAAAAAGACTCTGGTTATGAGTTAAAACGCATTGGTGGTACATGAAGAGGACTTATAGCAGCTTAGGATCGATTGCGGGGACATTCACCAACACCAGCAGTTATTTAAGTTCGTTCCCAGGAGGCCATTGGAATTGACTGTACATGCAATTTTGGGTGCGTGAACTCTTCACCCCCTACAATCCGGTACGCTGCTCTATGCATTTTGTGGTGGTTGCACTAAAAAATACTTTTATATACAGTACTTTGTCTAAATAAAACAGTATTTCACTATTTGAGATTTCTTTTCTCCCTTTTTGTATGTGTGATGTACTGTATACTGGGGAGTAATCTGAAAGGAACACATGCACTTTGGAACAAGATATCTCACTCTTGGGGGTATCTAATTAGATCCGATCCATTTTTCAGCCGATGAAAACAGCAAGATATCACGATTGATAACCAATGGTCATTATTGCGTTATCCTATTACAGGCCGTTTTCATCTGCCGAAAACGGACTGCGATTGCGCAAAAACACATGGGATCAGGGATAAGTGCCTGATCCCATGTGTTATCGTGGCTCCAGCAGTCCAATTATCGTGGATTATGCTTCAGGTGCCTGAGGTACCCGAAGCATAACCTGCAATAAGTGCCGGCATCAGGGGGAGGAGCGCGCCACATCAGGGTTAATAGGATAGCCCCCGGCAATATAAATACCTCTGGTCAATTACCGCGAGTAATACGATACTCCCCCTCTGTGGATCAGGAATACATTAAGAGTGATATAAGACTGTGGATATTTCTATTGGGACACCATTATTGTTTTTTTTACTTTTTTTTGGCTGTCCTGGGAAATGAAACATTTTCTAATTTGGGACTTATACCCTATTAATTTTTTACAGTATTTATGCGTAGATGAAGGGACCACCTACTGATTGATGCTGCACCTGATCTGAAGCACTGGTTTATTACTTGTTGTTTTATATACTTGTAGGTTAATTGGCTCCTGACAAAAATGAACTCTATTGTGCAAGTGTGCATGTACATCGACAGACTAGATGGGCCAAGTGGATCTTATTTGCCATCATATTCTATATGTCTATCATTCACTGCCTCTCCCTGTCACCCACTGCCTATCCATCTCTCATTATCTTTCCCCATCACCCATTGTCTCACCCTCTGCTTCTCCTCTGCATCATTATCTCCAAATTCCCCTCTCTCTCTCCTGTCACCCTCTGCATCTCCAATGCATAACCCTCTCCCTGTCACCTTCAGCTTCTCCCTGTCACCCACTGCCTTTCTCCATCACCTGCTCCTTGTCACTTAACTGCATCTCCCCTTCACCCTTTCCTGTCACCCCCTGCTCTACATGTGCCACTATCTCTCCCTGTCACCTCTCTTCACTGTCACTTCCTCACTATCACTCACTGCCTCTCCCCATTATACTCTATGTCCCCCACTGCCTTCCCCTGTCACCTATTCCCTGATATCACCCACTATCTCTCCATGTATTCATAAAAACTGCCTGTGATTGAGGTGAGGAGCTGAGCAGTACTGGGTGCAGGAATAGGGGTCAGGAGGTGGAAGAGATGACTGTTACTTGGAGGCCAGAGCCTAGGAAGGGGAGCCTGGCTGTGACTGCTGAGAGGAGTGGGTGAGGACTGAGGAGGCAAAGGTTGGCATGAGCTGAGGAGTGGGTGAGGATGCTCGCATAAAGGGAGTGGGTTAGGAAGTATGATGAAAATGAGGGAGTGGCTTGTGGGCAGAGCATTCCCTTTGAGGCCACACCTCTTGTTGCGTGACCAACAACCCACTTTTCCAGGAGTGGAAAATAACCAACCACCTCCCCCTTTCTTCGCCTGTCATGGTGCTCCCCCTGTCATTTTGTTCTTGCCCCTGGTGTCAAGTGTGAGGAGAGAGCAGCTAGTGCAATCTTCTCTGCATGTTCCATTTTTAAATACCAAGCTGATGCTTTGTTGTTCAAGAGCAGAAATCTTAGAGACAAATTAGTTAAAGTCGATATCTCTGATAAAAGTACAGTAACATCGAAACATTTCCTGGCTTAAAAAAAATGTTCAAATGCATGAGATTTCTTTTTACGAGTTATTCTTTTGATCACCCTCATTTAGCAAAGAAATATCAGCTGCAGCATCATTTAACCTGTGAAAGCTCCTTTGTATTGTACCAATTTTTGTGTCCATGTGTTCTTTCGTGTACTGGTAATATATACTTGCCAACATTTAAAATCTCCTCTCGAGTGAAGCAACTTTCCACTGCGGAGGGCAGGGTTGGGCTGCACATAACTAGACCTCCCCCAAATGGCGTGTTTCATGAGTCCGTGGGCAGGGGACGGGGCTAAATGATGCACATTTACATAATTTAGCCCTGCCCCCTCCATATGGCACATCAATTCTCTGTATGATCTCCTCATTCTGCATGCTTCACTACCACCGGGCTTCCGTATCACACCCACTTGAGCATATTGCAGGCCTTCATGCAACTTCCTGTTGGGTTTATAAATTGTGTGATTTACTAAAGTAAAAAATATTAATAAATTAAAAGACTACCCCATACTGCTACAACTACTACTACTACTACTACTACTATTATTACTACTACTACTACTACTACTACTACTACTACTACTACTAATGATGATGATGGTGATGATGATAATAATAATAATAATAATAATAATAATAATACGAATATAAAATTGTGCCCATTAATATAAAAGTGTGCCCCATACTACTACTACTACTACTACTACTACTACTAACACCCTGATGATGTTATGACAGCCAACCATGATCCTGAGTTTGCAGAACCCACTTGCTGAATGCTTTGTCTATAACCCCCTTTCCTACTATCGTTCACTGGTTCTTGGCTGCCACCAGGACTTAAACTGTTGGCAGTGCAGACTCAAGATCACAGACACATATATTTAAGGAGAACAGGACATTTCAAACTTACTAAATGGCATAAGGAACTAAATACACTTACTGCACTGTATGTACTATAAATCTAAATGACACTAAGAACCAAAATGTCCTAGCTAAATATGCCAATTAACTATGAAAGCTAAAACTGGATCCAGTATGTAATACTGTAATATGTAATATGTAATACTGCATGCCGGCTGTCAGTATCTCGACAGCGGCATCCCATCTGCTGGAATACCGGCAGTGAGGGAGCGAAACCTCTCGCAGGCTCACTTGACGTGCCATGCATTGGGCATAGGTTCTATTCCCACTCGGTTGTCGGCATGGACCCGCCAACTGAGTGGGAGTAATGGGCAGGTGTCAGTATTATGGCCACCAGTAAAATGCAGGCTGTTGGGATTCTGGCATCGGTCTCCTGTTAGCCAGGATCCTGACAGGCGGCATTTTGACTGCATTCCCTAAACTATGTATAGAAAACAGCAAACACTAGTAATTTACACTGAAGAGTATGTTAGCAGGTTTTCTAATCCTCCAAATAGCACAGGTACAGTAGTTTGCACAGTGAAGAAATACAGACAGGCAACAGGTTTTCTGCATAAAAGCTTCACTGTAGAGAAATGCTGACAGGTAACATGTTTCCCTCATAACCCTGATGATTGCAATCCTCCAAATTACATAGGTAGTTTGTACAATTCAGAAATGCTACAAGTAGCAGGTTTTGGGCATAACACAAATACAGTAACTGCACTTTAGAAAAATGCTGACGGGTAATATATTTTCTGCATATCACAGATACTTGCACTGTATAGAAATTCTAGCCAGATCTCCCAAATAGCACAGGTGACATACAAAGTAGAGAGTCTGGGCAGCTCTTCTGAATAGATAAGGTTAGTTGCACTGTAGAGACATCCTGGCAGGGGTTCAGGCTCCAAATATAGCACAGGTAATTGAACTGTAGAGAGATGCTCGGCAGGTCTTCTGAATAGCTCAAATTGATAACAGGTCTTCTGAATAGCTCAAAATGATGCTAGGCAGGTTTTCTGAATAGCTCAAATAGTATTTGATGAAATACTAACAGATCTTAGTACAGATTAATAGCTCCTTAAAAACAGAACAGAGCAGGTATCCAGGTGAACATCAGGATGGACAAAAACAGTCCAATTACAACCCACAAAGGAGTGCCAGAGTGAAATCCCTAAAAAGGCTAGAGACTCAGTTTTCAGAGAACTAAGCCCATCCAAACTTGAGAGATCCGAGGGAATCTGAGCACCGGCCCGGGTTTTTTCACCTTGCTCGGATTCCAAATTGAGTTAAAATGTCATTATCTCGGTGTCAGGATCTCATAGATTTTTGGGTTTGTTATGTCTCTCCCACGTGATTCGGGCACCATTTCACAGAGGACCGCTGGTGGTCTGTGCTGACTCTCACAGATTGCACTCCAGTGGCTGAGCTGACCTATCTGTCCCGTGTCCTTTCATTCCAGAGCTGAGCTGACCTTTCTGAGCACTGTCCATCCACTCCACTGCTGCTGAGCTGACCTATTTAACCCATGTCCTTTCATTCTAGTGCTGACCTATCTGAGCACTGTCCATCCACTCTAGGGGTGCCCACATTAGCTATATGTGAGTTTGGAATTTCCAGTGTTAGACTGGCCCACAGGAGTACAGAGGAAACCCCCGGTGGGCCCCACCCATGGGGACCCACCCACGTTCCAGACTGTGCACTTGAATTATACCTATGTTACATTATACTGCACATGACTATGGTGTATTTTCTACAGTGCATTGCTGTTGTTAACATGGTACATTATCATGCATAAAATATTAGTATTTACTAAATGTCACTATGTCAGGGGGCCCAGACCATGCATTCTTTAATGGTAAGCCAAGCCTCTATGGGGTCTGGCCACACCCCCTCTGTTGGCTTGCCACATCTATAAGAATGGCCCCATAAAACAGCATCTTCCAGTGGGCCCTTCATGCCGCAGTCCGACAATGGACATTTCTCAGACTTTACCAACAGAGAAGCCTCCTTCACCTCCTTCCACCATTTCGGCACCATCTGCAGTGGTACAAGTAAAGATGGTAATGATGATGACATAATAGAAACAGAGGATGCTATTGTGGAAGTGGAACAGTAAGAGGGGGATATTTGTATACTATCTGACGCTACTGAAGATAATGAGGATCTTGATGATGTTGTTTGTGTAAGTGATCCACCAGTGTCAGCATTGTGATGCCTGGGCATAAGACGAAAATAGCCACCTCTTAGGTGTCTTTTTTTTTTACCCAAATCCTGACAATGTTTGTGGACGCATCTGTTCCATTTGTGAGGCCAAAGTTAGCAGAGGTAGGGATGTTAACCATCTAGGGAGCCTCCACAGTATATAATGCAGTTTGTATCAAAGATATGTATAATACTGTAAGTGTATACTAACCACATACTAGAATATATATACAGAGAAGAAAAGCACTGGTATATGGTTAAAATGTATCTTACTTTTATTTTTCTCAAAAAGACATATTGTCTACAAAATGTATACAATAAAATATATAAGGAGAAGCATCAGCTTGCCAGGCATTCCCTGTAATTATGCTTATAACACAATTAAAAAGGTAAACATTTTTTTATATTTATTAAATACTTATTTAGCAGTATGGATAACAATGTGCTGTTCTGTTGTAAGAATGAATTACTACCAGATGTAAATTCAGTTCTGAATTAGTATTGAATATAATATGTAACAATAGTAAGCACTATATGTAGCAATTCTGTCCTGAATAGCGCTATCACCCTTTCATCCAGTTACTGCAGTAATGGAGTGCAGCCATTTATTGGCAACAGTGAATATTGTTTTGCAAAGGGATACAGTGGAGAGTGGAATATTAACATTCATAACAAATATTCCTCTGGATGTGGCCATTTTCAAAGGACATTAGCACTAGTGGCCGTGAGGAAAGTGGGTGACAATCTAGTCCATGAAAGTGGTAAATACTCCTTTGTTTGCATATACAATTCTCCTAACTCCCACACCACCCTATGAACTGTTGCCAATCACTTAATTATGGGAAATAAATTGCTACTTATAGTGCTTACTATTGTTACATATTATATTCAATACTAATTCAAGACTCAATTTACATCTGGTAGTAATTCATTCTGACAACAGAACAGCACATTGTTATCCATACTGCTAAATAAGTTTTTAATATACAGTTTGAGTATCCCTTATCCAAAATACTTGGGACCAGAGGTATTTTGGATATGGGATTTTTCCGTATTTTGGAATAATTGCATACCATAATGAGATATCATGGTGATGGGACCTAAATCTAAGCACAGAATGCGTTTATGCTACATATACTCCTTATACACACAGCCTGAATGTAATTTTAGCCAATATTTTTTATAACTTTGTGCATTAAACAAAGTGTGTGTACATTCACACAATTCATTTATGTTTCTTATACACCTTATACACACAGCCTGTAGGTCATTTAATACAATATTTTTAATAACTTTGTGTATTAAACAAGGTTTGTGTACATTGAGCCATCAAAAAACAAAAGTTTCACTATCTCACTCTCACTCAAAAAAGTCCGTATTTTGGAATATTCCGTATTTCGGATATTTGGATATGGGATACTCAACCTGTGTATATATATATATATATATATATATAGAAAATGGTTGCTCGGCACTCAATACCTCTCGCTGGTATGCCCGGGTGCCCTCCTGTGACCCGCAGGCCTATGTAGAAAGCATGGTATGGCGGCACTCACTCAGGACTTGAATGAAAAATGAATACACAGACAAGCTGTTGCTGTTGACGTTTCAGTTGTATTAACTTTCTTCAGAACAAGTAATACAATACAAAAAGACATACCTTTATACCCTCACCTAAAACGTGTGCACTTCTGTTTCTGGCCACGGGGACAGGTCGAGGATGGATGACGTCACTGCTTCACTGATGACGCCTGTGAACGCTCACCCCGCCGAGTTCCCAGTTGCCATAGAAACTCATAAACAAAAAACAGGAATATGCTTATCCTGTGCAGAAAACCTTCGCCCGCAGTGTGTCAATGACCTGTTGCAGTGATATTAACATAATTAACCAAGTGAATCAGGGGACTCCTCTTGCATTAGTAACATAATACACTTAATGTTACAGTAATACAGAAAATATGGAAACATTTGATTCGATCCAATCTAATAAGAACAAGACAGAATAATTCAATCATGTAAAACAATTAAGGCTGAATAATTCATTTAACCCTCTAGGTGCTATTGTATTTAATCTGTTGATCCACCTGGCCTCTCTCTGAAGCAGTGCTTTGTTACGGTCACCCCCTCTGATGTTAAAGGGTTGTTGGTCAATGATTTTGTATTTCAATGTGTTCAGTTGGTGCTTATATGTTTGAAAGTGTTTAGCCACAGGTTGAGACTGTGTCTCACCTTCTAATGCTGAGCGTATGGCCGACCTGTGCATAGCCATCAATTCGCGAAACTGACGGTTAGTCTTACCAACATAAAATAAGCCACATGGACATCTGATGAAGTAGATAACATGAGTGCTGGTACATGTAAGTATTTTATCAATTTTGATCTGTTTGCCTGAATGTGGATGTGCAAAACTTGAGCCTGTTTCTAGATAGCTACACGTCGTGCATCCCGTGCACTTGTAGCAACCCGGGTTTTATATTAGATATATCATTGCGGACCAAGAGGTCCTTAATGCTTTTGTTACGGGTATAGCTGGACATGAGCGAATGTTGTGCTAGCATCTGTAAGTCCTTATCTGATGTGACTATTGGCCAGGTCTCCTTTGTAATACGAGATACATCTTTGGATAAATGGCTGTATCGTTGTACAAACAGAATTTTTTATCACCAATAGAAGTTTTAGGTTTGGATTTCAGAGTATCTGCCCTCGGTATGCCCAATACCTTATTTTTGGCAGCCATTAATTTGTCCCAATCGTACCCCCGTTCTCTAAATTGTACTGCCATTTTGTCGATTTCTGTTGTGGTGTTAACAATATTGTCAGAAATACGGTGTATTCTGAGAAATTGTAAAAAAGGGAGACTGTATTTACTGGCAGGTGGATGGTAGCTGGCTGCATGTAACAGGGTGTTTTTGTCTATCGGTTTGGTATAAAGATTAGTATGTAAGCAACCCTCATTGACAGATACTGTAACATCTAAGAAATTTATATGGGTGGTACTACTTTGTGCTGTGAACTTGATGGTGGAATCTAATGAGTTGACCACCTCCACCATTACATTGAAGTCATGTGTAGACACCTGCTAGATGGCTATGCACAGGTCGGCCATACGCTCAGCATTAGAAGGTGAGACACAGTCTCAACCTGTAGCTAAACACTTTCAAACATATAAGCACCAACTGAACACATTGAAATACAAAATCATTGACCAACAACCCTATAACATCAGAGGGGGTGACCGTAACAAAGCACTGCTTCAGAGAGAGGCCAGGTGGATCAACAGATTAAATACAATAGCACCTAGAGGGTTAAATGAATTATTCAGCCTTAATTGTTTTACATGATTGAATTATTCTGTCTTGTTCTTATTAGATTGGATCGAATCAAATGTTTCCATATTTTCTGTATTACTGTAACATTAAGTGTATTATGTTACTAATGCAAGAGGAGTCCCCCGATTCACTTGGTTAATTATGTTAATATCACTGCAACAGGTCATTGACACACTGCGGGCGAAGGTTTTCTGCACAGGATAAGCATATTCCTGTTTTTTGTTTATGAGTTTCTATGGCAACCGGGAACTCGGCGGGGTGAGCGTTCACAGGCGTCATCAGTGAAGCAGTGACGTCATCCATCCTCGACCTGTCCCCGTGGCCAGAAACAGAAGTGCACACGTTTTAGGTGAGGGTATAAAGGTATGTCTTTTTGTATTGTATCACTTGTTCTGAAGAAAGTTAATACAACTGAAACGTCAACAGCAACAGCTTGTCTGTGTATTCATTTTTCATTCAAGTCCTGAGTGAGTGCCGCCATACCATGCTTTCTATATATATATATATATATATATATATATTTTTTTTTTTTTACCTGTTTAATTGTGTTATAAGCATAATTACAGGGAATGCCGGCCAGCTCATGCTTCTCTCTATATATTTTATTGTATACATTTTGTAGACAAAATATGTCTTTTTTGAGAAAATAAAAGTAAGATACATTTTAACCATATACCAGCGCTTTTCTTCTCTGTATATACTTGTTTGTTTTTTGGGTTGAGTATACCCATAGAAAAGCAGCAGGTATTTGGATATACTAATAGGCGCCTGATCATTTCTGGTTTCTTTTGATAACCACATACTAAGCTGCTGCTTTGTAAATTTATAGGATGTCTGTGTTTACAAATATGAAGTATTATTTTTTTCAAACTGGTGTTACAAGGGCAATAAGTGAAGCATCAAGTGTCCCTATGACATGTAGAAGCTGATTAATGTATACAATTTCTCTTTATTACATGGAGCAGCAATTGAGAATCTTTGTTTGTTAGAAGTCCTGTTAAACAGACTCCTCAATGTGATACCTAACTCATTCAGTTATAACCTCAGGTTAGATTATTTTGCTAAACTCTTTAATTCCTCCAAATATCTCATAATGCTTATTGCAGAACTATAACTATACTTTTTGGTGCCATGTGCGGTGTGGCTACTGTGAACCTGGGAAATAGAGGAACGATACTGGAACTTACCTTGAGGAAATCCTTGGAGTATCTGGAACTCTGGAAAGCCTGACAACTTGATGAGTATACGTTTGCCTCTACCACCAGAGTTTTTATATGCTTTTATTACTTCTTTGTCTGTGAGTGCATTTTTATTAAATCCTTTTCCTATAAGTGGGAGTCTGCACTATTGCTTTGCTTCACTTTTTGCAGCAAAGCACAGAAAGATGTCAAAAAAATCCATCTGAATCGACATATCCATTCAGAGCAGTGATCCATTACATGCTTTCGTTTGATTGATACATTGTGAGTGCGATATTGAAATAAAATCTTATTTTATTGAACTGGATGTCTGCACTATTGTGTATATTATCTTTTTCAGTTTATTTATCTCACTGTTAGATGGTATTTGAGGAGTTCATCCTTGCCTGAAAAAGGGAAGTAACGTTATTTAATTTCTTGTTGCCATGTGCCAGACAGACAATTGGTGCCCCCCATTTTTCCAATAAGGACACAAGGCGCATGCGTCGTGGGAAAGGGGAATGACATATACACACACATTTATGGAACAATGCAAAAAAGTGGACTTGGACACAAATCCTCTTTATAACACATTCATGCACTCAGTTCGAGAGCTTGCTGCCATTCAGCCAAAATACCCCCCCTTAAATAATATATGTCAAATGTCAATATACTGCCACACCCAGGACTCAAACCCACAACCTGCTGCATCCCAGCCAAACACCCCACCCACTGAGCCACTTGATCCCGCAAAAAACTATGAGCTTTATAACCATATGAAACTAACTGTACCCTGTAAAAAAAATAAACAGCGCCATAATCGAGCAGAGCCATGCAGTGTGCAGCCACACACTACATAGATCTGCCCAGCCGCAGCATTGATCACCCCTTCACAAGGTTTAAGGTAGGATTCAAATAGTTAAAACTCTTGGAATACTCTAGCTTTCTATGCAAGGATAGATAGCTCAATAAATAGAGTGTCTGACTGCAATGTCACAGGCAATGGGTTTGAATACTGGGCATGTCAGCATCCCAAAATGTAATACAGGACAGTGCAACTGAACAACAAATAGTTATCACGTCAAGTCCATGAATGCTGTATAGGTATTAGCGACAAATGGGGCGTGGTTAGGAGACAGCGGTGGTCAGGAAATGATGAGCTTCAAAAAGGGGGCGAAGCTGCAAGTGAAAGTAATTAGATAATTGATGCTTGACAAGTGCTGCCAACAGCGCCCCCTACCCTGCACACACCTAGTTATGTGTGTGCGCGCAAGAGTTACAGTCTAAAGCAAACTATATGTGTATACACTGTACCTTTGCAGTATTATGTTTTTTTAAGTGTCTCCCCATGTCTCCAGTGAATAACCAACAACATATATGGGGATCTAAAACAAAATGGTTAACTAGAACTAGGCTTTACAAGGCTGGGGTGATCTCATTATAGCAGAGAGTTTCAGTGCCCCATTATTTGCCCGCCCTATTAGCAAGTCCTGCTTATGAGAGTTATCTAGCTCCATCCAGTGGCATACAGTATCTAGTCCTAACCAGTTTCATATTTAGCAACATCCAGTGTTGTACAGTATCATGCATCAACCAGTGGCATGTCTAGCATTATTAAGTGTTGTGTCTTGCAAAATCCAGGAGGTGTGTTTAACACTATTTTAATGTCACAAATACCCCCTATCTTCTCCTAGATATAAAATGAGACAAGTCTACAAGATGTGTGACGTCTACAAGAAAAATGAAGGCTACAAGAACAGGTTCAACAATTTGTTTCCAGTGAGTGTAATTAAACAAGGTAATATCCTTGTTCTCTCACAAGACCTCTCTTACTAGCCCACAGCCTGTCACTCCTACACTAACTCTCTGTTGGTTCCTCCCTATGCTTATGCATACCTCATATGTATTATGCAGTTTCCTACTACATAAAGCAATCACTGTGTGCTCCCTCATGCAATAACAATAAGAGGAACGTAACAATACGTTTTTGCCCTTCCTCTTCAATGGATTTCTATGTTCTCCTTGGGTAGTGTGACTAAAGATTAATCAGTTAGAAGGTCCAGTACATTATAGGTGCTGTCTTGAAATAAAGTAAGACATAGTCAGTTGAGGTAAATTAAACATGGTAGAATAAGCGCCATCCTGAAGCCCGTTGGTATATAGAGTGACCAGTTGGGTTAAGTCACGCACTGAAATTGAACCTGCAGGGACATCCCTACACTGGAAACAGCAGCCTGTTCTGAAAGACAATTTTAATTCCAGAACATTACAGCACATGTCTTAAATTAAGTCATATAATTTAGAGACAACTTAAGGCTAGAGTCTTAACTCAGCCGTGAAAATGAGGAATTCTCCTGTGTGACAAATCAATCTCTATTTAATGCCGTCAAACAGAAAACAACTGCTGAAGGAACAGTGGACATATTAGCAGCTGCCGACTGCAGGGTTCCTGATTAGTTGTCATGAGGGAGAGGAAGAAAGAAAAAGATCCACGGGTCAGTAAACTTCACAAAGTGAATTTTGACTAGACAAGAGAAGACAGAAAAATAGAAGAACGTATAAATGAAGCAGAAGGATAGAGGCTGCTAGCACAGAAGGAAACATATAATCTTGATCAGAAATTAATTATATGCAATAAAAAATGTTCCAACAGCTTTCTAAACTGATAGAGGAGACATGCAGAACCATATTCGCTCAACAGTGCTGCGCTGCAGGGTACATCTGAAGCTTTTTGAAGTGAATGGGTTTAGCAGGTGTCTTATAGCTTTGTATTTGCTTTGTAAATACCCACAGGGTGTATTTTTTAAATTTCCGATAAAGCATCTCAGATAAGCATGTTGCATGCCTATCCTTAGCAGTGATGTCTGCATATGGCGGAAAACGACTTATATCAGCCATGCTGCGTGAATGCTGCTATACTGGTATCTATAACTCATATTATTTTGTCACTCTTTACTGTCACAAGGCATATGCAAAACCCCACATCCTTGTTCCAGGTCAACAACAAATTATGTTTTGACTATCCTGTATACCTGAACAGCAGCTGACTAGATATTTGCATGGAATATATTTCTTAACACATAGTTTACATTGGGATAAGTGTCAATCTGGAGGATGTTTTAAATCAATTTGATGCAGCTATGTGGAAAAATATATGTAGCAAAAATATATTTACTCTAGATTTGTACTTATAGTATGCATATATTCCAAGTGACTTTATTTTTATTACCAATTTTTTTGCAGACAACCCAGATGATATATTCAGGCGCAAAAATATAAAATATATTAATTCAGGTGATTAAAGAAAGCAACAAAGCAACAAATGTATATGTACATTATTTACTTACCTGGATTAATATTGTTGAGCAATTTTCAGGATATACTGTATTTGGATTTACCTGGATTGTTCTCTGCTGACAATTGAAATCAAGCAATTGTTAATCCCTATATAATGGATTGATGCTTTCATTCTGGGGAATGTTCTTTTACTGATATTTTTATTGTATTTATTACTTGTGTTCGTTATATTATTATTATTAGTATTAATAAACATTTTTAACTATTGAAAATACTTACTGTATGTATTCACTCCCTTAAAGTGGTTTAATTATTATTTTTCTGCAGAGGCTGTGTCACAACTGTCAGTCACCGAGCTGGAAAAAAATACCTTGGACAGCGGTAGCCAAACCTACTGCTCAAGAGACATCTCCACTCTTTTAACTACTTGATACATCTCCTCCACTATTTATTAGGAGAGGAAAGTTATTTTGGGGAGTGAGGGAGGGCGAGCAATTTAGTTTTAGTTTTTTTTTAAATTTCCTTTTAATCTTTGTATGTGATTCTACTATGGATAAGGAGTCCTAGTGACACATAATTAGTGTCTTCCCAACATATTTGATTTCATTTCCATGCTTCGCTTTTGTATTTATGAAGCTCAGGCACTGTACCTCTCTCCAAGGCTTAGTACATTGACCCCTAATTCTTTTTATTAAAGATTAAAATGTTTACAATCATTTTAAGAGCATTAAATATTATTTTTACCTAATAGTTGCTCCGTTTATTTGAAAATAAAACAAATTTGTTGTGATATTCATTGAAACTGAAAATGTTCAATTTGGTAATGACTAGAAACATTTAGGCAACATTGATTGCAAATTGAAGTAAGACGCTGTGTGAAGTTCCGCTAATACAATCTTTGTGTTTTGCCATTCAGCAGAATATTTATAAATTCACATTTAGTGAAATGTATAGCCTGAAAATTGGATGAAAATGGTGAATACATTCATGTATGTATTTGGTATCGTGGAAGGAATACATGCGGGTGACAAGGCTGACGGGATGCTGGCTGTCACTATACCAACAGCAGCATCCCATCGGCTGGAATCCCGGCAGTGAGGCAGCGAAGTGTGCTCATCATGCTTCAGGCCTGATGGCGAGCAAAGGTTATATTCCCATGGACCCACCTCCTGAGTGGGAATATTGGGTTGTGGTCAGGATTTCGACGGCCAGCTTTTCCTCACCTGTTGGTATTCCAGCCTCTTTAACCATGAACTCCGGAATCCCGACACGTGGTGGTATATTAACTGGATCCCTGGTGGAACACTTACGGTTGATTTCTGCTTGTGAAACATACAAGATTCCATGGCCAGATTCCATGTAACAGTTTTCAAAATATGTTTAAATTCAATTACAGATAAGTAATGTTTAGCACTAGTAAAGTAAATATATGTCAATACATAATGCATATACAGTAGATATCTAGCTTTGAAACAATAATCAAATCAATCAATTACATGTTAGCAAATTATATGTACAGTAATCAACTTCACAAAGCTAAACAGCATTTAATTAAAAGCATATTTAAACTGTACAAAATATTGCGTTCATCCAGCAAACTGCCAATTAGAGTCCTGATGCACCAAAGCTTTATCAAGCAGAACCGTATGCAGTAACAAAACAAAAAAAAGTCGCTCTGAATTTAAGGAAAATAAAAATGTTTGAAAGTCAAGATAGTAATAAAGTAATAAAGAAATCAATACTTATATCCATTTCAAATGAGAAGACAGTGTCCAACTCCTTTAGTGGTGATACCATCCATCTGCAAGATAGAGTGCAACTTTGTTATGCAGATCAGGCCATGTGAAATAGAATTTTATCACTCAATATGTGACTAGTTGCTCTCCAATCTATAGGACAGGTGACCTTCTGATGGTCTGCCTCACCGGTACAGCAACATGATTTGCCAAAGTGCAAAGTTACTTGCTGTATTTTGCTCTGCTCCAAACTCAGAATCAACCCCCTTTAGCAGACATAAAGTACAAGAGAGTACAATGCACATCAACAATAGGTTCTAGGGGCCGGATTCAGAAGTGGATGTAGGGTCGATGCCGCATGCAGTTGACAGATGTTGTAAGTCTGTGCACTAGGGGTTATTCAGAATTGTTAGCAAACCAAAAATGTCAGCAATTGGGCAAAACCATGTTGCACTGCAGGTGGGGCAGATGTAACAGGTGCAAAGAGAGTTAGATTTGGGTGGGTTATACTGTGTCTGTGCAGGATATATACTGTCTGCTTTATTTTTACACTGCTAATTAGATTTCAGTTTAAACACACCCAACCCAAATGTATCTCTCTCTGCACATGTTACATCTGCGCCACCTGCAGTGCAGCATGGTTTTGCCCAATTGCTAACTTTTTTGGTTTGCTATCAACTCTGAATTACCCCCATTGTCTGAGTCGCACAACCCATGCATCCCAATTGTTAATGCCCAGTACAGAATTGGACTAAGGGTCTGTGGATTGTAATGGGCATATCTGGTAGCTAATGGGGGGGGGGGGGGGGCTAAGCTGACGCAGGCATGTCAACAAAAGGGCTGCATCCAAAGATGCACAGCTGGTCACACAGGAGACCACACGCAGATGGAGAAGCTGCTCCTGCCATAGGGATGGTGAAAGTTTCTATGGTGTGACTGAAGACCGTAAACCTAAAGACACTCTGAGACAAAAAAATACAACCTCAAGGTGTTGCAAGTGAGTGTCTCAGTTTTTACAAAATTTACCTTTGCATTAGTATAAGACAATTGCAGATAAAATTGCAGCAAAAGGTGCAGCCATGGTCGCGTCTGCATCTGACTCAGAATCAGGCCCAAAATGATAACTTGCCACCTACTATCCTTCCAGCTTAGCTTTCAAATCACTACTTTGCCTGCAACTGTTGCAATAAACTGTACAGAGCAAAACCTAAATGACACTGACCCAATCCTCTACAAAGGCTCTTTATAAACTAAAGTTGTAGTAGAGTTGGGCGTGCCTAGGTAAATGTTGCCTGCATGAATTAAAAAATAGCACCACCCTACAAATACAATAGATAAATATCTGAATAATAGAAATTAACACCATGGCCAGTATTTACTAAAAATTAGAGTTTGTCCGATTTGTGTTTTTTTTTCTAAGTCCCAATCCGGGAATTCACTAAGCACCAATCTCGGCAGTGTCTGGTCTATTCGTAATGGTTTGAATGACAACGTTCCGAAATACGAATGAATAGACCACCGGTCAAACGCGGCTGTTATTTCATAGAATACGGGCATTCACTATTCATTCGTATTTGGGTGTTAGTTTCTGAGTGCTCAAGTGCGGGTCTGTTTTTTTCCGATTCGTTAAAAAAAGCAGCAAAAAAATAGACCTGCTTTTTCCAGTCGAGTTTGGATAACCATGCACGGATCAGTGAGATCTGTGTATGGTTATCTATGGGAAAGGGTCTGTTTAGTGTAAAAACTGAAAAAAAATTGCATGGGGTCCCCCCTCCTAAGCATAACCAGCCTCGGGCTCTTTGATCCGGTCCTGGTTGGAAAAATATGGGGAAAAAAATTACAGGGGATCCCCCATATTTAATCAACCAGCACCGGGCTCTGCGCCTGGTTCCAAAAATACGGGGGACAAAAAGCGTAGGGGTCCCCCGTATTTTTCATACCAGCACCGGGCTCCACTAGCCAGGTACATAATGCCACAGCCGGGGGACACTTTTATACTGGTCCCTGCGGCCCTGGCATTACATACCCAACTAGTCACCCCTGGCCGGGGTACCCTGGAGGAGTGCGGACCCCTTCAATAAAGGGGTCCCCCCCTCCAGCCACCCAAGGGCCAGGGGTGAAGCCCGAGGCTGTCCCCCCATCCAAGGGTGGCGGATGGGGGGCTAATAGCCTTGTGAAAAATTGTGAATATTGTTTTTAGTAGCAGTACTACAAGTCCCAGCAAGCCTCCCCCACAAGCTGGTACTTGGAGAACCACAAGTACCAGCATGCGGTGGAAAACCGGGCCCGCTGGTACCTGTAGTACTACTACTAAAAAAATACCCCAATAAAAACAGGACACACACACCGTGACAGTACAACTTTATTACATACATGCACACCAACATACACACATACTTACCTATGTTCCCACAAGGCTCGGTCCTCTTCTCCATGTAGAATCCTTGGGGTACCTGTGAAAAAAATTATACTCACATAATCCAGTGAAGAATCCGACCTTTGAATAATCCACGTACTTTGCAAAAAATAAAAATAAAAAAATGGAAACCCGACCACGCACTGAAAGGGGTCCCATGTTTACACATGGGACCCCTTTCCCCGACTGCCAGGACCCCCCCGACTCCTATCAAAGAGGGTCCCTTCAGCCAATCAGGGAGCGCCACGTTGTGGCACCCTCCTGATTGGCTGTGTGCTCCTGTAGTGTCTGTCAGGCAGCACACGGCAGTGATACAATGGAGCGCCTATGCGCTCCATTGTAGCCAATGGTGGGAACTTTGCGGTCAGCGGTGAGGTTACTTTCGGTCAACCGCTGACCGCAAAGTTCCCACTATTGGCTACAATGGAGCGCATAGGCGCTACATTGTATCACTGCTGTGTGCTGCCTGACAGACACTACAGGAGCACACAGCCAATCAGGAGGGTGCCACGACGTGGCGCTCCCTGATTGGCTGAAGGGACCCTCTTTGACAGGAGTCAGGGGGGGTCCTGGCAGTCGGGGAAAGGGGTCCCATGTGTAAACATGGGACCCCTTTCAGTGCGTGGTCGGGTTTCCGTTTTATTTTTTTGCCAAGTACGTGGATTATTCAATGGTCGGATTCTTCACTGGATTATGTGAGTATAATATTTTTCACAGGTACCCCAAGGATTCTACATGGAGAAGACGACCGAGCCTCGTAGGAACATAGGTAAGTATGTGTGTATGTTGGTGTGCATGTATGTAATAAAGTTGTACTGTCACGGTGTGTGTGTCCTGTTTTTATTGGGGTATTTTTTTAGTAGTAGTACTACAGGTACCAGCGGGCCCGGTTTTCTACCGCATGCTGGTACTTGTGGTTCTCCAAGTACCAGCTTGCGGGGGAGGCTTGCTGGGACTTGTAGTACTGCTACTAAAAACAATATTCACAATTTTTCACAAGGCTATCAGCCCCCCATCCGCCACCCTTGGATGGGGGGGACAGCCTCGGGCTTCACCCCTGGCCCTTGGGTGGCTGGAGGGGGGGACCCCTTTATTGAAGGGGTCCCCACTCCTCCAGGGTACCCCGGCCAGGGGTGACTAGTTGGGTATGTAACGCCAGGGCCGCAGGGACCAGTGTAAAAGTGTCCCCCGGCTGTGGCATTATGTACCTGGCTAGTGGAGCCCGGTGCTGGTTTGAAAAATACGGGGGACCCCTACGCTTTTTGTCCCCCATATTTTTGGAACCAGGACCAGGCGCAGAGCCCGGTGCTGGTTGATTAAATATGGGGGAACCCCTGTAATTTTTTTCTCCATATTTTTTTTAACCAGGACCGGCTCAAAGAGCCCGAGGCTGGTTGTGCTTAGGAGGGGGGACCCCACGCAATTTTTTCCAGATTTTTTAAGACTTTAATCAACTTTTTAAGGTACACAATGAAGCCCTGCACGAATCTCACAGATCCGGCTGGGATTCCTTGTGTTTTGTCAGGCAGTGTTTTACTCATCACTCCCGTAAAACACTGCCTGATATTACGAATCACATCGACATCGGAAAAAACGATTGTGCAAAACTCGGCAGCTTAGTGAATAACCGTATCAGGATTCAAAAAGTTGCAGGAAAATGCACCCGATACCATTCGAGTTCAAACACCCTTAAAAACGTCAAAAACACGAATATTAGTAATTAAACCCCCATCTGTCAAGAAATGTCCACTAACCAAATCTATCACCGCAAACCCTCTTTCTAAATCCCTTACCTACAATACCCTACCTTTATTTAGGCATTGTATTTACACTGCTCACGTTATCTTTTTTCCCTCCCTTTATAACTATTGGAGAATTGTGTGCTCCAATGCTGCAATCCTGTCTCATTTAGTGAAGCTGACTGGGCACTTATATCAATATTGCCGCTGTGGAGTCACTGTGCATGTGAGACCCTGTCTCTTTGTTTAGTGTCATGGTGGATCTGCAGCACCTATCTCCTCAAGCATGTCAGTACCTATTATCACTGTTGGATGGTCATACCACCATTACCGTTGTTACTACTGTCTCTACAATAGATCTGATAAACAGACAAATGTTCCCGCACAAGTTCAAATCGACGGTTACCTCCCATTCACAATGTCAGCCCAAAAGAAATTGTAGCCATGTATGGGGGCGTGCTACCTGCTACCTATTGAACAATTAAGTTACAAACAGGGGAAAGGTGGTAGCATTATGGTGCACAACGTCGATTGAAGTTTCACAATCAATATCAAATATATCTTTAATAAATATATATAGTTAAATAATGAATTAATTATTTCCCACCTACAACAACACTCTAATTTAATGATCAATTATAAAACATAACTTTTATTAGATATATGCAATTAATAAATCCCCATCTATTGAAGCTAAAAAGGCGAAATATTAAAAGATAGATATAAAGTAAAGAAAAAAGTGATAAAATATATAGCACCGGGATGTCAATGAACACTCCTGCTAATTGCTTAATTAGAGATTCAAAATATCGATAACTATACTGTCAATCACAAAAGTAATATATTTAAACTCTACTATTCGCTGTAATATCAGCCTGATTGGAATGTATATAAATCAGTTCTCTTGCAGTTTTAATTTTTTTATAATGACTGTTCCCAGGAGTCAGATTCTTAATATCAATCTCGTGCTGGCAGTGTGGATACAACTGCTCATATACTTATGAAGATATCAAATGATTAGAGTTAGCTGTGCAGCTATAGTTCAACAATCCTCTGTTCTCTGAATTCTACACTGTGTTGCCCACACAAGCCAATTTGTATACAAATGTATCCATGTTGTATTTTATCACAGTAAAATTGTATCCACTTTAATTGTTACTGGTTATTTCAATGTAAACAAGTTGTTAATAGCGCTCCATGACAGGGCGTCTCACTGAATTATTGCCGCATTGTCCAGGATAAGCGTCATACTTTTTAGTGTAAATACAAATGCTCATCAGACTATAAAGATAGCAAGTGATTGCAATAAGCTGTGCAGTTATGATTTAACAATCATGTATTCTCTGAGCTCTGCACTATGTTACCCACGTGGGCCAATTTATACACAAATGTATCCCTGTTGCATTTAGTCACATTAACAATGTATCTGACTTAGTCTAATTCTCAAAGTGTCAGCAATAGGATAAAGCCTCGTGAGTGTGTTCCTCAGACTGCCTCAACAATAAACCCCTCATATATTTCTGATGTGTGGGGTTCGATACTGATTCAATGATATATGTGTACACAATTGGAGATACTGTTGATGGCAGCCAATAATAGTTGTCCTCAGGCTAAATACATTCTACGCATAATTCTCACTTAATTATCACTGGTTGTTACAATATATACAGGCTGTTAACCGCGCTCCGTGACAGAGCGTCTAACTGTTGCCACGCTGCCCAGGACAATCGTCTATGTTTCACTATGCAGCTACGCTGCTGCTCACAGGAGCCCTAACATTATGATCTGGAGTCTAGGTACATTGATTTATACAGCCTCACTTATTCTCAGGAACCATGTGATACAATAGTGACACCTTCAAAGTATGTAAGATTGATATGAAAATGATTGACAGTAATGCAGGAGTGCACACTTTACTCCCGACGCATCACTCTGATGCGCATTTCACCCGTGGCTTAATCATGGCTCCATGATTATTGGCTGCCATCAACAGTATCTCCAATTGTGTACACATATATCATTGAATCAGTATCGAACCCCACACATCAGAAATATATGAGGGGTTTATTGTTGAGGCAGTCTGAGTAACACACTCACGAGGCTTTATCCTACTGCTGACACTTTGAGAATTAGACTAAGTCAGATAAATTGTTAATGTGACTAAATGCAACAGGGATACATTTGTGTATAAATTGGCCCACGTGGGTAACATAGTGCAGAGCTCAGAGAAAACATGATTATTAAATCATAACTGCACAGCTTATTGCAATCACTTGCTATCTGTAAAGTCTGATGAGCATTTGTATTTACACTAAAACATATGACGCTTATCCTGGACAATGCGGCAATAATTCAGTGAGACGCCCTGTCATGGAGCGCTATTAACAACTTGTTTACATTGAAATAACCAGTAACAATTAGGTGGATACAATACAACATGGATACATTTGTATACAAATTGGCTTGTGTGGGCAACACAGTGTAGAATTCAGAGAACAGAGGATTGTTGAACTATAGCTGCACAGCTAACTCTAATCATTTGATATCTTCATAAGTATATGAGCAGTTGTATCCACACTGACAGCACGAGATTGATATTAAGAATCTGACTCCTGGGAATAGTCATTATAAAAAAATTAAAACTGCAAGAGAACTGATTTATATACATTCCAATCAGGCTGATATTACAGCGAATAGTAGAGTTTAAATATATTAATTTTGTGATTGACAGTATAGTTATCGATATTTTGAATCACTAATTAAGCAATTAGCAGGAGTGTTCATTGACATCCCGGTGCTATATATTTTAACATTTTTTTCTTTACTTTGTATCTATCTTTTAATATTTCGCCTTTTTAGCTTCAATAGATGAGGATTTATTAATTGCATATATCCAATAAAAGTTATGTTTTATAATTGATCATTAAATTAGAGTGTTGTTGTAGGTGGGGAATAATTAATTCATTATTTAACTATATATATTTATTAAAGATATATTTGATATTGATTGTGAAACTTCAATCGACGTTGTGCACCATAATGCTACCACCTTTCCCCTGTTTGTAACTTAATTCTACAATAGATCTGCAAGAAAGGGTAAGGAACACCGTGTTGCTTAATCTGTGTTGCTTAATTTATTGTTAATCTCCGAGGTTTCATGCAAATAGGACATAACAATAAAATCACACTTGCTGGTGTTCCTAAAGCCATCTGCCTTGGTCACCACCATGACTAAACCTACAGTTTCACTCTGAACATCCAGGCTCTTGCACCAACTTATCACACATCCCTTTGAATCATTGCTAGAATACACATTATACATTTTTTTTCATAATTGCCACATTGACTACTGCAACCTGCTAATATCTAGTAGTCACAAGTCTTCAGCAAACTACAGTGTCTCTGAAACATCTGAACCTATATTCCAGCCACAGTCCAGCCACTGAGTTTAAAGCTGTGTGTTATTGCAAACTGCAGACTATCACACTATCCATTCAGCTAGTCTCTCTGCAACTAGGTTCATGCTGCCAGTACTCTGCTTTCAATCAGTACTCATCCAGCTCCTGTTGGTCTCCGAACATTTAACCATTTCTTGGCTGTGTACTCCTTCAACAAATATCTAATCCCTTCAGTTATAATTTCCTGTAACCAGTGCATATCCGTTCTTGCAATCTTCAGTTAGCATATCTTGTCAAGCATGTGTGCAGTTATCATTCCTGTATCCAGTCTGTCTTCACTTAAACCACACATTTGCGCAAATATGTGTAACGAAGATCTCTGAATTCTATTATCATGTGGGATTTATATCTGGTTACTGTTATCATTCAGGGTGCTGGGGAAACCAATTGCTTTTTTTCTTGCTCAGAAATACCCCTTCCTTTCGAGCACCTGAATGATATCACTAAGCTAATTGAGCATTTACCAATCTATATGTCTGTTGTGAGAGGCAGAGAGGTTCCTGCATTAGGAGGAGGTGCAGGCCCTGACATGCCACATGGAGCATTATGGGGTTGCTCCAAGGTAGGTAGCTCTTAGCTTAGACATATTTTAGTAAGGAGCCATTATCAAGTGGCTCCTTGCTGGTTAATATTAGACCCAGATTGGGGTAATGGAGGTGTGAGGTGTGGTGCCTCTGGACTGGCTGAGCTGGATGGCTTTAGTGTGGCATACCTTTACATTCTATTAACACTTTTCACTTATTAATTTTCTAACACTATTTCTCTATTTTAATTACATTTCATGTTTGTATCACCCTCTCTATAGCTTCGGCTTCCTAAATACTAATTTATTAACACTATAGTTTTTTACACTGGTATGCCACGCTGGGCTTTCTGGCTCATTCTGGTGTTTTGGGGTGCCACACCCTGCACCTAGATATAGCGCTATGGACCCCAAATATACAGAGAGGCCTTGATGCGGCTTTGGGGCTTAACCACACATTTGCGCAAATATGTGTAACGAAGATCTCTGAATTCTATTATCATGTGGGATTTATATCTGGTTACTGTTATCATTCAGGGTGCTGGGGAAACCAATTGCTTTTTTTCTTGCTCAGAAATACCCCTTCCTTTCGAGCACCTGAATGATATCACTAAGCTAATTGAGCATTTACCAATCTATATGTTCACTTAAACCTCACCTTGCCAGCTGCTACACTGCAGGTTTTATTACCTTGTGGTCTCCAGCCTATTGTGTGAGCCCCTACTGCTAGAGGTTTAAGACGAGGCAGCATCTCAAGTACCAGTGAGCGCATACAGCTCTATGGGAACAGGAGCCGCTGTTATGGGAGGAAGACCTTCTCACTGGCTCTAGGGGTCTCACACACATAGTGCTGGAGTTCCCTAACAGCCACTCTGCATATATATATAAACTGACTGCCCATTAGTTCCAAAATGTAATTTAAGCTACTCACTCACATCCTCATCTTCAAAGCCCTATCAAAATCCTTCACTTTATATTTCTTTACATCATTGTAAGATACACCCATTCTAGCCCTCTGTGATCTGCCTCTGGCCAATGACTTACCTCCTCTCTGACAAACACTTATAACTCCCCATTAAACTGGACATTTAACATGCTGTTCTCAGCCCAGAGAAATAATCTAAATTGTTGGTAATCTAAATACATTTTGATGCCTGGCTGTGACTGGTGTGCTTCATTTCTGAGACATTAGATGTTACCCTGCACCTTGGGGCACATGCTGGACCTGGAAGAGTGTGTAAGCTTTGTTTTATACTGATGCATACTAGCCAGCTCTGTTCGTTCTTGTGCATTCTTTCAGTGCTTTAGAATCCTTAATATTTGTGCTGCCTAACCACTAACAATGTATTTTAGGGCTTTTCATTCAATTACAATGGTAGGCTCCTATCTTTAGGAGTGACCAGGAAAGATTCTCTGTTGAACTCGGCTAACCACAATAGGCTCATCATCCTGATGATGTGATGAGAGTAGGCTCTGCATTGGTCACCAGAAATA
This sequence comes from Pseudophryne corroboree, assembly GCF_028390025.1. Classification (NCBI taxonomy): domain Eukaryota; kingdom Metazoa; phylum Chordata; class Amphibia; order Anura; family Myobatrachidae; genus Pseudophryne; species Pseudophryne corroboree. The sequence goes on from NC_086447.1 coordinate 220,739,381, forward strand.
GTTGTGCGCATCATTTACCTTTACTATATTAAGTTCCATGGTACCCAGCCAGGTTTGCCCTTAGTAAAAGTTGTCAAACGTACAAGTACTAGAGATGATGACAGGATAGGAGAAAGAGGAAACATAAGGCTGGATTTAGAGATGGACGCAATGTTGATTTTGTATGCACTGTCACTGCACACGCATCTATGACGTACTGCGCATGTGCCGCCATGGCTTTGTGGCTGCGGTAGCATACAGGATTTCTTCACAAAGTGACTGACATGGCGTGTTTGGGAAAGGTAATAGGGGAGTGGTGGCTGAAATCAAGGCATGTTGTGACCCCGTTGGGTGTGTGTTACGGCTTGCGACTGCGATCATATCCGCAGTAGAAATGGCTATGGCATCATACTTCCAGCAGCCATGCTATGTGACGATGGGGCTACTCAGATGTTCAATGTTCACCCGATGTGCATCTGATGTTTGCGTCTTTGTACACAAGCGGTGGGTCAGGAATGCAGATTATGAGTGTCTCTATACAACTCCCTGTGACTGTGACATTTACATATTGACGCACAGCAGCTGCATGTAAATTTGCAAATGCAAAGGTATTTGTGTATATATCTGAATCAAGCCTGTAGTCATAAGTATACAAATAATAACAACAACAACAACAACAACAGAATAATGGTGTAGAAACTCTTTGTGGTTGGATCTAGTGGGGTAATTCAGACCTGATCCCTGCTGTGCGTTTTCACACAGTGGGCGATCAGATTCAAACTGTGCATGCATATGCACCGCAATGCGCAGGCGTGACAGACAGCTGCAAAGCGGATTGCCGGTCAGCGATGGGTTTGTACGAAATATCCATGCGCAAGGAGATTGACAGGAAGAGGGTGTTTGTCGGTGGCAACTGACCGTCTTCAGGGAGTGTTTGGAAAAAAACAGTTTGTGCAGCTCTGCTACACATGCATTCGCACACTTAAACAGTGAAAATACACTCCCCCTATAGGCGGCGACTATCTGATCGCAGGGCTGCAAAAATCGTTGCCTAGCGATCAGGTCTGAATTACCCTTAAGGTTGTATTTCTAAGTTGACCATAATGAGTTCCCTGTGACACCATCATTGTCTCTGCATGGCCACATTAAATGGTAAAGATTTCGGTCTTATTCTGTACATGTCTATAAAACAGCTGATTGACACTGAGCTATAACTTCCAACTGGGTGGCTCTTAAAACCTCGACGGACAGTGAGTTATGTTACGCTTGTCTAATCTTCATCGCACAACATCTTTTACTTTCTTAAATTTATCCCTTATAAAATGATTATTTAAGAGCATATACTATCTCGTATCAAGCTACTTTTCTCATTGTAATCAGCGTAAACTCAGAGCCTTTGATGAAAAGTATTTGAAGGCATTTAATCACTTTGAGTATATTTTATACCAAAGAACCTAGCTCACTCTGTCTTTCCATTAAGAGTTTCAGACAAATTACTATTCAAAAGTATAATGATTTATTTCTGCTTTGAAGAGTACTCCTTCTGATGTTGAATTATTTGCTGAAAATGTGAAATTATACAAGCATCTTTAATGTAGGCATTCTGTTATCACTTATTCCTGCTTATCACTCGCAGGCATACAAAGCCCCCACTGTTACCGAATCTGTCACACGGCTACTTGATTTTCCATTATTAGACTGCAAATCATGAAGAGGCCACAGTGCAGGCAGGCTCAGGATCACATCTGTAGTATTTAATGATTAAAGCATAACATCATCTGAAATCCCACTCAGCAACCCCTACTTTCAGACACCTTTCTAAACTCCCCAGACTTTGTTTTCCTGTGGCATAGAATATTAGTTTTTGCTATAAGTACTGTACACCATTTTGTTAGTGGCATAAAAATATAGTTTGACATACATGTGAACTTATTGTACACTATTCTATCAGAATAGCTATCCTCACAGTGCATGACAGTGCATTGGCTTCAAATCAATACGTTAGTCTACAAGAGTCCTCTGCTCCTGTAGATTAACTTATCCATGCTGGTGGCTTGTACTGCCTTAGAAAACCAGCAGCTTTGCTTATTGCAGATTTCTTTTTTGTAAGTCTGCTCAAAATCTGATTTTTACATGAGAGCTGGGCACTACCTTTATTGTGTGGCCCCAATTGCATTGTGTCAGAGTTACTAGTTAACAAAAGGCATCATGAACAAACATCAGTGTGGGTTGAGTACCACATTGACTGTAATAACAAACTGTTGGACCCAGTAAAATCTGTCACTTCAGTGAGCTCAGCTGAGCCAGTTGCAGTCTGTGACTGCATCATCAGCCATAGCTGGCTTCTATGGGCTGCAGCTGCTGCAGTCTATAGAAGCCATGGTTTGGAGCATGCACAGTACAGCCACCACTTGTGCGCATCTGCTAGTCATGGCACCTGCCAGATCCATTGCGTAGGTGCCAGAACCAGGCTGTCTCCTCACCTCCTTCTCCTCTCTGGGTAAAACAGGTAGGAGCCACCGGTGGTTGTACCCATAAACAAGATAGCCTTCATATTCAGAATGATTTGAATAGATCCAAATGTGGTGATGTCTTCTGTCCCAGAACGAGGCTTGGAATGCAGGAGACTTCCAGCTACCGGCAATACAGCTTGGTGAACATATACTAAATATAAGCACTGTGAATCTGCGGTGTGAAATTATTTGTAAAAAAAATGTGTTTTTTTGTACAACTAATGTGTGTTAAATAAAGCTCAGTAAGTGCCATGCCACTGATTTAATATTAATAAATATAAGTACTGAGTCGTAATGGATCACGATCAGTCAATAGAAGAGCAAGAGCAGCAACAAAGTACTAGTGCTGTGGCTGCTGCCAGACATATCTTTCACATTTACTAAAGGTGGTCCAGGGGGCAGAAACCACCAGTGGCAGCAGTTCTTGCACGTGATAAAAAGAAAGCCATTGTGATGCCTGGGTATAAGACCAAGAAAGCCACCTTTTGGGTGTGGGGTTATGTCAACCATCTAGGCAGCCTCCTCCATGTTACGTCATTTGTGGAGAGTTCATGAAATTTATTTTACTAAATTATAAGAATGTGTAACTAACACCATCATCATCAACCTTCTCACTGGTGATCAGAGGTAGTCCTTCCAAAAAAATGTTTTGTGTGGGCCCAAACAAACCTGTCGCTTAAAGTACTTGTTTGTTAAATTGTGCATGTCCTTTTTAATATCCAAAATAATTGTGAGTAGGAGTTCCCAAGCACAATTCCATCTTGCACCACTTTTCTTATCATAGTGGACTGTATTTTTGGGGGAACATTTGGGGATGGTCTTTTTTGCATAGGTATTTTTATTGGTTAGAGCTCTAAAACATTACTATTTGCAACAAATGTTTAAACAGATATACAAGCTGTGTATTTCTGCTGGTGCTCTGTTGCTTAGTTTAGCCAGTCAGCCTTTGGCCAATATTGGTGAAGAATATTTTTAGCTGTACAGTGGTCAAAATTAACTGGAAATGACTAGAAATAATTGTTATTGAGGTTAATAATACTGCAGAAACAAAAAGGCCCAAATTACATGATGTTAGCAGTTTTTAGCATTTAAAATAAATACAAAACCTAAACAAAAACATGAGATTGGTTCTGCCAAATTAGAACCAAAATACAAAATTAATACAGATGCAAAACCAAAACACGGGTTCGGCGCACATCTCTAATATATGCACCTCTTTTAACTTAATTAAGAGTCTATTTACTAAGCCTTGGCTGGAGATAAAGTGAACAGAAATAAAGTACCAGCCAATCAGCTCCTAACTGTCATGTCACAGTCTGAGTTTGAAAAATGACAGTTAGGAGCTGACTGGCTGATAATTTGGGCGGGATGTACTAAAGCAAAAATTCGGTAAAACCCCTGAAAACGGGGGTTTTACCGCATTTTCATATTTACTAACACCCTACCGCCGCGTTTTCGGCGTCCAGGGTATTTGGATGGCGAAACCCTGTAGAAGCCTATGGGCTTCTTATCGCCGTCCGCCGAAACCCACCGACACCGCCGCAGACGCCGACCCCCCCCTCTCCCCCGGCTTACTTTCCTCCAGGCTGCCCTGGACCCGGAAGGTAGTCTCCTCCTCCCCCTAGCAACGCAGCCGGACATCCTTCCGGCTGCAGGGGGAGCCTGCTGCTGCTTCCCAGCGTCTAGCCAGTGTGGGGACCCCTGGGAGGTGACGGAGACCCCCCGCAGACCACCTAACAGGTATTGCGGGGGGCCTCCGTCACCGCATCGCGATGTTGATCGCATATGTTAGTACATATGTGATCAACATCGCTGCGGTAACCGGCCGCCCTTTATCTCTTAAATGCATTGATGAATTCATGAACCAAAACCCCTCTGTTTATTACTGGTCGTTATTATGGTGAGTGCAGAGCCTCTCTGGTATATATACATTATATACTATATATATATACACAACACACACACACACACACACACACACACACACACACACACACACACACACACACACACACACGTGTATATATATATATATATATATATATATATATATAGGATAAAGAAATCGGCGGCACTCAAGCAGGCTGATAGATGCAAAAACAGTGTCCCTTTATTTGGCAAATAAAGGGACACTGTTTTTGCATCTATCAGCCTGCTTGAGTGCCGCCGATTTCTTCATCCTGTCTTTGTCATCTACTGACCTGGAGGGCACCGCAGCAAAGTAATTTTATATCCTTTGGAGTGCCGGTATAACTTTTTGAATTATATATATATATATATATATATATATATATACACACACATGTACATATTTATATATATATATATATATATATATATATATAAAAACTTCCAGCAGCAGCCGGCACTCCCAGTAAAGGAACAAGGTGCTCTGGTGCTCGCTATTAAGGTAATACAAAAGTCCAGGCAAGAAGCGGCACTCAGAGACAAAGGTAAATGCAAAAAAATTGTATTATAGATCCATAAAGGACCTATATATATATATATATATATATACTGTATATATGAAAATTGTTTATTGGCATCATTTTGCATTGTTATAGTGATTTACTTGTCAATACACCTACCATCCCCCATGAATGTATAAATGTGGACATTAGTAATGTCTCAGACAATCTACGCTGTCTAAGAAAAATTAAACAATAAAAAAAGAGATGTAGGATAACATTATACATACAGTATTATTATAAGTGAATGTATGGATAGACCAAAAGATAAACCCAGTAATAGATATAGTAAAGGTATGAGGTACAAGTTTGTGTGCTCATTGGTTTAATGCAGCCATGACCACCACAGTGCGCAATGACACATGACCCAGAGGGAGATCCTCAAACACTCTCCATATTGGCATATCCCCTATTGAGGGGTATTGGGTAAAATGTAAGTAAAGCTTTCCTCTGCTTTATGATAAACTATAGAAGAGGGTCCACAGGAGAAATTAGTGATTATTCGGTGGTATCCCTCTTCTTAAATAGGAGGAAGGGGGGACAACCCATTTAAAACCTGGAGAAATGGGTTATCAATGCTTCATAAATGGACCTCTTGAACTACTGTTATTGTCTGTACTGTATTGTGTGCATATCAATTTCTACTTCAAAGTAAATGTTACATGTATTTCTATCCTGATCTAAGATATCTCTGTTATGGCTGGTATTTACAAAAAAAATATGTTCCTTGCCACTTGTTATTTACATATGTAAAATATAAAAAGATAACGATTAATAAAAGGGTGCATTTATCATATAGAGAAGACCCCTAAAGTTTGGTCTTTGTCAGAAGCTTCCTGTAATAGTTTGTTTAGTCCTTTTTAATAAGGACTGTGGCAGTATATGTACCACTATAATCCTCTGATCTTTATCACTATCTTGGGATGGTGATAGCAGAGTGCGACAGAGGGAAAATCGCTTTGTTAATTAAATAAAGCATTTTTTCCTTTAAATTCACTAACAATGTGTATTAATCCAACATTACTGGTATCACTATATTACCAAATACAGCAGAATAATCTAACAAAGACGCAAACAACAGTGCTGGCGTTTTAAAAATAATGTCAAATTTTATTAACCAATTAATAATTAATTTATTACAGTGTTTAAAGAATGGACATGATAAACACAAACAACCACACAAACCAAACATTGGTATTCAACCCTCCAAATAACAGTACCCACTCACAGATGTGTCACTTACCACGGTGACACCCGGTGCACCGCGTTCCACAAAAGGGGATGTGGCCCCATGGAGGGGGCATGGTTTTGCATCCTGGACCCCGTTTTTGTCACCCGGGGGTACAGGAGATGCGGACTGTCACCGGAGACTGCTGTGGTTGCAGTGCTGGCTTCTGCACTATGACAAGAGTCGAGTGCTGCAAACTTTGTTACAGTGCAGCACCCAGCTCCTGTCACTGAGCAGTAACCGACATTTTGATGTGTCACCCCCTGGCGGGTGACATCTGGGTGCAGCCTGCACCCCCCTTGTGACGCCACTGCCCCCCCATACCGGTGGTATAGTTATTTACCTGTCAGGACAACTGGCCTACTATAGATCATGTCATGTCATGAGAAGAAGTGTGCACCCATTAATCTTAACTTAAAAATTAACAAGCCAAATACAGATGGAGACTCCTTCATTGTGCAGTTTCTCTGCCTAAACTAAGTATTTGTCATACCTTTGCTATAGCCCAGGTTGTTGAGGTGTTGCATGGAGAGGATCCTTGAGGTGCGACAACATACCCAGCATGCAATACACATCTTCACCACTGGGTAGTTAATGCTCCACTAATTCAGTACTGTAGAGCGAATAGCGGTAGATGGATATACAGTACAGTACAGTAATCGAACTGTAATAGTGTACTCTTAACAAGCTCTGGCAAAAGGCCAGTGACAACTGTAATGTTATACACACAGACCAACGGTCAGGCAGAGAGAGTCAATCAGGAACTTGAAGTGTTTAGCATACTGTAAACAAAGGGATGCTGTAGAAAATATTCATTTTCTGTCAAGACCAAAAAAATAAATCAACAAATAAAAATAGTGTATACAGACACAAACTTACATGTTAAAGCAATGGTCCATTGGCATTAGGGTTATGTGAGCGTCTAAGTCCCGTAGACGGCATAAGCAAAACCAATTGAAAGGGATCACTGTTTCTATTTACACATGAGTTTGCATCTGTATTACCATGCGTTGTGGCCTAGCTATGAGGTGTACCGGTCCCCATGCTCAAGGTCCTGGGTTTGATTCCCGGGAAAGAGCAAATGCCTTTTTTTTTCTTTACATTTTATTAATTTTTTTTTAACATTCATACATTTAAGAACCTTATTTTTAATAGAATTCTGAACACAGCCGAGCGTCTGCTACACAAATTCTGTAGTACAGTACTTCATATAAGCACTTACTTACTGGTTAATGTACATATCCTGTATACAGTACGTGGGGCTAAGGTCTAGAAAGCAAAGTTACAAATAAAAAAAATTATGTGTCCTCTTACATCCTTGTTGCAGTCACTCTAAACAGCCCTTGAAGTCACACCATGCCATGGTGAGACTCAGTAGCACCGATCGTCTTTGTTTGCATTTTTTTCATGCAATAATGCGTCTTACATGCAAAGTAATGTAGTAGGACACACAAGAAGCTTCTGATGACTAAATTGATATGCAGCATGCCTGTCTTCTGTGTGTGACTGCGACTGTATTTGTATACAAAATGCTCTGCTACAGTGTTTTCCTGGAAAACACTAATATTTCAGTTCGGATGCAGATAGAGCCGATATTACACACAGAATATTGGCATACTTATAAGATGCATTTATGGCAAAAAAAAGGCGCCTGACGTTAGCTGTGCTGCCTGGGAACTGATGGCTCACTCACGCCAGGCATCTCTCGATGTCTCGGTGCATGCACACTGCTAATATGCCTTACAAATGAATGTGCCTTCTGTGTTTCCTTCCACCAGTTAAAGCCAGCAGGAGCCATTCATTTACATACAGTAGTGTACCGGCCATGTTGTGTTTGTCATTTACTAAGCAGTAGACACAGTCTGTGAAATCACAAGTCTCATGGGTGACGGTGTGGGATTGGAGGTAGGGGAGGCTGCCTTTTAAAGCAATGGGGAGGTACAGGAAGAAGTACAGTAAACTCAGTCTCATAAAGATAAGACTCTCGTAATTTGAAAAAAATTACACTTGTATATTTGTGTAGTAAATAGCACCTACAGTTTTTTTTTAATTTTGACTGTATATCTGTGTGCATGTCTGAGACTGCATACAAAGTATGACAGGACTTGTTTTGGCAAAATTAGAAAAAAACTGTGTAGAACTCGGAACTGTGCTTTTCTTTGTGTGCACTGCAGTCACACTAAACAGCCCTTGAAATTAGACCATGTCACGGCAGGACTCAGTAGTGCCGTTCGTCTTTGTTTGCGTTTTTTCCACGAAGATGTGTCTTAGAGGCAAAGTAATGTAATATGACACACAAACAGCTTCTGCTGATTAAAATGATATGCAGCATGCCTATATTCTGTGTGTGATTGCGACTGTATGTGCATACAAAATGTTCTGCTACAGTGTTTCCTGGAAAACACTGTAACGTTTAATTTCGGATGCAGATAAAGCCGCTATTACACACAGAATGGTGAAGTGTATGGTAACCATCGGCAATACCTCTAGGCCAACATAGCCACAGATATGTACAGTAAAGTAGTTCTTGCGCTATAGTGCATTTCAGTAGAGACCTCACACATGCACAATGGTGATTGTTGCACGATAGTATTTGATTGGAGACCTCACGCATATGCAATGGTGATTTTCAAAAGTGACATCTTGTGGATGATCGCTGATATTACACTTACTGGTAACGCCATATGCCACACTATGCGCCACCCTGCGACCATACACACTGCGACTCCGTGATCGGGACAAACGCTACAGACGGTATAGATGAACGAGGCTCCATCTGTACGGTTCTTTACCGCCATCCACAAAACTTCAGGTGAACCTCATCAAGTGGGTATCCCTAACACTGACACATTATGTACATTTATCCAGGGTGGGAGGGAGGGTGAACTGGAACAAAGAGGCAATTAAACTGACTTGCATAAACTATCAAACTGTAAAACCTCTCCTCCAAACAATTCTATAGGTTAACAAATCCCGCCACCAGAATGCTAATTCTTAAAAGGGAGATTACACGAGTACATTAAAGGGGCAATGCAAAGAAAACACCTCATGTTTTATCCTTCTTCATCTTATTGCAAAACATTCACTGCCATTTAAACTTAAATTAAATTTTTTGCATTTTTCAATATTTTTTATTTATTATGTAATGTTTTATTGTTTATATATATATTTATTTAAAGAATTGGCACTGGAAACCTGAGACAGGGCTTCCAGAGAAGTGCATGTGTCACCAGGTGTACTGTAACTTTGGTAAAGTATTACCAAAAGGGCCATGACTGGATGGGAAAGAAATAAGGGGTACATTTACTAAGCAGCTATAAGGGCGGAGAAGTGAGCCAATGGAGAAGTTGTCCATGGCAACCAATCAGCACTGAAGTAACATCTATAATTTGCATACTATAAAATGTTACAGAGCTGCTGATTAATGATGGGGAAATTTCTCCACTGGCTCACTTCTCCACTCTTATCACTGCTTAGTAAATGTACCCCTAAGTCTCTACATTCCTCTCCCGAAGCTAGTCTTGCCAGGGAGCAGAGCACCACTCGGCTGCCTCAGTGATATTTTAATGATAAATAGTGGTGATACAAGATTTATCTATTGATGTGATATGTCGTGATAGAAAATCTCTTGTATCAGCACTTTTTGTTAAATAGACGCTATAGTATATTGATTCTTTAATCTGCAAATGAAGCTGAGGCTGAGATTCAGTTTGGGGGCTTCTTGAAATCTCACTGTGTCTGACAGAGTTAAAGCATTAAAATAAAAATGGAAAATGCACTTTATATGGAAAACATTGATTAAATTCAGGGCTTCTTGACTAGTGAATTAAATTTATCGGTGCCCTCATAGATCTTACCATCTGTGATATGTCAACTATTTCATATTCTTATACCGCACTGGAAAACTACAGTATCTGCTTTCCTCTTGTGCTGAGGAACCTGGATAATTTCTTTGCGGTTTTAGCACCTATAAATTCTCATGTCAAGAACATCTTCATATGTGAAGAGACAATTGTTCTGGAGTAGACAGGATGCTTGCATGAATAATAACATTACTGCAGTAAGCTTATAGACGACTAGCATTGATTGTGTAAACAATAGTTGAAAAGCTAGGTGTATTAATAGTGACTTCAATTAATTAGACTAAATGAATCTAATAATATAGTAATCTGCCAGGAAAATCTGTTTAGTTTATGATATTATTCTAGACAATATATGACAAAGGTTTAAAGTTATTTATGGTCTTGAGAGCAATGGTTTTATCTGGGAATTAATTTAAAATATTTGTGAAACTGTCTGAGTTTTAGCCCACAAGTTTAATCTAGAGATGTTAGCGGATTCTTGTGTATTGGTTTTGGTTCTAATTTCATTGTCGTGTTTTGGTTTTGGAAAACCCCCCTCAAATGTTTTGGGTCTGAATTTGGATTTAGCATCCAAATCTTTGGTTTTGGATTTCTTAAAAATTGATAAAAGCTAAAATCATGTTATTTTTGCAATCCAAACAATTAAATTTGGGTTTAAAATTTGAATTCTGAACTGCAGAAGGATCCAAATCAGCACTCGGTTCAGGTCAGATCTCCTCAGGGGACTAATCCAGGACTCAGTTCGGTTTAGAACCACAAAATTCAGGTGGGTTTGGATTTCTAAAGAACTGAACCACACATATCAGGTTTAATCGGATGCAAGTGGTTACTCTGGGTCCCATTAACTAATCACTGGACCTGCAACACAATCGTAACCTGTACGATTAACAATCATTTTCAGGGGGCCCCCCCGACACTGTAATGCATAGGATTTCAAACTCGATCCTCAGAACCCCAAGCAGTTCATGTTTCCAAGTCTCCTCACAGAATCATAAGTGAAATAATTAGCTCCACATTTTAAAATTTGTCAGTGAGTAATAGGTACACCTGTGCATCTGCTGGAAAACATGACCTGTTTGGGGTCCTGAGGATTGAGCCTAAGAACCCCTACTGTAATGCAATCACCCTTGGGGTCTTGTTCCAGTGGTGGGATTCAAATAAATTAACAACAGGTTTGTCCTAATGACCATTTTAAATATACCAAAAGATATACAGAAAGGTAGTTTAATATAGTAATTCATGGCAGAAAAGTGGGACTAGAAGAGGGCAAAAATGTGGGACTAGCAGAGGGAGGAGGGTGGGAGAAGCGGAGGGGAAAAAGTGGGACTACCAGTGGGGAAAAAGAGGGACTACATACATACCCCCAGACCGTCAGTCTGCCCCAGGACAGGGCCTGCACTTGGCTCCTTGATGCAGCTGCACACTAGTCGTGGGTGAGTGACCGCTCTGCTCCCGAAAATGGCGCCTGATAGGAACGGGAATTCCAGAACAAGTGATGGAGCCCTCTGTCACCCCTGCTTAGGCTGAGCTGCCGCCTGCACAGCCGCCCGCCAGCACAGACCGCAACAGGGCAAAGCATCTCTGTGTAGCACTGCAGTGTTCCTCCGCGCCCGTCCCACTCTCTCTCCACGTCTTGACATGCTTACTGCGCATGTCAGGACACTAGGGAGAGGAGAAGTCAGCATGCCAGGGCCGGGCGGAGGAGCTCTGCAGTGGTACACAAACAGAGAGAGGGCTCCACCACTGGTTCCAGAACGCCATTCGGAACGCCGTTCCTGCACGAATATAGCACTGGCTGCGCTCATTAGCAAACAGTTTGCAGAACCATACCTAACATTAGGTATTGGTTCTGCAGAACCGGTCCCACCACTGGTCTTGTCCCTTCTGAAGGTGATGGTAGATATTTGAATGCTGGTACATTTATGAATACATAATGAGCCCTCCTATTACAGCAATACCAGCGCTACTGTGCTTCTACCTGCCACCAGCGCTATCAGAAAAATGTGAGTTTTTTTTACCTAGTTTTTTATTCTAATGGTTTTTAAATGTGATTTTTCTGTGGTATTTATAGCATAGCTGATTATCAATGTTTAAGAAATAAGGGCGAGATTAGATTCACCCTTTTATAATACAGCAATTGTACCACAATAACACCTTTATTCAGTTGGGGTTTCTTTGCAAAAAGCTGCTGTCTCTTTAGTAAATAGTAATTGCGGTACTGGAATCAATTTTTCTAGCCAATTATATGAATTTAGTAAGAGGATACCATAGTTTTAAGTTCAGTATATTCTTGGCTATCTCTCTATTTGCACAGGTCTTTTTCACTGTCACCAAAGGACACTTGGGTTTCCACAGTAATGATGAGGTTAATGAAAGATGTCAGCTTTTTTTTTCTTTTTTCAATGCGCCCTGCTCTGCAAAATAGCCTGGCAGTACTTACCAAGGAATAATAGTTTGCTTACACAATTTATAAATTCATTAAATAATGAACTTATTGATTGTACTGGATAGCTTATAAATTTTGTGCAAGACTTTCCAGATTGGTTTTCATACTTATAAATTAAAGCACCAACATATAAATTGCTCAAAGGCTGTCAGAGTAATCAAGAGTAAGTTATGGGTACACAGGACGTTTAAAAAGCAGATATAAATCTGTAAATGCAGAATAAGCATATTGTGAAGAAATAAGACATTGTGAAGAAATAAGTGTATTACTTGTAGAATACCTTGAGTATATGGAATAGTTTGAAAAGATCAAATGCTAATAATAGGGGCATATCCAATTAGCCATGGGGTTTACCCCGCAGTTAAGTGTTGGCTCAGAGCTATTCAATTAAGTCCTGCATCAAACAAGGATTTTTCCTTGGGTCCTCAAAAGCTTCAAGGAAAAATACACAGTAAATGCTCACCTGGAGAGTTTAACGCACAGGACATTGAGAGATTCCAGCACTTTACGAGGAATCTATAGGTGTGTACATGTTACCCTCAGGTTTACTGTGCAAAGAAAATGCTGTATATTTGAATAGCTCTGGATGTTAAACCCAGAGCTTATTCCCAGCGCTGTAAACCGCGGATAATTGGATATGCCCACAATCTTCAGTAATGCACACTGTTCTAAGCAGTTGTGAATGAGTACAGTCTTTTTCACATGCAACAACATAGAAAACAATACTTAATACAGAACCATGAGAAAGAAGCGCAAAAGTTGCACGTTGTTTCATGTCATTGTATGTTGTTTGTTTGCATCATGATCCATCCACGTACAGCACCTAGTAATTAGAGATGTTCACGATCACGACCAGGAATGCCATCAGAAATTATGGGGCCCGAGACTGGCCAAATAGGCAGCCCCCCCAAAAAAAATAAAAATAAATAAATAAAAATAATATATATATATATATATATATAGATATAAAAACAAATGTAAAAATAAATATATATTAAAAAGAAAAATAATAATAATAATAATAATAATAATAATAATAATAATAATAATAATGATAATAATAATTCCTATGGCCCCTTCATCATATTATTCAATGCCCAACACATTAATGCCCCAGTACCTGTAATGGAGTTGTAATCTTTGTCAGGGGTTCTGCTGATCCTTCTCCCTTCCCTGCCACCGCAGCAGGCTGTTCAGCAGCCTGCTTCTAGCAAAACTATTGAAAAAGTCCCTCCCAAAATGGCCACTGGCTCAGAGGAGACAGTTATTAAAGATACTAGAGCCTCCTGTAGTATCTTTAATAATTGTCTCCTCTGAGGTGGCGGCCATCTTAAGAAAGACATTTTCAATAGCCTGCATGCACTAGGCAGTGGGAATACAAAGGCAGAGGCAGTGGCGGGGGATGGACAGTGGCGGCGGGCGGGCAGCGGCATGAGCGGCCCGGGCCCTCTCCTCTCTTTCAGAGAGGCTGGGCCCGGGATGGCTGTGCCCGCAGCACCCCCCTGATGGCGGGCCTGGTCACGACTCCAGTGTTTTGGTTTTGATCTTAATTCAACATCGGGGTATATTTACTAAGATTCGTATTTTGCCGATTGAGGTTAAAGTTCAATCACGAATGACATCGAAAGTGTAAAGTTGCAACTTTTTGAATTTATTACGACTAATTTACTAAGCTGTCGTATTCTGCATTTTCATATTTACCGATGTCGATGTCATTTTTTGCAGTGTTTTACGTGAGTGACTTGTAAAACACTGCCGACTTTAACACAATGAATCTCGGCCGGATCTGCACCTTTATTAAAATAAAAATCATTGTTAAAATCTTTAAAAAAAAATGTGTGGGGTCCCCCCTCCTAAGCAAAACCAGCCTCGGGCTCTTTGAGCCGGTCCTAGTTGAAAAAATATGGGGAAATAAATGACAGCGGTTCCCCCATTTTTAAACAACCAGCACCGGGCTCTGCGCCTGGTCCTGGTTCCAAAAATACGGGGGACAAAAAGCGTAGGGGTCCCCCATATTTCTGAAACCAGCACCGGGCTCCACTAGCCAGATACATAATGCCACAGCCGGGGGACACTTTTATATTGGGCCCTGGCATTACATACCCAACTAGTCATCCCTGGCCGGGGTAGCCTGGAGGAGTGGGAACCCCTTCAATCAAGGGGTCCCCCCCTCCAGCCACCCAAGGGCCAGGGGTGAAGCCCGAGGCTGTCCCCCCCATCCAAGGGCTGCGGATGGGGGACTGATAGCCTTTTTGTCAAAAAATTAATATTGTTTTTAGTAGCAGTACTACAAGTCCCAGCAAGCCTCCCCCGCAAGCTTGTACTTGGAGTACCACAAGTACCAGCATGCGGTGGAAAACCGGGCCCGCTGGTAACTGTAGTACTACTACTAAAAAAATACCCCAATAAAAACAGAAGACACACACCTTGAAAGTAAAAGTTTAATACATACATCCACACCTCCATACACACATACTTACCTATGTTCACACGAGGGTCGGTCCTCTTCTCCATGTAGAATCGATGGGGTACCTGTTGGAAAAATTATACTCACAAAATCCAGTGTAGATCGGTCCTCTTCTTTTCTATTTGTAATCCACGTACTTTGCAAAATACAAAAACGGACACCCGACCACGCACTGAAAGGGGCCCCATGTTTTCACAAGGGACCCATTTCCCCGACTGCCTGGAACCCCCCCTGACTTCTGTCTAAGAGGGTTCCATCAGCCAATCAGGGAGCGCCACGTTGTGGCACCCTCCTGATTGGCTGTGTGCTCCTGTAGTGTATGTCAGGCAGCACACGGCAGTGTTACAATGTAGCGCCTATGCGCTCCATTGTAACCAATGGTGGGAACTTTGTGGTCAGCGGTTGACCGAAAGTAACCTCACCGCTGACCACAAAGTTCCCACCATTGGTTACAATGGAGCGCATAGGCGCTACATTGTAACACTGCCGTGTGCTGCCTGACATACACTACAGGAGCACACAGCCAATCAGGAGGGTGCCACAACGTGGCGCTCCCTGATTGGCTGATGGAACCCTCTTAGACAGAAGTCAGGGGGGGTTCCAGGCAGTCGGGGAAAGGGGTCCCTTGTGAAAACATGGGGCCCCTTTCAGTGCGTGGTCGGGTGTCCGTTTTTGTATTTTGCAAAGTACGTGGATTACAAATAGAAAAGAAGAGGACCGATCTACACTGGATTTTGTGAGTATAATTTTTCCAACAGGTACCAAATGGATTCTACATGGAGAAGAGGACCGACCCTCGTGTGAACATAGGTAAGTATGTGTGTATGGAGGTGTGGATGTATGTATTAAACTTTTACTTTCAAGGTGTGTGTCTTCTGTTTTTATTGGGGTATTTTTTTAGTAGTAGTACTACAGTTACCAGCGGGCCCGGTTTTCCACCGCATGCTGGTACTTGTGGTTCTCCAAGTACCAGCTTGCGGGAGAGGCTTGCTGGGACTTGTAGTACTGCTACTAAAAACAATATTAATTTTTTGACAAAAAGGCTATCAGCCCCCCATCCGCAGCCCTTGGATGGGGGGGACAGCCTCGGGCTTCACCCCTGGCCCTTGGGTGGCTATAGGGGGGGACCCCTTGATTGAAGGGGTTCCCACTCCTCCAGTATACCCTGGCCAGGGGTGACTAGTTGGGTATGTAATGCCAGGGCCGCAGGGACCAAAATAAAAGTGTCCCCCGGCTGTGGCATTATGTATCTGGCTAGTGGAGCCAGGTGCTGGTTTCAGTAATACGGGGGACCCCTACTCTTTTTGTCCCCCATATTTTGGGAACCAGGACCAGGCGCAGAGCCCGGTGCTGGTTGTTTAAATATGGGGGAACCCCTGTCACTTTCCCCCCCATATTTTTACAACCAGGGCCGGATCAAAGAGCCCGGGGCTGGTTTTGCTTAGGAGGGGAGACCCCACACATTTTTTTTTAAATTAACACTTTCCCACCCCTTCCCACTGAAAAACATGCACGGATCTCATGGATCCGTGCATGCCTATCCGAACACGGTAAAAAAAAGCAGGTCTGGTTTTTTTAGCAATTTTTCACGATTTGTATTTTATCACGGCAGTGTTTGGCTATTGTCGGCAGTGTTTGTGATTTGCACTTTTTAGTAAATGACCGATTTCTACCAAATTCCAGGCGTATTTGACCGATGGTGTATTGATTCGTAATTTTTTCCTAGGACTTCCAAAATAATACGAATGCCCTCATCACTGCCGTGATTTGAGTTTAGTAAATTCCCGAGATGACTCTTTGAAGAAAAAACACCATCTCGGTCAAAATCGGGACCTTAGTCGTGTTACCCCATCGTGTTTTAGTTTTGGTTCTAGATTGTTTTAAAATAAAAAAATGGATAAAAACCAGCTAAAATTATTATTACCAATTACAGGTTGGGTATTCCTTATCCAAAATGCTTGGGACCAGAGGTATTTTGGATATTGGATTTTTCTGTATTTTGGAATAATTGCATACCATAATGAGATATCATGGTGATGGGACCTAAATATAAGCACAGAATGCATTTATGTTTCATATACACCTTATACACACAGCCTGAAGGTCATTTTAGACAATATTTTTTATAACTTTGTGCATTACACAAAATGTGTGTACATTCACACAATTCATTTATGTTTCATATACACCTTATACACACAGCCTGAAGGTAATTTAATACAATATATTTAATAACTTTGTGTATTAAACAAAGTTTGTGTACATTAAGCCATCAAAAAACAAAGGTTTCACTATCTCACTCTCACTCAAAAAAGCCCGTATTTCGGAATATTCCGTATTTCGGAATATTTGGATATGGGATACTCAACCTGTATTTATATAGTGCACACATATTCAGCAGCAATTTGCCGAGAATATTTGGCCATTCATATCAGTCCCTGCCCCAGTGGAGCTAACAATTTATATTCCCTATCACATGTACACACACACACACACGCACACACACATGCACACATTAATGCTTGGGTTAATTTTTTTGCCAACCAATTAACCTGCCAGTATGTTTTTGGCTTGTGGGAGGAAACAAGAGCATTCGTATTAAAGCCATGCAAGCACGGGGAGAGTATACAAACTCCACACAGTTGATGCGGTCTCAGTTCAGATGCACAGGGTCAATGCAGATGCGTGAAAAGAAACAAAGTTACCACCTGTGCACCTTGCTGGTAAACTGGCTGCTGGAACTAGAAGTGACTGCACCAATCACAGGAATACAATATAAATAAAGAAAAAGTTCCTGCGCACTTAAGAAGGTATATGAACTCCTTATTCGGTGTCTTATGGATATGAAGCCAATCCTTCTAGTTGTAAATAGATAGGATCATACTCAATTTTAAAATCTTCCAGACACTTTTCTCAAAGCAGAAATCTCTCAATTATAGAACATGAATGTCCCAATAGAGTCAATCAGTCAAAAAGTCAAGAATTGGATAAATCTCTTATCTGGTCTCCTCCTGTATACTCCAACCACTGGAAATACCCGATGGTGATAAAATTTGTAGTAAGTCGTCCCCACCATTTGCAATTCTCTGTCAAGGTCCTCAATTAAGGTACATGCAAGACAAATAATGGGGAATCATAGTGCAGACTTATACAATTTTATTCTTGAAACAATATTTTTACACTTAAAATGCGTACCCAAACTGACCTTCCAGCAAGGCACAGTAAATAACATACAGGGGTATTTATGAAGCCCCCCCTATTGAGCTGTACCTTCACCGAATCCTGGGCAGCAGTGAACACCAACGCGTTTCAACCGATAGGGTCTTTGTCAAGGTGTAAGTGATGTTTGGGGGACCAGATATTTATAGATAGAACTAAAACACACCCACTTCCTGCTCCAGTGGGTGTGATTACATTATTAAAAACATTGCACACATATTTCAGTAATAAATGACGTCGCTATCTAAAAGTAGCGGTCGGGGAGCAGTGAAGGTGTTACACACCGCTCCTCCTTCCGCTGGATGTGACGTACGTCTCCCGCCAACCAGAATGGTATGTGTAAAGTAATGCTCTCCAAGTGAGTGGAGCGCATATTCCAACTTCCGTTTCTGCCGGAAATAACACGGCGGCTGGTAGGGGGAGTAATAGTTGGATTACTTAACTTCCGTCAGGTAGTACAAATGATGTTAGCTGCCTGACAAAAGGAAGTAGATATAATGTGCTCTCCTTAAGTCACCATTGTTAATTAAAAGTGACTGTTATAGAAACGGAGTTAGAATGGATATGCGTTCCAACTCCCGGAACCCATATTAACACTTCCGCTTCCGCCGGAAGTGATGAAGGTCCACATAGTAAATTAAAAATAATGAATTAAAAATTCCATAACTAAAGTAATACTGATAAATGGAAACACATCATGAATAAAAAATGCTAATCATATGCACTAAACATAAAAAAGAGATGTGGCTATTATGGAAAAGGATATGCGTTCCAGCTCCCGGAATGCATATTAACACTTCTGCTTCCACCGGAAGTGCACATAATAAATTAAAAATAAAGAATTAAAAATGGTATAACTGAAAATGAAATTAACACATCATGAATAAAAAGGACTACAGTATGCGCTAAACATGAAAAAGAGATATGAAGCTATATGAAGTTATATTTAACCAGGCTGAAAACCCACTCTTGACTTATAAAAGACTAAAATGAACAATGCATGAGCCTTATGGTAAAAGAGAATATAATGAACGATGAATGGGAAAGGAGGGGATTTAATAAATATGGCCCCATGATAATTTATAAGAACCATTTTAGTTCAAAGTCAGCATTGAGGCCCCAAGGTTCAAGTGTTTTGACTTCATGAATGGCTCTCATCTCTGCTTTGGCCAAAAAAAGTTTCTGCTCCTTTCGTTCTCCAATGACCTTCTATCTTTTTGATCCCTATGATGCTCAATATGTGAAAGAGAACAATTATGTTTTGCTGAAAAATGTTGAGAGAGGGAATGATTGGAAAAACCCTTTTTAATATTTCTCAAATGTTCGGACCATCTTTCTCTAAGTTTCCTTGAGGTTTTTCCTATGTATTGAAGACCGCAAATACATTCTATGAGGTAGATACAGTTAGGGCTATTGCAGGTAATAAATTCATTGATTTTAAAAACTTTATTGGTGGTGTTATAAATATATTCGACCATCTTGGTGGGTTGTTTGGTATGAGATGTACACACAATACAAGAACCGCACCTGTGAAAACCTTTTGTTTTGATTCTACCGGTTCTTTTCTCTGGTGTAGCACTTTTAACTAGTCTATTTCTCAAGTTAGGTGCTCTCCTATACACGAATCTTGGTTTTGAGGGTATGATGTCTTTTAAAACGGGATCTTGCTGTAATATATACCAATTCTTCCTAACAATATGTTTGATGGTTTTATATTCATTATTGAAAGAGGTGATGAACGGAACTTTAGGTTTCTCCTCAGGCTGAGATTTCTCCTTATATTTCAAGAGGGATTCTTGTGTTGTTTCCTTGAAATCTTCTATTGCTTTCTCAATAGTATTCTTTTTATACCATTTGACCAGAAGTTTTTCTTTCATTTCCTCAATTTGATTAATGAAAACTTCCCTTTTCATGCAGTTTCTACGCACTCTTTGAATTTGTCCCTTGGGGATGTTTTTTTAGCCATTTGGGATGATGGTGACTGGTTACATGAATATAGGAGTTGCTATCAGTAGGTTTAGAGAAATTCAATGTGATTAAAGAATCCCCTTCTTTATATATAATGAGATCAAGGAAATTGACTTCTGTAGGATCATGTTGAAGGTTAATTGAATGTTATATGAGTTGATATTTAATATTCTACAGAATTCCTCTAGACTTTCTCTGTCTCCTGTCCAGACAAATAGGATGTCATCAATAAAACAAATCCATAGAGAGATATTATCTCTCTGGGGGTTATTATGCCATATAACTTGGTCCTCCCACCACCCCATAAATAGGTTGGCATAGGCCGGGGCAAATTTAGTACCCATTGCAGTCCCCCTTTTTTGTATATAATATTGATTGTTGTACCAGAAGAAGTTGTTTTCTAGGATAAAAGCAATGGATTCCTTAATAAAGTTTAATTTATTTTCATTTATGATCTCATTATTTTTTCTAAAGGAGTACTCAACTGCAGTAATACCTAACTGATGATCTATAACAGTATATAGTGAAGAGACATTTGCTGTTACTAGTAGATTTTGATCAGTCACCTTCACTTTCGTAAGTTGATTAATGGTATCTATTGTGTCTTTGATATATGACGGAATCTTCAATACTTCGGGCTGGTGGTGAGCATCTATGAAATGTGATAAGTTAGATGATATCGAGTCTGTACCTGCGATGATGGGACGTCCTGTGGGGTTTATCGGGTCTTTGTGTATTTTGGGTAGAACGTACATTACTGGTAAGATGGGATGCTCTCTTATGAGGTATTTTTTCTCTGAATCTGTAATGGTCCCATTTTCTTCATATGTGTTTACAAGTGAGATGAAATTCTTCTCGATCCGGTCCATTGGATTACCTCTCAGGAGGACATATGTAGTACAATCTTCCAGTTGTTTTAGGATTTCCTGATTATATTTACAGGTATCCATAATTACAACCCCTCCCCCCTTGTCAGCTGATTTGATCGTGATACTTTCATTATTTTCCAGACTAATTATAGCCTGTTGTTCTTCCTTAGTAATATTGTAGTTGAGTTGCTTTTTTTCATTGATATTTTCCACTTCAGCACAGACAATTTCATTGAATGACTCCACGAAACAACCCCGACTGAAGGTGGGATTGAATGTGGATTTAGGTTTAAAAATCTTGACCTCTTCATTGCTAGCTACTTTCTGACCAGCAAAATACTTTTTCAGGGTCAGGTTTCTAACAAATTTCTGGATATCCACATATGTATCAAACTTGTTAAGTTTATTCACTGGGGCAAACTTAAGCCCTTTTTGTAGAATGGTCCTTTCATTATCCTTGAGCTCATGTTTGCTGAGATTAAAGATCTTTATAGAGGGATCTTCCACAGATGTAGATGCTTTACTATTTTCTTTGGTTACTCTTTTAGTTTTTTCATTCCCCCTTTTTCCTCTATGTGTTCTCTTCCGATATTCCTTCATCTCCATCTGTTCTTTCTCTGACTTTGGTCCAAAAAAACCTCCTTATCAAGTGTTTCAAATCGATTAGATGTTATTGTAGGGTGGTGATCGAGTCTATGCAGGCGGGGGTTTTCTTCATAACTCCCAGCTGTGGAAAATCTTTGACGGGTGAACCTTCTTTTATTTCTTGGATGGTTCCAATTGTCTTTTCTTTCCCAATTTTCTTTTCTATCCCCATTATTTCTCTCTCCCTCATAATTTCTTCTTGATCTAAATCCTTCTCCATATCTGGGTCATTTATCTAGATTTCTGAAATGTATCTTTCTATTTTGTCATGGTGTAAACCCCCTACTATTTAGGAGAGGTGTATGAATTGGACAATAGGGGGGTATTGAATTCCTCCTGATCTATAGTCATAAGACTATCTCCTTCCTCTCTTTCTATTCTTTCACTTTCTTTTATATCTCTATTGTAATTACTCTGCTTCCTTGTGATAATTTCCTTCTCTTTTTTAATGACTTTATACTCTAATTCTTCCTCTAAATCTTTACACTATTTTAATTTGCAAAAAGGTTCTATTAAGGTAGTTGTTTGGTATGAGATGTACACACAAGGAAGGAAACAAGGAAACAACACAAGAATCCCTCTTGAAATATAAGGAGAAATCTCAGCCTGAGGAGAAACCTAAAGTTCCGTTCATCACCTCTTTCAATAATGAATATAAAACCATCAAACATATTGTTAGGAAGAATTGGTATATATTACAGCAAGATCCCGTTTTAAAAGACATCATACCCTCAAAACCAAGATTTGTGTATAAGAGAGCACCTAACTTGAGAAATAGACTAGTTAAAAGTGCTACACCAGAGAAAAGAACCGGTAGAATCAAAACCAAAGGTTTTCACAGGTGCGGTTCTTGTATTGTTTGTACATCTCATACCAAACAACCCACCAAGATGGTCGAATATATTTCTAACACCACCAATAAAGTTTTTAAAATCAGTGAATTTATTACCTGCAATAGCCCTAACTGTATCTACCTCATAGAATGTATTTGCGGTCTTCAATACTTAGGAAAAACCTCAAGGAAACTTAGAGAAAGATGGGCCGAACATTTGAGAAATATTAAAAAGGGTTTTTCCAATCATTCCCTCTCTCAACATTTTTCAGCAAAACATAATTGTTCTCTTTCACATATTAAGAGTATCATAGGGATCAAAAAGATAGAAGGTCATTGGAGAACGAAAGGAGCAGAAACTTTTTTTGGCCAAAGCAGAGATGAGAGCCATTCATGAAGTCAAAACACTTGAACCATGGGGCCTCAATGCCGTTCTTATAAATTATCATGGGGCCATATTTATCAAATCCCCTTCTTTCCCATTCATCATTCATTATATTCTCTTTTACCATAAGGTTCATGCATTGTTCATTTTAGTCTTTTATAAGTCAAGAGTAGGTTTTCAGCCTGGTTAAATATAACTTCATATCTCTTTTTCATGTTTAGCGCATACTGTAGTCCTTTTTTATTCACAATGTGTTAACTTCATTTTCAGTTATACCATTTTTAATTCTTTATTATGTGCACTTCCGGCGGAAGCGGAAGTGTTAATATGCATTCCGGGAGCTGGAACGCATATCCTTTTCCATAATAGCCACATCTCTTTTTTATGTTTAGTGCATATGATTAGCATTTTTTATTGATGATGTGTTTCCATTTATCAGTATTACTTTAGTTATGGAATTTTTAATTCATTATTTTTAATTTACTATGTGGACCTTCGTCACTTCCGGCAGAAGCGGAAGTGTTAATATGGGTTCCGGGAGTTGGAACGCATATCCATTCTAACTCCGTTTCTATAACAGTCACTTTTAATTAACAATGGTGACTTAAGGAGAGCACATTATATCTACTTCCTTTTGTCAGGCAGCTAACATCATTTGTACTACCTGATGGAAGTTAAGTAATCCAACTATTACTCCCCCTACCAGCCGCCGTGTTATTTCCGACGGAACCGGAAGTTGGAATATGCGCTCTACTCACTTGGAGAGCATTACTTTACACCTCCCATTCTGGTTGGCGGGAGACGTACGTCACATCCAGTGGAAGGAGGAGCGGTGTGTAACACCTTCACTGCTCCCCGACTGCTACTTTTAGATAGCGACGTAATTTCCAGCGGAACCGGAAGTGACGCCATGCGTTCCAAAGGTTGGAACACATGTTTAAAAATGCGGTATTTCTCACTCTATAATGTTCTGTAGACATCGAAATTAATGTATGATGTTTTGCTATATAATCTGAGGCTAACAAGTGCCTGTTTATTACTGACATATGTGTGCAATATTTTTAATAATGTAATCACGCCCACTGGAGCAGTAAGTGGGTGTGTTTTAGTTCTATCTATAAATATCTGGTCCCACAAACATCACTTACACCTTGACAAAGACCCTATCGGTTGAAACGCGTTGGTGTTCACTGCTGCCCAGGATTCGGTGAAGGTACATTTCAATAGGGGGGCTTCATAAATACCCCTGTATGTTATTTACTGTGCCTTCCTGGAAGGTAATTTTGGGTACGCATTTTAAGTGTAAAAATATTGTTTCAAGAATAAACTTGTATAAGTCTGCACTATGATTCCCCATTATTTGTCTTGCATGTACCTTAATTGAGGACCTTGACAGAGAATTGCAAACGGTGGTGACGACTTACTTCAAGTTTTATCACCATCGGGTATTTCCAGTGGTTGGAGTATTCAGGAGGAGACCAGATAAGAGATTTATTTAATTCTTGACTGATTGACTCTATTGGGACATTCATGTTCTATAATTGAGAGATTTCTGCTTTGAGAAAAGTGTCTGGAAGATTTTAAAATTGAGTATGATCCTATCTATTTACAACTAGAAGGATTGGCTTCATATCCATAAGACACCAAATAAGGAGTGTCATATACCTTCTTAAGTGCGCAGGAACTTTTTCTTTATTTGCAATGCAGATGCGTGCTGGACCATCTACTGCAGAAAGCATAGCTGACAGCTACAGGCAGAGGTGGATTTAGACCTCATGAGGCCCTAATCAAGACACCAATTTGGGGCCCCCGTTACTCAAACAGTATATTGTTACAATACCGCCCGTTGGGATCCCAGCTGTCTCAATACTGACACCGGGATCCCAGCAGGGGTACTATACTGCTGCCGGAATACCGGCGAAGTAGGTGATTCTTCCTCCCTCGCGACACAAGGTGGACTGCACATACATCCTATATGGTCCACCACTGGAACACGTAGTTCAACAACAGTACAAGAATGTACAACCACGTACAATAAGACTCTCCTCTAGTCTCCAAACCTTCAAGCGTTCCCTGAAAACTCACCTATTCAGACAAGCTTATCAAATTCCAGAACCACTCACATTACCTTCATAGCTCTCCTATCCAATTATATCTTCACAATACAGTCCACACATCCCCCACATATTTTCTTTATTCACTCTCCTTTCCCCTGAACCTTGTTTATCACTGCTGTGATGTGATATCAAGCAGCCCACAAGGAACCTTTACAATCTGTTGAATTTCTATGCAATAGATAGCACCTGTACTTGTGTATCAATGCCTATTTCCCCATAGATTGTAAGCTTACGAGCAGGGCCCTCCTCCCTCTGTGTTTGTTTTTACCCAGTTTTGTGTTCTAATTTTGTCCAGTTGAAATGCACAACGGAATTTGCTGCGCTATATAAGAAACTGTTAATAAATAAATAAATAAGACCATTCTACACGCTTATACCGCCCAGCGCTGCAATACCAGTTAAAGGAAAGAATGTAACTACTTTTTTGTTTATAAACACTGAGCTGTCTCTTGGGAGGTCGGGAGTGGCACTATACTTGTAAATTTGAATTATGATCTAAGTGAGCATTTACTGGAGTAAAAAAATGATTTTACATATACTTACAATAAAGAAACTGTGCATAAACTACAGCTCCCAGCAGCCCTTGCTGCTGTGAACTCCGGCAGCAAAGGCTGATGGGAGCTGTAGTTCATGCAGTGTTTTATTTACTGTAGTACTGTGCGGTGCTGGGACCTCGGCACCAATAACAATGACTGCCACTGCTGCCTGCCAAGGTTATTGTCGGTCGGGTGAGGAACTTCCCGGGGAAGAGGGACACATCGGGGGGTGTTGTGGTGGGCAGAGGCCACCGGGTTTTCAGTGGGCGGGGCCTCAGATGGCCGCTGACAGACAAGCATGCTGTGTAGCAGGTGCAGGCTCCCTGCGGCAGCTGTCTAATCAGTGTGCGCTGACCACCTGCTGGGGCCTGGCCTGCTCAGATGTACTTGGAAAAAACAAAAGGTCCTATGTGCAGCGCCACTCCATCATCGCGGCCGGGCCCCTGGGACTCACTGTGCTCTAAGCGTGTACCTGGGGTGCCTAGCGGTAAATCTGCCTCTGGCTGCAAAGGGGTTTCCACCACTGGAGCATTGATATTCAATGCCGTCATGCAATTTAAGTCCATATAACTGATACTTTCAGAGGGGCTCTGCACAGCAGTTTTAAAAGTATGTCTGTTCATTAAAACATTTTCACTGCAAACCATATCTCCTCAAACTTTTTTTATTAGTGTTTCTGGATCCTCCAGATCTCGCTTCTCTGAAATGAAAAAACAGGATTTTCTATACCTACCGGTAAATCCTTTTTCCGTAATCCGTAGAGGATGCTGGGGTCCATTTAGTACCATGGGGTATAGACAGGTCCACTAGGAGCCACTGGCACTTTAAGAGTTTAATAGTGTGGGCTGGCCCCTCCCACCAGACTCAGTCTAGAAACTGTCCCCGAGGAGACGGACATACTTCGAGAGAAGGAAATACACAGATAGTGGTGAGATTCACACCAGCTCACACAGAACAAAAGGAAAGCCCAAGCTAACCAACATGAAACGATTCAGCAACAGTTGAACCAACAATACTTAACCAAGTAACTGTGCAGGAAACACGAAGCACTGGGCGGGCGCCCAGCATCCTCTACGGACTACGAGAAAATGATTTACCGGTAGGTATATAAAATCCTGTTTTCTCTTACGTCCTAGAGGATGCTGGGGTCCATTTAGTACCATGGGGATGTACCAAAGCTCCCAGTACGGGAGAAAGAGTGCTGAGGTTCCTGCAGAACACATTGGCCAAACTTCAGGTCCTCAGAGGCCAAAGTATCGAACTTGTAGAACTTAGTAAACGTGTTCGACCCAGACCAAGTAGCTGTTCGGCAAAGCTGAAGAGCCAAGACACTCCGGGCAGCCGACCAGGAAGAACCCACTTTACGGGTAGAGTGAGCCTGAACAGATTTTGGAATAGGAAATCCTGCCGTAGAATAAGCATGCTGGATAGTAAGTCGGATCCAGCGAGAAATTGTCTGCTTAGAAGCAGGACACCCAATCTTGTTGGGATCATAAAGGACGAATAGTGCGTTTGAATCCTGTGACGAGCAGTTCTCTTCACATATATTTTCAAAGCCTGCACAACATCCAAGGACTTTGAGTTAATCGAGGTGTCAGTAGCCACTGGCACCACGATAGGTTGGTTAATATGAAAAGCCGATACAACTTTTAGAAGAAAGTGTTGACGCATTCTGAGCTCAGCTCTATCCTCATGGAAAATCAAGTAGGTGGTCTTGTGCGACAATACCCCCAATTCTGACACACATCTTGCAGATGCCAATGCCAACAGTGTGACTGCCTTCCAAGTAAGAAACTTTACATCCACCTCCTGTAAAGGTTCGAACCAATCTGATTTCAGGAACTGCAGCACCACATTAAGATCCCAAGGTGCCGTAGGAAGCACAAAGAGCGGCTGGATGTGCAGAACCCCTTTCAAGAATGTCTGAACCTCCGGAGAGCAGCCAATTGTTTCTGGAAGAAAATGGACAATGCCGAAATCTGGACTTTTATGGAGCCTGAGCATAGGCCCACATCCACACCAGCTTTCAGAAAGAGGAGAAAACGTCCTAGTTGAAACTCCATTACAGGAAACTTCTTGGATTCACACCAAGACACATACTTTTTCCAAATCCGATGGTAATGTTTAGACATTACTGCCTTCCTAGCTTGGATCAGAGTAGGAATGACTTTGTTCGTTCCGCCCTGCCTGTTTATGTAGGACACCGCTGTGATGTTGTCTGAACCTGAATGGCTTGATTTTGCAGAAGATGTGCCGCCTGTAGAAGGCCATTGTAAATGGCCAGCAGTTCCAGAATGTTTATTGGAAGGAGAGATTCCTGACTGGACCACCTTCCTTGGAAGTCTTCCCCTTGGGTGACTGCTCCCCAACCTCTGAGACTTGCATCCGTGGTTAGAAGAATCCAATTCTGAATTCCAAACCTGCAGCCCTCGAGTAGGTGAGAAGTTTGGAGCCACAAGAGGAGTGAAACTCAGGTTTTCGGTGACAGGCGTATCCGTTGGTGCATGTGAAGATGTGATCCTGACCACTTGTCCAGGAGATCCAGCTGGAAAACCGTGCATGAAATCTTCCATACTGTAAGACCTCGTAGGAGGCTACCATCTTCCCCAGAAGGCGAATGCACTGATGAACCGACACCCGGACCGGCTTCAAGACATCCCGGACCATTGCTTGGATCACCAATGCTTTCTCCATTGGTAGAAACACCCTCTGCAGTTCCGTATCGAGTATCATCCCCAGGAAGGGCAGTCTCCTTGTTGATTCCAAATGTGACCTTGTAAGGTTCAGGATCCACCCATGATCCTGGAGTAGTTGAATTGAGAGAGCAATACTCTGCAACAGCCTCTCCCTGGAAGATGCCTTTATCAGCAGATCATCCAGATATGGAATTATGTTCACTCCTTGCTTGCGGAGGAGGAACATCATCTATGCCATGACCTTGGTAAACACCCTCGGTGCAGTGGAGAGGCCAAATGGCAATGTCTGGAACGGATAGTGACAGTCCTGTAGTGCAAACCTTAGATAGGCCTGGTGAGGCGACCAGATCGGAATGTAAAGGTACGCATCCTTGATATCCAGGGATACCAGGAATTCCCCCTCCTCCAGACCTGAAACCACCACTCTCAGAGACTCCATTGTGAACTTGAATACTTGTAAGTATGGGTTCAAGTACTTTAGGTTCGATATTGGCCTCACCGAACCATCCAGTTTTGGTACCACAAACAGGTTTGAGTAATAACCCCTGTTTCTGAGATGAGGTGGAACTGGAACAATTACATTTGTTTGTACCAATTTTTCAATGGCTTCCTGCAGGATTGTACTTTCTGTCAGTGAAGCTGGTAAGCCTGATTTGAAGAATCTGTGAGGTGGCAGTACCTGAAAGTCCAGTCTGTACCCCTGGGTAACAATATATTTTACCCAGGGGACTAGGCACGATGCCACCCAGACATGACTGAAATCTTTTATTCTCGCTCCCACCTGCCCGATTTCCAGGCTGGGAGGTCCACCGTCATGCTGAAGATTTGGAGGAAACAGAACCTGGTTTCTGTTCCTGGGAACCTGTTGATGCAGGTTTTCTGGACTTTCCCCAACCTCCTCTAAAGAAGGTGGGGGGTCCCTTGGATTTTTTACATTTTGCGGTCTGAAAGGACTGCAGCGTAGGCGTAGGATAAGATTTCCGAGCCGGTGCAGCTGCAAAAGGAAGAAAGGTTGGCTTAACCGCAGTTGCTATGGATATCCACGCATCCAGTGCTTCCCCAAACAGGGCCTGACCTGTGAAGGGTAGATTCTCCACACTCTTCTTGGATTCCACATCCGCAGTCCATTGGCGTAGCCAGAGACCTCTGTGTGCCGAGACTGCCATGGAAGTAGCCCTTGCATTAAGCAGGCCAATGTCCTTCATGACTTCCACCATGAAACCTGCCGAATCCTGTATGTGACGTAAAAACAAGTAAATGTCACTTCTATCCATAGTATCTAATTCCTCTAGTAATGTGCCTGACCAATTTACTATGGCTTTAGAAATCCACGTTCAAGCAATAGTGGGTCTATAGGCCACGCCTGTAGCAGTGTATAGTGACTTGAGCATAGTCTCAATCTTGCGGTCAGCCGGCTCCTTTAAGGCGGTTGATCCAGGACAGGTAAAACCACCTTTTTTGACAATCTGGATACAGAAGCATCTACTATAGGTTGGTTTTCCTACTTTATACTTTCCCTGAAGAGGACAGGAAAAACAATGAGAATTCTTTTAGGGATTTGGATTTTTTTCTCTGGGTTTTCCCAGGATTTGTCAAACAAGAAGTTTAACTCCTTAGAAGCAGGGAAGGTAAGCGAGGATGTCTTATTTACAGTACTATAAGTCTCCTCTTCCTGATCAGGTATCTTCTCAGTAATGTGCAAAACATCCCTAATGGCTTCAATCATTAGTTGCACCCCTTTAGCAAGGGAGGCATCCCCCCTGCATATCTCCATCACTGTCCCCTGTATCAGAGTCGGTATCAGTGTCAGCTTGCATTATCTGGGCAAGCGTATGTTTTTGTGGGCATGTAGGTGGGGTTTTTGAAGTAGTGGGGGCCGAGTACTGCAAACCCCCCCACAGTCTTTCTCAAAAACCGTGTCTCTTTCTCAGTATGTGACATCCAAGTTGAAATCTGGGAAATCATGCCCCTTAAAGAATCCACCCATGCGGGTTCAGATTCGGAAGGCTGAGACAGTATATTGCTGTCCCGAGTATGTGGAATAGACTCCTCTGGAGAAGATAAACACTCTGCAGCGAATAACCCACATGGTAATGTGGATACACACACACACACACACACACACACACACACACACACACACACACACACACACACACACACACACACACGACTATTTCAGATACAGTTTCCCCCAGAGTACCTTCAGAGAAGCACATAGTATAAGGAGACAGCCACACAGTGCCCCTGTAGGCAATTATTATGATAGAAGCCCTGCGCTTTCAAAATACCCTTAATAGGGTAGTTAGTACTGTTATAACACTCCTCCCCCTGTCTATAACACCCTGGTACTATTAAGGTATTGCTGGAGTTATGAGGAGGGCAGCGCTCCCTGTCAGCGTCCTGTCTGTATAAATTTCAGGGATGAAATGGCGCTGGTGAGTACTGGATCCGGTCTGAGAGGAAGCCCCACCCCCTGAAATGGCACGTGGCTTCCCGCACTTAATATTTAAACTGGCCTGAGGATTTTTCTGTTAACAGCAGGATTAGCCCCTGTTAACTCTATGACCAGTGTAGGGTTAAACCGCTGACTCAGGACGCCCCTCCAGCGTCTACATGCTGTGATTTTGCTGAGCCTTCCTGGAGCGCAGCCCCGCAGAGCTGCGTTTCAACCCTTGTGCCGCCATACCCGCCGGCAACCCGCTAACCGGGGCGCCGGCGCTGTACTCACCACTCTTCTATCTTTTGGTTCTGTTAGAGGGTGGCGGCCATGCTGTGGGAGTGAGCGGTCGCCTTGTGGGCTTGCGATCAGCACCCTCAGGAGCTCAGTGTCCTGTCAGTGGAGATAGAGAACCATTAACTCTCCATTAAGTTGGTTTCTACTCCCCCCCTAAGTCCCACGAAGCTGGTAGGCTGTTGCCAGCAGCCTTCCTGTAAAATGACAAACTCTAAAAAAAATAAAAAAATAAGAACACTCCTAAGATCTCCCCTAGCTGTGACCAGCTCCTCCGGGCACATTTTCTAAACTGAGTCTGGTAGGAGGGGCATAGAGGGAGGGGCCAGCCCACACTATTAAACTCTTAAAGTGCCAGTGACCCAGCATCCTCTAGGACGTAAGAGAAATATATCTGCCTTATCAACAGCCTTGGCACCAACTAGTTTGAGCAGGTTATATGCCTGTACCTTTTTGACATGTCTAAGAGTCCTTCACGACAAAATACGTTCCATTCCCTCTTGAACTTGAGACAATTTTCTCAAACGTACATGCATTTTCTTTCAGTCTACATGTGTTTGCAATTGCGCAATATGTCCTCACTGTACTTGGCCTTACTTTAGAATGACCCAATCAATCAACCAAGTGTAAGTGACAAAATCACAAAAATCTACAACAGCAAAGATGCATGTGCCCAGTGGCTTCGAGAGGGGGTGTACAAATGACCAGGGCCCAAGTCTGATGGAGTGGCCCAGGTACCCGCTTACCTGGAAGCAGCAGCTACAGCTTTTCTTCTCAGCCCAGCAAACGCTGCTATGCCATGCCCCCCTGAAAAGTACCTGGGCCCAACCAGGATCTCTACTGCCCTGGCTGAGAGGCATGCCATGCTCCTGTGAGTGGGTGCTTCTCATGTGCTAGACACGCCCCCAAACAGGTGTGGACATGCCCCCAGCATGCTGTGGTCACACCCCCTCCAGGAGGGGAAGGGGGGCCCCGGAAGTTATTTTACGGGGGCCCAGTATTTCTCTTGGCAGCCCTGCATGTGCCCACTGTTCTTGGTATTCTCAGAACAAAACCATACATTTTATGCTGCACAAATTAGTGCAGTAGTCAGTCTGTATAAGCCCTTAATGCTTGAAGTATAATTTTGTAGGCAAGTGGAGTTTATTGTTAATTAGTTCTTTTTTTTTATCTCTCACTAATACTAACGTAGTGTTTTTCTTCTGTATATAAAATATTTCCCCAGGGTCAGATATTTCAATTTGGACGCTGTGAATGTACATACCCTTGACTCCTTGCTAATTCACAATCCTGGTGCGTCCCTAAAATGATGTGAAATTTACTGTGTAGACTTCATTAAAATGTTAAATACTGTTTTACCTTTCCAAAGTCTGAACCTTCATGTGTAGCACCATTTCCATAATTGCAGTATAATAGGAAATTAAAACAGTAGTAGCACTAACTCAACAATTCCAGCCTGTGCAGCCATTTTAGATATATGCTTTTTAACAAATGGCCGACCTTGGTCTTCTAGTTACTTTTTTTTTTTTCGTTTATGCAATTACTTAAGAAACATATTTATAGGCTGGAAATTAAGAGGTTGATGTCTGGATGTTCCTAACGAGAGTTGTAGGTTTAATAATAATCCTGAAAGTACAAAATAAATGTCATTATGAAGGGTTTAAAGAATACAATAAATATAACTTTTACAAACAAAACTTAAATATAAAAACATGCTGTTTACTGGGAATATAATTTTGTGATAGGGCCGGGAGAAGGAATGGGTGGTCCACCTAGGCAAATACAGTAAGT
This sequence comes from Pseudophryne corroboree, assembly GCF_028390025.1. Classification (NCBI taxonomy): domain Eukaryota; kingdom Metazoa; phylum Chordata; class Amphibia; order Anura; family Myobatrachidae; genus Pseudophryne; species Pseudophryne corroboree. The sequence continues at coordinate 220,772,137 of NC_086447.1, forward strand.
GCCTGTTCAAGTAAATGTGAATATTTGCAGAAGCGCACATAAATGCACGTACTGTATGCCTGTAAAAAGCATATGATATTCACAGCTAGTTGCTCCTGATTTTCTGAATTTGTGAATTGACTGCTGAAGTAGATAGGTGCCTTCTACGTTGCTCATGCATATATTATATTATTTTGTGACTGTATTTTAAAAACCTACTGTAATGGTGAATGCATAGTTTTAATATCAAAACAAATGTTTTTAAAAATGGGAGATCAGTGTATGTGAACTATGCCAACGTAAATCTGGGCATATGCAGCGCTGGATTAAAGAGAAGGGGACACATGAGCAAGTTACCCCAGCCCACCCCCCTCAGAGGCCCCCCCAATCCTTTATTCACAGCTGCAATGCAGCGTAGGACTGTAAAGCCGGCTGAAGAAAAGAGGGAGGGGTTGAGCAGGGGGTGGGACTACAATGCACTGTACAGTCAGTGGCAGCAGCACATGACAGAGTAAGAGGACTTGACTATCCAGCAGCCAGTATATATTGTAAGAGTAACTCAGGGAAAGAGTACTGCCTATATGTATGTATGTATATATGCATGTATGTATGTATGTATGTATGTATGTATGTATGTATGTATGTACAGTGGTCGAAGTGGGGCGGTATGGTATACCGCCACTTCTTCCACTGACCCGGAAATGAGCCCAGAAAGTGCAGCAGGAGGCGAGGGAAGTGGCACCCTGCTGCACATGGTGCTCCCCGTCCCTGCGCGCCGGCCGGCGGCTATGTAGAGCGCTGTATTAGCTCACAGCCGCTCACCGCTGCCAGCCGCCCGCGCACGCCACTCACAAGCCGCTTGCCGCTCCCGCTCACAAGCCGGCCGCCGCTCCCACTCCATCCCCGCTCACCAGCCGCCCGCCGCTCCCGCTCACCAGCTGCCCAGCGCCAGCTCACTGCTGCCAGCAACAAATAAGGTAATGTTCCATTGCTGTCACCTCTCTCCCTGCTGTCCCTGTCGTCACTGTCTCTCCCTGTCGTCACTCTCCCTGTCGTCACTGTTGTCACTCTCCCTGTCGTCACTCTACCTACTCTCTTCCTGTCGTCACTCTCTCCCCCCCGCCTCTCCCCCTGTCTTTCTCCCTGTCGTCACTGTCTCTCTCTGTCGTCACTTTCCCTGTCGTCACTCTCCCTGTCGTCACTCTCCCTGTCATCACTGTCGTCACTCTCCCTGTCGTCACTCTCCCTGTCGTCACTGTCGTCACTCTCCCTGTCGTCACTCTCCCTGTCGTCACTGTCGTCACTTTCACTGTCGTCACTCTCTCACTGTCATCACTCTCTCACTGTCGTCACTCTCTCTCCCCCTGTCTCTCTCTCCCCCTGTCTCTCTCTATCGTTACTTTCTCTCACTGTCGTCACTCTCCCTGTCATCACTGTCGTCACTCTCACTGTCGTCACTCTCACTGTCGTCACTCTCTCCCTGACATCACTCTATCTCCCCCTGTCTCTCCCCCTGCCTCTCTCAATGTCCTCACTGTCTCTCTCTGTCGTCACTCTCCCTGTCGTCACTGTCGTCACTCTCCCTGTCGTCACTGTCGTCACTCTCCCTGTCGTCACTGTCGTCACTCTCCCTGTCGTTACTCTCCCTGTCGTCACTCTCTTCCTGTCGTCACTCTCTCTCCCCCTGCCTCTCCCCCTGCCTCTCTCCCTGTCGTCACTGTATCTCTCTGTCGTCACTCTCCCTGTCGTCACTGTCGTCACTCTCTCCCTGTCGTCACTCTCTCTCCCCGTCTCACCCCCTGCCTCTCTCTCTCTGTCGTCACTGTCTCTCTCTGTAGTCACGGTCTCTCCCTGTCGTCACTCTCCCTGTCGTCACTGTCGTTACTCTCCCTGTCGTCACTGTCGTCACTCTCCCTGTCGTCCCTGTCGTCACTCTCCCTGTCGTCACTCTCCCTGTTGTCACTGTCGTCACTCTCCCTGTCGTCACTGTCGTCACCCTCACTGTCGTCACTCTCTCTCCCTGTCGTCACTCTCTCTCCCTGTCGTCACTCTCTCTCCCCGTCTCTCTCTCTCCCCCTGTCTCTCTCTGTCGTTACTGTCTCCCTGTCGTCACTCTCGTCACTGTCATCACTCTCACTGTTGTCACTCTCACTGTCGTCACTCTCTCTCCCCCTGCCGTCACTCTCCCTGTCGTCACTCTCCCTGTCGTCGCTCTCACTGTCATCGCTCTCACTGTCGTCACTCTCTCCCTGTCGTCACTCTCTCCCTGTCGTCACTCTCTCTCCCCCTGTCTCTCCCCCTGCCACTCCCTCTGTCATCACTGTCTCTCTCTGTCGTCACTCTCCCTGTCGTCACTCTCCCTGTCGTCACTGTCGTCACTCTCCCTGTCATCACTGTCGTCACTCTCCCTGTCATCACTGTCGTCACTCTCCCTGTCGTCACTGTCGTCACTCTCCCTGTCGTCACTCTCCCTGCCGTCACTGTCGTCACTTTCACTGTCGTCACTCTCTCACTGTCATCACTCTCTCACTGTCGTCACTCTCTCTCCCCCTGTCTCTCTCTCCCCGTCTCTCTCTATCGTTACTTTCTCTCACTGTCGTCACTCTCCCTGTCGTCACTGTCGTCACTCTCACTGTCGTCGCTCTCACTGTCGTCACTCTCTCCCTGTCGTCACTCTCTCTCCCCCTGCCACTCTCTCTGTCATCACTGTCTCTCTCTGTCGTCACTCTCCCTGTCGTCACTCTCCCTGTCGTCACTCTACCTGTCGTCACTGTCGTCACTCTCCCTGTCATCACTGTTGGCACTCTCCCTGTCGTCACTGTCGTCACTCTCCCTGTTGTCACTCTCCCTGTCGTCACTGTTGTCACTTTCACTGTCGTCACTCTCTCAATGTCATCACTCTCTCACTGTCGTCACTCTCTCTCCCCCTGTCTCTCTCTCCCCGTCTCTCTCTATCGTTACTTTCTCTCACTGTCGTCACTCTCACTGTCGTCGCTCTCACTGTCATCACTCTCTCCCTGTCGTCACTCTCTCTCCCCCTGTCTCTCCCCCTGCCACTCTCTCTGTCATCACTGTCTCTCCCTGTCGTCACTCTCCCTGTCGTCACTCTCCCTGTCGTCACTGTCGTCACTCTCCCTGTCGTCACTCTCCCTGTCGTCACTGTCGTCACTTTCACTGTTGTCACTCTCTCAATGTCATCACTCTCTCACTGTCGTCACTCTCTCTCCCCCTGTCTCTCTCTCCCCCTGTCTCTCTCTATCGTTACTTTCTCTCACTGTCGTCACTCTCCCTGTCGTCAATGTCGTCGCTCTCACTGTCATCCCTCTCACTGTCGTCCCTCTCACTGTCGTCACTCTCTCCCTGTTGTCACTCTCTCTCCCCCTGTCTCTCCCCCTGCCACTCTCTCTGTCATCACTGTCTCTCTCTGTCGTCACTCTCCCTGTCGTCACTCTCCCTGTCGTCACTGTCGTCACTCTCCCTGTCGTCACTGTCGTCACTCTCCCTGTCGTCACTGTCGTCACTCTGCCTGTCGTCACTTTCACTGTCGTCACTCTCTCACTGTCATCACTCTCTCACTGTCGTCACTCTCTCTCCCCCTGTCTCTCTCTCCCCCTGTCTCTCTCTATTGTTACTTTCTCTCACTGTCGTCACTCTCGTCACTCTAACTGTCGTCACTCTCACTGTCGTCACTCTCTCCCTGACATCACTCTATCTCCCCCTGTCTCTCCCCCTGCCTCTCTCTATGTCCTCACTGTCTCTCTCTGTCATCACTGTCTCTCTCTGTCGTCACTCTCCCTGTCGTCACTGTCGTCACTCTCCCTGTCGTCACTGTCGTCACTCTCCCTGTCGTCACTGTCGTCACTCTCCCTGTCGTCACTGTCGTCACTCTCACTGTCGTCACTGTAGTCACTCTCACGGTCGTCACTCTCTCACTGTCGTCACTCTCTCTCCCCCTGTCTCTCTCTGTCATTACTGTCTCTCATTATCGTCACTCTCCCTGTCGTCACTGTCGTCACTCTCAATGTCGTCACTCTCTCTCCCCCTATCATCACTGTTGTCACTCTCCGTCATCACTGTCTTCACTCTCTCCCTGTCGTCACTCTCTCCCTGTCGTCACTCTCTCCCCCTGTCTCTCCCCCTGTCGTCACTATCTCTCCGTCGTCACTCTCCCTGACGTCACTGTCTCTCTCTCCCTGTCTCTCCCCGTCGTCACTCTCTCCCCCTGTCGTCACTGTCTCTCCGTCGTCACTCTCCCTGTCATCACTGTCTCTCCCTGTCGTCACTCTCTCTCCCTGTCATCACTGTCTCTCTCCCTGTCGTCACTGTCTCTCTCCCTATCGTCACTCTGGCTGTCCCTGCTGTCACAATTTCAGCTCATTCAGTGTGCTACAAGGTGAATTTTGGCTCATTCAGTGTGCTACAAGGTGAATTTCGGCTCATTCAGTGTGTTACAATGTGAATTTCGGATCATTCAGTGTGCTACAATGTGAATTTTGGCTCATTCAGTGTGCTACAAGGTGAATTTCGGCTCATTCAGTGTGCTACAATGTGAATTTCGGCTCATTCAGTGTGCTACAAGGTGAATTTTGGCTCATTCAGTGTGCTACAATGTGAATTTTGGCTCATTCAGTGTGCTACAATGTGAATTTCGGCTAATACCGTGTGCTACAAGGTGAATTTCGGCTCATTCAGTGTGCTACAAGGTGAATTTCGGCTCATTCAGTGTGCTACAATGTGAATTTCGGCTCATACCGTGTGCTATAATGTGAATTCCGGCTCATTCAGTGTGCTACAATGTGAATTTCGTCTCATTCAGTGTGCTACAAGGTGAATTTCGGCTCATTCAGTGTGCTACAAGGTGAATTTCTGCTCATTCAGTGTGCTACAAGGTGAATTTCGGCTCATTCAGTGTGCTATAATGTGAATTCCAGCTCATTCAGTGTGCTACAATGTGAATTTTGGCTCATTCAGTGTGCTATAATGTGAAAGGGGAACCAGTACTAGATAGTATAAGGGGTTATACTACACGGGACACGCCCCCTTTTGGGTGACACCCCCTTTTTGGGTGACCACGCCCCCTTTTCTGGAGAACGAGGCGCACGCATAATTACATCCTTGACTTTTGCATACCCCCACTTCATAATTTCCACTTCGACCACTGTGTATGTATGTATGTATGTATGTATGTATGTATGTGTGCAACTATGCATGTATGTATAACTATGTATGTGTGTGACTATGTACGTGTATGGCTATGTATGTGTTTGCATGTGACTGTACTGTATATGTGCAACTGTATGTGTTTAGATCTGTGACTGTATGCAGCTGGGCAGCCACCACACAATTTAAACATAGGCCCCTTCAACTGCATAACCCTGGTGGGCCCTCATTGCCCCAGTCTGACACTGTATGTTTGCATGTGACTACAATATATACGCCCCGTCCTCAGTACCAAACCCAATCTGAGGACGGGGCGTGAGCTCCAAAATGTTTACCTTTAATACAAGTTCTTTGTTAGATGAAAGCCTCCAGTGCCGTTTCTATGGACTCTTATGCTTAAATATTTACCTAGGCACAGAGCGGAGCTGTCTATATCTACAGGAGTGCCGGCCGCTATGGACTAATATATATGTATATGTATATATATATATATATATATATGTGTATACATTAGAGAAGAGCGGGTTCGGTTCTCCGAGATCCGAACCCCCCAGAACTTCACCTATTTTACACGGGTCCGAGGCAGCCTCGGATCTTCCTGCCTTGCTCGGTTAACCCGAACGCGCCCGAACGTCTTCATCCGGCTGTCGGATTCTCGCTAGATTCGTATTCTATATAAAGAGCCGCGCGTCGCCTCCATTTTCACTCGTGCATTGGAGATTAAACGGAGAGGACGTGGCTGCGTTCTCTCCCTGAAAAGCTCCGTAATCTGTGCTCAGTGTGCTGCAAATATCTGTGCTCAGTGTGCTAAAAATATCTATGTTCTCTGCCTGAAAACGCTCCATATCTGTGCTCAGTGTGCCGCAAATATCTATGCTCAGTGTGCTGCATTGTGGGGACTGGGGACCACCAGTATATAATTATAGTAGTACAGTACAGTAGGCCATTGCTGTATCTTGCAGCTCTGTGTCAAGTATACTATCTCTGTGCTGCATTATTGTGAGCAGTATATAGTAGGACAGTGCAGCATTTTGGTGACCAGCAGTATATACATATAGTACAGTAGGCCATTGCTGTATCTTGCAGCTCTGTGTCAAGTATATATCTCTGTGCTGCATTATTGTGAGCAGTATATAGTAGGACAGTGCAGCATTTTGGTGACCAGCAGTATACATACAGTACAGTACAGTAGGCCATTGCTGTATCTTGCAGCTCTGTGTCAAGTATGCTATCTCTGTGCTGCATTATTGTGAGCAGTATATAGTAGGACAGTGCAGCATTTTGGTGACAAGCAGCATACATATAGTACAGTACAGTAGGCCATTGATGTATCTTGCAGCTCTGTGTCATGTATACTATCTCTGTGCTGCATTATTGTGAGCAGTATATAGTAGGACAGTGCAGCATTTTAGTGACCAGCAGTATACATATAGTACAGTACAGTAGGCCATTGCTGTATCTTGCAGCTCTGTGTCAAGTATACTATCTGTGCTGCATTATTGTGAGCAGTATATAGTAGGACAGTGCAGCATTTTGGTGACCAGCAGTATACATATAGTACAGTACAGTAGGCCATTGCTGTATCTTTCAGCTCTGTGTCAAGTATACTATCTCTGTGCTGCATTATTGTGAGCAGTATATAGTAGGACAGTGCAGCTTTTTGGTGACCAGCAGTATACATATAGTACAGTACAGTAGGCCATTGCTGTATCTTGCAGCTCTGTGTCACTTCTAGTACCCTGATCAGTGCTAAATATCTGCTGCTTTGTTGTGACCAGTATGTATACTGTACTGTGCGACGTGTGTTATACACCTGGTGATTTTATACATCCTGTAATCTGTACTGAGCGATGTGTGAGATGCAATACACAAAATGGAAAGCTGCTCAATCAGATTGTAATGTCACTCAGGTGCTAAAAGGGAGGGGTAATTCTGTGTAGGAAAAAACTGTGTTCCCTAATGCACACCGAGTGAAAAATATTACTACATAATAGTCAGATAATACGGAGATCTTAGTTGCGTATATCTGCAGATATAGGGTTAAGCCCCCAGGCCGATCGACAAGGCTTCTCCGTCACTGGGGGTCCCTAATACTAGGTATGGGTCCGGGGTGCAGGACCCCACGATGTCGGCACAGGCCGGCCACCCCAGGTCAGCACACAGGTGAGAATTAATAGGGGTTAATAAGAAGCACAGAAGTGCTATGTAAGTGGTGTGATTAAAATAATATATACAAAGTGATAGGGAAAATCATAAGTGTTAATAAAGTGTTAGGGTGTGCCGACCTGAAGCAGCCCAGCCATACCAACACAGGGGCCACCGCACCCCACACCCACTCCATAAATAATTACAAATATGTCTGGGTTAAATTCCCAGTGTAAGGCCACATGGTAATGGCTCCTACAGCATCTGAGAGCCAGCTTACCTGGGGATACCCCTGGCTTCCCCTATGGCACTCCGGAGTCAGCAATCCCTCCTAATGCTGACCCATCTATGCCTCTCTAAATACAATACACAAAATGGAAAGCTGCTCAATCAGATTGTAATGTCACTCAGGTGCTAAAAGGGAGGGGTAATTCTGTGTAGGAAAAAACTGTGTTCCCTAATGCACACCGAGTGAAAAATATTACTACATAATAGTCAGATAATACGGAGATCTTAGTTGCGTATATCTGCAGATATAGGGTTAAGCCCCCAGGCCGATCGACAAGGCTTCTCCATCACTGGGGGTCCCTAATACTAGGTATGGGTCCGGGGTGCAGGACCCCACGATGTCGGCACAGGCTGGCCACCCCAGGTCAGCACACAGGTGAGAATTAATAGGGGTTAATAAGAAGCACAGAAGTGCTATGTAAGTGGTGTGATTAAAATAATATATACAAAGTGATAGGGAAAATCATAAGTGTTAATAAAGTGTTAGGGTGTGCCGACCTGAAGCAGCCCAGCCATACCGACACAGGGGCCACCGCACCCCACACCCACCCCATAAATAATTACAAATATGTCTGGGTTAAATTCCCAGTGTAAGGCCACATGGTAATGGCTCCTACAGCATCTGAGAGCCAGCTTACCTGGGGATACCCCTGGCTTCCCCTATGGCACTCCGGAGTCAGCAATCCCTCCTAATGCTGACCCATCTATGCCTCTCTAAATACAATACACAAAATGGAAAGCTGCTCAATCAGACTGTGATGACACTCAGGTGCTAAAAGGGAGGGGTAATTCTGTGTAGGAAAAAACTGTGTTCCCTAATGCACACCGAGTGAAAAATATTACTACATAATAGTCAGATAATACGGAGATCTTAGTTGCGTATATCTGCAGATATAGGGTTAAGCCCCCAGGCCGATCGACAAGGCTTCTCCGTCACTGGGGGTCCCTAATACTAGGTATGGGTCTGGGGTGTAGGACCCCACGATGTCGGCACAGGCCGGCCACCCCAGGTCAGCACACAGGTGAGAATTAATAGGGGTTAATAAGAAGCACAGAAGTGCTATGTAAGTGGTGTGATTAAAATAATATATACAAAGTGATAGGGAAAATCATAAGTGTTAATAAAAGTGTTAGGGTGTGCCGACCTGAAGCAGCCCAGCCATACCGACACAGGGGCCACCGCACCCCACACCCACCCCATAAATAATTACAAATATGTCTGGGTTAAATTCCCAGTGTAAGGCCACATGGTAATGGCTCCTACAGCAACTGAGAGCCAGCTTACCTGGGGATACCCCTGGCTTCCCCTATGGCACTCCCGAGCCAGCAATCCCTCCTAATGCTGACCCATCTATGCCTCTCTAAATACAATACACAAAATGGAAAGCTGCTCAATCAGATTGTAATGTCACTCAGGTGCTAAAAGGGAGGGGTAATTCTGTGTAGGAAAAAACTGTGTTCCCTAATGCACACCGAGTGAAAAATATTACTACATAATAGTCAGATAATACGGAGATCTTAGTTGCGTATATCTGCAGATATAGGGTTAAGCCCCCAGGCCGATCGACAAGGCTTCTCCATCACTGGGGGTCCCTAATACTAGGTATGGGTCCGGGGTGCAGGACCCCACGATGTCGGCACAGGCTGGCCACCCCAGGTCAGCACACAGGTGATGATTAATAGGGGTTAATAAGAAGCACAGAAGTGCTATGTAAGTGGTGTGATTAAAATAATATATAAAAAGTGATAGGGAAAATCATAAGTGTTAATAAAGTGTTAGGGTGTGCCGACCTGAAGCAGCCCAGCCATACCGACACAGGGGCCACCGCACCCCACACCCACCCCATAAATAATTACAAATATGTCTGGGTTAAATTCCCAGTGTAAGGCCACATGGTAATGGCTCCTACAGCAACTGAGAGCCAGCTTACCTGGGGATACCCCTGGCTTCCCCTATGGCACTCCGGAGCCAGCAATCCCTCCTAATGCTGACCCATCTATGCCTCTCTAAATACAATACACAAAATGGAAAGCTGCTCAATCAGATTGTAATGTCACTCAGGTGCTAAAAGGGAGGGGTAATTCTGTGTAGGAAAAAACTGTGTTCCCTAATGCACACCGAGTGAAAAATATTACTACATAATAGTCAGATAATACGGAGATCTTAGTTGCGTATATCTGCAGATATAGGGTTAAGCCCCCAGGCCGATCGACAAGGCTTCTTCATCACTGGGGGTCCCTAATACTAGGTATGGGTCCGGGGTGCAGGACCCCACGATGTCGGCACAGGCCGGCCACCCCAGGTCAGCACACAGGTGAGAATTAATAGGGGTTAATAAGAAGCACAGAAGTGCTATGTAAGTGGTGTGATTAAAATAATATATACAAAGTGATAGGGAAAATCATAAGTGTTAATAAAGTGTTAGGGTGTGCCGACCTGAAGCAGCCCAGCCATACCGACACAGGGGCCACCGCACCCCACACCCACCCCATAAATAATTACAAATATGTCTGGGTTAAATTCCCAGTGTAAGGCCACATGGTAATGGCTCCTACAGCATCTGAGAGCCAGCTTACCTGGGGATACCCCTGGCTTCCCCTATGGCACTCCGGAGTCAGCAATCCCTCCTAATGCTGACCCATCTATGCCTCTCTAAATACAATACACAAAATGGAAAGCTGCTCAATCAGATTGTGATGACACTCAGGTGCTAAAAGGGAGGGGTAATTCTGTGTAGGAAAAAACTGTGTTCCCTAATGCACACCGAGTGAAAAATATTACTACATAATAGTCAGATAATACGGAGATCTTAGTTGCGTATATCTGCAGATATAGGGTTAAGCCCCCAGGCCGATCGACAAGGCTTCTCCGTCACTGGGGGTCCCTAATACTAGGTATGGGTCTGGGGTGTAGGACCCCACGATGTCGGCACAGGCCGGCCACCCCAGGTCAGCACACAGGTGAGAATTAATAGGGGTTAATAAGAAGCACAGAAGTGCTATGTAAGTGGTGTGATTAAAATAATATATACAAAGTGATAGGGAAAATCATAAGTGTTAATAAAAGTGTTAGGGTGTGCCGACCTGAAGCAGCCCAGCCATACCGACACAGGGGCCACCGCACCCCACACCCACCCCATAAATAATTACAAATATGTCTGGGTTAAATTCCCAGTGTAAGGCCACATGGTAATGGCTCCTACAGCATCTGAGAGCCAGCTTACCTGGGGATACCCCTGGCTTCCCCTATGGCACTCCGGAGCCAGCAATCCCTCCTAATGCTGACCCATCTATGCCTCTCTAAATACAATACACAAAATGGAAAGCTGCTCAATCAGATTGTAATGTCACTCAGGTGCTAAAAGGGAGGGGTAATTCTGTGTAGGAAAAAACTGTGTTCCCTAATGCACACCGAGTGAAAAATATTACTACATAATAGTCAGATAATACGGAGATCTTAGTTGCGTATATCTGCAGATATAGGGTTAAGCCCCCAGGCCGATCGACAAGGCTTCTCCGTCACTGGGGGTCCCTAATACTAGGTATGGGTCCGGGGTGCAGGACCCCACGATGTCGGCACAGGCCGGCCACCCCAGGTCAGCACACAGGTGAGAATTAATAGGGGTTAATAAGAAGCACAGAAGTGCTATGTAAGTGGTGTGATTAAAATAATATATACAAAGTGATAGGGAAAATCATAAGTGTTAATAAAGTGTTAGGGTATGCCGACCTGAAGCAGCCCAGCCATACCGACACAGGGGCCACCGCACCCCACACCCACCCCATAAATAATTACAAATATGTCTGGGTTAAATTCCCAGTGTAAGGCCACATGGTAATGGCTCCTACAGCATCTGAGAGCCAGCTTACCCGGGGATACCCCTGGCTTCCCCTATGGCACTCCGGAGTCAGCAATCCCTCCTAATGCTGACCCATCTATGCCTCTCTAAATACAATACACAAAATGGAAAGCTGCTCAATCAGACTGTAATGTCACTCAGGTGCTAAAAGGGAGGGGTAATTCTGTGTAGGAAAAAACTGTGTTCCCTAATGCACACAGAGTGAATAATATTACTACATAATAGTCAGATAATACGGAGATCTTAGTTGCATATATCTGCAGATATAGGGTTAAGCCCCCAGGCCGATCGACAAGGCTTCTCCGTCACTGGGGGTCCCTAATACTAGGTATGGGTCCGGGGTGCAGGACCCAATGATGTCGGCACAGGCCGGCCACCCCAGGTCAGCACACAGGTGAGAATTAATAGGGGTTAATAAGAAGCACAGAAGTGCTATGTAAGTGGTGTGATTAAAATAATATATACAAAGTGATAGGGAAAATCATAAGTGTTAATAAAGTGTTAGGGTGTGCCGACCTGAAGCAGCCCAGCCATACTGACACAGGGGCCATCGCACCCCACACCCACCCCATAAATAATTACAAATATGTCTGGGTTAAATTCCCAGTGTAAGGCCACATGGTAATGGCTCCTACAGCATCTGAGAGCCAGCTTACCTGGGGATACCCCTGGCTTCCCCTATGGCACTCCGGAGTCAGCAATCCCTCCTAATGCTGACCCATCCATGCCTCTCTAAATACAATACACAAAATGGAAAGCTGCTCAATCAGACTGTAATGTCACTCAGGTGCTAAAAGGGAGGGGTAATTCTGTGTAGGAAAAAACTGTGTTCCCTAATGCACACAGAGTGAATAATATTACTACATAATAGTCAGATAATACGGAGATCTTAGTTGCATATATCTGCAGATATAGGGTTAAGCCCCCAGGCCGATCGACAAGGCTTCTCCGTCACTGGGGGTCCCTAATACTAGGTATGGGTCCGGGGTGCAGGACCCAATGATGTCGGCACAGGCCGGCCACCCCAGGTCAGCACACAGGTGAGAATTAATAGGGGTTAATAAGAAGCACAGAAGTGCTATGTAAGTGGTGTGATTAAAATAATATATACAAAGTGATAGGGAAAATCATAAGTGTTAATAAAGTGTTAGGGTGTGCCGACCTGAAGCAGCCCAGCCATACTGACACAGGGGCCATCGCACCCCACACCCACCCCATAAATAATTACAAATATGTCTGGGTTAAATTCCCAGTGTAAGGCCACATGGTAATGGCTCCTACAGCATCTGAGAGCCAGCTTACCTGGGGATACCCCTGGCTTCCCCTATGGCACTCCGGAGTCAGCAATCCCTCCTAATGCTGACCCATCTATGCCTCTCTAAATACAATACACAAAATGGAAAGCTGCTCAATCAGACTGTAATGTCACTCAGGTGCTAAAAGGGAGGGGTAATTCTGTGTAGGAAAAAACTGTGTTCCCTAATGCACACAGAGTGAAAAATATTACTACATAATAGTCAGATAATACGGAGATCTTAGATGTGTGAGATACACCTGGGGATTATACACCCTGTATACTGTACTGTGCAATGTTTGTGATACACCTGGTGATTATACACCCTGTATACTGTACTGAGCGATGTGTGAGATACACCTTGGGATTATACACCCTATATACTGTACTGTGCGATGTGTGTTATACACCTGGTGATTATACATCCTGTAATCTGTACTGAGCGATGTGTGAGATACACCTTGGGATTATACACCCTATATACTGTACTGTGTGATGTGTGAGATACACCTGGGGATTGTACACCCTATATACTGTACTGTGTGATGTGTAAAATACACCTGGGAATTGTACACCCTATATACTGTACTGTGCGATGTGTGTGATACACCTGGTAATTAATTATACACCCTGTATACTGTACTGTGCGACGTGTGTTATACACCTGGTGATTATACATCCTGTAATCTGTACTGAGCGATGTGTGAGATACACCTGGGGATTATACTCCCTATATACTGTACTGTGCGATGTGTGAGATACACCTGGGGATTATACACCCTATATACTGTACTGTGCGATGTGTGTTATACACCTGGTGATTATACATCCTTTAATCTGTACTGAGCGATGTGTGAGATACACCTGGGGAATATACACCCTATATACTGTACTGTGTGATGTGTGAGATACACCTGGGGATTATACACCCTATATTATTATTATTATTATTATCCTTTATTTATATGGCGCCACAAGGGTTCCGCAGCGCCCAATTACAGAGTACATAAATAATCAAACAGGAAAACAGCAACTTACATTTGATGACAGTATAGGACAAGTACAGGGTAAATACACATAGTTACATCAGCAGATGACACTGGAATAAGTATCAGGTGGCAGAAGACTGCTGGATGTGGTACAGTTGAAGATTATTAAAGTAAGACAAAGGATAAGCACATGAGGGAAGAGGGCCCTGCTCGTGAGAACTTACAATCTAAAGGGGAGGGGTAGACAGACAGGGGTGACACAGATGGGGTACATAGAGAATGTGGAACAGAGGGTTAGGATGAGATTTGGCTGGGTTTGGTGAAGAAGTGGACCCCCAGAAGGCACAAGTCAATACTTAACATTGCAACATTTTACTGGGCTATGCAGTAGAAAATGAAAAATAGGGAAAAAAAAAAAAAAAAAAGAATCGATAATTTCTACCGCTCTCAAAAAGGTCAATGGAAGCTGAAATAATGGACAACTACCTCATGGAAGCCAGATACAGTATACCAAACAGTACTTAGCAGAGTTAGGAATGAGTGCTTATGAAATACAGTAACATTTTGTCATAATATTTCAGAAACTGCATGGCTGGTCTCTTGCACTCTTTTGCTCTAATACACCACCTGTTTAGGATTTATATTCAAAAACATTATGTCTCCATAATCCCCAAAACGTCAGTCTTCTTGGAAAGTGGTTTGTTCCTTTGTAAGGGAAAGAGAACAAACATTCTCAAACAACGGTTTCTCAATTTCTTTTTCCTCTGGGAAGGGATTCTGGATTCGCAGGAATATCTGAGCATTTCTGTAATCAGAAAGCAGCGACTTTCTACAAATGTTTTTGAATAATTCCAGTGATTTTGTCATTTTCTTCCAGTGATTTGGACCAATAATACCATTGATTAGAAGACTAATTCCAGTGATTTTGTCATTTTCTTCCAGTGATTTGGACCAATAATACCATTGATTAGAACGAATAATTCCTGTGATATTGAGGTGTTTGTGTCGCTTAGCTTAGCCGTCCAGCGACCACAGTGCACCTCTTTTTCTCTTTTCTTTGCATCATGTGCTGTTTGGGGCCAATTTTTTAAGTGCCATCCTGTCTGACACTGCAGTGCCATTCCTAGATGGGCCAGGTGTTTGTGCCGCCCTCTTGGGTCGCTTTGCTTAGTCATCCAGCGACCTTGGTGCAAATTTTAGGACTAAAAATAGTATTGTGTGGTGTGAGGTGTTCAGAATAGACTGGAAATGAGTGGAAATTGTGGTTATCGAGGTTAATAATACTATAGGATCAAAATTACCCCCAAATTCTATGATTTAAGCTGTTTTTGAGGGTTTTTTGAAAAAAAACACACGAATCCAAAACACATCCGAATCCGACAAAAAAATTTCAGGGAGGCTTTGCCAAAACGCGTCCGAATCCAAAACACGGCCGTGGAACCAAATCCAAAACCAAAACACAAAACCCGAAAAATTTCCGGTGCACATCTCTAATATATATATATATATATATTGTCAAAGTCGAAAAATATTGCAGTACACACATCACGTACAAACTACACACAGATGGCTTCCGTGCGCGTACTTGCTCTGCTGTGCGTGCGCATATTCGCAATTTGCGTATGGTCGCTCACGCGGACCTGCGTATTAGCACGTGGTATGAGTATTTACGGTAGAGTTTGTGAATGCATGGAAAAGCCATCAAAACACATTACATATTTAATCCAAAATAGAGCACATTTTACACATAGCCTCCCTGCATCACAGCAGCAAGTTACAGCAGTTTAAATGGTTTCAGAACAAAGGGACTCACCTTTACAGGATAGGAGGGGACAGAACAAGGTTATAAAGTGGTGTTTGGTATCCAGCTGTAGGGTATTTTAAGGGTAATATTCCTGTGTTGGTTTGAGGAAGATCGCATATTCCTGTGGATAGTTATGTGCAGGAGCAGAATATAGATATAAACTGTATTTATTGTACATTATGTATGCGGCGGGAATCTAGAGGAGACCACCCACAAGAGCAGTTGGAACAGACATCGCCCACCTATTCAAACCGACCTATGACCTCTCCTGTACTGTAAATGACCATCCCTGTGTCCAATGGACAAAGAGATTACAGTATCCATTGTGTTAAGTTTTGGAAGAATTGTATAAAGAGAGCCTGCTGCAGGCCTGGTCTGACACAAGACTCACAAAGTTATCTATCAGATGACCGAGGACCAGATCTGGGTAGCGCGGCGAATCCACTCACGTATGTACCATTGTACCATTGTAGCCATTATTCTGTTGTATTGTTTGTATTGTAACCCCCTTTCAGCAATAATACGCTGTGGTGTCGGAACCCAGTGGTTTAACTACAGATTAGTGTCGTGTCTTCCTTTCCCTGCTAAGGTTTAAAGTGTATTAGTATCGCATTGCATTGCTGTATAAGGTTTAAAGTGTATTCATTGGGTGTGAACGCGCTGTGTGTACTTTGTACCATCAGCGCAATGTTTGTACGCAAAGTCCGTGCACGGTACGGGACTCTACGCTAACAGCGTAAAAGGTGCGTAGAGTGTGTATTAAGTTTAGTGGCCGCAGCAGCTCCATGGTAAAGTGTATTTAAAGTGTGTATAAGGTATAACTTTTCATTCCTGTTGATAAATCAGCATTATCAATATATATATATATATATATATATATATATATATATTAGTGATGAGCGGGTTCGGTTTCTCGGAAACTGAACCCCCCCCCCCAAACTTAACCCTTTTTACACGGGTCCGAGCCATATTTGGATTCTCCCGTATGGCTCGGTTAACCCGAGCGCTCCCGAACGTCATCATCCTGCTGTCGGATTCTCGCGAGATTCGGATTCTATATAAGCAGCCGCACGTCGCCGCCATTTTCACTCGTGCATTGGAAATGTTAGGGAGAGGACGTGGCTGGCGTCCTCTCTGTTATTGTTGAACTTGATTGTGCATTATTGCTTAATTGTGGAGAGGGCTGGGGAGCAGCTGAATAATATAGGAGGAGTACAGTGCAGAGTTTTGCTGACAGTGACCACCAGTATACATTGTTTGCCTGAAAAACACTCCATATCTGTGCTCAGTGTGCTGCTTTATTGTGGGGACTGGGGACCACCAGTATAATATTATATAGGAGGAGTACAGTGCAGAGTTTTGCTGACCAGTGACCACCAGTATATAATATATAGCATTACGGTACAGTAGGCCACTGCTGTACCTACCTCTGTGTCGTCATTAAGTATACTATCCATCTAGATTCTATACCTGTGGTGCATTTCAGTTGTGCAGTTTGCTGACACAGTGATCACCAGTATATATAGCAGTACGGTACGGAAGGCCACTGCTGTACCTACCTCTGTGTCGTCATTAAGTATACAATCCATCTACATTCTATACCTGTGGTGCATTTTAGTTTTGCAGTTTGCTGACACAGTGACCACCAGTATACTATATATAGCAGTACGGTACGGAAGGCCACTGCTGCACCTACCTCTGTGTCGTCATTAAGTATACTATCCATCTACATTCTATACCTGTGGTGCATTTTAGTTTTGCAGTTTGCTGACACAGTGACCACCAGTATACTATATATAGCAGTACGGTACGGAAGGCCACTGCTGTAGCTACCTCTGTGTCGTCATTAAGTATACTATCCATCTACATTCTATACCTGTGGTGCATTTTAGTTTTGCAGTTTGCTGACACAGTGACCACCAGTATACTATATATATCAGTACGGTACGGAAGGCCACTGCTGTACCTACCTCTGTGTCGTCATTAAGTATACTATCCATCTACATTCTATACCTGTGGTGCATTTTAGTTTTGCAGTTTGCTGACACAGTGACCACCAGTATACTATATATAGCAGTATGGTACGGAAGGCCACTGCTGTACCAACCTCTGTGTCGTCATTAAGTATACTATCCATCTACATTCTATACCTGTGGTGCATTTTAGTTTTGCAGTTTGCTGACACAGTGACCACCAGTATACTATATATAGCAGTACAGTACGGAAGACCACTGCTGTACCTACCTCTGTGTCGTCATTAAGTATACTATCCATCTACATTCTATACCTGTGGTGCATTTTAGTTTTGCAGTTTGCTGACACAGTGACCACCAGTATACTATATATAGCAGTACGGTACGGAAGGCCACTGCTGTACCTACCTCTGTGTCGTCATTAAGTATACTATCCATCTACATTCTATACCTGTGGTGCATTTTAGTTTTGCAGTTTGCTGACACAGTGACCACCAGTATACTATATATAGCAGTACGGTAAGGAAGGCCACTGCTGTACCTACCTCTGTGTCGTCATTAAGTATACTATCCATCTACATTCTATACCTGTGGTGCATTTTAGTTTTGCAGTTTGCTGACACAGAGACCACCAGTATACTATATATAGCAGTACGGTACGGAAGGCCACTGCTGTACCTACCTCTGTGTCGTCATTAAGTATACTATCCATCTACATTCTATACCTGTGGTGCATTTTAGTTTTGCAGTTTGCTGACACAGTGACCACCAGTATACTATATATAGCAGTACGGTACGGAAGGCCACTGCTGTACCTACCTCTGTGTCGTCATTAAGTATACTATCCATCTACATTCTATACCTGTGGTGCATTTTAGTTTTGCAGTTTGCTGACACAGTGACCACCAGTATACTATATATAGCAGTACGGTACGAAAGGCCACTGCTGTACCTACCTCTGTGTCGTCATTAAGTATACTATCCATCTACATTCTATACCTGTGGTGCATTTTAGTTTTGCAGTTTGCTGACACAGTGACCACCAGTATACTATATATAGCAGTACGGTACGGAAGACCACTGCTGTACCTACCTCTGTGTCGTCATTAAGTATACTATCCATCTACATTCTATACCTGTGGTGCATTTTAGTTTGCAGTTTGCTGACACAGTGACCACCAGTATACTATATATAGCAGTACGGTACGGAAGGCCACTGCTGTACCTACCTCTGTGTCGTCATTAAGTATACTATCCATCTACATTCTATACCTGTGGTGCATTTTAGTTTTGCAGTTTGCTGACACAGTGACCACCAGTATACTATATATAGCAGTACGGTAAGGAAGGCCACTGCTGTACCTACCTCTGTGTCGTCATTAAGTATACTATCCATCTACATTCTATACCTGTGGTGCATTTTAGTTTTGCAGTTTGCTGACACAGAGACCACCAGTATACTATATATAGCAGTACGGTACGGAAGGCCACTGCTGTACCTACCTCTGTGTCGTCATTAAGTATACTATCCATCTACATTCTATACCTGTGGTGCATTTTAGTTTTGCAGTTTGCTGACACAGTGACCACCAGTATACTATATATAGCAGTACGGTACGGAAGGCCACTGCTGTACCTACCTCTGTGTCGTCATTAAGTATACTATCCATCTACATTCTATACCTGTGGTGCATTTTAGTTTTGCAGTTTGCTGACACAGTGACCACCAGTATACTATATATAGCAGTACGGTACGGAAGGCAACTGGTGTACCTACCTCTGTGTCGTCATTAAGTATACTATCCATCTACATTCTATACCTGTGGTGCATTTTAGTTTTGCAGTTTGCTGACACAGTGACCACCAGTATACTATATATAGCAGTACGGTACGAAAGGCCACTGCTGTACCTACCTCTGTGTCGTCATTAAGTATACTATCCATCTACATTCTATACCTGTGGTGCATTTTAGTTTTGCAGTTTGCTGACACAGTGACCACCAGTATACTATATATAGCAGTACGGTACGGAAGGCCACTGCTGTACCTACCTCTGTGTCGTCATTAAGTATACTATCCATCTACATTCTATACCTGTGGTGCATTTTAGTTTTGCAGTTTGCTGACACAGTGACCACCAGTATACTATATATAGCAGTATGGTACGGAAGGCCACTGCTGTACCTACCTCTGTGTCGTCATTAAGTATACTATCCATCTACATTCTATACCTGTGGTGCATTTTAATTTTGCAGTTTGCTGACACAGTGACCACCAGTATATATAGCAGTACGGTACGGAAGGCCACTGCTCTACCTACCTCTGTGTCGTCATGTATACTATCCTATAATCCTGTTGAGCATATATACATATGTATCTCTCTGAGAGCGCTTTTGTCTTTTAACCATTTATTATACAATAAAATACAATTAGCTTTACATTCATCAATTACCATAAAATTACATAAAATATCATAGGGCTATTTTGAAACACTATAATGTACTATATTCAAGGACTATATATAGTGTCCTCTCCTTTAACAATCATTGCTTTCCATCTATAGCCAGCTGTTACTTAGATGAGAAAAGATACTTTGAAACCTTTCAATTTCCACTGCTATAACTCAAGATATTGAAAGTCCAAATTTAACAGATAGAAAGTCTCTCCAGTGAGTTATTGTCTAAATGAGTATAGTTATACCATGTATTCCAGAATCTGTAGTTGTTCCTAGATTCTGTTTTTATAAATATGTGCAGACTATGGAACAATAGTACATTTTGCTTTATCAAGTTGTAGCAATTAGGATTTTAGTCCTTATTGTAGCACAGTTGTTAGGCCAGCTGCCAAATTATAGATGTTTTATAGATAGTGTATTCTCACCTCGCCACAGTCACACACTTGGGTGTAGAGATCTGGAAAAAAGCAGTGCCCGGCTGCGGCCGCGCGCCGCTGGATGAACCTTTTGCTGGAGTCGCTTATTTTCCGGAACCAGTCACCTTCTCATTCCCCAGCCGGGGTCAGCGGTGTGTTGATATGAGTGGCGGTGTCCGGCTGCAGCTACATGCCGCCGAGCCTCTCCTCGTTAGGTGCCGCTCAGCTCTTTCTCTTGCTGAAATTGGTATTCAGTGTTTCCGCTGCGGCTCAGAGGTGAAGGCAGTAACCCAGGTGTGCAAGTGTTTCAAAAGCCCAGATAGTGGATTATCCTTAACGCGTTTCTCCGTGGTGTCCTTATAACGGTTTCCTCAGAAGGTATCCAGCAGTACTTAGCACCATCCTATTTAAACTAGTCTCCTCCAATCGATTTCATTTGTTAATTATAAGAAACAGGTGTATTTACTAATATCGTATGCATTTAGATAGTGACCAGCTGAATGTTTTTTACAACAGTTCTAAGGAGACAAATCTCCCATAGTACCTATATATATAGGGGTGTATTTTCCCCTTCATATTTCATACTTCCTTTTATAAATTTATTATTACAGAACAATTAAAAAGTATTAATAATAATCATAATAAAACCATCAATATATACAATATATACATATATATATATATATATACATATAGATAATTTTATATATATATATATATATATATATATATATAATGGCAACACGTGAATAGAAACAATATCGTCAAGGTAGAGAGATAAATGAATATAGCAAACCAACAATCCTATTAGAAAGAGCGTATATATGTGGTCTCGCTCAGGTCGTACATCAGAGACTCTGTGCATTTTTTTAATTTATTATCCACTATAGTATGGCAAGAAAATTATATTTTCATCACATGTGACGTAGAGTCACTATACACTAATATCCCACATTCAGAGGGAGTGAAAGCTATTGAGCACTTTTTGAGTACTGATGGTGACCTGAGCGAGGACAAACGGCAGTTTGTTTTAGATGCTATCACATTCACTTTAACTCACAATTATTTTACTTTTAATGCACAATTTTATTTACAGATTCTTGGTACTGCCATGGGCACCAAGTTCGCCCCTAGTTTTGCCAATCTGTATATGGGCCTGTTTGAGGATACACTCATATGGCCAGATACCATGGGGGCGGGCTTGGTGCTCTATGGCAGATTCATAGAAGACATGTTCTTTATATGGGAGGGTGATATAAGTTCGGCAAAAAGATATGTGGAATCTTTGAATCAGAACTCATTTGGTTTAAAACTCACGAGCACAATTCACGAATTTAATATTTCCTTTCTGGATATCGCTCTAGAGATAAAAAATAATAATATAATTACATCTACATATAAGAAGGAAGTAGACTGTAACAAATTTTTGAATTACTCAAGCTGTCATTATCAACCATGGCTCAGAAACATACCCAGAAGCCAGTACATGAGGCACAGACGAAACTGCTCAGAAATTACGGATTATAATCAACAAGCTCATAATCTTACTACTGCACTTTTAGAACAAGATTATCCAAAAGGTATTCTGGAAGAAGCAGAAGAACAAGCAAGAGCAATGGATAGAGAGTCCCTGTTATTGACTAGCAAAAGTAAATCTAATAGTTTGATTAATTCTAAACAAAATACTGAACTTCGGTTTATAACTAAATTTAATTCTAGCTCAAGAGAGATCAAACAAGTGTTTAAGAAGAATATGGCTATCTTGAGGGCTGATAAAATATTAGCACCTCTGTTGGAAACAGAACCTCAGATAGTCTTCAAGAAAGCCAGAAATCTGCAGAGTTTTCTAACACCCAGTCATTATGTAGGCCCAGCTCTAGCTAGGAAAACAGATGAAACTTGGCTTAGTTCCATTCCCTTAAAAGATGGATGTTTTAAATGTGGACGTCTAGGTTGCATAACATGCAAATTTATGGGACATAGAAGTACACATTTTCACTCCACTACATATGGTACGGATTTTGAAATCAAGGGTCATATTGACTGTAATGCCACGTATGTGATTTATTTAATAACTTGCATATGTGGCATTTAGTATGTAGGTCGAACTACACGAAAATTAAATATAAGATTTTTAGAACACAGACGAAATATTACAAAAGGTGTAAGAACACACAGCTTGTCTACACACATTAAATTTAAACAAGGTGGGGGTGTGGCCTGGCCAGCAAACTGAACAGAAGGGTTTTGCAGGAGCTCCTGAGAATCCTTTCTATAGAGACCCCTAAAACCTCTTGATTAGCCCCATCATCGGCCTCATATCACTCTGTGGCTCTGCCTGGACCCACCTGATCGAGGGGTAGCGACTGCGGAGCCGGGGGACCCTTTTAAGGGTCACTGCGGGTTGCGGCCTTCCCCTCTCTGTGAAGCCGGGGACTGGAGTAGTAATTCCCCCCTCCCGGATCCGGCACTCGGCCGAGTGTTTTGCCCCCACCTGGGAGCTAGACGACGGATACTATACCTACCTAGAGCGGGAGACAGCGGGGCACGGAGGAGACAGAGACGGGACGCGGAGACGGCGACCCCTCAGACCTGCACGCCAGAGAAGTGACGACGGAGACGGAGGCCCTGGGTACCCGCGGACCAGACGGAGGCGACGGCTGGTAAGCTTTGAATAGTCTGCTAGTCCCTCGCTGTCCGGCGGCCCTGCGGCGCCCGAGGCACCTCTCTCACTTCCACCCGCTGACGCCCAGCCACCACAGCCCACGACGCAGGCCCAACTGACAAGGCCTCCGCTCCCCACACACACAGACCGGGGACTAAAGCTTTGAGGAGGCCCAGCCACAAGTTCCGGGACCGGAACGAGGATACGGCAGGCCCAGGAGAAATCACCTCAGAACCCTCCTCTACCCACCTGTGGCGGGCCTAATACAGGGCACATTTTATTAATTGATAGCTGTCTTCCTCCTAATCCTTTAGCCGATATCACCCCATCTGGCGCTATCCACTACCGTGGACAACACACTGAGCTCGGGGACCCTGGCTAGTGGCTCCTGCTATACCTATACATGCGATCAGTGACCCGTTCTGACACCGGAACGTCAAATTTAGAGCCACCTCGGAAGTGCGCTCCGGGACCGGAGCGCGACCGTCCCGGGACGAGTAGCGGCTTTTTCACTCCCCTGGGCTCGCTTACTCACCAGCCTTTTCCTGCCCTGAACCCTCTGGAAATACTGTGTGGCTGTGGATACCGCCACCTGACATCCAGAGCTGCAGCCACAGTCTCCCTTCCCCAGAGGGTGAATATCTTGCAGCACACAGATTACACAGAGTCTCCCTGGATATTCCTGAACCTCTGCACGGAAGACCCTGACCGCCGGCTGGCCCAGGTTGGGAACCAGGAATCACGGGACCAGGGAAGAAGCAAACGTCCTATGGCCCTGCTCGGCTCTCCAGTGCACATCGCTTGATTCCTCAGGAACACGCAGCCATACACCCGTCGCTAACCACTACGATATATAGGGTGCGAACTCCCCTGTGAAGATGATGCCCTTCTAACAACATGACTACCCCACCGTCACTTCCTGCCTGAATAACCACCCACTACGGTCATCCTCTCTTTACCTATATGATCTACTAATCCCTCCCGGGACATCTCGACATGCCTCCAAAGAAATCGAAGGGGTCTAAATCTGCTTCACAAGTGAATTTCTTTGGGTCCTCCTCCTCCGGTAAGAAGACTCATACACCACTTTCCTCGCCGAATTTGGCTCAATCATCTCAAGCAACTTCATTAATAATAAGCAACACGGCCCACGCCGCACAAGCTGATATGGACTCTTTAGATGGCCCGGTCACGCTACGCTCAATCCATTCCCTGCTAGCCTCTTTCAAGTCAGACATTACATCTGAGCTTAGATCCAATATACAAGCCCTCCGCTCTGATATTTCTGAAATCGGTGACAGGACAGACCATATTGAACACAAGATGGAGGAGCTAGTAACATCACATAATGATCTGATCTCCGCACATGACGCTCTCCTGGACGAGGTCGCTATCATCCGAGACAAAACTACAGATTTGGAGGACCGCTCACGTAGGAATAATATAAAAATAAGAGGCATTCCTGATGATGTTTCAAATGCTGACTTATATGGATACGCCACAGATCTTTTCCACAAATTGATACCTGATGTCCCGCTACCTGACCTCCTGATTGACAGGATCCATAGACTCCCGAAGTCTAGACAAGCACCTGCTCAGGCCTCCCGGGACACACTTCTCAGGGTTCATTTTTTTCACACTAAGGAAAAGATCCTACGTGCAGCACTGCCCTCTTCACCTACGGCGACTTGCCTGGGCCCTCTTCAACTTTTCCAGGACCTGTCTCCAGCGACCATGGCCAAAAGGCGATCATTCTTTAACATCACATCAGCCCTACGGAAAGCTACGGTTCAATATAAGTGGGGTTTCCCCACTAAGCTGATTGTGCTACGTAATGGCATAACCACCGTCATCACCACACCTGAGGATGGATCTAAAACTCTGAAAAAATGGGACATTCCTCTCGACATGCAGCCTGTCCCCCCGGCTACATCACCGAAACGGATTGCCCAAGACTGGACATTGGCCCCGGGCTGAGAAACACTTGGGAATAACCATACGACAACCATACGATAATTACTATTCAGGTTTCGTTTTTTCCCATGCAGGCTCATCTGTAGCTATATTTCATTATACTATAGTCAATGCTTTGAGTCGGATGTTTCGATGTTTTTGTTTAAACTTAGATAGAAGTAGATCTGTCTATGTTTCAAATAGACAGCAAACGCCCATTTCCTATTATCTTAGGATGACCTACGTTTGTTTAGTTTTTTCTACTTACCTTATCTATTATTGTGATTGATGATTATATGTTAAGCATGTTCTGGTTTGGAGGCGACGGTGGGAAAAGTTGGCTGGTATGCCACCCACCCACACCTGTCCGTCACGATACCCATGTGACGGGATCTCTGGCTCCTTTATGGATGCTATTTCTGTTTTTTTTCCATGTTTTATTTCTTGTTCTGTCTTCTACCCTCATATTCTTCTCTCTACTGATGTTGACTATACTTCGGTCTTAGAGGACTGTGCCGATATGCATTATAACTGGATGCATGTGTTACTGATGCTTTTAGCCATGCTATGTATCATCATACCCTCCCTCATGGCCACCTTTCTAAGTCTTAATGTTAAGGGGCTTAACTCACCTAATAAGAGGCGCCTGGCCCTAAAATACTTTACAGATCAAAAGGCGGATGTAGTAGCTATACAGGAATCCCACTTCCCACTACACTCTCCCCCTCAGTTCTCCAATACCAACTACCCGGTTCACTATATCTCCTGTGGGCCGTTCAAGAGAAACGGTGTCGCTATCCTCTTCCATAAATCGTGCTCTTTCCAACTGGAGAGTAAATGGGTAGATGGCAATGGCAGATACCTGATTCTAGTGGGGAAACTACGAACCAAATATGTAACTTTGGTCTCCCTCTATGCCCCTAATTCTAATCAACCCCGATTTCTGAAATCCTTCTTTCAAAAGTTGTACAGTGTCAAGAAAGGCGCGGTTTTCCTGATGGGTGACTTTAACTTAGCCCCTGACCCTAATCTAGATAAATCCTCGAAACTCGACAAACAGTCCGCTAATGCAGCCAAAGCACTGGCCTCCTCCTTTTCACACCTACTAGCCGAATTTGACTTATATGATGCTTGGAGAATCAGGAATATAGGGGCCAGAGACTATACATTTTATTCGGCAGTGCACAGATCCTATTCTAGGATCGATTTGCTCCTGACGGATAAATGGACATTACAATCAATTCCCAACGTCAAAATATTGCCGATATCATGGTCAGACCACGCGCCATTACTTTGGACTTGGTCATACAAAACGCATATCCCCGCACCACGCCCCTGGAGACTACGGGACTACATTTTGAAAGATGAGGACGGAGTCTCTATATTACGAGAGGCCTTGTCTTCTTATTTGGCAACAAACAGCCCCGCGGATACCTCTATCTCCAATCATTGGTGTGCTCTTAAAGCAGTCCTGCGAGGTGCAGCTATCCATGCTTCAGCTCATATAGCGCGTCGGGACCGGGAAGTCCAGTTGGCTTATGAGTTGGAGGTGACGACGCTAGAAACTAAACATAAACAATCCCCTGCCGATGATCTCACCCTAGCGTCCCTGACTGAAGCAAAGAGGAAACTGAACAGTCTCTACCTTTTGCACGTACAAAGAGCTGTCTCTAACCTAAAGCAAAAATACTATACATTAGGTAATAGGGCGGGTAAATTACTGGCGCGGAAACTCAGAGGGAAAAATCTTATCAATAGAATTAAATACTTGGCAAACTCAGACGGACCGCCGTCACTGAACCCTAAAGACATTGCAAACCAATTTGCCTCCTATTATAGGAAGCTATACAACCTCAAACAGGACCCCCTAACCCCGCAACCTTCCTTGCAGCTTATACGGTCTTTTCTAGATTCCATTAATCTACCTTCCATTTCCCCCGAGGATGCTTCCACACTTTGTACACCCTGGACTGAGAGAGAAATTCAGTCTTCCCTGAAAGCCCTTAAAAAAGACAAAGCCCCTGGGCCGGACGGGTTTATTAATCTCTTTTACATTACCTTTCAGGACTCACTCTCCCCACTCCTCCTTAATCTGTACAATGATGCTTCCTCTAACCCTTTTCCTAGAGAAATGTTGGAAGCACGGGTGATAACGATTCTCAAACCTGGCAAGAACCCATCCCTCTGCGCAAATTATAGACCCATAGCACTTTTGAATACAGATATAAAGTTGTATGCCAAACTGCTTGCAAATAGACTGAACCCGCTGATCCCCGCATTGGTCCATCAAGATCAAGCGGGCTTCACTATCGGTCGCCAAGCCTCTGACAATACCAGGAGAGTCTTCTCCCTTCTAGAGGCCCGCTCCATGTCGCGGGAGCCCTTATTGTTGCTTTCCCTTGATGCGGAGAAAGCTTTCGACAGGATTCACTGGTTATACATGTCAGAAGTTCTTGCCAGGTTTGGGTTCACGGGACAATTCTTACAGAACGTCCTACGCCTATATACGCACCCCTCAGCACACGTTTTTAGTAATGGGTTTCTATCTGATTCTTTCCCCATCACCAACGGCACTCGTCAGGGATGTCCACTGTCACCATTAATTTTCATTTTAGCTATAGAACCCCTAGCAGAGAAAATTAGAGCGTCTACCCTAGTTAGCGGAGTCTACATAGGTCCCACACAACACAAGATTTGCCTGTTTGCAGATGACGTCCTGCTGTTTGTAACTAAGCCTGAAATTTCCCTCCCAGTTATCCACGATATCCTGCAGGACTACTCCAAAATCTCCTACTATAAACTGAATACGGCTAAAACTGAGGCATTGGCATTTGACATTGAACCAATCCCACTCCAATCCCTACAATCTACATATCCCTACGCCTGGCAGGACTCTTCCATCCAATACCTTGGGATTAAGATTCCTTCCAGCTCTCATTCCACGGTGGAGTGTAACTACCTTCCTCTCTTGGGCCAATTCCGTACCCTCACCAAACAGTGGACGAACTATGAAATCTCATGGTTGGGGCGCCTTTCATCAATTAAAATGATGCTCCTCCCTAAAATTCTTTACCTATTCAGAGCCATACCTTACTTAGTACCGCTTGCTCTCCTTAACAAATTTTATTCTGTCATGTCTACTTTTATTTGGAAGGGTAAAAAACCCAGGATAGCTAGAAACCGTCTGTTTAGATCCAAAGGCAAGGGGGGTCTTGCATTTCCTAACCTTGAGCTATATCAACATGCATGTCTACTTGATCAGCTGAAGGACTGGCTCCAGACTGACCCCGTAAAACCCTGGGTAAATATTGAAAGTAATATGTGCACAGGATTCCCTCTCCCAGATTTAATCTGGGTCAAACCACTACATAGACCCCCCTCTACCAAACTTATAAGGAGTATAACTAACTCTCTTAAGGTCTGGGACAGATTAGTTAATAACCTGGGCGACTGCCCACTTCCCTCTACGCACCTATCCATTTTAGCAATTTCCAAAATACTCCCAGACCTACCAATGCGGAACTGGCAGGAGTTAGGGGTTCGACAGATCAAGGATTTGTATGACAAATCAGAGCTTAAAACCTTCCAACAACTACAAACCCAATATCTGATACCAACAAAGGATTTTTACAAATACTTACGTATCAGACACAGGATTAGGGCAAATATGCCGAACCCTCTCACCCCACCTACCCCACCCCCATATATTTTAAGTAACTTTTCCTCCATACAGCACAAAGGTGGTATATCTCAGTGGTATATTACGCTCCTCTCCCCACTCAATGACAAGAAACTACATGTTCAAACACGGTGGGAATCAGAATTTAATATCCTTCTGACTGAACAGGATTGGGAAAATATTTTTATGAACATCTTTAAAATGTCTCGGTGCATAAACCACACTGAAATGATGTTCAAATTGATTCATGGTCTATATCACACACCTGATAGACTCCATAGGATCTGGCCAGACTCCTCTAAATTCTGCTGGAGGCAATGTGGATCAGAGGGTACTCTAACTCACATATTTTGGACATGCCCAGTTATCAGACCTTTGTGGATAGAGATTTTTGGGCTAATTGAAAAGATCACAAAGGTTACCCTCCCCCACCGCCCTGAAATTGTCTTTTTACATTACTTTCCTCCTCATATACCCTCTGAATACTCTTATGTGATAGGCCATATCCTCATAGCTACCAGGGCCGCAATTGCGCAATATTGGAAAAGAACAGACCCCCCACGCTTGTCCAAAATTATAACGTCAATACAGCGCAATTTTGAAATGGAAACTATGAGCATTAAATATTCTTTAGCTCCCCAATCTCCTCTACTGAAATGGCTACCGTGGTTTGATTATTACCCATCTGGCACTACCCCCCGGAACGCCTTGGCGGGTAATAGATGATGCTTAACCCCTTTTTTTTCATTTTTTATTTTATTTTCTTATTTAGGTTTATACACTGTTTAACCAAAATGCAAAGAAATATGCGCAGGCCTCCTGCAGTGTCCCCGAACGACCGACGGTCAACATCCCCCCTATTCTGCACTACATTCTTTATCTATCTTTTCTCTTACTCATTTTCCTCACTTCTTCTTTATTTCCAACTTTTAAGATTTTTAGTTTTAGTATTAATACTACTTTACAATCATATATTATGATTTTCAGACATGCAGCTACTGTATTATTGGCTTTATTTTTGTTTACATAACGTTATGTATGTTCTGTAATGTAAAAGCTTCTCTAATAAAATTTCTTCAGTAAAAAAAAAAAAAAAAATTTAAACAAGGTAATATGGATGGCCTCGTGGTACAGGGTATTGAGTTTATACCAGTTACCGCAAGAGGTGGGGATAGGTTCAATCGTCTCTGTAAAAGGGAGGCATTTTGGATCTTTTCCCTTTGTTCATTTCGCCTTTAGGGCTTAATGACAATATACTGTAGAAATGAACAATATATGAGATCTGCATATTCATGGAAAAATGTGGTTCACCTGATAATATCTAAAAAAGAGCTCTGGTAAATAACTCGGGCTGTGTATAAGTCTGTTGATTTTGCTTCTAAAAATCTTATTAGTATAGAAGTTACATTAGATCTGTTCATGATAGTAATAGTTAACAATTACAATCCTGTTAGATCTCTAGAAAAATCGAGGAAGAAAGAGTTTTGAGGGTTGAGTGTGAAATACACTCTGTTATGTGCGGTGGTGAGATTAATGCCATTAATATCATAACAAAATAATAGATAGATAAAAAGAATTGCTGGGTGGGATTTAAACCCGGGTTGGTGTGATGGAAGCCGGTGGTTCTGTCCACTGGGCCACGCTCTTTCTAATAGGATTGTTGGTTTGCTATATTCATTTATCTCTCTACCTTGACGATATTGTTTCTATTCACGTGTTGCCATTATATATATATATAATTATCTATATGTATAGTATACATATATATGTAGTCAGTATGCTGTTAGCTGGCATGCTGACTGGATGTCTTTGGTGACTGTCTTGAGAAAGACCTTATAGGTCGAAACGTCGACTCTTTACTGATGACTGTGATGAAATAATAAAAGCCTTTTAGTCAATTGGACTGGTGAGTGCCCTCTTTTGAGATCTCTTTGGTCTCTGATACCTGGTATATGTGAAACCTTCTTTGGGGTTTTTTGAGGAGCACCCCTAATATATGGACTCTTTTGATGTGAGTGCGGACTTTCACACAAACTAATTATCTATATGTATATATTGATGGTTTTATTATGATTATTATTAATACTTTTTAATTGTTCTGTAATAATACATTTTATAAAAGGATGTATGAAATATGAAGGGGAAAATACACCCCTATATATATAGGTACTATGGGAGATTTGTCTCCTTAGAACTGTTGTAAAAAACATTCAGCTGGTCACCATCTAAATGCATACGATATTAGTAAATACACCTGTTTCTTATAATTAACAAATTAAATCGATTGGAGGAGACTAGTTTAAATAGGATGGTGCTAAGCACTGCTGGATACCTTCTGAGGAAACCGTTATAAGGACACAACGGAGAAACGCATTAAGGATAATCCACTATTTGGGCTTTTGAAACACTTGCACACCTGGGTTACTGCCTTCACCTCTGAGCCGCAGCGGAAACACTGAATACCATTTTCAGCAAGAGAAAGAGCTGAGCGGCACCTAACGAGGAGAGGCTCGGCGGCATGTAGCTGCAGCCGGACACCGCCACTCATATCAACACACCGCTGACCCCGGCTGGGGAATGAGAAGGTGACTGGTTCCGGAAAATAAGCGACTCCAGCAAAAGGTTCATCCAGTGGCGTGCGGCCGCAGCCGGGCACTGCTTTTTTCCGGATCTCTACACCCAAGTGTGTGACTGTGGCGAGGTGAGAATACACTATCTATAAAACATCTATAATTTGGCAGCTGGCCTAACAACTGTGCTACAATAAGGACTAAAATCCTAATTGCTACAACTTGATAAATCAAAATGTACTATTGTTCCATAGTCTGCACATATTTATAAAAACAGAATCTAGGAACAACTACAGATTCTGGAATACATGGTATAACTATACTCATTTAGACAATAACTCACTGGAGAGACTTTCTATCTGTTAAATTTGAACTTTCAATATCTTGAGTTATAGCAGTGGAAATTGAAAGGATTCAAAGTATCTTTTCTCATCTAAGTAACAGCTGGCTATAGATGGAAAGAAATGATTGTTAAAGGAGAGGATACTATATATAGTCCTTGAATATAGTATATTATAGTGTTTCAAAATAGCCCTATGATATTTTATGTAATTTTATGGTAATTGATGAATGCAAAGCTATTTGTATTTTATTGTATAATAAATGGTTAAAAGACAAAAGCGCTCTCAGAGAGATATATATGTATATATGCTCAACAGGATTATGGTGTAATTTCATTCTGCTACAGTTTCAGAGTACCATGTGGGAGCGGCTTATAGGTCTATAACCTTTTTAGTGACCAGCTCTTAGTAAACAGATCTTCCTTTTTTAAGTAACATTTTATAAAGCTAATTAGTTTTGTTTATATCGCGCCTGAAATTATATACACAAACGGACATATTTAAACATTATAAATCTATTATTATTTAATTTGATTGTCCGCCTGTGTATATAGTACCTGTAAAAAGGGAAATATATAAAGTATACTATCCATCCATACCTGTGGTGCATTTCAGTTGTGCGCAGTATATATAGTAGTAGGCCATTGCTATTGATACTGGCATATAATTCCACACATTAAAAAATGGAGAACAAAAATGTGGAGGTTAAAATAGGGAAAGATCATGATCCACTTCCACCTTGTGCTGAAGCTGCTGCCACTAGTCATGGCCGAGACGATGAAATGCCATCAACGTCGTCTGCCAAAGCCGATGCCCAATGTCATAGTAGAGAGCATGTAAAATCCAAAAAACAAAAGTTCAGTAAAATGACCCAAAAATCAAAATTGAAAGCATCTGATGAGAAGCGTAAACTTGCCAATATGCCATTTACGACACGGAGTGGCAAGGAACGGCTGAGGCCCTGGCCTAGGTTCATGGCTAGTGGTTCAGATTCACATGAGGATGGAAGCACTCATCCTCTCGCTAGAAAAATGAAAAGACTTAAGCTGGCAAAAGCACAGCAAAGAACTGTGCGTTCTTCTAAATCACAAATCCCCAAGGAGAGTCCAATTGTGTCGGTTGCGATGCCTGACCTTCCCAACACTGGATGGGAAGAGCTTGCGCCTTCCACCATTTGCACGCCCCCTGCAAGTGCTGGAAGGAGCACCCGCAGTCCAGTTCCAGATAGTCAAATTGAATATGTCACTGTTGAAGTACACCAGGATGAGGATATGGGTGTTGCTGGCGCTGGGGAGGAAATTGACAAGGAGGATTCTGATGGTAAGGTGGTTTGTTTAAGTCAGGCACCCGGGGAGACACCTGTTGTCTGTGGGAGGAATAGGGCCCTTGACATGCCTGGTCAAAATACAAAAAAAATCAGCTCTTCGGTGTGGAATTATTTCAACACAAATGCGGACAACAGGTGTCAAGCCGTGTGTTGCCTTTGTCAAGCTGTAATAAGTAGGGGTAAGGACGTTAACCACCTCGGAACATCCTCCCTTATACGTCACCTGCAGCGCATTCATCATAAGTCAGTGACAAGTTCAAAAACTTTGGGTGACAGCGGAAGCAGTCCACTGACCACTAAATCCCTTCCTCTTGTAACCAAGCTCCTGCAAACCACACCACCAACTCCCTCAGTGTCAATTTCCTCCTTACCCAGGAAAGCCAATGGTCCTGCAGGCCATGTCACTGGCAAGTCTGATGAGTCCTCTCAGGCCTGGGATTCCTCCGATGCATCCTTGAGTGTAACGCCTACTGCTGCTGGCGCTGCTGTTGTAGCTGCTGGGAGTCGATCGTCATCCCAGAGGGGAAGTCGGAAGACCACTTGTACTACTTCCAGTAAGCAATTGACTGTCCAACAGTACTTTGCGAGGAAGATGAAATATCACAGCAGTCATGGGATAAGAAAAAGATAGTGGCTGGGCGGTGAGAAACGTGGTTCCGGTATCCACCGTTAATTCAGAGGCAACTAGAGACTTGATTGAGGTACTGTGTCCCCGGTACCAAATACCATCTAGGTTCCATTTCTCTAGGCAGGAGATACCGAAAATATACACAGACCTCAGAAAAAGAGTCACCAGTGTCCTAAAAAATGCAGTTTTACCCAATGTCCACTTAACCACTGACATGTGGACAAGTGGAGCAGGGCAGACTCAGGACTATATGACTGTGACAGCCCACTGGGTAGATGTATTGCCTCCCGCAGCAAGAACAGCAGCAGCGGCACCAGTAGCAGCATCTCGCAAACGCCAACTCGTTCCTAGGCAGGCTACGCTTTGTATCACCGCTTTCCAGAAGAGGCACACAGCTGACAACCTCTTATGGAAACTGAGGAAGATCATCGCAGAATGGCTTACCCCAATTGGACTCTCCTGGGGATTTGTGATATCGGACAACGCCAGCAATATTGTGCGTGCATTACATCTGGGCAAATTCCAGCACGTCCCATGTTTTGCAGATACATTGAATTTGGTGGTGCAGAATTATTTAAAAAATGACAGGGGAGTGCAAGAGATGCTGTCAGTGGCCCGAAGAATTGCGGGCCATTTTCGGCATTCAGCCACCGCGTACAGAAGACTGGAGCACCACCAAACAGTCCTAAACCTGCCCTGCCATCATCTGAAGCAAGAGGTGGTAACGAGGTGTAATTCAACCCTCTATATGCTTCAGAGGATGGAGGAGCAGCAAAAGGCCATTCAAGCCTATACATCTGGCCACAATATAGGCAAAGGAGGGGGAATGCACCTGACTTAAGCACAGTGGAGAATGATTTCAACGTTGTGCAAGGTTCTGCAACCCTTTGAACTTGCCACACGTGCAGTCAGTTCAGACACTGCCAGCCTGAGTCAGGTCATTCCCCTCATCAGGCTTTTGCAGAAGAAGCTGGAGACATTGAAGGAGGAGCTAAAACAGAGCGATTCCGCTAGGCATGTGGGACTTGTGGATGGAGCCCTTAATTCGCTTAACCAGGATTCACGGGTGGTCAATCTGTTTAAATCAGAGCACTACATTTTGGCCACCATGCTCGATCCTAGATTTAAAACCTACGTTGTATCTCTCTTTCCGGCAGACACAAGTCTGCAGAGGTTCAAAGACCTGCTGGTGAGAAAATTGTCAAGTCAAGCGGAACGTGACCCGTCAACATCTCCTCCTTCACATTCTCCCGCAACTGGGGGTGCGAGGAAAAGGCTAAGAATTCCGAGCCCACCCGCTGGCGGTGATGCAGTGCTGACATCTGGTCCGGACTGAAGGACCTGCCAACGATTACTGACATGTTGTCTACTGTCACTTCATATGATTCTCTCACCATTGAAAGAATGGTGGAGGATTATATGAGTGACCGCATCCAAGTAGGCACGTATACTGGCAGGAAAAAGAGGCAATTTGAAGGCCCTTGCACAAACTGGCTTTATTCTACCTAAGTTGCCCTCCCTCCAGTGTGTACTCCGAAAGAGTGTTTAGCGCAGCCGCTCACCTTGTCAGCAATCGGCGTATGAGGTTACTTCCAGAAAATGTGGAGAAGATGATGTTCATCAAAATTAATTATAATCAATTCCTCCGTGGAGACATTCACCAGCAGCAATTGCCTCCACAAAGTACACATGGACCTGAGATGGTGGATTCCAGTGGGGACGAATTAATAATCTGTGAGGAGGGGGATGTACACAGTGAAAGGGGTGAGGAATCGGAGGATGATGATGAGGTGGACATCTTGCCTCTGTAGAGCCAGTTTGTGCAAGGATAGATTAATTGCTTCTTTTTTTGGTGGGGGCCCAAACCAACCAGTCATTTCAGTCACAGTCGTGGGGCAGACCCTGTCGCTGAAATGATGGGTTCGTTAAAGTGTGCATGTCCTGTTTATACAACATAAGGGTGGGTGGGAGGGCCCAAGGACAATTCCATCTTGCACCTCTTTTTTCTTTCATTTTTCTTTGCATCATGTGCTGTTTGGGGACAATTTTTTTGAAGTGCCGTCCTGCCTGACACTGCAGTGCCACTCCTAGATGGGCCAGGTGTTTGTGTCGGCCACTTGTGTCGCTTAGCTTAGTCACACAGCGACCTTGGTGCGCCTCTTTTTTTCTTTGCATCATGTGCTGTTTGGGGACAATTTTTTTGAAGTGCCATCCTGCCTGACACTGCAGTGCCACTCCTAGAAGGGCCAGGTGTTTGTGTCGGCCACTTGTGTCGCTTAACTTAGCCATCCAGCGACCTCGGTGCAAATTTTAGGACTAAAAATAATATTGTGAGGTATGATGTGTTCAGAATAGACTGGAAATGAGTGGAAATTATGGTTATTGAGGTTAATAATACTATGGGATCAAAATGACCCCCAAATTCTATGATTTAAGCTCTTTTTTAGGGTTTTTTGTAAAAAACACCCGAATCCAAAACACACCCGAATCCGACAAAAAATTTCCGGTGAGGTTTTGCCAAAACGCGTCCGAATCCAAAACACGGCCGCGGAACCGAATCCAAAACCAAAACACAAAACCTGAAAAATGTCCGGTGCACATCACTAATATATATATATATTTTCATATATCCAGTGCCTTCTGGTGATTTGTATAATCTTGACAAAAGGGCATTAATGTTGGCTTTTGATGTGATGGATTAAACACACTTCTTTTTGATATTACCTACTTATGCAGAGACAATAGCACCTCACATTATAGAATCAAATAAAAATTATGTAATTTAATTAAATCCCATCAGGGTGATTGCAGTTCCTAATGGGAGGACTGACGCTCAGGGAGTAACTCCCATCAGGAACATTGCCATGCATTGTCCCTGGCCCCGGGCAGAGTTAAGGTCAATTATGTCAGAAGTCCCCGATCCCAGAAAAGATCTAGTCACATGCCAGAGGTTCATTAAAGAGTTAGGTAATGCCAACGAACCCACAAACAAAGATTGGTGAACAGTGCTACGGGTATGTTTACCCTCAAATATTGACCCCGCGAAATTCATAACTGATTGTAAGTTAGACGCAGAAGTACCTCTCACTGATGAATACACTCAGGAGAATGTACGGCAAATCAATCTGCAATTAGGAGTATATTGCCCTACTGTTGTCAAATGGAATAAAATCTTTTCAATAAGACAAAAGGAAGGGGAAACGGCATCCGAATATTTCCATCGAGCACTGCAGGAAATGGCTAGATACACTGGGATCGAGGACATTAAGGACAATGTACATCACAAGGAGGTAGCTGTTTCTGTATTAATGGACGGGTTGAAGGAGGCACTGAGAACAAGGGTACAGACCTCTCTACCGAACAGGAGAGGTATCTCAGTGGCTGCATTGAGAGAGTCCGTGGTCGAGCATGATAGGAAGATCATTAAGCACAGGGAGTTACAAGGGGAAAGGCTGATGACAGTGAGTATAGATGCACTTACAACAAAGCCACATCAGCCGAAACCCCAGACCCCTTATGGTGAGTCACGTGTAGTAACATGCTATAAATGTCAAAAGGTAGGACATTACTCGAGGGAATGTAGGAATAAAGGTACACATATTGTATACCGACCCCCTAGACCAGGATATGAACCTCACGACAATGCAAATAGATGGGATCAAGGGACATATAGTTAGGAATCACGAGCCATATAGAAAACACAGATTCGGTTAATGGGAAGAACAGAATAAATGCAACTTTACCCTTTTGACAGAACTTGCTGGGGTTAGGAGGAGGCCTCTAAACTTTTGCTTCTCTCTCTAGCAGAAGTGACCTCTAATTAACTTAACAGGAGTTTTGTTAGAGATGGTATACATATTGAGTGCTCCCGCCCAGGATGTACAAAGTATGTTGGATATCCACGAAGACTAATGTTGCATTTCACTGTTTTAGATGCATGTCCATCACAGGTAGAGGAAATTATCTCAAAGATACCGGGTTCCCTATGAACTTAGAATGGACAAGACACTGGATTGATGGCTGGGATAGTCCCAGTAGAGATATAACACACATAGAATTTTTTTAGGGGAGCAGACCGAGTAGAGAATCATTCCCCGTAGTGCCCAATCCAGATGTCAAATTTTGTAAAATCTTCTTTGCCTCTACAAACTTATCTGTTACTAAACTCTATGTGATTTGTCTTTAAAGTTTCCTCTTCATCTCTTGCGTTCACCGACAGGATTACAGTTCAGACGCCACATGCCTAGTCGGTCCTTCAGAGTTCTGCCCAAATCCAGTATATCTCACCAGCATAGGGACACCAGTATTAATGCAGTGTGCCTGGTCATGCACAAAGGGTGGAGAATGGGAATACTGGTGAAGGGAGACTGTGCATAGACACCGATATGCATGATGGTGTGACAGCCTGATGGTGAACGCAAATCTGACAAATTTTATTTTTTATTATTTCCCCTCTCTTTTCGCTTTCCACAGACGGTTTACTTCACACAACTGATGATACACAACAGTTAAACACATTGAAATGCATGATTTGCGTTCCCTGCAGAAAAAGGCGGTATGGAGGTCAAAGGGGTATGGCCAGGAGTCCTCAGGACTATGGACAGGTGGACAAGGTAAGCCCGTGGCCCCCAGAGCAGATCTTCCAAGCTTAGCAGAGGCGGCACACGGTCTGACTCATCTGGGCAAAGAGGGTATGTGTAAGCTGGTGAGAGCCTACTGGTGTGCACCAGGATTCTCTTCTCATGCAGGTAAGAGAGCAATGACATGTTTTACTTGCTTGAGGAAGAATATTGGAAAGTCAATACCAACAGAGCCATCCCATATCCCTCCGACAGACGGACCTTTTCAGGTAATACAAATCGATTTCATACAGTTACCACCCTGTAGGAATTTAAAATATGTGTTAGTTTGTATTGATATATTTTCCAACTGGGTAGAAGCATTCCCTGCTGCCACAAATACTGCTACGTTCACTGCAAAGAAAATTGTGCAGGAATTTGTGTGTAGATACGGTATCCCTAGAATAATTGAAAGTGATAGGGGTACCCATTTTACAGGTGAAGTCTTTCAGGTCATGTGCAAACTGATGGGAATTAATAGCAAGCTGCATACTCCGTACCGACCACAGGCGAGTGCAAAGGTGGAGAGAATAAACAGCACTATTAAGAACAAGCTGAGCAAAGTGATGGCTGAAACTGGATTGTTGTGGCCAGAAGCTTTGCCACTAGTGTTGTACAGTATCAGAACCACCCCCAGGTCTCCCCTTAACCTATCACCTTTTGAAATTCTTTTTGGTCGACAACCTCATGTAATGATAGACCCCAGGATGATATGAAATGTAATAACGAAGTGACTGTGAGATATTTGGTTGGGATGAGCCAGCAGCTGAGAAATCAACAAAGAAATTTAAAGCTGGTGATTCCTGACCTACCGAACAGTAATTGTCATGACATTGAACCTGGGGATTATGTAATGATTCGAAATTTCTTACGCTCAGGTTGCCTCATAGACAGGTGGGAAGGACCATACCAAGTCTTGCTAACCAGCACGACAGCATTGAAGGTCGCCGAGAGAGAGACTTGGGTCCACTCGTCCCACTGCAAGAAAGTCGCTGACCCGGAGAGAACTCGTGACAAAGAGCACAGTGTAGAGAACCTTGTATCACTGGAGTGTCTGTTCCGGCAAGGTTGAGAGGCAGGACTGTTGAAGGGCATCCGAGCACAGATCTAGAACGGTTGTTGCATCATTTTCTTTTTTTTTTCACCTCCCCCTGCATTTTCCTTTCTTTTCTCCTTCTTATTTTCCTCCTTTCCCCAAACGAAATGGATCGATCACAAGAGACTGCGTTTCAGGTTCTGTTAGTAATTCTGGTTTTAATCAGGACAGTTTGTTTTGGTGAGGGCCCCAGAGAGGTCGAGCAGGGATCTGGAATGGTTTCTGATGACGAGTTTGAATTTGTAGGATCTCAGGAGCGGCACATCGCTCAAGTAAAGGCTAGCATCAGTAAGCACTCTGGTAGTCAGGGAGCTCGGAGGCACTGTGAGGGGTTATTGTCTGAGGAAAATTGTATCTGCAGGAATTGTGAAAATATAGTCGAGGATGGGTGCATCCAGAGATGTCAGTCCAACCTTAATATCGTCATGGACCGTCATCCGTTGAGTGATTACCACTCACTAGTGGGTAAGGTCTTAAACCAGACAGAATGTTGGGTGTGCTTACAGGTACCTCAAGGTCAGAGCAAGTCAGGATTAGTACCGTACCCTTTAGCAATAGATGAGGTACTCGAATTGCGGGGTGGGAGACCGGTGGACAAAAATTTCTATATTTCTAGGCCCCCTAGTTTGAAGCTCCACCAGTATCATGTAGACAGGTCCTTACTGTGCTTTAATATTTACAATTACCTAAAACCAGGAAATTGGGAAGTGACGTGGAACAACCAGACAATGACCTTTTCACACAGAGCTGATAGGATACCCATAGACTCTGAACTTTTACGCCAAATAGCCAAAAGTGGGAGGTATTATCGGTATAGGTATACTCGTGGAAGCAAGACCATGTGGGTTGGAAAAGTATCGCCAGGGTATTGTGCCCATATCATCCAGCCTGATACTTGTACTGAGCAGATGGGAGAACTAGGGATTGGTTTCTTTACTTGGAAAGTTTGTAATATGGTGATGTCATACTTTGTCCCCTATGTTCTCCCAGATGATGCCTATTTCATATGTGGGAGGAAGGCGTACAAGTGGCTTGCCCCGAGCTCAGAGGGATTGTGTTATATTGGGAGAGTACTGCCAGAGGTCATGACCATAACCCATGATAAGATGAAAGATGTTCACCGCAGTGCTCAGGCTCCTTATACTCATACTCACTATGAACACATCATCAAGAGACACCTCATAGATAGGACAGAGCATGCAGCCTCTGATTTGATCCACGAATCCACCGGGATTCAGTTCCTTCTCGCATTAGACATCACCCGTACAGCCAGAGGAACTATAAATTATAGGTATATCCATGCGCTAGCAAACTTGATAGATAATATCACTGAGATGAATGACGACACCTTCAGGTATACGGGAAGGGAGTTACAAGCCTACAAGAAGGAACTGATCTAGCACAGGATGGTCCTTAATTATGTCACAGCCGTGTGCTACGGAAATACCGGAATCATAATACAATAATGATAACATACTAAACTGTTTTCATTATTGTATTATGATTCCGGTATTTCCGTGTCTGCATATTACTGTTGTTGTCTTTTATGGATAAGGCTAGAACTGACCAAGTAGTCACATTGCCCTGTTTTCTTTTGTATATAAAAGTCCTTATTATATGTTCTCGCGTTCCTCCCGTTACCTAGTAACAGGATGCTGTATGACGGCAACACGCATCAGACGTACGTTGTAGTGTGTGACGTCATTGTTAGCCGCCGGCGCCTGATGTGCGGAAGGGCGGGAGGAAGTGAGTTTGGCGTCCTTGGTGATGGTGAGCTATATATGTCTGTCTGTCTTACTGTTTTGTATATCCTGATGACGATTTGAATAAAATCGAAACGTTGATATTCATTTTCTGCATTTTGAAGTCCTTGGAGTGCCGCCTGTTACCTCTGCTATACTGTGGTGTGTTCACATCGGGGCAGGCACCTGGGCCTGTTGTATCTTGTACTGTGAGTGCCGGCTAGAACTTTGCTATATATATATATATATATATATTTTCATATATCCAGTGCCTTCTGGTGATTTGTATAATCTTGACAAAAGGGCGATAATGCTAGCTTTTGATGTGATGGATTAAACACACTTCTTTTTGATATTACCTACTTTGAATGTCTCCGAGTGCCGCTGCTTGTTAGATGCATTATATATATATATATATATATATATGCTTGTTGGATGGACTGGCACTCTACCCCTCAAATGACAGCCATACCCTGGTGCCCTCTGGAAAACTTGGTATAGACGCCACTTTCAAACAGCAGCGGCACTCGTGGGATTCGTAATCAAGAAAAACGTGTATTTCACATCAAAGTCATAGCCGACGTTTCGGGGCTCGCACGCCCCTTTGTCAAGGTGTGTAACACACAAACAGTACACAAGTGATTACCTTTATGCTGTGAAGAAGCCCGCCAGTGCGTCCCGCTCGGATCAGCACCACGGACTTCCATTCCATTGCTTGTCCTTCTCCTGAGACATCACCCGCCATGCGCCGCCCGGTCGTCTTGGCAACCGCGACGCTGGCCAGGCCCCGTCAACCAAATGGTGCTCATTCCGTTCTCCCCATACTTCGGAAATACCCACAGTGTTAGAGAACCAGTGTATCTCTATAGCAACAGAGACCCTCCACCTTATGGAAAAACAGATACTAAATGACAATAAACTGTAAAAAATGGTAAAGATTAGCTCTTAAAACTAGTTAGACAACTGCTATGATTGAAGAGGATCAGGACCCGGATATTGCTGCCCTCCAAGTCACATTACATAGATCAACATAGGAGCTCCCACATCCCTGCACTCTGATGCCATACTCTGCAATTAAGCAGTTGGACATTGGGCACTATATACAGTATGTGTAATATCCCTAATCAAAAAAAGGAGCAAAATTACCTGGACAGTGTCTCCACCAAATAAAGTTGAACTCAACACAGCTTTTCGCATTTATACGTTCAAGTCTCTGAGTGCCATCTATTCATTTGGGATTATATATATATATATATATATATATATGTACATACACACACACACACACACACACACACACACACACACACACACACACACACACACACACACACACACAGTTGTGCTCATAAGTTTATATACCCTAGCAGAATTTGTGATTTTCTGGCCATTTGTCAGAGAATATGAATGATAACTCACAAACTTTTCTTTCACTCATGGTTAGTGGTTGGGTGAAGGCATTTATTGTCAAACAACTGTGTTTACTCTTTTTAAATCATAATGACAACAGAAACTACCCATACCCCAGTTCTTAATACCGTGTATTGCCCCTTTAACATCAATGACAGCTTGAAGTCTTTTGTGGTAGTTGTGGATGAGGCTCTTTATTTTCTCAGATGGTAAAGCTGCCCATTCTTCTTGGCAAAAAGCCTCCAGTTCCTGTAAATTCTTGGGCTGTCTTGAATGAA
Source organism: Pseudophryne corroboree (assembly GCF_028390025.1). Classification (NCBI taxonomy): domain Eukaryota; kingdom Metazoa; phylum Chordata; class Amphibia; order Anura; family Myobatrachidae; genus Pseudophryne; species Pseudophryne corroboree. Next base: position 220,814,808 of record NC_086447.1, read on the forward strand.
CTGCACGTTTGAGATCTCCCCAGAGTGGCTCAATGATATTGAGGTCAGGAGACTGAGATGGCCACTCCAGAACCTTCACTTCATTCTGCTGTAGCCAATGACAGGTCGACTTGGCCTTGTGTTTTGGATCATTGTTATGTTGGAACGTCCAAGTACTTCCCATGCGCAGCTTCCGAGCTGATGAGTGCAAATTTTCCTCCAGTATTTTCTGATAACATGCTGCATTCATCTTGCTATCAATTTTGACCAAGTTTCCAGTGCCTTTGTAGCTCACATACTGTATCCCCAAAACAGCAGCGATCCACCTCCGTGTTTCACAGTAGGAATGGTGTACCTTTCATCATAGGCCTTGTTGACTCCTCTCCAAATGTTACGTTTATGCTGTTTGGAGTATTGTAAGCGGGCTGCTTTGTTGCATTTGCATAGTAATGGCTTTTTTCTGGTGACTCGACCATGCAGCCTATTTTTCTTCAAATGCCTCCTTATTGTGCATCTTGAAACAACCACACCACTTTTTTTCAGAGAGTCCTGTATTTCAGCTGAAGTTATTTGTGGATTTTTCTTTGCATCCCGAACAATTTTCCTGGCAGTTGTGGCTGAAATATTTGTTGGTCTAACTGACCGTGATTTGGTTTCCACAGAATCCCTCATTTTCCACTTCTTAATTAGAGTTTGAACACTGCTGATTGGCATTCTCAATTGCTTGGATATCTTTTTAAATCCCTTTTCTGTTTTATACAGTTCAATTACCTTTTCCCGCAGATCCTTTGACAATTCTTTTGCTTTCCCCATGACTTAGAATCCAGACATGTCAGTGCAGCACTGGATAAAAGATGCTAGGGTCTTTCAGGAGTCCAGAAACTCACTGACCTTTTATACACACACACATACACACACACTGATTACAAGCAAACATCACAGGTGAGGATGGTTACCTTTAGTAGCCATTCAAACCCGTTTGTCAACTTGTGTGCTGTGCATGTTATCAGGCCAAAATCTCCAGGGTATGTAAACTTTCGATCAGGGTCATTTGGGTAGTTTCTGTTGTCATTATGATTTAAAAAGAGTAAACACAGTTGTTTGACAATAAATGGCTTCACACAACCACTAACCATGAGTGAAAGAAAAGTTTGTGTGTTATCATACATATTTTCTGACAAGTGGCCAGAAAATCACAAATAGGGTATGTAAACTTATGAGCACAACTGTATATATATATATATATATATATATATACACACAAACAGAAAATTCAGCACTCACCAAAGCAAGCTCACTTATCTTCACAACATCAATAAATAAATGATGGGGGTTTAGTTAGTGAATTGGCCAATGCACGGAAGCCTGCAAACCACTCGTCAAGGTACCCCACCTTCATGCAGGTCCTACACTATCACAGAGTCTTAAAAATTAAAACCTGGAAACTGTATCACACATAACATTACTGCAAATATGCCTACTTGGTTTAATGTGTACCTGCCACACACCTTATGGCTTTTAAAGGTACACTAGTCACCTGACACTGACTGCTAAATTACTAAGGAACAGCTGACACAGGTTTAGGATAATTGAGTTTACATAGAGGTGCATGAAAAAGCTTGTGGCCACAGTTAATAAGAGTTAACCAAAGATTAACCCTGCAATATACAAACAAATATAAACCATAGCACTCACCACCCATGAAGCGGGGTGCAATGTCTACACTCACCACTCATAGGGTGGGGTGCATGTAGCCAATGATCACCTACTTGAATATATACAAACAGAAAATTCAGCACTCACCAAAGCAAGCTCACTTATCTTCACAACATGTGTAGGACCTGCAAGAAGGTGGGATACCTTGGCGAGCGCTTTGCAGGCTTCCATGCATTGGCCAATTTACTAACTAAACCCCACCATTTATTTATTGATGTTGTGAAGATAAGTGAGCTTGCTTTGGTGAGTGCTGAATTTTCTGTTTGTATATATTCAAGTAGGTGATCATTGGCTACATGCACCCCACCCTATGAGTGGTGAGGGCAGACATTGCACCCCGCTTCTGGGATGGTGAGTGCTATGGTTTATATTTGTTTGTATATTGCAGGCTTAATCTTTGGTTAACTCTTATTAACTGTGGCCACAAGCTTTTTCATTCACCTCTATGTAAACTCAATTATCCTAAACCTGTGTCAGCTGTTCCTTAATAATTTATCAGTCAGTGTCAGGTGACTAGTGTACCTTTAAAAGCCATAAGGTGTTTGGCAGATACACATTAAACCAAGTAGGCATATTTGCAGTTATGTTATGTGTGATACAGTTGCCAGGTTTTAATTTTTAAGACTCTGTGACAGTGTAGGACCTGGTCTGTTACCTTGGCGCGCGGTTTGCAGGCTTCTGTGCATTGGCCAATTCACTAACTAAACCCCCACCATTTATTTATTGATGTTGTGAAGATAATTGAGCTTGTTTGATGTTGAGTGCTGAATTTTCTGTTTGTATATATTCAAGTAGGTGGCCATGGGCTACATGCACCCCACCCTATGAGTGGTGAGTACAGACATTGCACCCCGCTTCTGGGGTGGTGAGTGCTGTGGTTTTATATTTGTTTGTATATTGCAGGGTTAATCTTTGTTTAACTCTTATTAACTGTGGCCACAAGCTTTTTCATGCACCTCTATGTAAACTCAATTATCCTAAACCTGTGTCAGCTGTTCCTTAGTAATTCATCAGCCAGTGTCAGGTGACTAGTGTACCTTTAAAAGCCATAAGGTGTGTGGCAGGTACACATTAAACCAATTAGGCATATTTGCTTCTGGGGTGGTGAGTGCTGTGGTTTTATATTTGTTTGTGTGTATGTATGTATGTATATATATATATATATATACATATATATAAAAAATCAATATTCAGCATACAGCAGCACTCGGAGACTCAGCACAGCAGATACAGTGAAACTGTGTTTTAATCCACTGTATCTGCTGTGCTGAGTCTCCGAGTGCCGCTGTATGCTGAATATTGATTTTATACTTACTATTCAGGAGGGCACCGGAGCATACTGAAGTAGGGTGAGTGCCGGTTCTAGTATTGCATATATATATATATATATATATATATATATATATATTCAGTGTCAGCTGGACAGCACTCTGGAGACTCTTGATCATTGAAATAAAGCAAGCACAGCGGCTAATGTATTGCCAACGTTTCAGAGGTGGCTCTCTTTTATCAAGACAATATTTAAATACTGTACACACCACATCTATAAATACCTCACAGTGTACCACATGCTGACCGCGCACTCTCGCTGGTAATTTGGTGACGTCGCTGGCACCCGCCGGCATCCACAGACCGATTTCACCTAGGGGCAGGGCCGTCAGATAAACAAACCATCACCATAGGGACATGTACTAAAAAGAAAAATTAAACATTACACAACAGCTCAACAATATAGCTACCTCATCATCTAAATGGTAATCTCATGCATGGGTAAAACTGCTTATAAATATGATACTTTTAAATATTTTTAAATATCATGACTATTATATCAACAGTCCCACTAATTACCGGACTTATACTATCAAATGACTGTGCCTATTAAACAGGGAGCCGCAAAGCACCTATGTAAGTGTAAATCAACAATGGCAAACAATAGAAACTAACTATAAATGCTGCCTACAGAGTATCAAATGCACAGAAATCAGGTTGCCAATATACATAAATGATAACTAAAGACGTCTAGGTGTTATGCACACCAGTGCCTGCAGGAATGTACTGGTGTCTGAACTGTTATGCACACCAGTGCCTGCAGGAATGTACTGGTGTCTGAACTGTTATGCACACCAGTGCCTGCAGGAATGTACTGGTGTCTGAACGGATAGGGATGCAAAACAAATGAACTCACAGACAGACTGGGGAATATGACATTACGTACACAGAAGGTGATAGGGTAACAAAATAAACACAAAGTGAACAGATAAGCCCAGAGGCTAAGAAACTGGGTGTCTCCCTAGTATTAGGAATGCTCAGATGGAAAAAGCAAGATGTTGTGTTTTAATACGTAGAGAACCCGAAATGCTGTTGCTAAGGGCAACAGCAAAACCCTAAAGGGTTACCAACGGGTGTGGCAGTAAACTCCTTGGTCAGAGATGGAATGATAGACACAAGGAGAGTCTCCACAATCCTAATCCTCACTTGCAGTGCACAGGTTCAGTTTACTGCCACTAAACTGACACCTGAACACCTTTGCACAGTGAGAAAGGATTTAGGCAGGCAAGTCTGAGAATACAGCCGCAAACTTGCTAAGTTCACAGAGTAGCAAAAGAACCCCAGCAAGTTAAACGACTGACTCCAGTTTTACTGCTAGGTCTGGATTGGCAGAGTGTAGTACCAAACCCCAAGGCCTATTTGCAGTAAGCAACAACAAATACAAAGCTACACAGTACTGGCTAACTTTCAGGAACTGACTAACCAACAAAGATTCAGCAGCATCTGCTTAACCTGAGAAGAGGCCTTATATAGCAGGTGCTGTCCATGCCCCACTCAGACCTCACAGACTGTGAGCACAAAAACCAGCACCGGATCCCCTGCCGTGCACAAAGCCTGTAACCACTGCACAGCAAAAGACCCGAACCGGAGTATCAGCTGCGCTCAGGCCACTCCGCTAGCACTTGTCTCCCGGTTGCCATGACGACGTGGCAGCACAGGGCAGGAGACCCTAACACTAGGCTATTCCATAAAACTAGAGAAGGACAGAATTTCATTAAGCCCAAACGGTTGGACAGTTTGCAGGCAATGAATCCACCGAGTCTCTCGTTGCAACAATAGCCGTCCTCAGTGCTTAAAGTGTTCCTAGAGAGGTGGGAAACTCACACCCCTCCCCGCGATGCCCATGTAATAAAGATATTGTGGCATAGGTGCGTGCCGCAAAAAGGGGCATGGCCTCAAAAAGAAAGGGGCGTGGTCACATAATAGTAATAATGCCCACAGTGGTAGCACCCCATAATACACATAATGCCCACAACAGTAGCGCCCCTTATACAATGCCCACAATAGTAGTGCTCCTTATGCAATTTCCACTGTACTAGTAGTGCGCACAGTGGTAGTGCCCCTTATATAGAGCCCATAGTAGTTGTGCCCGCAATAGTAGTGCCAGTTATGTCCCCAGGAGTGATGTCCCTTATGTATTGCCCCCTTTACAATGCCCTCATTAGTAGTGCCTGCAGTAGTAAGGCCCTTAATGGTAATGCCCGTGTAGTATTGCCCCCAGTAGTAATGTTGCCTGTAGTAATGCCCCAGTTATTTAGCCCCCTGTTTTTTAGTCCTAGTAGTTATGACCCCAGTGGTAATGCCCCTGCAGTTATGACCCCAGTAGTTTATCTCCCCCCCTTAGTTTAGCCTCCCAGTGGTAATGCCCCCAGTAGTTTTGCCTCAGTTGTTTGCCCCTTGTAGTTTAGCCACCAGTAGTAATGTCCCCAGTAGTAATGCCCCCCTGTAGTTTGCCCCCTTGTAGTTTAGCCCCTGTAGTTATGCCCCCAGTAGTTTAGCCCCTGTAGTTATGCCTCCTTGTAGTTTAACCCCCAGTAGTAATGCCTCCAAGTAGTTTAGCCCTCCAGTAGTAATGCACCCCAGTAGTAATGCCTCCCACATGTAATGCCCCTGTAGTTATGCCCTCCTGTAGTTATGCCCTCCTGTAGTTATGCCCCCTTGTAGTTTGCCCTCAGTAGCTTGCCCCAGTAATAATGCCCCCCAGTAGTAATGTCCCCCAGTAGTAATGTCCCCCAGTAGTAATGCCCCCTAGTAAATTGCCCCAGTAGATGCCCCTCAGTAGTAATGCCCCCAGTAAATTGCCCCAGTAGATGCCCTTCAGTAGTAATGCCCCCAGTAGACGCCCCCAGTAGATGCACCGCTACAGAAAGGACAAAAAATCAAACAAAAATCAAATGTTTACCAAGCCCTGCTCCCATGTCCGGCCGCTGCAGTCCTCTGGGTGCCCGCTCCTCGGCACTATGGGAGAGATGTCATGACATCTCTCCCATAGCGCACAGTGACAGCGCCGGAAGCAGGAGCTCAGTACTGAGCTCCTGCCTCTGGCTGCCACTGTGGAGAGAAAGCCGGGCGCCCGCTGGTAAGACAATCTCAGCGGGCACCCGGCATCTCCCTGCAGCGCCGGCCACACATCGGGTTAGGTGAGCCGGAGGAGGCGGAACTGTGTTCTGTCTCCAAGTGGAACTGATGGCCCCATTCCGGCTCACTTTAACCCCTGGCCATCCTTGATTGCCCCCTCTCAAACTTGGGGCGATCCAGTCAATCATTTTATATTTGATTGTTGAAAGATCGTGCTGGCATTCCTTGAGATGCCTCACAACGGTTGATCTGAGCCTCTGCCCTCCAATGCTGCACGAATGGCAGAACGGTGCAGAGCAATTCTCTCTTAAACTTGTCGTGCAGTTTTGCCTACATAGAACTTGCCACACGGGCATCAAATATAATATAAAACATACCGGCTGGTACAGGTCAGGGTAAATTTGATATGAAATCTCTTGCCCTAGCGCGGATGTCTAAGGAATGCCAGCACGGTCTTTCAACCATCAAATATAAAATGATTGACTGGATCGCCCTAAGTTTGAGAGGGGGCAATCGAGGACGGCTATTGTTGCAATGAGAGACTCGGTGGATTCATTGCCTGCAAACTGTCCAACCGTTTGGGCTTAATGAAATTCTGTCCTTCTCTAGTTTTATGGAATAACCTAGACGTCTTTAGTTATAATTTATGTATATGGGCAATCTGATTTCTGTGCATCTGATACTCTGTAAGCAGCATTTGATAGTTTCTGTTGTTTGCCATTGTTGATTTACATTTACATAGGTGCCTTGTGGCTCCCTGTTTAATAGGCACAGTCATTTGATAGTATAAGTCCGGTAATTAGTGGGACTGTTGATATTATAGTCATGATTTTTAAAAGTATTTAAAAGAATCATATTTATAAGGTATTTTACCCATGCAGGAGATTAACATTTAGATGATGAGGTAGCTATATTGTTGAGCTGTTTTGTAATATCTAATTTTTCTTTTTAGTACATGTCCCTATAGTGATGGGTTTGTTTATCTGATGGCCCCGCCACCAGGTGAAGTCGGTCCGTGGGTGCTGGTGGTTGCAAGTGACGTCACCAAATTACTAGCAGGAGAGGGAGTGCGCGGTCAACATGAGGTGCACTGGGAGGTATTTATAGATGTGGTGCGTATTTAAATATTGTCTTGATAAAAGAGAGCCATCTCAGAAACGTTGGAAATACATCAGCCGCTGTGCTTGCTTTATTTCCATGATTAACAGTCTACACAGTGCTGTCCAGCTGTCACTGAGTATATGGGGTAGTTTCCAGGCCGGGCACCGAAGCAAGCTGTTGTTATTTTTGATACAGGAGTGCCAAACACTTGGGATACACACACACACACACACACACACACACACACACACACACACACACACACACACACACACACACACATATATATATATATATATATAAATATATATATATATTTATATAGCAAAAGAGAAGAGTGGCACTCTCAGGACTTAATTCAAGCAAAGAAGGACACAGCGGTCACAACTTGGGTCCTTCTTTGCTTGAATGAAGTCATGAGAGTGCCACTCTTCTCTTTTGCTATTTATGGTCTGCCGATCATTTGTGGAGGCACCTGGGCATTTGTGCTATGTTGGTGAGAGTGCTGGTCCCTACACTGCTATATATATATATATATATATATATATATATAAAATAGGATTTTAATTACCGTCTGGTAAATCCTTTCCTCGTAGTCCGTAGAGGTCCATTAAGTACCAAGGGGTTTAGACGGGTCCACTAGGAGCCATGGGCACTTTAAGAATTTGATAGTGTGGGCTGGCTTCTCCCTCTATGCCCCTCCTACCAGACTCAGTCTAGGAAACTGTGCCCGAGGAGACGGACATACTTTGAGAGAAGGATAGATAAGAATAGTGGTGAGATTCCGAACTAGCACACACAAGAGGAAATCCAAGCTAACCAAAATTGAAACAGGAAAAGTAATGGCAGGACCAACATTACTTAACCAAGTAACAGTGCAGGAAGAATGAAGCACTGTGCGGGAGTTTCCGCTACGGACTATGAGAAAAGGATTTACTGGTAGGTAATTAAAATCCTATTTTCTCTTACGTCCTAGAGGATACTGGGGTCCATTTAGTACCATGGGGATGTACTAAAGCTCCCAAACTGGGTGGGAGAGTGCTGAGGTATCTGCAGAACTGATTGACCAAACTTTAGGTCCTCAGAGGCAAAAGTATCGAACATGTAGACATGTTCGAACCTGACCAAGTAGCTGCTCGGCAGAGCTGTAAAGCCGAGACACCCCGGGTAGCCACCCAGGAAGTACCCACTGACCTAGTAGAGTGGGCCTGTACAGATTTTGGACATGGCAAACTTGCCGTGGAATAAGCATGCTGGATAGTAAGTCTGATCCAGCATGCAATTGTCTGCTTTGAAGCAGGACACCCAATCTTATTGGGATCATAAAGAACAAACAGCGAGTCCGTCTTTCTGTGACAAGCTGTTGTTTTCACATACACCTTCAAAGCCTTCACGACATCCAAAGACTTTGTCGGTGACAACCGGAACCACAATAGGTTGGTTGATGTGAAACGCAGACACCACCTTATAAATTAGCTCACGAGTTCTGAGTTCAGCTCTGTCCTCATGGAAAATTAAATAGGGACTCTTGTGAGACAAAGCCCCCAGCTCCGACACATGTCTTGCTGAAGCCAAGGCCAACAGTGTGACGGTCTTCCACGTAAGATATTCTATGTCCTCCTCCTCTAACGGCTCAAACCAGTCCGATTGGAGGAAATGCAACACACATCGAGATCCCAAGGTGCCGTGACTGGACCAACTTCCTTGAAACTGCACCCCCTGAGTGACTGCTCCCCAACCTCTGAGGCTTGCATCTGTGGTTAACAGAATCCATTTCTGAATTCTGAACCTCCAACCCTCGATGAGGTGAGAAGTCTGTAGCAACCACAGAAGAGAGATCCTGGCTTTTGGGGACAGACGGATCCTCTGGTGCATGTGAAGATGCGATCCAGACCATTTGTCCAACAGATCGAGCTGGAAGGGTCTTGCGTGAAACCTTTCATATTGAAGACCCTCATAAAAGGCCACCATTTTCCCCAGAAGGCGAATGCATAGATGCACTGATATCCGGGTTAGTTTCAGGACATCCCGAACCATCGACTGGATCACTAATGCCTTTTCCAATGGAAGGAACACCTTCTGCGACTCCGTATACAGTATCATTCCCAGGAATAGGAGCCTCCGTGTTGGCACTAGGTGAGATTTTGGAAGGTTCAGAATCCAACCATGATCCTTGAGAAGCTTGGTTGAGAGAGCAATGCTGACCAGCAACCTCTCCCTGGATGGTGCTTTTATCAAGAGATCATCCAGGTACGGAATTATGTTCACTCCCTGTTTGCGGAGTAGAAACATCATCTCTGCCATCATCTTGGTGAACACCATCGGTGCCGTGGAGAGGCCAAATGGCAGGGCTTGGAACTGGTAGTGACAGTCCTGTAGTGCAAACTGTAGGTAAGCCTGATGAGGCGGCAGGATCGGAATGTGAAGGTACGCATCCTTGATATCCAGAGACACTTGGAATTCCCCCTCCTCCAGACGTGAGATCACAGCTCTCAGAGACCCCATCTTGAATTTGAATACTCGTAAGTACGTGTTCAACGACTTGTGGTTCAAAATTGGTCCTACTGAACCGTCCGTTTTCGGTACTACAAACAAGTGGGAATAGTACCCCTTGTTTAGCTGGCGAGGTGGAACTGGAACAATGACGTGAGTCTGTACTAGTTTTTGGATGGCATGTTGTAAAGTTATACTTGCCTCTTGTGAAACTGGCAAGCCTTATTTAAAATATCTGTGAGGTGGTAGCTCTTGGAACTCCAATCTGTAGCCCTGGGAAATAAGATTTATTACCCAGGCATCCTGGCACGAATTTGACCAGATTTGACTGAAGAATTGTAGGCAAGCTCCCATCTGACAGCATTCCAGGCATTGCGGTCCACAGTCATGCTGAAGTCTTTGAGGAAGCAGAGCCTGAACTCTGTTCCTGAGCACCTGCTGTTGCTGGTTTGCGTGGATTACCTCTTGCGCCGCTGGAGGATGTAGAAGCACCTCTGGATTTGCCCTTGAACTTGGCAGTCTGAAAGGACTGTACTTTGGAAGCCTAAAAAGTCTTCTTGGTTGTAGGGGCAGCGAAAGGAAGATATGTTGACTTACTTGCAGTAGCTGTGGAGATCCTTTTGTCTAATTTATCTCTGAACAAGGCCTCTCCAGTGAATGATAGGCCTTCCACGGCTTTCCTGGAATCGGCTTCAGCAGTCCATTGGCGTAGCCACAAGCCCCTGTGTGCCGATACTGCCATAGCAGTGGTGCGTGAGTTAAGCACGCCTATTTCCATTATGGCTTCCACCATAATGTTCGCAGAGTCCTTTATATGCTGCAGGAGTAAGACAACATCCCCCCTAGATATGGAATCTAGCCCCTCAATTAGGTTACCAGACCATTTTGCAATGGCTTTAGTGATTCATGCACATGCAATAGTGGGTCTTTGGTCCACCCCTGCAGCTGTGTACAATGATGGTAAGTATGTGTCTGTGTGGCTGTATGCATGCACGTGACTGTATATATAAGTGTGTGCATAAGTATATGACTACTATATGTATGTATGTATGTATGTATGCATACCCCCCAACTATCCCGATTTGCTGCTCTTCAGGTACTGTTCTCTCTTGGACTGTAGTGTCCCATGGAGAGGAAAGAGAGGAAGGATGCTTACCTGCTGTACACACAAGGCAGATGACAGCCCAGTAGCTGGGGTAACAAGGTGCATGCACCCTGAGTGACATGAAATGCGCAAAAATTTTCCACACAAGAACCCGATCAATGCATCTGAAATCTTGCCCCTTAGGGCCCCCCAGTCTTAAGTGCCCCGGGCCCCCAAAGCCTTAATCAAGCTCCGGGCATATGCCACTAATGCAGACCTTCAAGCATCTTGTGAATAAGGTAGCTCTGAACATACATGCTTGTGTTGCATTTTTTGTAATGAGCCAATATTCCATACTGGGCGCATATACAACTATAAAAGACTATGATAAAGCTATATTTCATCATTAGTGTTTCATATAAGTTATATTGATAATGTTATTGTGTAGCTTTTGCTAGGATTTGGGAGATAAATAGGACAATTTACAGTTGTTAGTAATATGTAATACACAGCAATGGCAAGCATATCCTTATCTAAATGCATCTTTGTTATGCACATTACTTTACACTAGAGATGAGCGGGTTCGATTTTACTCGGATTTACCCGAATCTCCTTATTGGATCACAGACGTCACGTGTTTTGGTTAGCCAATAAGAAAATTCCAGAAAAAAAGAACTTGCGATAATTCTGGCGTTAAGAACCGAGTAAATCCGAACCCTCTCATCTCTACTTTACACATTCTAAACCAATCATTTATTATGACCGCAATATAGTATCACATATAGGTTCTACTTAGATATAACTACAATGTAGAATATAATATAACTTGCCCCTGTGGTTGTCCTGCACCTGGAGCAGCAGGCTGAGGGTGTGCATGTTCAGTATGGCACACACCTCTAGATATGCCTCCTAGGTGGTGTACTATTTGCCCAAACCTAAGGGCTGTTGTAAAGATACCTCTTGACCATGCTAACAACAGCATAATTTATGTATACCCAAATACATACAGTACATTATAAAATGGTGTACCTCCCTAAAATGAATAACCAGTGCTGTAATAGGTGCTAGGTCCTGCTTAGGCAGGGGAAAAACAACAGTAGGTCCCATTGCAAATGTAGTGACCAGCATCAGGCTGGTCATAGTATTATTCATATAATAATCTGAACCTACTCAGGTCACTCAGCACAAAGCGAATACCCCTATGATAACTGGGCCCACATATAATGTGTGCAATACACCTATTGCCAACCAGTCTTATGTTGAATAGTTCTGGATATTTTTCTTGCACCAGTAATGAGGTGGGTGCCATGATAAAATAATAAAGGATAAAGACTGTTGCAGAAGAACAACTCTCAGGATACCTATTGACTGATCAGATGAGCATAGACATTTACTTTGCAGCAATAAGTCTTAATCTGGCATGGTCACAAAAAATGTCATTTATGCTCTGAAAACTCTACATCACAAGAAAAGAAGCAATGATACAGTATTTCCTGTGCTAATGAAGCAAAGAAAACTAATGCTGAGCGCTTCAACTTTATCTAACTGTACTAAGCATAATAGGTGGCTAACATTTGTCTGCTTTGTGCAAGGGAAAGCAAACTGTATTTGCAGAATCTGGTGACAAAATGTAGTAACTTTAGACAACCTATTTAAAAAAAAAAGATTTGGAAAGTTGTATTAAGCAGTACAATCATCATAAACAGGAAACAGGAAACTAGACGCATCTTCCATTAAGCAGGCACAAACAAAACCTGAGAAGCAGTGTTTACTTTGACAAGGATTTCAAATTAAGGCCCAAATGTAATAAGCGTTAAGAGATAAATCTGAGACGCATAAGGAGAGATAAATGACCAGCCAATCAGCTTCCTAAATGTCATGTCACAGGCTGCGTTTGAAAATGACAGGAGCTGGTTGGCTGGTCATTTATCTCTCCTTATGCATCTCAGATTTATCCCTTGTTAACGCTTAATACATTTGGGCCTAAGTTTTAGTCTTAGTCACTTACTTAAAATTGTAGTTGGTCTAAACTCACATTTTAGTCAATCTTTTATTTTTTTTTTACTTTGTTTTAGTCAAGATTTAGTCAGCGGATCTCAGTTTTCATTTTAGTCTAATTTTAGTCAGTGTTTTAGTCATAACTTTCACAAATAGTTTAACAATACTGTAATGGCTTTTGCTAAACAACATTTCTCTAAAATTCCCTTAAGTAGTGTGCTAACTGTACCTTTAACTATGTGTTTATTAATCTAGGCTTAGTAGGCTGAGAAAGTGTTACATACAGAGTCTGAGTTACCATAGTACTCCCATATATCTTATACAAATGAATGCCTTATGTATGTTTGAACAAACACATAAAATATACAATCATATTTTTTTAAATGTAAAACCCTGCTTCCAGTGTTCATTATGACAAAGGAATTAAAATCTAGTTTTAGTCTTAGTCACTTTTTTTTGCTTTGTTTCAGTCAAGATTGAGTCAGTGGATATCAGTTTTCATTCTAATTTAGTCTAATTTTTGCCATGAAATAATATATCGCCGACGATTACTGTTAGTCAAAAATGAACACTGCTCAGAAGCACAACTCCCACCATCGCACATGCAAAATGAAATGTTACACAGTGGAGGAATGCCCTTTCTTGCACAACACTACTGTCTTCTAGCCTCCAAACATTCAAACGTTCCCTGAAAACTCTACTCTTCAAGTAAGCTTATCAAATTCCAGAACCACTCACATAATGTCCATAAGTTATTCTACCCAACTATCTAACTTTTATACAGTCAAACTTAAATCACACAAACTGCTGACCCTAGGATGACATAGCTGTGTAACTGTCTCATGTAGCCCACCAAGAACCTCTGCACTTAGAGTGGACCAATTTATAATATGTTGCATGTGTCCTCAAAATACCAAGAAGAAATCCACGCAAGCACAGGGAGAACATACAAACTATACATAGATAGAGCCCTTCTTGAGCATTGAATTTGTGACTTCTGTGCAGTAAGGTAGTAATTCTAGCCATTGTACCACTTTACTGCCCCAAGATCCTGATTTGAACTGTGGGTTTGAAATATGTGGTGCACATTTGCTGTTTTCTTCTATATTCACTTTAAAATTTGTTATCTTTATTGTTTTACATTTTATTTTTAAATTAATACAAATATGTATTAACTTTGTTATTAATGGATCAGTAATCACTACTACGTTTGAAGTTCAAGGTTTGCTGTTCTCAAACTAAAAAACTGACAAAATGTTTCATACTTACTTGAATGTGTGTGAACTGGCTCAAATACTGTTAAACTGACTCAAACGTGGTCAACCTGATTGTTACATGTTGTGCCAGATTGACTTTCTAGAGAGTTTTAAACAGATCTGTCTGAATGGTTTGATATAAAAATGTGGTCAGCTTAGCAACTCCACCCACCAAGCAACCACAACTGCTGACAGTGTTACAGAGGAACATAAATATGACAGGACATCCTGGACTAGTTTCCTGAAATGCCATCTTAGCAAATATTATAGTTTTCAAGTTAATTGTAATGATGCCATTAAAATTTGTTGAAAGTGATTAGTTTTGTGACATGATACTTTCTGCAGAATCAAGGCTGCCAGGGGTGCAGGTTGCCAGCCAATCTCACATGTTTTTTAAAGGGCTTTGCCTTGTAATTGATTGTCCCTTTAAAAAATGTCTGAGATCAGCCAGAAACCTGCACCTCTGGCAATCTCAGACTCCATTACATCCTACAGCTGGTGGTTGTGTAAGAGGTGCGGCTGCACGTGTGGTGGTGCCTGCTGCCGTGCAGGTGTAGTTTCGGTACTCACCAGGCGCCGCTCTCTCTCACCTTCAGGTACCGGAACCTTCAACGGACCTGGCAAATCTTCCGTCGGACCCGGACACGACGACCTAGGAGGAAGGAGATGGCTGAGTGCCGTCCTCCTAACTGTGGACCGAAACGCCCTCCGACCCCGAGAAAAATAGTGCTTTCGGGCTAGGTGAGGGTCATCCCAGGCGTCCGCCTCAGAGCCCGAATTTCATCTATTGGCACTCTCGCACCAGGTGGAAATTCTACCTTGCACTGGCGTGCAAGGCTCACCGTTCGCCCTGAAGGAAGGGAGACAGATAGGGACACACACAGAAGGAACACACAGACCGATGATACTCACCGTCCTACGTCTTGTACTCCGATCTTCTCCACTTACAGGTCCCTGTAAGGAGGCAAAGAGAGAAACAACCGTGCAGGGCCTAGAACTACCCTAGTGTGCGTCCGCTACACTAGCTACATAAACAGAGCCCTCAAACTAGCTCGTGTGAGTGGTGCAACACAACTATGCACAAACTTAAAACAAACAGACACTTTGCCCTGCACGGTAACAACACACATATCAGAGTACAACATCAAACGGTGCGGTTCCTTTAGATCCCTACCTGCACTCTGGGGGGTGGACGCCGCACAGCCTACCCACCGCCTGTACCCTTCCCTTATGTAGGCCTCAGGCCAAGCGACCTACCTACCTAAACACCTCAGGGTGGCCTGGGCCTAGTGCCCAGTGCCACCTTTATTCACCTCGGGGGCACTTATCCACTGGGCCTAGTGCCCCCTGACTGCACACAGGCCGGAGGCCTAACTTCACCCACGGGCCTAGCGCCCGCCTAACTTGTCCCTCGTTGGGTGACCTGGGCCTGGTGCCCAGGGTCACCTTATGATACCCTATTCGGCAAAGTACACTAGGGCCTAATGCCCTCTAATGTCCCACAGGCCTATTACCTGATGTGCCCCTCGGGCCTAACGCCCGCCTATCAGCCGCTTAGGTGGCTTGGGCCTAACGCCCAAACCACCGACTATGATGATGACCCCCAAACTCCTATCTGCGCAACAGGCCTAGTGCCTGAATTGTGCCCCCGGGCCTAATGCCCGTCCCTGGTGGTAGAGGGAGGAAAAGGGAGGGGGTGAAAGTTGCCTCACTGAGGCCTCACCTGCCCCAGGGATCTCCAGCGCCCTCTTCTGCCACTGACCCGTCCTGGCCAGCGGCGTCGCCTCCGCTCCTCCGCGTCCAGCCGCCGCTGGACATCTTCCTCCTGCAGGCCGACGTCTTCTGGCCTCTTCCGCGGCCGCCGGAGCTCCTCTTTCCACGGCCGTCTTCTCCTCGCGTCGTCTTCTTCGCTCACCCACGCGGTCTTCTCTCTCCGGGTCCCGGCCGCTTCTGCCGCGCTCTTCCGCGCGCTTCGGGTCTTCAGCTCCCGCCCGGCGTCTGACGTCAGACGCCGGGGGCGGGGCCTATGACGCGGCGAGCGCAGATTGGCTCGCCGCGCCCCTCTCTGATTGGCCGCCGCTCCGGGAGCCGCGATTGGCTCCCGGAGGGCGCCAACATTTAAAGTCCTCCGCAGCCTCCGGTCCGGTGCTGAGAAAAGGGTAATCCCTGCACCGGACACCCGCCGCTCCTGCCCACAGACAAGCGCTGGGGGCAGACAAGCTTCCCCAGCGCTGCCACGCACACACTCTCGCAGGGGACACAGATCCCCTGCGTGCTGCTGATGGGATGTGTCCCGGGGTACCGGACACATCTCCACATTTCCCCCCCCTTTTTCCTTTGTAGTCCCTACAAAGTTCCTCACGATGTCCCTTGTCCGCCTGTTAGGGAATTCCGAGGTCCCTCCGGCGAGGTTGTGTTCGAGGGCCCAGCCCGGATGGGCTGTGACCCCACATCCTTCCACCTCCAGCTCCGGGTTCCTCTTCTTACCTCCTGACCTTCATCGGCGGATCCTCTGGGGGAGTGGCATCTCCTCACGGTCGCTCGACGTTGGCCACCAAGGGGACTCTTCCTCCACGGGGACAACAGTCACTCACTCCTGGCCTTTCAGATCGTCTGTGGCATCGTCCCTGTCTTCAGGGGGTGGTACCGTCCACCACCCAACAGTGGAATCCTCCGGGGCATCCGTTTCCTCCCGGGCAACAACCACCATCTGTCGCATCTCCTCGTGGGGCATCCCCAAAGGTCCCATGTCTTCCTCTGGAACGGGTCCTCCCACGGCATCGCGATCCTCCCCCCGTACGTCCATCCATTTCGGCACTTCCGGCAGGTATTCTTGCTCCAGGACTACCTCCTCCTCTTCACGGAGGGCATTCAACTGGGAGCACGACTCCACCCGATCCTGCCAGTCACTCTCGTCGGCGCTTCCGATGCCAGAGTCATCCTCCATCTGTTCTTGGAGGGATTCATCGGCGGACAGCTCACCGTAGTCCGAGTCCTCCTCCGATATCTGGACTGGGGTATTATTTTCCTCCTCAGCGTACTTAGTCTCTTCCGCTGGTACCTCTGCTTCCTCAGCGTACTCCTTCGCTTCCGCTGGCATCGTTACTTCCTCAGTGTACTCCTTCGCTTCCGCTGGCATCTTTACTTCCTCAGCGTACTCCTCTTCCGCTGGCATCTCTAGGTACTCAGGACACACCTGTTCCGCACGTCCTGGGCGTGGACGGTTCCATCGCGGGGAGATTCCGGACGTCTCCGTCACTGGGTCTTCACGCTTTTCTTCGCAGCGTGGTCTCTTCACCTCCCAGTCGTCCACCTCCGCCTTATGCGGGAAAGGATTATGCCTTACTGGAGTCACTTTCTTGGGACAGAGTAGGTCCGCGGCATCTTCCAAGGGGCACTCACTGGCCGCATGTCCTGGTCGCCGACACTTCCAACAAGGGAGGGCCACTGCCAACTTCTCCAAGACGGGTTCCTGGTCCACCTCCTTCACTGGGGAATCTTCACCCGTTGGTTCCGGCTCAGAGGAAATGGGCACCTGCGAACTACCTTCAAGCAGGGTCTTCCGCTCCATTTCCCTGGTTTCCTCCTCCCATCTCTGGGCTTGACCATCCGCAATCATCCGGTCTTCATTCCACGGACAATCGGGAAGCGCATGTCCTCTCGCCTCGCAGAGCGCACACACAGGCTCTGCAGCCACCCGGTCCCAAAGCTGCTGACGAGATTTTGTCAGCTGCTTCACCGTGGCCTCGTAGTCCGTCCTGTCTTCAGTCCATGGACATTCCAGGAGCCGATGTCGCGGATCTCCACAGCTTTCACACCAGGAATCAACCTAGTCTTGGCTCAACTCTTCGTCCCAGGGACAACTGTTATGCTCATGCCCGTAGTTTCCGCAGAGCAAACACCAGAACTCATTCTTCGCTTGGCCCTTCCGACGTCTTCGGTCCGCTTCCTGGACCACCTTCTTTGGGGACGTCTCCCGCCAAGTACACTCGTTGGCAAAGTGTCCCGTTTGTCGACATTTCTTGCAGGGCGTCACGGCAGCTTTCTTGCGCCCCTTCTCCCGGCGCCCTTCCTTTTCACGCTGGACCGACCGCTGCACCATCTTCAGGAGGTCTGCCCCAGACACCGTCACCCAGTCGCTCTGGTCCGCACACGTCCGGGGGTGAGTCTGTTCCGGAGCCGTCCGCAGGGAAGTCTTCTTGGTGGCATTCCACATCGTGTCCGTGATCCGGTATCCTTGATCCTGCCGACTACGCCAAAATGTAAGAGGTGCGGCTGCGCGTGTGGTGGTGCCTGCTGCCGTGCAGGTGTAGTTTCGGTACTCACCAGGCGCCGCTCTCTCTCACCTTCAGGTACCGGAACCTTCAACGGACCTGGCAAATCTTCCGTCGGACCCGGACACGACGACCTAGGAGGAAGGAGATTGCTGAGTGCCGTCCTCCTAACTGTGGACCGAAACGCCCTCCGACCCCGAGAAAAATAGTGCTTTCGGGCTAGGTGAAGGTCATCCCAGGCGTCCGCCTCAGAGCCCGAATTTCACCTATTGGCACTCTCGCACCAGGTGGAAATTCTACCTTGCACCGGCGTGCAAGGCTCACCGTTCGCCCTGAAGGAAGGGAGACAGATAGGGACACACACAGAAGGAACACACAGACCGATGTTACTTACCGTCCTACGTCTTGTACTCCGATCTTCTCCACTTACAGGTCCCTGTAAGGAGGCAAAGAGAGAAACAACCGTGCAGGGCCTAGAACTACGCTAGTGTGCGTCCGCTACACTAGCTACATAAACAGAGCCCTCAAACTAGCTCGTGTGAGTGGTGCAACACAACTATGCACAAACTTAAAACAAACAGACACTTTGCCCTGCACGGTAACAACACACATATCAGAGTACAACATCAAACGGTGCGGTTCCTTTAGATCCCTACCTGCACTCTGGGGGGTGGAGGCCGCACAGCCTACCCACCGCCTGTACCCTTCCCTTATGTGGGCCTCAGGCCAAGCGACCTACCTACCTAAACACCTCAGGGTGGCCTGGGCCTAGTGCCCAGTGCCACCTTTATTCACCTCGGGGGCACTTATCCACTGGGCCTAGTGCCCCCTGACTGCACACAGGCCGGAGGCCTAACTTCACCCACGGGCCTAGCGCCCGCCTAACTTGTCCCTCGTTGGGTGACCTGGGCCTGGTGCCCAGGGTCACCTTATGATACCCTATTCGGCAAAGTACACTAGGGCCTAATGCCCTCTAATGTCCCACAGGCCTATTGCCTGATGTGCCCCTCGGGCCTAACGCCCGCCTATCAGCCGCTTAGGTGGCTTGGGCCTAACGCCCAAACCACCGACTATGATGATGACCCCCAAACTCCTATCTGCGCAACAGGCCTAGTGCCTGAATTGTGCCCCCGGGCCTAATGCCCGTCCCTGGTGGTAGAGGGAGGAAAAGGGAGGGGGTGAAAGTTGCCTCACTGAGGCCTCACCTGCCCCAGGGATCTCCAGCGCCCTCTTCTGCCACTGACCCGTCCTGGCCAGCGGCGTCGCCTCCGCTCCTCCGCGTCCAGCCGCCGCTGGACATCTTCCTCCTGCAGGCCGACGTCTTCTGGCCTCTTCCGCGGCCGCCGGAGCTCCTCTTTCCACGGCCGTTTTCTCCTCGCGTCGTCTTCTTCGCTCACCCGCGCGGACTTCTCTCTCCGGGTCCCGGCCGCTTCTGCCGCGCTCTTCCGCGCGCTTCGGGTCTTCAGCTCCCGCCCGGCGTCTGATGTCAGACGCCGGGGGCGGGGCCTATGATGCGGCGAGCGCCGATTGGCTCACCGCGCCCCTCTCTGATTGGCCGCCGCTCCGGGAGCCGCGATTGGCTCCCGGAGGGCGCCAACATTTAAAGTCCTCCGCAGCCTCCGGTCCGGTGCAGAGAAAAGGGTAATCCCTGCACCGGACACCCGCCGCTCCTGCCCACAGACAAGTGCTGGGGGCAGACAAGCTGCCCCAGCGCTGCCACGCACACACTCCCGCAGGGGACACAGATCCCCTGCGTGCTGCTGATGGGATGTGTCCCGGGGTACCGGACACATCTCCACAGTTGTTTTGCAGATAAATCTGTAAATACATAAGGGGGTACACATGGGAGATTTCTTCCGAAGATGTGTGTTGAGCGATCTATCACAGACCGCTCAGCACACATCTCTCCCCCCACTCAGCACAGAGCGATATGTGCTGAGCGAGGGGGGGGGGAAAGGAATCGCTAATTTCACTCAGCGTTAAAGTTAGCGATCTCACTAGATTGGGCCTACATGCAGGCCCAATCTAGAGCTGGCGATAGTGCCACGCGGGGCCGCGTATCGCGGTCGCCGGCACCTCTACACATGGAGCGATGTGTTCTTAATTTCTAAGCAATCTAGTCAGAAAGCTTAGCTTAGAAATTAAGTGAACATCACTCCGCGTGTACCCCCTTTACTGTAAGTGGCAGTGGCAGAACTAGCGAGTGGTGGGCCCAGGTGCGACAAAATGCTTTGGGACCCCCTCCCCCCCCAAGACCATCCCCTCACCCCTGGAGAGGATCTGGTGAGGGGGGCCTGCTCAGGGCCAGAGAAATGGATACCTAGCAACAGTGCTGTAACTAGACATTTTAGCACTGTGTGCAAGAAACGGAATCGGAGCCCCACCCCTCCAAGGAAAACAGGGGCAGTGCGCACCGTAGGCGAGTGCAAAAAATATAGGGGCGTGGCTTTGTGGGGACTGGGTGTGGCCACAAAATAATACCTATATATATAACGGTGCACAGTAGTCTCCATTATTCAAATTACGCCGCACAGTAGCACAACTACACCAGGTAAGGCCCCTTTTACACCTTACGGTGGATAGATTCCCCTTTTTACACATTAAGGCAGACAGCGTCCCCTTTTTACACATTAAGGCAGACAGCGCCCCCCTTTTTACACATTATGGCAGACAGCGTCCCCCTTTTTACACATTACGGCAGACAGCTTCCCCCTTTTTACACATTACGGTAGACAGCGTCCACTTTTTACACATTACGGCAGACAGCGTCCCCCTTTTTACACATTACAGCAGACAACGTCCCCTTTTTACACATTACGGCAGACAGCGCCCCCCCTTTTTACACATTACGGCAAACAGCGTCAACCTTTTTACACATTACGGCAGACAGCGTCCCCCTTTTTACACATTAAGGCAGACAAGAAAGAAAGAAAGAAAGAAAGAAAGAAAGAAAGAAAGAAAGAAAGAAAGAAAGAAAGACAGAAAGAAAGAAAGAAAGAAAGAAAGAAAGAAAGAAAGAATTACACTTACTCTCTCCGCTGGCAGTCAGGCTCCTCGGTGCAGCTTCTGGTAGAGATCCCCGGCAGGAGAGAAGGAGGAGGGGGTGAAGGAGGGAGCCGCAGCAGCGCTGTGTAATTGGTGGAGGCGCTGCTGCTGTCCCTTTCCTTCCCAATTGGCTGTTCTCCGACGCTGTGAATGCTGGGAATCGCATCCCAGCATTCACATCGCTGGAGAACAGCCTATGGTGAAGGAAAGGGACAGCAGCAGCAGTGCCTCCACCAATTACACAGTACTGCTGCAGCTCCTTCCTCCACCTCCCTCCTCCTCCTTCTCCCCCGTGGCCGCTGCGCTGAGTGCGCTCCTCTCCTCGGCGACGGTTGCTCGCAGCACACAGAGGCATGTAATGAGTCAGTTTGACTCATTACATGCTGCGCTGCTTTGGGCCCCTGGACAGTGGTGGGCCCCAGTGCAAGGCACTGCCTGCACTGGTGGTAGTTCCGCCACTGGTAAGTGGATATTGTTACCAACATGATCACTTGCTCTCAAAGTTTGTGTGTACTCAGGTACTGCCACCATGCGCATCTGGTTAAGTGATTATGACCAGAGTCAATTTATGTTTTCACTGCTACCTAGTGTGACCAAAAATCGGTCAAGCAATAGATTCTTCACCATCACCAGGAACATTGTTGCTATAAAATAATATATTTATACAGTTTGGACCAGCTAACAAAATTGCTTCTTACCTACAGTAGATAGTAATATTCAGCACTGCACTATGGCTGAAATATTGCAGCCTCAGTGCGGGCAGTTCAAATACGATAAAACTCCATGTGTTGCCCATGTGATAAGCCACATAGTAAATCAGTTCCTGTACACTTATCAAGGCATGGAATGCATAGTATTGTTGTGAAGAACAATCTGCGCCATGTAACAGACCTTACTGTGCAAGAACTGACCTTACCATGGGAGAGATAAATAAAGCATTGAAAAGAGTGGAGAAGTTGCCCATGGCAACCAATGAGCAATGATGTGGCATTTACCAAGTACATTCTAGAAAATATAGGAAGATGCTGATTGGGTGTTATTTCTCAACTGGTCCTCTATTCACTGCTTGATACATCAACCCCAATGTCACATAGTTGATATTATTTGTAACAACAACATCTGTTGATACAGTATATGATCTTACAACTAGATGCATGAAAATCTATATGGGCAGGGGGTGTGGCCTGACTGGAGAAGCAGTAGGAAGCAAGAGAACGGAGCTCCTGCTTTCATATATAAACCCCATTACATTCCTGGGGTGTTTCCTGACCATTGTGCCCGATTTCTGTGCCTCTATGCGCCCGGGCACCCTGGTGTGGGGTTGCGGAGCCGGGGGGCCGATTTATTGGCCTCTGCGGATTGTGGCCTTCACCAGGGCTGAAGACGCGGCCTCGATTTCTGGGTCCCCTCCTACCGGGAGGCTCCGTATGCCGCGAGCCCAGCTGACTCCACTGAAGCTGACCGGCCCTCCTGCTGTGCCTGACTTACCTCTCCTGGAGAGCCCCCTGTGATTCGGCTGACATCCCGCCGGTGCTTTGTTCGGGTCCCGGCGGCGGGGCTGGAGGTGGACGTCAGCTACGCTTCTGGTGTGGAGCTGTCTCCCCGGCGCCGCACGCACTAGCCGCCTGGTCCCTGCTCTCCCCAGCCTTCTGAGTGCTGATCATGCTGTCTGCCAGCCGCCCCGGGGAGAGATGACCTCTAGAGACACATTGCAGCCACCGGCTCTTGACACCACACACTGCCTGCTGCCCTGTAAGAGGTCAAGCTCAGGAGCCGCATTACAGCTGCCGGCTCCAGATTGCAGAGAGGAGGGTTCTGGGGACAGGTTGCAGCCATCTGATCCTGGTGCCACTTATTAGCTGTCAGCTGCCCGGGAGGGATGGCAGTGGGGTCACTGGCCTATATCTCTCCCTCTAGCGTTGCCCGGCTTTCACTACAGGTTTCTGGGATAGCACTGTAGCCACCTGCTCTGTCCTGATTGGAGACGTGGGGGTTACTGCCGAGGAATTTTTCACTGTTGACACAGAGATTGCCTTCACCAGACACACTACTTGGTTTTATGGAGGTGTCCCTTCTGCAGTAAATGCTATTAATGCTGTGCCCGTAAGGTCCTTTCCCACGATACGAGCACCACCTTAGGGCGCTGACTTTTCCCTTTTATTTTATTTTTTATTTTTTTGTTCTCTAGGATGCTGGCCTAGCAATACAATTTGTCCTTCCTGGACCGTGATAGTTTATTTTTATTTTTTTTATTATATATACCTTTCCCTTTTCTACTTAACATACACCTAATAAGCAGTGTCTGTGTCACTTTTTACGTTTGTGATATCCTGCCTATCCTATTGGTCCTCCATCATGGCGCAGAGAAATAAGAAAAACACACTTGCCCCTACAATTTTTTTTGGACCAAAATCTAAGGGCCCTCCAACTCCTGCATTGCTTATGGACTCTCCTCCCTCCCCCTGTTCATCGAAGATGGGCATAGACCCACAGATTCAAGCAGTAATGACCAGTTTACTCGAGGGGGTCCAATCCGACTTTAAACAAGAACTCTCCACAGCTATTGCCGATTTCAAATCTGACCTCACGGCCCTTGGTAATCGTACAGATGCTCTTGAATCTAAGGCAGACGACCTTTGCCGCTCTCAGCAACGTCTTGATTCCGAACTCTCTAGACTCCATGATGAGATGGAGGATCTCAAAGAAGTCAAGAAGATCAGGAGAATCGTTCCTGTCGCAATAATTTGCGTATCCGCAATGTGGCGGAATCAATTCTTAGCTCCGCTCTACCATCCTTTTTGAAAGATTTTTTTCAATCCGTAGTGCCTGATCTTTCAGATGCCGACTGTCTTTGTGATAGGGCTCACAGAGCGCTCCGAGCGAAACCTGCACCAACACAACCACCAAGAGATGTAATAGTTCGTCTACATTATTTTCGCTCAAAAGAACGAATCCTGATGTCGGTACGGGACTCTCCAGTGATTGATTTCCGGGATATGCAGTTGCAGGTTTTTCAGGATCTGGCCCCATCTACCATTCAAAAGCGACGAGACCTCCAGCCCGTTACCAGGATACTACGATAACATCAAATACGCTACAGATGGGGATTTCCGTTTATGCTGCAAGTTACAGCGAACAATTCCACTCACTCCATTAAAACCCTAACTCAGGGTCAAGATCTGCTGGCTAAACTTGATCTCCTCCCTGTACCGTCACCTGATAGTGGGACGGCCTCTTCCTCTGGACCACGACGCCCCCAGATTCCATTGCCTGAATGGACAAGGGTGACTCGTCATCGCAATGATACCAATGACCCTCCCTGATCCTGGCGAACATTCTTAGCTATAATCAGGCGGTTCTCACTGTTTTAGGGAAATGTTTTCTTGTCTTATGCTCTTTGTTGACAGGTGGAGGCTCTGGCTTCCATTTTACTTATTTAATGTGAATGTCATAGGTTCTGATAGTGCCTACCAGGCCTTAATGTTTGTTGTATGTTGTGCTTAGCTTTATAATATTGCGCTGAGCTTGCCTTGCTCACTTTATTTTCCCCTGTATGTGTTTTCCCCTTTTTTTTTTTTTTGCGACACAGTACGTTTGTTTGTTTGTTTTTTTACTTTTTTTGTGTATCCTGGGTTATATAACTGAATATTCGGCTTTTGACGACTCAACTATTGCGGTCCAGGAGGACCTGCTTCTCCCACATTGGTTCTCTGTTCCCGCTACCCCCGTGCTCCCTTTCTTTGTTACTTAGAAGTATAATGTTTATTTGTATAGCGGTCCTTGATTGGGACCCTATGTCTCAGGGTTTTTTCCCGTATGGGTTTTCTATCACTCTCTCTTTTTTACATCTCTGTTTCTTGTCTCTTGCTGTCCCTTTTTTTCTTTCTTTTCCTCTCCTCCCCGGGTCGGGTCTCCATTGATCTTTTTCCATTCTTTGGTATCACATGGCACTTTAATTGTTCTCTATAAATGTTAATGGGCTTAATTCTCCCAAGAAACGTACAGTGATGTTATCCGCATGCCGGAGAGAAAAGGCTGATATAGTTTTCCTTCAGGAGACCCACTTCACTGGTACACACTCTCGACTACAAGGTAAGCAGTTTACCCAAACCTTTTTTGCCTCTGCTGACTGTAAGAAAAGGGGGGTGGCTATACTGATCCACCGTAACATCCCATTTGTACACACTACAACCATAGCCGACCCTGAAGGCCGTTACCTCATAGTGATTGGTACACTCCGCACTGAAATCCTAACACTTGTATCAGTATATGCCCCTAACCAAGACCAACCACGTTTTTTCCGCACACTCTTTTTGCGTCTTAATAGAGTAGCACAGGGCCACATCATTTTAGGTGGGGACTTTAATACTGTGATCGATCCTCTCTTAGATAAATCTATCCCTCCAAGAAATAAGAAGGAAGCTTCCCCGACTGAAGCCTCTCTCACATTAACATCCTCCCTCACACAGCTTGATTTACGAGACACCTGGCGTCTTAAACATTCCACTGCTAGAGATTATAGCCACTTCCCTGCACCTCATCAGCATTACTCTCGAATAGACATGATTCATGTGTCTCAATCACTCACGACATTGATTTCTGATGCAGGCATCACTCCCTGTTCATGGACAGATCATGCGGGGGTTTATATCTTGATAGACCTCTACAGAACCCCTAATAGGACACGTAAATGGCGTCTTGATGACACCCTTCTTTCGCATCCCTCCACTCTTTCAGACAGTAAATCAAGCCTGAAATTTTTTTTTGAGGAAAAAATGTCTCCCCAGAAGTCTCTCCTAATATTGTTTGGGAGGCGCACAAAGCCACTATTCGTGGCCACTTCATGTCCAAGGACTCCGCCATACGTAAGAAAGCAGCACAGGAAGTTTCCTCATTGGAATCTCAAATTTCTGCACTTTTAGCCCAACATAAAAATACCCCGAGTGACTCCCTACTTTCCCAAATAAATAACCTCAGGGGTCAGTTAAATACCCTTTTGTCACGACGAGCGGCAGCTATACTTCAGAAGCTCCGACAAAAATTCTATGATAAAGCGGATAAAATAGACAGTCTTTTAGCCAATAAGCTGAGAAGTAAGAGAGCTACGGGCATGATAGAAAAACTACATTCCACTACATTAAATGCACTCACTTATGATCCTAAACTGATGGTGGAGGAATTTCGGAACTTTTATAGCTCCTTATATAACCTCCCTGCCCCTCCTCTTTCCTCCGACGGTCCAGAGGGAGCATGTTCATACCTCTTAGATACCCCCTTGCCGTGTCTGACAGAGTAACAGATTTCTCTTCTCAATGAGGCTATTTCGTTGGAGGAGACGGTAACCGCTATTAGATCTATGCGGTCATCGGCTGCACCTGGCCCAGATGGCTTTACCGCTCAATATTACAAGACATTCCTCACGGAATTAGCCCCTTATCTTACCTCGCTTTTTAATAGTGTTTTAGAGGGAGCATCGTTTGCGCCAGCGACTGTGCATGCCGACATTATCGTGATTCCGAAGCCAGAGAGGGATTCCACACAATGTTCCAACTATCGCCCGATCTCGCTGCTGAACGTTGATCTTAAGATTTATGCTAAAATACTAGCCAACCGCTTAGCTCCCCTGCTCCCGCAATTGATACACCCAGACCAAGTGGGCTTTATATCTGGCCGTCAGGCCTCTGATAATACCAGGAGAGCCATAGATTTGATTTACTCGATCCATAAACAAAAGCTACCCTCATTATTGCTAGCACTGGATGCCGAGAAGGCTTTTGACAGGATATCCTGGCCCTTCGCTTTCTCGGTATTCCGGAGGATTGGCTTTTCTGGTAAATATCTGGATGGCGTTTCGTCGCTTTATAAAGCCCCTACTGCCACGGTTTCTGTTAATCGCCTCACCTCCTCCGTATTCGGTATCACTAACGGCACCAGACAGGGATGTCCGCTATCCCCACTGCTGTTTGCCTTGATTATGGAATTGCTGGCAGCAAGAATCCGAGCTAATACGGCTATAGCTGGAGTGCGGGTAGGTCCTTCTGAACATAAAATTGCTTTATACGCTGATGACGTCCTAATATCCCTGGGATCCCCGTCTTAGTCACTACAGCCGCTCCTCTCTGAAATAGACATCTACTCTCAGGATTCAGGCTATAAAATTAATATAGGTAAAACTGAAGTGTTGGATTTTTATGTCCCTGGCCCAATTAAGCTCTCTTTGGAAAACTCCTTTCCATTTCAATGGCACAAGCAAAAAATTAAATACTTAGGCATTTTCCTAACACGTAACCACCATCAACTTTACCAAGCTAATTTCCCGAGACTATTAGAACGAATTAAGTCGGATTTATCTTCTTGGTCTAGCCTCTTTATCTCCTGGATAGGTAGGGTAAACTCAGTGAAAATTAACGTGCTCCCTCGGATACTTTACCTATTCCAGACCCTCCCAATATTTATTCCTCCATCTGTTTTTAAATTCCTACAATTTCACACATCACAGTTTATATGGGCAAATAAGCGCCCCCGAGTTCGATTGAAACTTTGTGTACATGTAGTGGCGGCCTGGGCATCCCAGACTTTAAAAGATATTATTTAGCCACACAGCTCTCACACTGCGTACAATGGTGCAACCCTGAATCTCGAAGGGTCTGGGTCTCTATAGAAGCTGCCGAACTAGGCCTCTCTACTCTCTCTTCTCTTCTCTGGCTCCCGAAACCTTGCCGCCCTAGAAATGTGGCATCCCACCCCATAGTTTCCCGCTCATTGATGATTTGGGACTTTGTCAATAGGAGATATGGCCTGGCCCCAGCCCCCTCCCCTATCATTCCAATATTACACAACCCTGCATTTCCCCCTGGTACACATAAGTCACGGTTTGCCCCTTGGCAGGATAGAGGTATCTTATATCTGAATGATATCACCAGGGACACTAGTTTTCCTCAATTTTTTCAGATTCAAGAAAATATTGATATTCCCTCCAGATATTTTTTAAAATTTTTACAACTCAGACACTTTCATTCCTCACTGAGCCACATCCTCTCTAGCAGACCCCTGACCATGTTCTAGACTATCTGTTTCAGACGTCACTCAACCAAGGGCTTAATCTCCTTTTTATATACCACTCTCAATGGGGAACCATCCTCTCAGCGTGCTCCTCACGAGAGAGCATGGGAACTGGATTTAGGCTCAGCCTTAGATGATGAGGAATGGTCTGAAGCCTGGGATAACGCGGCGTCTAGCTCCATCTGTGTTAGAATCAAGGAGAATGTTTATAAATTATTATATAGATGGTATTATGTACCATCTTGCTTGAGCAGAATGTACCCAGACACGTCGGATAGATGCTGGAGGGGATGTGGCGCAGAGGGCTCTTTTCTACATATATGGTGGTCATGCCCTAAAATAGTGAATATATGGAGAGATGTGATTAATCTTATTTCTAGCTTAATACAGACTCCTATTCCTTATGACCCTAAATTTATCCTCCTCCCCTTAAACCTGCCAGCGCTGACGAAATTTCAAAATAAACTATTGCGCCATGTAGTCTCTGCAATGACATGTCAACTGGCCGCTGACTGGAAAAACCCAGCTCCGCCCCCCATGCAGTCTATAATTGCCCGCATTTGGTACGTTTACCGTATGGACTACATGACTAGCATCATAAACTGCTCCTCTAAGTCATTTGATAAAATATGGAGTCCATGGCTGACTGCCCAACATGCTCCCTTGCCTTTCAATTAGTAATGCCTCGTACTATATCTGATGGAACCCCCCGGGGACTCTATTCTACCCTATTCTGTCTCTTTCTCCTTCTGTCCTCTTCTCCTTCTCTCTTTCTTCTCTACCTCCTCCTATTTTTACTCTTCAATCTCAGTCGGTTAGCCTCTCTGCTGACTGCTATTCTCTCTGTTTTATACTACCCGCTTTATGGGTCAAAATTGTATCACTGTTTTTTGGTTATCTTTATAAATGCCAACTGTTAAGCTGTATTTGTAATGTATTATGCTATAACCACTATCTGTTGGTTTCTGTTCAATTTTGTGATCCCACGAATAAAAATTATGTTAAAAAAAAAGAAAAAGAAAATCTATATGGGCAAAATAAATATACGAAGACTGTGTTACGTTATATTAAAATATGGAGGCATTTTGGTGGGACTGCCCCAAGATTCACGAGTTATGCTGTACAGTTATCCAGATCACCAAGACAGCAGTGGGGGAGCGAACACCCTCTGACCCTGATTCTTGGCTGTTTAACCTGGTGGATATCCCTGTCTCTAAATATAAAAAGTCTCTACTTAAGTATTTTATTAATGCTGCAAAGTAGTAATCTAGTATTAATCCAGCAGTCTTCTGGAAGGCCCCACACCCTCCTCCTACATATATGGATATGGAATATCATGCCCTCTCTAGCCAAGACAGATATGAGGGATTTGTTTCTACCTGGTTTGCTTGGTTAGACTTTAAAGACTCTGCTAAGCATCGGCTCCAGCTGTCGAGATAGGGGATCAAAGGCATCCCTGTCCCATCTTTATTTTTCCTTGAAGATCACTGGACTAAATTCTAGATCAATGATACAGTAGCTTTACTCACATCCAGTCATTTCACCTTAGCCCTCCTTTCCTCCCTTTCTCCTCTTGACATTCCCTTTGCCCTTCTTCTGTTTTCTTTCCCCTTACCTTTATGTTCCTGTCTGATGTTTCCTATTGTAACTTTTGCTTTTTTGCTGTTTCGTGATATACACTGCTCAAAAGGGAACACTAAAATAACACATCCTAGATCTGAATGAATGAAATATTCTTAAATACTTTGTTCTTTACATAGTTGAATGTGCTGACAATAAAATCACACAAAAACTATCAATGGAAATCAAATTTATTAACCCATGGAGGTCTGGATTTGGAGTCACACTCAAAATGAAAGTGGAAAAACACACTACAGGCTACTTTGATGTAATGTCTTTAAAACAAGTCAAAATGAGGCTCAGTAGTGTGTGTGGCCTCCACGTGCCTGTATGACCTCCCTACAATGCCTGGGCATACTCCTGATGAGGTGGCAGATGGTCTCCTGAGGGATTTCCTCCCAGACCTGGACTAAAGCATCCGCCAACTCCTGGACAGTCTGTGGTGCAACGTGGCATTGGTGGATGGAGCGAGACATGATGTCCCAGAAGTGCTCAATTGGATTCAGGTCTGGGAAACGGGCGGGCCAGTCCATAGCATCAATGCCTTTGTCTTGCAGGAACTGCTGACACACTCCAGCCACATGAGATCTAGCATTGTGTTGCATTAGGAGGAACCCAGGGCCAACCGCACCAGCATATGGTCTCACAAGGGGTCTGAGGATCTCATCTCGGTACCTAATGGCAGTCAGGCTACCTCTGGTGAGCACATGGAGGGCTGTGCGGCCCCCCAAAGAAATGCCACTCCACACTATTACTGACCCACTGCCAAACCGGTCTTGCTGGAGGATGTTGCAGGCAGCAGAACGTTCTCCTTGGCGTCTCCAGACTCTATCACATCTGTCACATGTGCTCAGTGAGAACCTGCTTTCATCTGTGAAGAGCACAGGGCGCCAGTGGTGAATTTGCCAATCTTGGTGTTCTCTGGCAAATGCCAAACGTCCTGCATGGTGTTGGGCTGTAAGCACAACCCCCACCTGTGGACGTCGGGCCCTCATACCAGCCTCATGGAGTCTGTTTCTGATCATTTGAGTAGACACATGCACATTTGTGGCTTGCTGGAAGTCATTTTGCAGGGCTCTGGCAGTGCTCCTCCTGTTCCTCCTTGCACAAAGGCGGAGGTAGCGGTCCTGCTGCTGGGTTGTTGCCCTCCTACGGCCTCCTCCATGTCTCCTGATGTACTGGCCTGTCTCCTGGTAGCGCCTCCATGCTCTGGACACTACGCTAACAGACACAGCAAACCTTCTTGCCACAGCTCGCATTGATGTGCCATCCTGGATGAGCTGCACTACCTGAGCCACTTATGTGGGTTGTAAACTCAGTCTCATGCTACCACTAGAGTGAAAGCACCGCCAGCTTTCAAAAGTGACCAAAACATCAGCCAGAAAGCATAGGAGCTGAGAAGTGGTCTGTGGTCACCACCTGCAGAACAACTCCTTTATTGGGGGTGTCTTGCTAATTGCCTATAATTCCCACCTGTTGTCTATTCCATTTGCACAACAGCATGTGAAATTGATTGTCAATCAGTGTTGCTTCCTAAGTGGACAGTTTGATTTCACAGAAGTGTGATTGACTTGGAGTTACATTGTGTTGTTTAAGTGTTCCCTTTATTTTTTTGAGCAGTGTATTATAATTGCTCTTTGATTGTTTGATAAATGTCTTTATTGCTTATGTATACTTGTGAGTGCTGATAAAAATTGATTATACAAATAAAAAAATATGGAGGTACTGTAATGTCTTTTTTTACTCATCATCACCAAAAATGGATAACGAAGAATTACTGTGGCATTAGCAACATTTTTTCCATTCTATATTGCTAGAGCAATTGTTACGCTGTATACCGCCTGATAACGAGGGCGATTATTGCAAATTTTTCTCTAAGCAATTAAGTCACAGGCGAACAGGCAAATAATAATGATGAGGATGATGATGAAAATTGCACTGATGAGATTAATACTGATGATGGGATTCAAAAATGTATAACTAATAATGAGGATGAAACAGAGATAGAAAATGATGTTGTAGGTCATGAAAAATTAGCTGCCATGTCACACAGTGTGCTATTAAGTGTCGAGAAATGATCAAGAAATAAGACAATTATTTAATCATACTCCTGCTGGATCCACGCAACTATTCACCCCATGAGTAAAACAGTCTGCTTTTGCATAGCTAGGAAATGCTTTTGTAAAACGTTCTTGTGCAGATAAAATGCGTAAGGATGTTCATAGCAACCTTTTAGTAATTAACATACTAATAAAATTAGAGATGTGTGCTGGGCCATTTTTCTTGGTTTTAGGTTTGGTTCTAATTCTTTGTCTGGTTTTGGATTCAGTTTTGGATTTCGTCTGTGATTGGTTTTGAGTTTGTATTTTTCCCAAAAAGTGGCAAAAAAGCTAAAATCACATAATTTGGCCCCTTTTTGCTCCTAGAGCATTATTAACAACAATAACATTAATTTCCAGTCAATTTTGACCACCTCACAGCTTGCAATATTGTATTCATCCGCTTTAGGTGAAAGGCTTCAGCTGCCTGATTACTAAGCAACAGAGCAGCGGCACAAACACACAGCAGTTTATGGCACATCTATTAAAAATTGCCACACAGCAGTCACAGTACTTATATGTTATGGATACACAGTGGTGTACGGCTTGCGGAGTCACAGTACTTGTATGTTATGGATGCACAGTGGGGTACGGCCTCTGGAGTCACAGTACTTGTACATTATGGATACACTTGTGGTACGGCCTGTGTTGTCACAGTACTTGTATGTTATAAATACACAGTGAGGTACAGCCTGTGGAGTCTCATTACCTGTACATTATGGATGCACAGTGGGTTTGGCCTGCAAAGTCACAGTACTTGTATATTATGAATACACAGTGGGGTACAACACAAAACAACAAATTTCTTTTACTTTTTTAAAGTTTTATTACCGTTTTTAAAACTTTTTAACTTTTTTAAACTTTTTGTGAACTTTTTGTAACTTTTTAAACTTTTTTTTACACTGGAGTGTATGGGCACTGGACAGGTGTGTTGGCTGCACTTGAGCAGATGGACACTGACAGGTGCGGCAGCAGAACTGGAGCAGTTGGACACTGGACAGGTGTGTTGGCAGCCCTGGGCAGTGGACACTGGACAGGTGCAGCGGCAGCACTGGGGCAGATGGATACTGGATAGGTGCATTAGCAGCACTGGAGCAGATGAACACTGTATAGGTACATCAGCAGCACTTGAGCAGATGGACACTGGACAGCTACTTCTGCATGGACACAGCACAGTCACTTAATGGACACAGCACAGCCAATAGTACGGAGTCTGGAAGCAGCACAGCCACTTGTATGGAGTTCAGAGTCTCTAGACACAGCACAGCTACTTGAACCAGCAAAGTACAGTGCAGCACACAGCATTGTGCCTAAGAGTGAAATGATGCTGAGTTACCACCGTGGGTCACTTATATAGAATCCGATGCCGGGAGTATGACGTTTTCCCTCGATCTGGAATGCGAGTCTGGCATGAACACCAGGGCCCGGAAGTTCAGATTTTCTGAAATCCGAACCATTCATCTCTTAATAAAATACAACAAACTGTCACCACAGCTGATTCCTGGGAATCCGTCATCACCAATGCAAAAAAACCTCAAAAACATTCTATACTGATTGTCATGCCGACGAGAAATGCAACTTATGGACAAAAATGGTGGAAGCAGACAGAAACTGAAATAAACAGTGACACAAGTGATTGCCTGGAACACTTGCAGAATATTCTCCATCAGTGGCCAAAACTATTTACAATTGACATAGAAAATAATTCCTACTGCACATGTCCTGTGTCTTATCTTAATGATTATTCTTTGCTGCTAGTAGTCACAGAAAAGCAGTTGTCATCTGAATTAGAGATGTGCGGTGGGCAGTTTTCGTATTTTGGTTCTGGTTCCATGCTCGTGTTTTGGATTTGGATTGGTTTTGCCAAAACCCCCCTTTCGTGTTTTGGTTTTGGATCTGGATGATTTTTGAAAAAAACATAAAAACAGCTAAAATCACATAATTTGGGGTTAATTTTGATCCTACAGCATTATTAACCTCAATAACATTAATTTCCACTCATTTCCAGTCTATTCTGAACACCTCACACCTCACAATATTGTTTTAGGCCAAAAGGTTGCACCAAGGTGGCTGGATGACTAAGCTAAGCGACACAAGTGTGCAGCACAAACACCTGGCCCATATAGGAGTGGCACTGATGTGGCAGACAGGATGGCAGATTTAAAAAATAGGCCCCAACCAGCACATCATGCAAAGAAGAAAAAGAGGTGCATTTAGGTAGCTGGATGGCTAAGCTAAGCAACACAAGTATGCGGCACAAACACCTGGCCCATCTAGGAGTGGCACTGCAATGGCAGACAGGATGGCACTTAAAAAAAACTAGGCCCAAAACAGCACATCATGCAAAGAAGGAAAAGTGGTGCAATGAGGTAGCTGTATGACTAAGCTAAGCGACACAAGTGTGCGGCACAAACAACATGGGACTTGCTGGAATTTGCCCAGATGTAATACACGCACAATATTGGTGGCACAGGAGAGCGTACCGCTAAACAACACACACGGCAAAGCCTGTAAAATTAATTTGTATAATAATAACCCTTTTATTTGGAGCTATTATAATAATATGCAGCACAGGCAAGCGTACCCCTATAACACACAGGGCAAACCCTGTAAAAATTATCTGGATAATAATATGTATATAACCTTTAGTTGGAGTAAATAATATACAGCACAAGACACCACCACTGGACGCATGCAGCACAAGACAGCACCACTGGACTGGACTTATACAGCACACTGGACATATGGCAGCAGAGGACACAACCACTGTGACTGGACTGATGCAGCACAAGACACTACCACTGAACTGATGCAGGACACTGAGGACTGAGACACGTCATCTCTCTACACTCTCCAATGCTGGAGTGAAAATGGCGGCGACGCGCGGCTCCTTATATGAAATCTAAACCTGATGATGATGTTTGCCTCGTTCTGGTTTCCGAGTCAGACGGGAAAACCTCAGTCTGACTCGGATCTGGGCTCAGGTAGTGAAGTCCAGTAGGGTTCGGTTCTCAGGAAACCGAACCCGCTCATCTCTAATCTGAATATACTGAAATGCTTACAGTCATCAAAATGAATAAAAAATAAATAAACCATAAATTACTGCCATCCACCCTCTGCTTCCTCCCATTCAACATTCCAAAGAAAAGTATGTGATATTGTAAAGAATTCTTAATCAAACATGATTGTGTGAGGCTCCTGGTTTAAATTCAAGTGTTCCACAAAATATTTGCCTAAATTCCACAGCTGGTCACAGAATGTTGCACGTTTGCTGGAATTTTTCCTTGAGTGACCCCAGTCCCTTATTACCTTGTTTCCTTGATCTTCTCTATGGCAGCCGACACAAAGGGGATAAATCCCCTTTCCCTTAAGTCAGGAACGAAAGAAGACACTGCCAGAAGATATATAAATCCACTCCTCCTTCATCCAGGTGTCCTCTTGTTGTCCCCAAACTTTTAAAATATCCCATAACAAGTTACATGCAAAATAGCACAACTTAGTGGTGGGAAGAAGGCTGCCATAGAGGAGATTAAGGAAACATTACTAATGGTTTAAGTTTCTAGTTTGCTTATACAGTAAATTAAAGTCCTATGATGATAGAATGTGGCAAAATACTCTCTCCTATCATATTTATTATTTTTTTATTCAGTTATTTATATAGCGTACACATACCCACAACACTTTACAGATAATATTTAGTCATTCATATCAGTCCCTGTCCCAGTGGAGTTTACAACCTACAGAATGTTCATAGCCACATGTACTGTACACACATATACCCTAAAAGCCAATTCATTTACCAGCACATTTTTACATTATGGGAAGAAATCCACGCAGGTACAGGGAGAAAAACGCCACACAGATAGAGCCTTGGTGTCAAACACCTCAGTGCTGTGAGGAAGCAAGCTAGTCATTGTGCCATCATTTTTATCTGCTGGCAGTAAAATCCAGCATAACAAATTCATCTACAGCTATTAGTGCACTTTGAAGTGCAGCCAATCCCGGGTATCACAGGAATCCCGGGATTAAACATTTTTCAATCTTGATTAGGTGCCGTTTAGGATGTTTAAGTAAGAGAAGGATAAGCACGAGGGTTGAGGCCCATGCTCGTGAGATCTTACACTCTAAAGGGGAGGGGCAGACAGACAGGGGTGGCACAGATGGGGTAGACAGTGAGTATGGAACAGAGGGTTAGAATGAGATTAGACTGGGTTTGGTGAAGAAGTGTGTCTTGAGAGCCCATTTGATGTTTTGTAGAGAGGTGGAGAGTCTGAGATGGAGAGATAGGGAATTCCAGAGAAAGTGATCAGCACGTGAGAAATCTTGAATGTAGGAGTGAGAGGAAGTAATCAGTTAGCAGGAGAGGCAGCGTGCATTAGCAGAGCGAAGAAGACAAGTGGGAGAGTAAAAGGAGATAAGGTCAGAGATGTAATTGGGAGAGGAGTGTGTGAGGGCTTTGTGAGTGTGAGAAGTTCGAATTGGATTCTGAAAGGGAAGGGAAGCCAGTGAAGGGCTTGTAGGAGAGGGGAGGTGGACGTAGTGCTTTTGGTGAGGAAGATGAGCCGGCCTGCAGCGTTGAGGACAGATTGGTGTGGAGAGAGGTATTTGTCAGGGATGTCAGATAGGAGATCCCCGAATTCCTTACCTCTTTGCTATAGAAATTCCTGCCTTGAGGTTTCTACTTCAAGCTGTCTGCCACACTATTTCCAATGTTTGTAGTGTTTGGCACCCTCTAGTCCTTGTAAGGACAGCCCTAACCAGACATCATGGATAATTTCTTCTGCTGAAATTAACAGGAAGTCTAAATTCATGGAAATGATGCTAATCTATTATTGGAGTGGGTATCTGCCATTTGTGGAAGCAGCCTTACAGTTCAAGATGTGGTACTGTAGCTGTTGTTGGTCTGGCAGACACTTTTATAGAATCCACTAAAGCTTCAGAAATAAATTTGATTTCCTTTTGCATCTTTTGAACAGTCTTCAGAAGTTGACTTCTTTTTACACCATCCTCAGTGGCAAACGCAGGATTTCTAGAGAGGGGTTTCCAAATGCAATCCACAATCTCCCACTCTCAACCCTGGACATTAATGTAAACAACAGTCTTTCTATACACTGGATACTGTAAGAATACTTTATTAATATTTAACACTATAGATGGTCTATAGTATGGGCTGTATCAAACATATTGAAATAATATAAATAAGATAAGTGGTCAGGAAAAAGTTAAACATACCATAATACATAAATAAATAAATAAATAAATAAATACACAAACATAATAGAACCAGTACTGTACTTTCTAAGCACACATTCTCCCACCACTTGGTAGGGCTCCTGTCTCTTCTTCCTGGTAGCTACCCTCCGGTCTAGTGCACTGATTAAGGACTCAGATCCACACACACAGCCAACTTGCTAGAAGAAGCTGCCACCACTGGACATGTGCAGCAGCTCTACTTTGTCCCTTAAACTGTATGATGTGGTGGCTGCTCTAGTAATCGTATTATGTACCATTGCTATTGTTGCAATGATTTAAGCCACTTGCCAAGTGGAGCGGGTTTCCAGGCAACCAGAAACCCCCTATGCGTTTGCATATGATCCTCACTGTTCCTTTCAATGTCATTGCCCCAATTATGCTTTGCCCCTTCATGTTCTAGCCATAGCTGCTATGAGCAGCTTACAGTATATGACTTTATGTTGCTGGATTTGATAGGTATCTATCAGTATTCCTGCCATTCTTCAGTAATAATGTATTTGTTTGCATTGGAATGGAATGGTTCTTTGTTTTAGTCTACACTATAAGCATATCCTGCAGTTGTTGTTTTTCTGTGGTTTCTTCATGTCGGTCTTAACACAAGTGGAAGGGGGGAATAATCCCTTGTGGTACAGCATTTTGCAAAAGAGGAGGATAAGGAAAAGCATCTTTAAGAATGATAAAGCAACAGTAGAATCATGCCCATAGTTCTCAATTTATTCTAAATTTTGCTTCGTCCTCTCAGTATATTTTACCCTAATTCAGAGGTAGGCAATACATTATCTATATGATGCTATATGAACCACTTAAATGAATGAAAAGCAAATTGTCCCTAAGAAGGTTTATATGTGTGTGAACTAGAGATGTGCGGCTGGCACTTTTCGTGTTTTGTGTTTTGGTTTTGGTTCTAATTCCATTTTCGTGTTTTGGTTTGGTTTTGCCAAAACCACCCTTTCGTGTTTTGGTTTTGGTTTTGGTTCTGGATGATTTTTGGGAAAAAACATAAAAACAGCTAAAATCACAGAATTTGGGGGTAATTTTGCTCCTACGGTATTATTAACCTCAATAACATTCATTTCCACTCATTTCCAGTCTATTCTGAACACCTCACACCTCACAATATTGTTTTTAGGCCTAAAAGTTGCACCGAGGTGTCTGTATGACTAAGCTAAGCAACACAAGTGTGCGGCACAAACACCTGGCCCATCTAGGAGTGGCACTGCAGTTGCAGACAAGATGGCACTATTCAAAAACTAGTCCCCAAACAGCACATGATGCAAAGAAGAAAAAGCGACGCAATGAGGTAGCTGTATGACTGTTCTAAGCGACACAAGTGTGCGGCACAAACACTTGGGCCATCTAGGAGTGGCACTGCAGTGGCAGACAGGATGGTAGATTTAAAAAATAGGCACCAAACAGCACATGATGCAAAGAAGAAAAAGAGGTGCAATGAGGTAGCTGGATGGCCAAGCTGAGCGACACAAGTGGCCGACACAAACACCTGGCCCATCTAGGAGTGGCACTGCAGTTACAGACAGAATGGCACTTAAAATAACTAGTCCCCAAACAGCACATGATGCAAAGAAGAAAAAGAGGTGCAAGATAGACTTGTCCTTGGGCCCTCCCACCCGCCCTTATATTGTATAAACAGGACATACACACTTTAACAAACCCATAATTTCAGTTACATTGTCTGCCATACAACTGTGGCTGAAATGACTGGTTTGTTTGGGACCCCACCAAAAAAGAAGCAATCAATCTCTCCTTGCACAAACTGGCTCTACAGATGCAAGATGTCCACCTCATCATCATCCTCCGATTCCTCACCCCTTTCACAGTGTAAATCCTCCTCACTGAGTATTAATTTGTCCCCACTTGCAGGGGTTGTGCAAATGGTGGAAGGAGCCACCTCTTACCGTCCAGTGTTGGGAAGGTCAGGCATCGCAACCTCTGACACACTTGGACGCTCCTTGGGGATTTGTGATACCATCTCAGAGCACACAGTTCTTTTCTGTGCTCTTTCCAGCTTAACTATTTTCATTTTTCTAGCGGGAGGATGAGGGCTTCCATAGTCATGTGAAGTTGAACCACTAGCCATGAACATAGGCCAGGGCCTCAGCTGTTCCTTGCCACTCCGTGTGGTAAATGGCATATTGGCAAGTTTACGCTTCTCCTCCGACGATTTTAATTTTGATTTTTGAGTAATTTTTTTACTGATCTTTTGTGTTTTGGATTTTACATGCTCTGTACTATGACATTGGGCATCGGCCTTGGCAGACGACGTTGATGGCATTTCATCGTCTCGGCCATGACTAGTGGCAGCAGATTCAGCACGAGGTGGAAGTGGATCTTGATCTTTCCCTATTTTTTGAGCCTCAACATTTATGTTCTCCATATTTTAATGCGCACAACTAAAAGGCACCTCAGGTATACAATGGAGATGGATGGATAGTATACTTATGGATGACGAGTGACTGACGACACAGAGGTAGCTACAGCCGTGGACTACCGTACTGCGTCTGCTAGTATAGAGATGATAATTAATGATATAAAAAAATATATATATAACTACTGTAGGTATATATAATATAATGACGGACCTGGTGGACACTGTCAGCAGACTGCTAAACTACTAGTATGAAGAAGATAGAAAAAAAAAACCCACCACAGGTAAGTATACAATTATGGACGAGCACTGACGACACAGAGGTAGCTACAGCCGTGGACTACCGTACTGCGTCTGCTAGTATAGAGATGATAATGATATAAAAAATATATATATATCACTACTGCAGGTATATATATTATAATGACGGACCTGCTGGACACTGTCAGCAGACTCCTAAACTACTAGTATGAAGAAGATAGAAAAAAAAACCCCACCACAGGTAGGTATACAATTATGGACGAGCACTGACGACACAGAGGTAGCTACAGCCGTGGACTACCGTACTGCGTCTGCTAGTATAGAGATGATAATGATATACAAAAATATATATATATCACTACTGCAGGTATATATAATATGATGACGGACCTGCTGGACACAGTCAGCAGACTCCTAAACTACTAGTATGAAGAAGATAGAAAAAAACTCCCCACCAATTATGGACGAGCACTGACGACACAGAGGTAGCTACAGCCGTGGACTACCTTACTGCGTCTGCTAGTATAGAGATGATAATGATATAAAAAATATATATATATCACTACTGCAGGTATATATAATATAATGACGGACCTGCTGGACACTGTCAGCAGACTCCTAAACTACTAGTATGAAGAAGATAGAAAAAAAAACCCCACCACAGGTAGGTATACAATTATGGACGAGCACTGACGACACAGAGGTAGCCACAGCCGTGGACTACCGTACTGCGTCTGCTAGTATAGAGATGATAATGATATAAAAAATATATATATATCACTACTGCAGGTATATATAATATAATGACGGACCTGCTGGACACTGTCAGCAGACTCCTAAACTACTAGTATGAAGAAGATAGAAAAAAAACCCCCACCACAGGTAGGTATACAATTATGGACGAGCACTGACGACACAGAGGTAGCTACAGCCGTGGACTACCGTACTGCGTCTGCTAGTATAGAGATGATAATGATATACAAAAATATATATATATCACTACTGCAGGTATATATAATATGATGACGGACCTGCTGGACACAGTCAGCAGACTCCTAAACTACTAGTATGAAGAAGATAGAAAAAAAACCCCCACCAATTATGGACGAGCACTGACGACACAGAGGTAGCTACAGCCGTGGACTACCTTACTGCGTCTGCTAGTATAGAGATGATAATGATATAAAAAATATATATATATCACTACTGCAGGTATATATAATATAATGACGGACCTGCTGGACACTGTCAGCAGACTCCTAAACTACTAGTATGAAGAAGATAGAAAAAAAAACCCCACCACAGGTAGGTATACAATTATGGACGAGCACTGACGACACAGAGGTAGCCACAGCCGTGGACTACCGTACTGCGTCTGCTAGTATAGAGATGATAATGATATAAAAAATATATATATATCACTACTGCAGGTATATATAATATAATGACGGACCTGCTGGACACTGTCAGCAGACTCCTAAACTACTAATATGAAGAAGATAGAAAAAAAAAACCCACCACAGGTAGGTATACAATTATGGACGAGCACTGACGACACAGAGGTAGCCACAGCCGTGGACTACCGTACTGCGTCTGCTAATATAGAGATGATAAAGATGATAGAGATGAACAAAAAAAATATAACACTACTGCAGGTAAATATTTATATAATATAATGAATGACGGACCTGATGGACACTGTCAGCAGAATGCGTTTATAGAATAAAAAAAAAAAAAACACCACAGGAGTGTTTGTTTAACTTTTTCAGGCAGACAATATACTGGTGGTCAATGGTCAGTCACACTGGCAGCAAAAGTGTGCACTGTACTCCTGCTATTAACTGCACCCCAGTCTCCCCCACAATTCAGCTGTGTGAGCAGTGAGCACTCAGCACAGTCAGATATACATAGATGATATTATCATGCAGCACACTGAGGCTGAGCACAGATATGGTATGTGACTGTGTATCGTTTTTTTTCAGGCAGAGAACGGATTATAAATAAAACTGGTGGTCACTGGTCACTATCAGCAAAACTCTGCACTGTACTGAGTACTCCTAATGCTCCCCAAGTAGTAAATCAAGTGTTTCTCTAATCTATTCTACACGGAGAGGACGCCAGCCACGTCCTCTCCCTATCAATCTCAATGCACGTGTGAAAATGGCGGCGACGCGCGGCTCCTTATATAGAATCCGAGTCTCGCGATAGAATCCGAGCCTCGCGAGAATCCGACAGCGGGATGATGATGTTCGGGCGCGCTCGGGTTAGCCGAGCAATGCGGGAAGATCCGAGTCTGCCTCGGACCCGTGTAAAAAGGCTGAAGTTCGGGGGGGTTCGGATTCCGAGGAACCGAACCCGCTCATCTCTAGTGTGAACTGCTCTCTTTTACCAGCGATATTACAATATGCAGTATAGTGGTAGGCAGGCTCAGTCTGGGATTGTGTCTGCCCTGTGATCTGCACTTTGACAACATCAGGTGATACCTGCTTCTTCCAGGCCCCTGAGAACACAAATTTGTGGTATCTATGAAGTGAGACTAACTGGAACATTTCATTATCCTGGACAGCGGGAAGGTTGAGAGCTGTGTGAATTTTTTTTAACATTCTACATGTTCTGGGATAGCAGATTGCAGAAGTGAAACTATTTCATATTCATTGAAATGAATAGGAGCCTTCAGCTGAAGCTCACTGTAATGAAAGCAGAGGGATATGGGAATAGGGTCATTATAAAATGCTGGCCTCACCTCTTTGAAATGATAAAGAATTCATGTCATTCTCAATCTACTTTAATCAGTTGATATGTTAGGTGCTCGCAGACTAC
Organism: Pseudophryne corroboree; assembly: GCF_028390025.1. NCBI lineage: Eukaryota > Metazoa > Chordata > Amphibia > Anura > Myobatrachidae > Pseudophryne > Pseudophryne corroboree. Next base: position 220,857,659 of record NC_086447.1, read on the forward strand.
AAATTGTCATCATGTGAAAACTTCAGGTATTTCAAAAAAGGAATAGTTCCTACAGTACAGTATTTCTTTACTAAGACAGAATGGATTCAGAGCAATATCACTGCACATACCTACGTAGGGAATAGGATTTAACTGGAAAAGCCCCAATCACATACAGGATCAGTACATTCTCTATGTTTCAAATGTTACATTTGATCTTGCATCATAACGGATCTTTTCTAGTGTTTAATAATGCTAAATTGCTGCATAAATGCTGCATGTCAAACCAGAGATGGATTAAGTTGGGGGGTGGGCGGTTGGCAAAAGGGACACATGTCACGGGCCTCCGTACGCAATCATTGGTCAGTAGCAGTTAGGCGACCTGGTACACGGTTCACATGGTGGGTGAACTGCAGCAGTCACTAACTGCTGCATCAGCCACTCACTGCTATATAACCACTCACTGCTGTATCAGCCACTAACTGCTGTATAACCACTCATGCTGTATCAGCCACTCACTGCTGTATAACCACTCACTGCTGTATAACTACTCACTGCTGTATAACTACTCACTGCTACATCAGCCACTCATTGCTGTATAACCAATAATAGCTGCATCAGCCACTCACTGCGGTATAAGCACTCACTTCTGCACAACCATTCACTGTGCAATCAGCAGGGCTGCCATCAGAAATTGTTAGGCCCGGGACTGACAAAATAGGCAGTCCCCCTCCCCCTATATATTAGCATGCGACCTTCCACCAGACGCTGACACAGTTGTATGAAGAAATGCAGTCCGTTTACTTCCACAGCGTAGTAAACATACTTTTCATAGCAAGTTCCAATAGGTATCTTAATTAGGCACCAGTTTACAAACAGCATGTACACAATCTCAGGCTCCCTGTCTCTAACCCACTGGCCCGTCCTCTTTCGCCTGGCCACTTGTTGGCATCAGGAGCCCTGAGCCCTTGCCCTAATGAGCTTTATAAAAGTGTGGCACAGGTGTGCCTGATTGCTGGGAGCGCTTGCTCCAATACCTGGACCAGACCTTCATGGATGGGATCTCATGTATGAAATTGCAGGGTATTTCTGTGTATCAACAGCAACACAATAATATAATTTCCAACTGCCAGATATTCTTTGACACAACATTAAAGAGACAACCTGCTGTGTCCCAACACCTCCCTGGGCTTCCTCTTGGTCCAGCCCTAAACCCAGGTCGCCTTAGCCCGGGCACCCGAACCGTTGTGCCCTGTCCTGCAGACACCCGGCGTGGCATCTGGACTGGACTGCCACTATATATATATATATATATATATATATATTTATATATATCTATATCTATATATCTATATATCTATATATATATATATATATATATATATATATATAAAATGTTATGTGTGGCACTCAGGTATAAAGAATCTTACATGACCACAGCAGTATAGCCTTCAAGGTTTGCCTTTAAAGGCTATTTTGCTGTGGTCACATAAGATTCTTTATACCTGAGTGCCGCACATAACTTTTACTATTCATACCTGACGGACAGTGAGGGCACCAGGGACAGCATCCAGCCTGTACATTGGAGTGACAGACCTTTTGCAATATATATATATATCAAAAAAATAAAGGGGACACTAAAATAACACATCCTAGATCTGAATGAATGAAATATTCTTATTAAATACTTTGTTCTTTACATAGTTGAATGTGCTGACAACAAAATCACACAAAAATGATCAATGTAAATCAAATTTATTAACCCATGGAGGTCTGGATTTGGAGTCACACTCAAAATTAAAGTGGAAAAACACACTACAGGCTGATCCAACTTTGATGTAATGTCCTTAAAACAAGTCAAAATGAGGCTCAGTAGTGTGTGTGGCCTCCACGTGCCTGTATGACCTCCCTACAATGCCTGGGCATGCTCCTGATAAGGTGGCGAATGCTCTCCTGAGGGATCTCCTCCCAGACCTGGACTAAAGCATCCGCCAACTCCTGGACAGTCTGTGGTGCAACGTGGCGTTGGTGGATGGAGCGAGACATGATGTCCCAGATGTGCTCAATTGGATTCAGATCTGGGAAACGGGCGGGCCAGTCCCTAGCATCAATGTCTTCGTCTTGCAGGAACTTCTGACACACTCCAGCCACATGAGGTCTAGCATTGTCTTGCATAAGGAGGAACCCAGGGCCAACCACACCAGCATATGGTCTCCCAAGGGGTCTGAGGATCTCATCTCGATACCTAATGGCAGTCAGGCTACCTCTGGCGAGCACATGGAGGGCTGTGCGGCCCCCCAAAGAAATGCCACCCCACACCATTACTGACCCACTGCCAAACCAGTCATGCTGGAGGATGTTGCAGGCAGCAGAACGTTCTCCTTGGTGTCTCCAGACTCTGTCACGTCTGTTACATGTGCTTAGTGAGAACCTGCTTTCATCTGTGAAGAGCACAGGGTGCCAGTGGCGAATTTGCCAATCTTGGTGTTCTCTGGCAAATGCCAAACGTCCTGCACGGTGTTGGGCTGTAAGCACAACCCCCACCTGTGGACGTCGGGCCTTCATACCACCCTCATGGAGTCTGTTACTGATCGTTTGAGTAGACACATGCACATTTGTGGCTTGCTGGAGGTCATTTTGCAGGGCTCTGGCATTGCTCCTCCTGTTCCTCCTTGCACAAAGGTGGAGGCAGCGGTCCTGCTGCTGGGTTGTTGCCCTCCTACGGCCTCCTCCACGTCTCCTGATGTACTGGCCTGTCTCCTGGTAGCGCCTCCATGCTCTGGACACTACACTAACAGACACAGCAAACCTTCTTGCCACAGCTCGCATTGATGTGCCATCCTGGATGAGCTGCACTACCTGAGCCACTTGTGTGGGTTGTAGATTCCGTCTCATGCTACCACTAGAGTGAAAGCATCGCCAGCTTTCAAAAGTGACCAAAACATCAGCCAGAAAGCATAGGAGCTGAGAAGTGGTCCGTGGTCACCACCTGCAGAACAACTCCTTTATTGGGGGTGTCTTGCTAATTGCCTATAATTCCCACCTGCTGTCTATTCCATTTGCACAACAGCATGTGAAATTGATTGTCAATCAGTGTTGCTTCCTAAGTGGACAGTTTGATTTCACAGAAGTGTGATTGACTTGGAGTTACATTGTGTTGTTTAAGTGTTCCCTTTATTTTTTGGGGCAGTATATATATATATATATATATATATATATATATATATATATATAGGTATTTGTTGCTGGACTGGCACTCTGCTCTAATGGTATACAATGCTCCGGTGCCCCCAGTATAGCATGAGGTATTACCGTATAGAAAAAGGTCTGCAGCACTCAGAGGCTTTGCAATGGAAAAACATGTATTAAGAATGAACACTCCATACCAACGTTTCGGGGCTGGCACGCCCCTTTGTCAAGGTGATCAGAAATTCTGTTCACCTTGACAAAGGGGCGTACCGGCCCCGAAATGTTGGTATGGAGTGTTAATTTTTAATAAACGTTTTTCCATTGCAAAGCCTCTGAGTGCCACAGACCTTTTTCTATACGGTAATATATATATATGTGTATGTATATATATATATATATGTATATATATATGTGTTTATATAAATATATATATATATATATATATATATACATACAATACAACAAACCCGGCACTCCACCTAAATATTATAACCAGTCCTGGTGCCCTCATAGCAAATGAATAGAGGATGGCAATGGTGCGGCACTCAGAGACATTTTTCCATCAGAGAATAAAACTCACGGACACAGGGGTCACTGGATTCAAGTGACCCCTGTGTCCGTGAGTTTTATTCTCTGATGGAAAAATGTCTCTGAGTGCCGCACCATTGCCATCCTCTATATATATATATATATATATATATATATAGAAATTCAGCACTCACCTAATAACATTTCAAACTGTAATTCATCTGAATTCCAAAATATTGCAGTAGTTTGTTAGGCTGACCAGCCACTTCATGGCCATTCCCATTTGGTCAGTCCCTACACTGACTTTCAGAAATATGAGTATTGCTCTCAGGCATCTTTTGAATTTTAAATACATAGTATGCTTCTATCATGGGTTTAAATTCTATCCTACTCTTTTAAAGAGACAGGACCACACCAAGCATATCAGTTAATGAACAACTGGGGAATTTCTTAACATTTGACTTACATATGGAAAAAAGTACATTATGCCTCTTGCACCATATTAAGTCCCCACAGTAATGCCCCTATCACCATAATATGCCCCCACTTTAATGCCCTTGTCACCATATTATGGCCACACAATAATTACGCAAGTACCTGCTCATTGTGAGTAGTTCTGCTTGTTGTCATGGGATTACTCCCCCCCCCCAACCCAATCATCGCCGCAGTGGCTATGCTGCTGAGGGTCTGCCATTTGCCGCCTTCCTGCTTCATTCTTCAATCTATTGGAAATGTCCCTCCCAAAATGGCCACCACCTCAGAGGAGATTGTTATTATAGATACTAGAGGGCTCCTCTATTATCTTGAATAACTGTCTCCTCTGTGGTGGTGTACATTTTGGGAGGGACATTTTCAATACAGAGCTATGGGAGGATTGAGGATGGTGGCGGAACGGAGGCAGGCGGGTAGGTGGCGGCATGAGTAGCCTGGGCCCTCCCCTCTCTGTCAGAGAGGCTGAGCCCGGGACAGCTGTGCCCCCAGTACCCCCCTGATGGCGGCCCTGTGTATCAGCCACTCTCTGCTGCATCAGCCACTCACTGCTGTATCGGCCACTCACTGCTGTATCGGCCACTCAGTGCTGCATCGGCCACTCACTGCTGTACCAACCACAAACTCCTTACACATTAAAAAGGTGGATATACAGGAGGGCAATTAATGGCCACCCAAATAAAGTTCTCCTTAATGCTGCCCTTCCCACTGAACCTCTGTACTGCGTATGAATACAATGCACAGCTCCTTTTTGTTCTCTGTTGCCCCTTACACACAGCGGCCGGACCCTTTCTCCTACACTGTGGCTGCGCTGTGTGGAGGCAGCACAGACAGGAAGGTAAGACCAGCAATAATTGAATGGGGGTGGAGTAAAGAATAGCTATAGATGAAGGAATTTAATGCTAAGCGTAATGGGTTAGTTATTATAATTAGGTTTGATTATGAGGCTAAAGGAGTGCTTTTAATAGGGTTAATTAAGGTGAAGAGTTTATTTTGACTGAGTGACGTAAGTAGGTTAATGATTATGCATATAATTATTTGATGACGGGTAGGTTAATAATGAAGATTTTAAAGAGGTTAACTATGTTGTTTAAATAATCTTAGTTAATTTTAGACCATGAAGCCCTTCTTAAAAAAATGGAATGTCACAAAGAGAGGCAAGTAGTAACTCAAGACATCTGTCACCAATTATTTAACCTGAAAATTATCTTTTATTGTTAACAAATTAAAAAATGTATTGCCTACATAATAAAGTTTGTGTACAGACAATATATATGGGGTGGTAATGGAGCTGGAAAAGATTCTGCTTGTATTATTACTGTAATTGTTACTAGATTTCCACTGTTACCCCTATATGTCTTACATTTAGTGGGTGTCATCCTTCCAGGAGGGGACACCAAACTGCCGGCTCCTCTGCAATGACTGGAGCCAAGTTCTGCAGTGTGTCAATATCATGTAGTGCCCGACTCCTGTCACACAGCCACGGGGGCAGCCCAGCATCTTCTGGGATGTTGGGCAAGCCTCCAGAGTGATGTAACTGGGGGAACTTCCTGCAAGGCCACGCCCCATAGTGATTATTGATGCAAACAGGGGTTTCCTACAAAGCCACACCTTGCCCATAAAACCACGCACCCTTTTTGCTTGTGTGGGAGGGTCTATTGGCCACACCGGGTGTCACCGATCCTGGTGCTGCCACTGTTTACATTGACAAATAAAATAGGTGAATAATACTATGCAATCGTATGGCATGCTGTGTTGATGTTAAAACAGGCTTGCCTACCCTCCCGCATTTAGCGGGAGGCTCCTAATTATTAAAGGAGCTTCCCACTGGGCTTGCTCAGCGGCGGCAGTGTCAGGGAAATAATCAGCAGAGCAGCTGGTCTAATGACAGCTGTACCTCCTGTACACTGAAGCAAATAACCCGTCAGCCAGGGCTTTGCTTCACTGTGGCCATCCCTGCCCATCGCGCTCAGAGTGGGATGCATGTAACAGCCCAACCTTCCTCTTTCTGCTCCTCGCCTGTCACTGGATGTTCCTGCCCTGAGCTCCCCCCCCCCCCCATCACCACACTGTCCCCAGGCCAGTTTCCTGCTCTTTAAATGAAGGTGCAACACAGCCAGGTGGGTGCTAGGCTATGTATAATGTAATAATAGGTTTTGAATTACCTACCGGTAAATCCTTTTCTCGTAGTCCGTAGAGAATGCTGGGATCCACTTTAGTACCATGGGGTATAGACGGTTCCGCAGGAGCCTTCGGCACTTTAACACTTTTCAACTGTGTGACCTGGCTCCTTCCTCTATGCCCTTCCTCCAGACCTCAGTATAGGAACTGTGCCTGAGGAGATGGACAACTTCGAGAGAAGAATTTACATTAAGCTAGTGGTGAGATTCACACCAGCTCATACCTTACAACCCATGCCACACAACATGGCAATTAACTGTGAATGCCAAATTGCTTTCTAACAAATCCGCTCTAATATATATTGTAAATGCCTGCACCTCTTATTACCATTTGCCATGAATGTGCGCTGTATATCGCAAAACACTGCATCCCATAAGAGAAAACAATACACCCACACATTATCTGAGTTCCAAAGCTCATTGATGTATATATTTGTTATTAAAAGGATATGGATTCAATATATTACAATGTACAGTTTACACATAATTACATGATTACAATTTATACAGTAAGCAGTTAATACATACAGTTACAGTTACAGGCCAGCATACAATACCATTATCCTTAAGTTATATAAATTTGTCTCTCCATATCACTCTCTCTCTCTGTAAAATCATGCAGGAACTGGTGTAGAAGCAACTCCATCATCCTCTGAGACAAAACAGCAACTGACTCCTGTGTGATCAGCAATGTGTTATCTAGTTTTTGGGGGAGAAGACATTCTCATTCATGATGAGTCACTGGTTTGTTTGTGTGCTGAAGAGGTTCAGCCTTGGGGACATCTGAGGGGCTGGCCTGAGCTTCCTGTCCACTAGCTGTTTGGAATATCTATTGTTCTAATAAAAGTGATTGTAGCTTTTATACATTTAATCATAACTATTTGTTGAAATGTCCTACAACTTAATAACAAGTATCAAATTAATCTACACATTAATCTGGTTGCTTAAATACCAAATATGACAGGTGTATCTGGCTTCGTTCCTATAATACACATACATGACATTACTTCATTATATATCATTTTAAATCATCATGATGTCTGGCGCTTGATATTATTATAGTTTTGTACTGTATGAAATAAGTGTCGAATCCATCTCTGTGGCATGTCCGTGTAAATGCATGTGTTACCATATATTGCTGTGCTCGCTGTGCGTATTTGCAAGTATAGCGACTTATAATGTGTGTAGTTTGTATGTTCTTTTTATGTAATTTTTTTTTTACTTTGACAGTCCACCCTTTGGCAGCAAACAATAACTGCCATCAATTATTAACATAAGAAAAAAAATATTTCATACAATAATCGGTGACCTAGACACAAGTATGTATTCATTTCACAAATCAGACACTTGACTATATTTGGGGAAGACAGGGAGGAGGATGAGACATCCTCTATATGCACTCAGCGGTCACGGGACCACTGGTTGGGTGTGGGACAACATTCAACCTATAGAGTATGCTGGGACAGTGCTTTGGCCTATAATGTCTGATTTGCGACGAACATTTCACACATACATGTACCTACGTCTTTGTACACTGATGTTTGGATTCGATTGAGGTTCTGCTGGGTAGATGAAGACACAAACAAATCGTGAAAGTGACATATAAAATTTTCATGATCTACATATTCCTATCATTTTCTGAACATTGTTTCCATTTCTGGAACGTATTCTAGGTCTGTTTAATAATTGAACAAGGGTTATAAGTAGTGTCCTTCCTAAATAACATAAACCTTCGGAGTTCGGGGAGAGCCACTCATAAACCTTTCTTCCACATATATTAATGAGCTCTTTATCTGCAATGTGTGAATAGCCATTGTCTGATTGTTCCTGATTACCTCCGAACTCCATAACTACTAGACCTTTGATTTTTCTCTGGCTTTAACAAACTGATCGGCTAATCCTGGGATCCTATAAGGAAATCACTCCTTCCTCCAGAAACAGTTCCAGTCCCACACTTGACTCCTCATAAAAGAAAACCTCGCAAAAATAGAATGTCCTGAAAAAAAACTTTGTCAGCGGGAAAGAGAGAAAAGAGAAATAGAACAAAACAACTCTTGTTCATAACAAATCAATTGCAATGACTGGTTTTTCTGCAATCCTTTAGTACGCTCAGGAAGTGTTCAACAGTGCCGCCTCTCAGTCTTCACGGAACAGAGTCTCTGGTGATACTTTTGCGATCTCACTCCATTTACGAGTTCCTTCCGGACTAATGACTTTCCTGCAATGGGAATCGTGGACCCAAGTCTCTCTTTCGGCTACTTTCACTGGGATAGTGCTGTCAACAAAACTTTGTATGGTCCTTCCCACCTGTCTATTAGGCAACCTGAGAGTAAGAACAATCACACAGTCTCTTGGTTCACAATCAAGACAGTTAGTATTTGGCATACCAGCAATCAACTGTTTCAAGTTCTTTTGTCAAGTTCTCAAATACTGGCTCATCTCAATAAGGTACTGTACTGTCACCTCATTGGTGTATTTCTGATCATTGTGCGGATCAATCATGACATGAGGTTGTCTTCCAAAAACAACCCAAAAAGACACAAATACCAAAACAAAAACAAATTTCAAAGAGAATGATTTGTTAAGTGAAGATCTGGGAGTGGTTCCGATGCTACATAATACTAGTGGCAGTATCTATGATCACAATAGTACAATTTCAAGCTTTGCTCCTATTTCTAGGGGTACCATTATCTACACACAAATTTCTGCGCAATTTTTCTTTGTGGTAAGCACAGCAGCATCCGTGGTGGTAGGAAATGCCTCTACCCAGTTTGAGAAAACATCAGTGCACACCAATACATAACAATAATTCCTAAAGGGTGTTAACTGTATGAAGTCGATTTGTATTTCCTGAAAAGATCCGTCTGCAGGAGGGATATGGGATGGCTCTGTTGGTATTGCTTTACCAATTTTCTTCCTCAAGCAAGCAAGACAGGTCATTGCTCTCTTACCTGCATGAGAATAGAATCCTGGCACACCCCAGCAGGCTCTCATCAGCCTGCACATATCCTCTTTGCCTAGATGAGTCAGACCGTGTGCCACTTCAGCTAGACTTGGAAGGTATGCTCTGGGGGCTACTGGCTTACCGTGTCCACCTATCCACAGTCCTGAGGACTCCTGGCCATACCCCTTTGTCCTCCAGACTGCCTTTTCCTGTAGGGAACACAAATTTTTCATTTTAATTTACTATCATGTGTTTGCAATGTAGAGTACCATGAGCATAACTAAAAAAAAAAAACATCTCTAGAGGAGAGAAAGAAGAAGAAAATGAAAAAGAAAATGTCAGGTTTGCCATTCACCAACAGGCATATCAGTGTCTATACAAAATTTCCCTTCACCAGTATTCCCATTCTCCACCCTTTGTGCATGACAAGGCACACTGCAGTAATACTGGTGTTATCGTGCTGTTGAGATATACTGGGTTTGGGCAGAACTCTGAAGTATCTAGGCATGTGGAGTTTGAACTGTACTTGGGTCCATGTATTGTACCACCCTGTGTGAACGCAAAAGATGAAGAGGAAACTGTAGAAAAACAGAATAGAGGTTGGTGACAGATGAGTTTGTAGAGGTGAAGATTTTATAAAAATTTGACAACTGGATTGGGCACTAGTGATTCTCTACTCACATAGTGATTCTCTACTTGGTCTACTCCCCTTAAAAAAATGTCTGTGTTTGTCGTATCGCTATTGGGACTATCCCAGCCATCATTCCAGTGTCCTGTCCATCCTAAGTTCATAGGGAACCCGGTATATGTGAGATAATTTCCTCTACCTGTGATGGACATGCATCTAGAACAGTAGAATGCGACATTAGTCTTCCTGGGTGTCTAACATACTTTGTACTTCCTGAGCGGGAGCACAGTATATGTATATCATATCTAACAAAATTAAGTTAATCAGGGGCCATTTCTGCTAGGAAAAAGAAGCAAAAGTTTAGAGGCCCCATCTTAACCCCAGCAAGTTTTGTCAAAGGGTAATGTTGCATTTATTTTGTTCTTCCCATTAGCCGAATCTGTGTTTCCTATATGGCTTATGATTCCTTACTATATGTCCCTTGGTCCCGTCTATGTGTTTAATAATGTGGCTTGTGTTTTCTGTCTAGGGGATCTATATTGACTATGTGTCCTACTACTCCTACAATCTCTGGCAAAATGCCCTTCCTTCCTACAAGTGTAACATATTATTGACCATTAAGGATCTGGGGTTTGGACTGATGGGTCTTTCCTGTATGTGCCAGTATACTTACTGTCCTCAACTTCTCCACCTGTTGTTCTCTGCACCTAGCACTATTCTTGTGATGTTCAATAGCACACTATCTAAGATTAGCTACTGTGACCCCTTTCCAATTTTGCAAAGAATTCTGCACCCTGACACTCAATGCCTTATTGAGCCCGTCCATTTGCACAGAGACAGCCACCTCCCATTTGCTAAATTAGTGTAGTGTAAATACCAGTGATCTTATCCAGATGGAGAGTTTTCTATTACTGCAAGAGACAAAAAAAAAAAAAAGTTTAACAAGCTTCTAGGTCATGCGAAGTATTCATTCGATCCTTCTCATCCTGTATTAAGGGTCTGTACATGGTCCAACAAACATTTCCGAGCTCATCTTGACTAGGGGCATTACTAGGAATGAATACTTCTTATATGGTAACTGAAAGAAATACCCAGGGGTTACCTTGTCTCTGTCCGCTTTACTAATGTGCGGACAGATTTTTCTCCATTTCTGATGTTACTTTCTTGATTTTTTGTTTTTGTTTTATTTTTGGGTTTTACTATATATGTACACAAATGATACCATACTTACCTGTTCCACTGGTCTCAGCCACTTCCCCCACAGGCTACTGCTCTTCTTTTACCGGTTGGATACTCCTCTGGGTGCATGAGAAATGGCTGAAAACAATCACCTTCTCCTCCTAAATAAAACTTCAACATTCATTAGTACATATATAGGTTACAGTCATATTTTTCATATTTTTATTATTTTCTATAGTTTGTATGCTGGCCGTAAGTGCTTCCACATCTACATATGGTGGTGTACTTGCATTCTTTTTTTTTTCTTCCTGCTTGTTTATTGTTGCTACAAGTTCAAACAGTTCTTATATTTCCATTCTTGTCTTATATGACTTTGGTTAGACATACCACCTGCAATACCTTAGGATCAAACTCACCAACCCCTCTTGCTGCCACAGGTTTAAACACTTTGTATGTCTGACCCTTTGTTTTCTGGTTTTTATCAGACATATTTTACTGCTTACATTCTGCAGTACCTCTGGTTCAAAGCTGCCCACCTTAGGGAATGGTACCCTATCGTTGTCAGTCATATGTACCCATTCAGACAAAAAGTCTTCAGCGTGTGGACCATATTTCCCACACATAATACTTTTTCCTTTTTTTTTAAACCTCGCTGACCCCTTGGGCCGCGGCTCTTCAGCCTGAACCCTGGCTAAACGTCCCTTAGTTGAGCAACTGGCTCCCATAATTGTGGGCCTTTTCCCACAAACACCAAAATACTCAATATAAGGTGATGGTGAAAGTTCTCCGAGCGCTTTCACCCACTCTCGCCCACGTTGGCCAGTACTATCATACACTGTCGATAGCAAAGGCAATGTACCCAACCTAGCGCCCCTAATTGACCTATATTTACTGGAAGTTTTTAGGAATAACTTACTCTTTCCAGTAAAGTATCTGTCGATGGAGATTTTCCTGAGAGAGACCAGCGAAAACTCCCTATGCACTTTTTATACACAAATCACGCTTGCATATGCTGTATACAGTGCTAATGATACCGCGATTTTACGCAAAAGCTCGTAAAGGCATATCAAGTTGCGCTATATATCGCACCCACAAACGCGCGGTCCAATCGCACAGCATATAGGTACTTGTTACTTATCTGCCGTACGACCAGTGGAATCGAATCACAAGCTGCGAAACCTCAGCAGGAGCGTATCAAAAAACTATATGGGTCACACAGTTCATAATTCACAATTCCCTACCATGCTCCTGTGTAAGTCTCCTCACGACTTACGTATTCCAAATCCTATACTAACATGAGTCAGCCGCCTCACGCCACCAAGCCTCGACTTACTTGGTGTACCACACGACGGGATCCCGAATTCCGGGGTTCGAATACACTCACTCCTACGTTCGCTCACTCAAATACACTTTGTTTTTCTGTACAGAAAATTTTAATTCATTCAGATTGGCAGATTACCCCCAGAGGCAATACAGTTTAAACAAAAGTTTTAGACTAATCTGCTTTAGAAACCGGGTAGTTTTGTGCTATTGTAGCCTTGCTACTGTCCCACCTTTGAATTAAACGACACTATTGTGTAATTTGTACTTAGTGTCCGCACTCTTATGCACTTTGGTAAACACGCGACCATGCATGTCTCTTACGCTGCGTGCGCAGTCCTGTACTTTGTCCGAGACACGTGTACAAAACCCTGCGTCCACAATAAAACAAATCACACAGCTATATAAATGTGAACATTACTAATTACTATTGCCCACTAGACACAACTTGTTCTGTATAAACTTTTATGCAGACCTGCGTTTGTGTCTTTACACTTACTTCCTTAAAATACTGTTATTTCAAATTTGCCTATATAGCAACAAATGTATCCTATTTCACACAGATCTATAATGACTGCAATAATCTATAATTTAAATGATATGATTCAGATTGGATAACTATCTTGCAGAACATACACTGATATAAATATACACATAATTATAATAATATTATATATATGTATCATTCACTCGTCTCCTATGAGACACCTTACCTCTTATTTGCATACCAAAGCTATGTGCTTTTGCCTGCCTGTAAAAGTGGTTGAACCAGTTAATTAGCATTTCAATGCCTATCTTATAGCAAACAGAGAGTTAACTAAATCCTGGGAAAGAAGAAGAAAGAAAAAAAAAAGTATTTTTTTCTTTTCTTTTTTGTGTGCAATTTCTTACACCAAGCCAATCATTTATCTCACCATTTACTCTCACTAGGCCCAATTGAAACTATTTGTAATTGACTATGGCATGGGTTAAATAAATGCATTGGTAACTCATAAATGGTGCTTGATGTGACCAAGGAAACTGATTGTTCTGAGCAGACTGAAAATCAGCTATTTAGAAAATGACCTTCCTAAAATGGCCACTGCTTCTCCCGCTTCCACATCCATGAGGTTTACACAAAATGGTGGACAGGCCATGTGGTTAGTCCAAAATGGAGGATAGACCATGCGGCTTCCTTTGTCACAAAGAAATCACACATTATACAAGCACCAGAAGTTAGTTTAGGCCTGAGTTAAAAAAAAACTATATCACGGCTATGCAGCAACTTTTAAATGTACTTTTAAACCTACTTAACAGATAAACAATCCAATCTGAATCAAACACAATATGACTTATTTGAACTTTGTTTTGCAACTATAAAAATACATTTTAGCATTTTAAATATGAGAAACGCATTGTCCCTTGAAATTTCATATCATTGGCTTACTGATATCACTACAATACATGTGGATATGATTTTCTCAGCTTTACAATGCGTCCACCACAAGCTGATCGACCACAGCGTCGCGTTTATAATGCACAGTGCATCATTAAGACCATGATATCGCGGACCAGCCCCCATCTGTGAATTCCAAATTGCTTTCTAACAAATATTTAAAATGCCCGCTCTAATATATATTGTAAACGCCTGCACCTCTTATTACCAATTGCCATGAATGTGCACTGTACATCGCAAAGCACTGCATCCCATAAGAGAAAACAATACACCCACAAATTATCTGAGTTCCAAAGCTCATTGATGTATATATTTGTTATTAAAAGGATATGGATTCAATATATTACAACGTACAGTATACACATAATTACATGATTACAATTTACACAGTAAGCAGTTAATAGTTACAGTTACAGGCCAGCATACAATACCATTATCCTTAAGTTATATAAATTCATCTCTCCATATCACTCTCTCTCTGTAAAATCATGCAGGAACTGGTGTAGAAGCAACTCCATCATCCTCTGAGACAAAACAGCAACTGACTCCTGTAGGTAATTAAACTCCTATTTTCTCTTACGTCCTAGAGGATGCTGGGGTCCACTTTAGTACCATGGGGATATACCAAAGCTCCCAGTACGGGCGGGAAAGTGCTAATGTTCCTGCAGAACTGACTGACCAAAACAAAGGTCGTCAGCAGCTAAAGTGTCAAACTTGTAAATCTTAGCAAACGTGTTTGCATCCGACCAAGTAGCTGCTCGGCAAATTTGCAATGCTGAGACACCCCGGGCAGCCGCCCAGGACGAACCCACTTTCCTTGTAGAGTGGGCCTTCACCAAACTCGGTAATGGCAATCCTGCCGTGGAATGACCGTGCTGAATCGTACCTCTGATCCAGCGCGCAATAGTCTGCTTAGAAGCAGGAGACCCAATCTTGTTGGAGTCATAAAGGACAAACAAAGCTTCTGTTTTCCTAATCCGAGCCATTCTTGCAACATAAATCCTCAAGGCTCTGATGACATCCATAGACTTTGGAACGGCTGAGGTGCCAGAAGCCACTGGCACCACCACCGGTTGGTTGATATGGAACGAAGACACAACCTTTGGAAGAAAATGCTGACGCATCCGCAGCTCAGCTCTATCTTCATGAAAAATTGAATAAGGACTCTTGTAAGACAGAGCCCCTAACTCAGACACTCATCTGCCAGATGCCAAGGCCAACAGCATGACCACTTTCCAAGTGAAAAACTTCAACTCCACATCTTGCAGAGGCTCAAACCAGTCCGATTTAAGAAACTGCAACACCACATGAAGATCCCATGGCGCCGCAGGAGGCACAAAGGGAAGTTGGATGCGTAGAACTCCTTTCACGAACGTCTGAACCTCAGGAAGGGAAACCAATAGTTTCTGAAAGAAAATGGATAAAGCCGAAATTTGGACCTTGCTCGACCATAGACTCAAGCCAGCATCCACACCCGCCTGTAGAAATAGGAGAAGACGTCCTAACTGAAACTCCACCGCAGGAAACTTCTTGGATTCACACCAAGATACATATTTTCTCCAAATACGATGGTAATGCTTGGACGTTACCCCTTTCCTGGCCAGAATAAGTGTGGGAATGACTTCACTGGGAATACCCTTACAGGCTAGAATCTGGCGCTCAACAACCATGCCGTCAAACGTAGCCGTGGTAAGTCTTGATAAACTAATGGCCCTTGCAGAAGCAGATCCTCACAAAGAGGTAGGGGCCATGGATCTTCCAGCAGTAACTCCTGAAGATCTGGATATTAAGTCCTCCTTGGCCAGTCTGGGTCAATGAGAATTGCCCGAACCCTTGTTCTTCTGACGATCTTTAAAATTTTTGGTATTAGCAGAAGTGGAGGGAACAGATACACAGACTGGAACACCCACTGGGTCACCAGTGCATCCACTGCTACAGCTTGTGGGTCTCTCGACCTGGAACAATATTTCTGAAGCTTGCTGTTGAGACGAGATGCCATCATGTCTATTTGAGGAACGCCCCAACGATCCTCTATCTCCGCAAAAACTTCTGGGTGGAGGCCTCATTTTCCTGGATGGAGATCGTGTCTGCTGAGGAAGTCCGCTTCCCAGTTGTCCACTCCCGGAATGAAAATTGCTGACAGAGCTTTTGCATGTCTTTCTGCCCAACAGGGTATTTTTGTCACCTCTGCCATTGCCGCTTTGCTTTTCGTTCCACCCTGACGGTTTATGTAAGCCACTGCTGTTACATTTTCTGACTGGATCTGTACTGGATGATCTTGAAGAAGAAGCGCCACTTGAAGAAGGCTGTTGTACACAGCTATCAACTCCAGAATGTTTATATGAAGAAGTATTTCTTGACTCGACCATCTTCCTTGGAAGCTTTCCCCTTGCGTGACTGCTCCCCAACCTCGGAGTCTTGCATCCGTGGTTATCAGGATCCAGGCATGAATCCCGAACCTGCATCCCTCCAGGAGGTGAGAACTCTGTAGCCACCACAAGAGCAAAATTCTGGCCTTTGTCGACATGATTATCCTCTGATGCATGTGTAGATGCGATTCTGACCACTTGTCTAGGAGGTCCCACTGGAACACTCTGGCATGGAATCGGCCATATTTTAGAGCCTCGTAAGCCGCTACCATCTTCCCCAGCAGACGGATGCAGGGTCGGACTGGCCCACAGGGCTACAGGGGAAACCACCGATGGGCCCCACTGCCTGAGGGCCCACTCCTTTCTCTAGGGATCAGGTTCCAGACTGTGCACTTGTATTATACATGGTAGATATGTTGCATTACAGTGCACAAGACTATTGTGCATTTCAAGCCTCTGTGTAGGCTGGCCACACCCCCTTTGTTGACCGGCCACACCCCTAAGTATAGGCCCCTATCACTGCATTCCCCCGGTGGGCCCTTCATACCCCAGTCCGACACTGGACGGATGCACTGATGAATCGACACACGTGCTGGTTTCAAAATCTGTTTGACCATCTTTTGGATCTCCAGAGCTTTTTCCACCGGTAAAAATACTCTCTGTACCTCAGTGTCCAGTATCATTCCCAGAAATGATAATCTCATTGTCGGTTCCAATTGTGATTTTGGAAGGTTTATGATCCAATTGTGTTGTTGAAGGACCGTCAGAGATAATGCAATGTCCTGCACTAACTTCTCGCTGGATCTCACTTTTATCAGGAGATCGTCTAGGTACGGGATTATGTTGACTTCTTTCTTGCGAAGGAGGACCATCATCTTCGCCATCACTTTGGTGAATATTCTCTGAGCCGTGGAGAGCCCAAATGGCAATGTCTGGAACTGGTAGTGACAGTCCTAAACTGCAAATCTCAGGTATGCTTGATGTGTAGGGTAAATGGGAACATGCAAATAAGCATCCTTGATGTCCACTGACACCATAAATTCCTTTACCTCCAAGCTGGAGATCACCGCCCTCAGGGGCTCCATCTTGAATTTGAATTTTTTGAAATACAGATTCAGAGATTTTAGGTTTAAAATTGGTCTGACCGAGCCGTCCGGCTTCGGAACCACAAACAGACTTGAGTAAAAACCTTTTTCCCTTTGTGCTACAGGAACTAAGGAAATTACTAGAGATGAGCGGGTTCGGTTTCTCTGAATCCGAACCCGCCCGAACTTCATGGTTTTTTTCACGGGTCCGAGCAGACTCGGATCCTCCCGCCTTGCTCGGTTAACCCGAGCGCGCCCGAACGTCATCATGACGCTGTCGGATTCTCGCGAGACTCGGATTCTATATAAGGAGCCGCGCGTCGCCGCCATTTTCACACGTGCATTGAGATTGATAGGGAGAGGACGTGGCTGGCGTCCTCTCCATTTAGATTATAAGAGAGAGAGATTTACTGGAGTTTAGGACTAGGAGGAGTACTGTAGAAGTGTAGAGAGTGCAGAGAGTTTACTAGTGAGTGACCACCAGACAGTGCAGTTTATTTAATATATCCGTTCTCTGCCTGAAAAAAGCGATACACACAGTGACTCAGTCACATACCATATCTGTGTGCACTGCTCAGGCTCAGCCCAGTGTGCTGCATCATCTATATATATTATATATCTGTCTGACTGCTCAGCTCACACAGCTTATAATTGTGGGGGAGACTGGGGAGCACTGCAGTGCCAGTTATAGGTTATAGCAGGAGCCAGGAGTACATAATATTATATAGTGAGTGACCACCAGACAGTGCAGTTTATTTAATATATCCGTTCTCTGCCTGAAAAAAGCGATACACACAGTGACTCAGTCACATACCATATCTGTGTGCACTGCTCAGGCTCAGCCCAGTGTGCTGCATCATCTATATATATTATATATCTGTCTGACTGCTCAGCTCACGCAGCTTATAATTGTGGGGGAGACTGGGGAGCACTGCAGTGCCAGTTATAGGTTATAGCAGGAGCCAGGAGTACATAATATTATATTAAAATTAAACAGTGCACACTTTTGCTGCAGGAGTGCCACTGCCAGTGTGACTGACCAGTGACCTGACCACACTGACCACCAGTATAGTTAGTAGTATACTTATATTGTGATTGCCTGAAAAAGTTAAACACTCGTCGTGTGACTTCACTTGTGTGTTGTTTTTTTTTTTATTCTATAAAAATAAAACTCATTCTGCTGACAGACAGTGTCCAGCAGGTCCATCATTATATAATATATAATATATACCTGTCCGGCTGCAGTAGTGATATATATATATTTTTTATATCATTTATCATCCAGTCGCAGCAGACACAGTACGGTAGTTCACGGCTGTGGCTACCTCTGTGTCTGCACTCGGCAGGCAGTCCGTCCATAATTGTATACCACCTAACCGTGGTTTTTTTTTCTTCTTTATACATACATACTACTACGACATCTCTTTATCAACCAGTCTATATTAGCAGCAGACACAGTACAGTACGGTAGTTCACGGCTGTGGCTACCTCTGTGTCTGCACTCGGCAGGCAGTCCGTCCATAATTGTATACCACCTAACCGTGGTTTTTCTTTCTTTCTTCTTTATACATACATAGTTACATAGACATCTCTTTATCAACCAGTCTATATTAGCAGCAGACACAGTACAGTACGGTAGTTCACGGCTGTGGCTACCTCTGTGTCTGCACTCGGCAGGCAGTCCGTCCATAATGGTATACCACCTAACCGTGGTTTTTTTTTCTTTCTTCTTTATACATACATAGTTACATAGACATCTCTTTATCAACCAGTCTATATTAGCAGCAGACACAGTACAGTACGGTAGTTCACGGCTGTGGCTACCTCTGTGTCTGCACTCGGCAGGCAGTCCGTCCATAATTGTATACCACCTAACCGTGGTTTTTTTTTCTTTCTTCTTTATACATACATAGTTACATAGACATCTCTTTATCAACCAGTCTATATTAGCAGCAGACACAGTACAGTACGGTAGTTCACGGCTGTGGCTACCTCTGTGTCTGCACTCGGCAGGCAGTCCGTCCATAATTGTATACCACCTAACCGTGTTTTTTTTTTTCTTTCTTCTTTATACATACATAGTTACATAGACATCTCTTTATCAACCAGTCTATATTAGCAGCAGACACAGTACAGTACGGTAGTTCACGGCTGTGGCTACCTCTGTGTCTGCACTCGGCAGGCAGTCCGTCCATAATTGTATACCACCTAACCGTGTTTTTTTTTCTTTCTTCTTTATACATACATACTACTACGACATCTCTTTATCAACCAGTCTATATTATTAGCAGCAGACACAGTACAGTACGGTAGTTCACGGCTGTGGCTACCTCTGTGTCTGCACTCGGCAGGCAGTCCGTCCATAATTGTATACCACCTAACCGTGGTTTTTTTTTCTTTCTTCTTTATACATACATAGTTACATAGACATCTCTTTATCAACCAGTCTATATTAGCAGCAGACACAGTACAGTACGGTAGTTCACGGCTGTGGCTACCTCTGTGTCTGCACTCGGCAGGCAGTCCATAATTGTATACTAGTATCCATCTCCATTGTTTACCTGAGGTGCCTTTTAGTTGTGCCTATTAAAATATGGAGAACAAAAATGTTGAGGTTCCAAAATTAGGGAAAGATCAAGATCCACTTCCACCTCGTGCTGAAGCTGCTGCCACTAGTCATGGCCGAGACGATGAAATGCCAGCAACGTCGTCTGCCAAGGCCGATGCCCAATGTCATAGTACAGAGCATGTCAAATCCAAAACACCAAATATCAGAAAAAAAAGGACTCCAAAACCTAAAATAAAATTGTCGGAGGAGAAGCGTAAACTTGCCAATATGCCATTTACGACACGGAGTGGCAAGGAACGGCTGAGGCCCTGGCCTATGTTCATGGCTAGTGGTTCAGCTTCACATGAGGATGGAAGCACTCAGCCTCTCGCTAGAAAAATGAAAAGACTCAAGCTGGCAAAAGCAGCACAGCAAAGAACTGTGCATTCTTCGAAATCCCAAATCCACAAGGAGAGTCCAATTGTGTCGGTTGCGATGCCTGACCTTCCCAACACTGGACGTGAAGAGCATGCGCCTTCCACCATTTGCACGCCCCCTGCAAGTGCTGGAAGGAGCACCCGCAGTCCAGTTCCTGATAGTCAGATTGAAGATGTCAGTGTTGAAGTACACCAGGATGAGGAGGATATGGGTGTTGCTGGCGCTGGGGAGGAAATTGACCAGGAGGATTCTGATGGTGAGGTGGTTTGTTTAAGTCAGGCACCCGGGGAGACACCTGTTGTCCGTGGGAGGAATATGGCCGTTGACATGCCAGGTGAAAATACCAAAAAAATCAGCTCTTCGGTGTGGAGGTATTTCAACAGAAATGCGGACAACAGGTGTCAAGCCGTGTGTTCCCTTTGTCAAGCTGTAATAAGTAGGGGTAAGGACGTTAACCACCTCGGAACATCCTCCCTTATACGTCACCTGCAGCGCATTCATAATAAGTCAGTGACAAGTTCAAAAACTTTGGGTGACAGCGGAAGCAGTCCACTGACCAGTAAATCCCTTCCTCTTGTAACCAAGCTCACGCAAACCACCCCACCAACTCCCTCAGTGTCAATTTCCTCCTTCCCCAGGAATGCCAATAGTCCTGCAGGCCATGTCACTGGCAATTCTGACGATTCCTCTCCTGCCTGGGATTCCTCAGATGCATCCTTGCGTGTAACGCCTACTGCTGCTGGCGCTGCTGTTGTTGCTGCTGGGAGTCGATGGTCATCCCAGAGGGGAAGTCGTAAGCCCACTTGTACTACTTCCAGTAAGCAATTGACTGTTCAACAGTCCTTTGCGAGGAAGATGAAATATCACAGCAGTCATCCTGCTGCAAAGCGGATAACTGAGGCCTTGACAACTATGTTGGTGTTAGACGTGCGTCCGGTATCCGCCGTTAGTTCACAGGGAACTAGACAATTTATTGAGGCAGTGTGCCCCCGTTACCAAATACCATCTAGGTTCCACTTCTCTAGGCAGGCGATACCGAAAATGTACACGGACCTCAGAAAAAGACTCACCAGTGTCCTAAAAAATGCAGTTGTACCCAATGTCCACTTAACCACGGACATGTGGACAAGTGGAGCAGGGCAGGGTCAGGACTATATGACTGTGACAGCCCACTGGGTAGATGTATGGACTCCCGCCGCAAGAACAGCAGCGGCGGCACCAGTAGCAGCATCTCGCAAACGCCAACTCTTTCCTAGGCAGGCTACGCTTTGTATCACCGCTTTCCAGAATACGCACACAGCTGAAAACCTCTTACGGCAACTGAGGAAGATCATCGCGGAATGGCTTACCCCAATTGGACTCTCCTGTGGATTTGTGGCATCGGACAACGCCAGCAATATTGTGTGTGCATTAAATATGGGCAAATTCCAGCACGTCCCATGTTTTGCACATACCTTGAATTTGGTGGTGCAGAATTTTTTAAAAAACGACAGGGGCGTGCAAGAGATGCTGTCGGTGGCCAGAAGAATTGCGGGACACTTTCGGCGTACAGGCACCACGTACAGAAGACTGGAGCACCACCAAAAACTACTGAACCTGCCCTGCCATCATCTGAAGCAAGAAGTGGTAACGAGGTGGAATTCAACCCTCTATATGCTTCAGAGGTTGGAGGAGCAGCAAAAGGCCATTCAAGCCTATACAATTGAGCACGATATAGTAGGTGGAATGCACCTGTCTCAAGCGAAGTGGAGAATGATTTCAACGTTGTGCAAGGTTCTGATGCCCTTTGAACTTGCCACACGTGAAGTCAGTTCAGACACTGCCAGCCTGAGTCAGGTCATTCCCCTCATCAGGCTTTTGCAGAAGAAGCTGGAGACATTGAAGGAGGAGCTAACACGGAGCGATTCCGCTAGGCATGTGGGACTTGTGGATGGAGCCCTTAATTCGCTTAACAAGGATTCACGGGTGGTCAATCTGTTGAAATCAGAGCACTACATTTTGGCCACCGTGCTCGATCCTAGATTTAAAGCCTACCTTGGATCTCTCTTTCCGGCAGACACAAGTCTGCTGGGGTTGAAAGACCTGCTGGTGACAAAATTGTCAAGTCAAGCGGAACGCGACCTGTCAACATCTCCTCCTTCACATTCTCCCGCAACTGGGGGTGCGAGGAAAAGGCTCAGAATTCCGAGCCCACCCGCTGGCGGTGATGCAGGGCAGTCTGGAGCGACTGCTGATGCTGACATCTGGTCCGGACTGAAGGACCTGACAACGATTACGGACATGTCGTCTACTGTCACTGCATATGATTCTCTCAACATTGATAGAATGGTGGAGGATTATATGAGTGACCGCATCCAAGTAGGCACGTCACACAGTCCGTACTTATACTGGCAGGAAAAAGAGGCAATTTGGAGGCCCTTGCACAAACTGGCTTTATTCTACCTAAGTTGCCCTCCCACAAGTGTGTACTCCGAAAGAGTGTTTAGTGCCGCCGCTCACCTTGTCAGCAATCGGCGTACGAGGTTACATCCAGAAAATGTGGAGAAGATGATGTTCATTAAAATGAATTATAATCAATTCCTCCGCGGAGACATTGACCAGCAGCAATTGCCTCCACAAAGTACACAGGGAGCTGAGATGGTGGATTCCAGTGGGGACGAATTGATAATCTGTGAAAAGGGGGATGTACACGGTGATATATCGGAGGGTGATGATGAGGTGGACATCTTGCCTCTGTAGAGCCAGTTTGTGCAAGGAGAGATTAATTGCTTCTTTTTTGGGGGGGGTCCAAACCAACCCGTCATATCAGTCACAGTCGTGTGGCAGACCCTGTCACTGAAATGATGGGTTGGTTAAAGTGTGCATGTCCTGTTTTGTTTATACAACATAAGGGTGGGTGGGAGGGCCCAAGGACAATTCCATCTTGCACCTCTTTTTTCTTTTCTTTTTCTTTGCATCATGTGCTGATTGGGGAGGGTTTTTTGGAAGGGACATCCTGCGTGACACTGCAGTGCCACTCCTAAATGGGCCCGGTGTTTGTGTCGGCCACTAGGGTCGCTAATCTTACTCACACAGTCAGCTACCTCATTGCGCCTCTTTTTTTCTTTGCGTCATGTGCTGTTTTGGGAGGGTTTTTTGGAAGGGACATCCTGCGTGACACTGCAGTGCCACTCCTAGATGGGCCCGGTGTTTGTGTCGGCCACTAGGGTCGCTAATCTTACTCACACAGCTACCTCATTGCGCCTCTTTTTTTCTTTGCGTCATGTGCTGTTTGGGGAGGGTTTTTTGGAAGGGCCATCCTGCGTGACACTGCAGTGCCACTCCTAGATGGGCCCGGTGTTTGTGTCGGCCACTAGGGTCGCTAATCTTACTCACACAGCTACCTCATTGCGCCTCTTTTTTTCTTTGCGTCATGTGCTGTTTGGGGAGGGTTTTTTGGAAGGGACATCCTGCGTGACACTGCAGTGCCACTCCTAGATGGGCCCGGTGTTTGTGTCGGCCACTAGGGTCGCTTATCTTACTCACACAGCAACCTCGGTGCAAATTTTAGGACTAAAAATAATATTGTGAGGTGTGAGGTATTCAGAATAGACTGAAAATGAGTGTAAATTATGGTTTTTGAGGTTAATAATACTTTGGGATCAAAATGACCCCCAAATTCTATGATTTAAGCTGTTTTTTAGTGTTTTTTTAAAAAAACACCCGAATCCAAAACACACCCGAATCCGACAAAAAAAATTCGGTGAGGTTTTGCCAAAACGCGTTCGAACCCAAAACACGGCCGCGGAACCGAACCCAAAACCAAAACACAAAACCCGAAAAATTTCAGGCGCTCATCTCTAGAAATTACTCCGTGTTAATGTAATTTCTGTATTGCGTTCAGTACTTTTGATCTGTCTGGAACAGAAACTGTCAAGGCTGATTTGAAAAATCGGCATGGGGAAGGTCTTGAAATTCGAGTTTGTAACCTTGGGATACTATCTGTAATATGCAAGGATCCAGATCTGAGTGAACCCAGACTTGGCTGAAGACCAGTAGACGTGCCCCCACCTGATCGCACTCCCGCAGGGGAACCCCAGCGTCATGCTGTGGTTTTAGCAGAAGTAGCTGTAGGCTTCTGCTCCTGCGAGCCTGATGGTGTTGCATGTTTCCTACCTCTTCCCGCCCTCTTCCTGCAAAGAAGGAGGTACCTTTTGCTTTTTTGTATTTGTTGGGCCGAAAGGACTGCATCGTGTGAGAATGATATCCTTTCTTAGATGGAGCCGGTGCGGAAGGCAGAAATGCCGACTTGCCTTATGTAGTTGTTGAAATCATGGCATCCAGCTTTTCTCCAAAGAGGGCTTCCCCATTGTAAGGGAGCGCCTTAATATTCTTGTTTGATTCCGCATCAGCATTCCATTGGCGGATCCATAATGCCCTGTGGGCCAAAATCGCCATAGCAGAGGATCTTGAACCCAGCAACCCAATATCCTTCATGGCTTCAACTAAGTAACCTGCAGCATCTTTGATATGGCCGAGAGTTAGGACCAACTCATCCTTGTCAACTGTGTCTATATTCACTAACAAGTTGTCTGCCCATTTTTCAACAGCGTTACCCACCCACACAAAAGCAATGGTGGGCCTGAGCAATGTTCCGTTAGCCGTATAGATGGACTTTAAGGTAGCCTCTAATTTATGGTCAGCGGGGTCCTTTAAGGGAGCTGACCCTGGGACAGGTAAAATTATCTTTTTAGACAGCCTGGAAACTGAGGTATCTTCCATTGGGGGTGATTCCCATTTGCGCCTGTCTTCCTCAGGGAAAGGGTACGCTACACGTATCCTTCTAGGAATGGTAAATATCTTTTCTGGGGTAGACCAGGATTCCTCAAAGAATGCATTCAGATCCTTTGAAGGAGGAAAATTCACTACTTGTTTTTTATTCAATTTGAAATAATCCTTTTCCTCAGGGACCGGAGTTGTCTCAGTAAACTCCAACACCTCTTTAATAGCGACAATCATACATTGAATGCTTTTGGCTAGTTTGGGGTCAACCCCTCTTAAATCCCCAGTGTCGACCTCATTGTTGGAATCTGTGTCTGTGTCCCCTTGCATTATTTGGGCCAGAGACCTTTTCAGGGAACTGGATGGGACCCGAGTAGATGATATGGAGGAATCAGCAAACAATGCATCCTCCACAGATTGCCTCCAATACATAGTCTGTTGTTCAGACTCAGAATTTTTTTGTGCAAGCATGGATATATTACTCTGCAATTTTCTCACCCACTCCGGCTCCTTCTGAGAGGGAAGAGCCACCATATTGCCCTCTTGTGCATCTAAAATGGATTCCTCCGGGGAAGAACCCCCCCCCCCGATGTCTGACATGTTATACTCGTGTACACACACACACACACACACACACACACACACACACACACACACACACACACACACACACACACACACACACACCCCTATCACACAGGAGAGCTAACGGGGACAGACACACACTGCTGTCTGTCAGAGAAGCACAGAGGGATTTGCCAGTCCACACACTGCGCCCTATGTGACTGTGTAAATAACACAATTAAAGCGCATATACCAATGGAAGGCCCGCAGCCTAATAACTGTGAACACTCCCTTCCCCCTCTATAACACCCTGGTACTTGTAGCAGCCGTGTCTTGAGGAGAAATCATCGGCTGGACTCTCACAGTGGCG
Source organism: Pseudophryne corroboree (assembly GCF_028390025.1). Taxonomy (NCBI): domain Eukaryota; kingdom Metazoa; phylum Chordata; class Amphibia; order Anura; family Myobatrachidae; genus Pseudophryne; species Pseudophryne corroboree. The sequence goes on from NC_086447.1 coordinate 220,883,665, forward strand.
TTCTGCAGGAGAAAATGTCGCCCAGTGAGTGAACTGGTGTATCTGAGGAGAAGCTCCGCCCCCTTGCAATGGCGTGATTCTGTCTCAGAAAATGGGGAATCTTTATACTGGCCCCGGGGGCAGCACAACCGCAGGGACCGAGGATGTGCCCTATTTTTGCCAGTGAGACAGGTTTACTCATGCCACTCAGAGCGCGCTCCCCCCCCCGCGCGCGCGCTCTGCATCCGCTGCTGAGAGACATGGCGCGCAGCTTCTACCTGAAATGCCGCCAACGATGACCGGAGGATCCCTCTCTGCAGGCCTTCGGTAGATATACTCACCAACCTTCTTTCTTCTGGCTCTGTTAGGGGGAGGTGGCAGTGCTGTGGGAGTGAACGCTGGCCAGGCTTGAGCTGTGTTCAGTACCCTTCAGGAGCTAATGGTGTCCTGTCAGCGGAAGCAGAACCATTAACTAACTGAGAAGTTGATTCCTACTTCCTCCCCTAAGTCCCATGAAGCAGGGAAGCTGTTGCCAGCAGCTTCCCTGTGAAACAAAAAACCTAATAAAGTATTTTTCCAGCAAAGCTCTGTAGAGCTCCACTAGTGTGCATCCAGCCTCCCGGGCACATTTTCTAAACTGAGGTCTGGAGGAGGGGCATAGAGGGAGGAGCCAGTTCACACAGTTAAAAGTCTTAAAGTGCCGAAGCAGGGCCGAAACTAGGATTTTTGTCACCCGGGGCAAGGTAGTCATTTGACACCCCCCCCACCCCCCCCACCCCCGCAAAAAAAAAAAAATTTTTTTTTACAATAAATAAATAAAAATAATAAAATAAAATATAAAAAATAAAAAATAAATGAATAAAAATATTATATATATATATATATATATATCTCTTTCAGAACTTTTTTACCTGAGAAACTGCCTTTTCTAACATAAATTTCATATCCAGGAAAAAGTGTCCCCATTTTACACAGTACGACAGGCAAGTGTCCCCATTCCCCATTTTACACATTGCGGCAGACAGGTGTCCCCATTTTACACATTGCGGCAGGAAAAAGTGTCCACATTTTACACATTGCGGCAGGCACAGGTCCCCATTTTACACAGTACGCTGGCAAGTGTCCCCATTTTACACATTGCGGCAGGCACAGGTCCCCATTTTACACATTGCGGCAGGCACAGGTCCCCATTTTACACAGTACGCTGGCAAGTGTCCCCATTTTACACATAGCGGCAGGCACAGGTCCCCATTTTACACAGTACGCTGGCAAGTGTCCCCATTTTACACATTGCGGCAGACAGGTGTCCCCATTTTACACATTGCGGCAGGAAAAAGTGTCCCCATTTTACACATTGCGGCAGGAAAAAGTGTCCCCATTTTACACATTGCGGCAGGCACAGGTCCCCATTTTACACAGTACGCTGGCAAGTGTCCCCATTTTACACATAGCGGCAGGCACAGGTCCCCATTTTACACAGTACGCTGGCAAGTGTCCCCATTTTACACATTGCGGCAGGCACAGGTCCCCATTTTACACATTGCGGCAGGCACAGGTCCCCATTTTACACATTGCGGTAGGCACAGGTCCCCATTTTACACAGTACGCTGGCAAGTGTCCCCATTTTACACAGTACGCTGGCAAGTGTCCCCATTTTACACATTGCGGCAGGCACAGGTCCCCATTTTACACAGTACGCTGGCAAGTGTCCCCATTTTACACATAGCGGCAGGCACAGGTCCCCATTTTAAACAGTACGCTGGCAAGTGTCCCTATTTTACACATTGCGGCAGGCACAGGTCCCCATTTTACACAGTACGCTGGCAAGTGTCCCCATTTTACACATAGCGGCAGGCACAGGTCCCCATTTTACACAGTACGCTGGCAAGTGTCCCCATTTTACACATTGCGGCAGGCACAGGTCCCCATTTTACACATTGCGGCAGGCACAGGTCCCCATTTTACACATTGCGGCAGGCACAGGTCCCCATTTTACACAGTACACTGGCAAGTGTCCCCATTTTACACATAGCGGCAGGCACAGGTCCCCATTTTACACAGTACGCTGGCAAGTGTCCCCATTTTACACATTGCGGCAGGCACAGGTCCCCATTTTACACAGTACGCTGGCAAGTGTCCCCATTTTACACATAGCGGCAGGCACAGGTCCCCATTTTACACAGTACGCTGGCAAGTGTCCCCATTTTACACATAGCGGCAGGCACAGGTCCCCATTTTACACATAGCGGCAGGCACAGGTCCCCATTTTACACATTGCGGCAGGTGGTGGAGGGAGAGAGAGAGAGAGGAAGGGAGAGGGGCTGACTTACATTTGAAGCGGTTCTCGCCGCTCTTCAGCCGCCTCTCCCTCCTCGTCTGCGCGGCTCCAGGCTCCCCCTTCTCCCTCCTCCGGCGGGGTTTCGTGGAATGACGCGTTTGCGCCGTGACGTCACGACGCAATCGCGTCATTCCGCGAAACCCCGCCCCCCGAGCTGGGCACTCGGGAGAAGGGGGTTTTTAAAAGTAAGTGCCGCGGCGGGTGTTAGGGGGTCTCGGCGCCCCCTCCAATCTGGCGCCCAGGTCGCCTGCCCCCCTAGCCCCCCCCTAGTTTCGGCCCTGGCCGAAGTCTCCAAGGGAACCGTCTATACCCCATGGTATTAAAGTGGACCCCAGCATCCTCTAGGATGTAAGAGAAATGGTGCTATGTGTACTGGGTGTAATATGGGTAAGGGGGACTGTGTATAATGTAATATGGTGCTGTGTGTACTGTGTGTAATATGGGAGAGTGAGGGCTGTGTACAATAATAAATCAGGGTGCTGAGTGTACTGGGTGCAAAATGTATGTTTATATGGCTGTAATATGTATGTAAATATATAATCATATATTTATTTATATAGAAACACACAATCCCTCACCAGTGTACAGTTTATAGATTTTCTCTTTGGCCATCTCTTCTCACAAATGTACACATTATATTGCTTTTGGTTCTATGGCTTTCACCTGCCATTGCAGGACACACGCCTGAGTGGCAATAAATATGCCCTTTGGTGCAGGTAGACATGCCTTTGGAGGGAGCATGACCCCCTTCCTCAACAGCATGCTGTGCTTTGTGTGGCACATTCTGCTACCACCTGGTATCTCCCTGAAACAAGTTTTCAAAAATAGGCAATTATGTGTTAAAGACCTGCAGTGTGAGCGGCTATACGGCAGGAGGTGTGGGAGTGGGCAGCAAGAGGCATGTGTGTCAGACACACACTCCGGAGACCTGTATTGCTGCCTGCCTGCTGTGCTCCCATCTCCATCACTGCTGGTGCCCTGCATTGCCGCCTGTTATGCTCCTGGCTCCCATCTCCGGCGCTGCTGTTGCTCCCGTCTCCTGGCTCTTACCTGGTTCTCTGCCTCCCTCCCCTCCTCCTTCTAGTCACTGCTCTCAGCAGGGAGTTGCTCCCCTACTCCTTCTCTGCCCCCCCCCTCGTGCCTCCTCCTTCTTGTCACCGCTCTCAGCAGGGAGCTGCTCCCCTTCTCCTTCTCTGCCCCCCACCCCCCAGTGCCTCCTCCTTCTTGTCATCGCTCTCAGCAGGGAGCTGCTCTCTTACTCCTTTTTTGCCCCCTATCCTCCCTTCTCCTACTCTCTGCTCTTGGCTACAGTGGGGTGCCATAGACAGAACTCAGGTGCTACCCTTCCACTCCCTTTAAAACTGCTTCTGGCCCCCCAGACGCCATCTTCTAAGTCAGCCTGCCTGGAGGATGTCTCCCTTTGCTCTACTAACTGGTTACAGAAGAAACTGGTGATTAATACCATCCAGGCTGCCTGTGTGTGCGTGTTTTCTCCTGTAGCAGCCTCTGTGTGTGTGTTTTCTCCTGTAGGTGCCTCTGTGTGTGTGTTTTCTCCCGTAGGTGCCTCTGTGTGTGTGTTTTCTCCCGTAGGTGCCTCTGTGTGTGTGTGTGTTTTCTTCTGTAGGTGCCTCTGTGTGTGTGTTTTCTCCTGTAGGTGCCTCTGTGTGTGTGTTTTCTCCCGTAGGTGCCTCTGTGTGTGTGTTTTCTCCGGTAGGTGCCTCTGTGTGTGTGTTTTCTCCTGTAAGTGCCTCTGTGTATGTGTTTTCTCCTGTAAGTGCCTCTGTGTGTGTGTTTTCTCCCGTAGGTGCCTCTGTGTGTGTTTTCTTCTGTAGGTGCCTCTGTGTGTGTTTTCTCCCGTAGGTGCCTCTGTGTGTGTGTTTTCTCCTGTAGGAGCCTCTGTGTGTGTGTTTTCTCCTGTAAGTGCCTCTGTGTGTGTGTGTTCTCTTGTAGGTGCCTCTGTGTGTGCTTTCTCCTGAAGATGCCTCTGTGTGTGTTTTCTCCTATAGTGCCTCTGTGTGGGCGGGATGTACTATAAGACATCGCCGAATCTCGCCAACTACCGCAGCGATACTAACAAATGCGATTAGTATCGCAATGCGGTATAGGAGGCGATGATGTCTGCGGTGGTCTGCGAGGGTCGGCGGGGGTCAGCGGGGGTCTACGTCACCTCCCAGACCAGGGAGGTGACATGTGCAGGGAGTCCCCGGGCTCCTCCTCCTCCTCCCCCCTGCAGCCGGAAGGAGACAAGGCTGTGCTGCGGGGGAGAAAGAGGAGGGGGGCCGCACCAGCAGCAGCACACTGGTATGCCGGGGGAGGGGAGTCATCGTGAGCGGTGCGGGGCGGTGGTGGGATGCAGCGGGATTCGGCGGCGGCGGTTAGAATCCCATAGGCTTCTATAGGGTATCGCCATAAAAAGATGGCAATCGCGGCGGTCGGGGGTTAGTACATATGAAAATGCGGTAAAACAGGGGTTTTACCGCATTTTCCCTTTAGTAAATCCTGCCCTGTGTGTTTTCTCCTGTAGGTGTGTGTGTGTGTGTGTGTAGTTCATATTGGTGGCTGTGTGTGTGTTTGAGCATTTTGAAATTAAAAAGTACAGATCATAAAATAAGCTGGGCATACACTACACAAATATCTGGCAGATCATGCTTAGAATGAAAATCTGGTAATGGATGAGAGCAAATGACAATCGACCATTTACTCCCAAACACTGGAAAATGGACGAAACCTGTGATTCAGATTAATTGGTTAAATCTGTGATTTACATTACATAAAAATAAAAAATAAACCATTATCCTATTTTTGTGGCCTTATAACTTGTACAGTGCTTTCATAGAACACACACAGTATTTGGTACCCCTCATATATTTGAAAAAACAAGAAGATTAATGTTTGGGGTATATCGCTGATGTTTAACTAATTGTCTTCCTATACAATGCACATAAATTAAAAAGAAAATACTATCCAAAAAAAAAAAAAAGCTATATCAGGCTCAAAGAAAAAAAAAAAAAAAAAACCCAATGTTATATTTACCAGGATAGCCAATGAAATTCACACACATCCTAAATGTGAAATGTTCAAAACTAAAAGAATTTAGGTTTAGGTGCAATAATGTAGGCTTAGGCCGAGTACACACTAAGGTCCTAATTCAGACCTGGTCACACGCAGGCTATTTTTTGCACTGTGCAGGGCTGCAAACACTTGTGCAGAGAGCTGCACACACAAAAGTTTTTGCAGTCTCTGCACAGCTCAGGACTTACTCACCGGCTCTGGTGCTCCACGACCCTGAATCATGCCTTATCCGGAGTTAAAGACGGTCCCAAAAGCAATGGAGGGTGATGGTCCAGCGGTACAGAGAGGGAACCGCAGTGCAGGTCTCAGGTCACAGTCCGTATGATCTACAACCCGTTTACCAGAGGGAGGTCGCGGTAAAAACAATCATATATTTAAAGCATGGCCATGCTTAATAGAGTTCAATAACTATAACTCTGCAACACATTTCAACTTTGCATGCATAACAGTTCCATATTTGCCTGGCAAACTAACATCTAACAACTGGAACTTTTGTCACAATATTTGGAGATAACTCTGTGGACTTGTAACCATTTGTACTATATGAAACAAATACTGCAACAGTTACCACTACAAAGATTACTCATTTATTTTGTTGCCAATTCAAACATCTGGCTGTATTGAGTGCATTAACCTTGCTATATATATCTATGACAATTACTTTTGGCCAACAAAACATATAGTGTTGTGATTATAGGGAACCCACATGTCTATATATTGATAGGGATTGATTAGGATCATTGTATCAATATAGTTTATAAAGGTGGTCTAGGAACAGTCCTTGTGTATTTTACATATTTTTATAAAAAGTGATTGAATTTTAGTATTCAGTGTGTCAGCGCTTTCTTAGTTTTTTTCTTTTTGTATTGCTTATTTGTGGAGGGCGTGGTGGTCCCTCTAATTTAAGAAAGCTGCAGACAGACTATTTTTAAATTACTGAGCATTTAAAATTGGCGCCAGGTGGTACTAAGTTCCAATTTTTCTTTTATGTAATATTATCCGGTTGGCCGTGCAGCATGGCTGACTGGAAGATATCACATGCAACTGTGGGAGCACTCACCGAACGATCCGGCCTATATGTTGTTCTGATTCAGCCGGAAATGACATTTTGGGCAAAGATGGCTCTAGTGTGTACCCTGCCTTAGATATCAGTGAAATAATTATGTGGATATGAATCTGCAAAATGCATGGGTTCCAAATTAGAACAAACTGCTTATTTGTTATATATTGCATTTTAGAGAATTACCTTAATATAGTCTATGCTCACATTTCACCCATGTGTTCAGCAGCAACATTGTTACTGAGCAAATTATACTAAACATTATTTATCACTAACTGATTAGGTTTAGAAGATTGTCTCAGTGTGACAGATTGGAAGAAATAGAAAATAATTTCAGACATTTCTGTCACAGGTTGAGATAATGAACTACATTAAATAACAAGAATGATGCCTTACTTGTATAACTCAGGATCTAAACGTTTTGTAGCTGTACCTCTTGGTTACAGGGTAATTTATCTGTATTAGTTTATTCAAGCTCCTGGTGGTATGTGTAGGAAGATACGTATTTAGTGCTACTCCAGTCATTGTGAGTGAATACAGTATAACAAAGTAGTGAATATGCTGTTCCATGAGGCACACTTCTGTTCTTACCTTCACTGACAAAAAAAAAATAAGAAAAAAATAAGAATGTAAACTTGTAAATGAAAATGTTGATACAAATAACATTACCATTCCCTGCTACAGAGGGCACATGCCACTGTAACTCAACCCTTCAGCTAAATATACAGCAGCTGGGGAGTGTAAGGTAGTTTCTTCTATCTGGGCTGGTATATTTTGGATGATATTAGGCTGACTGCTCCTTTCCTCCTCTCTTTAGACCCAAGGTATTGCTTGTTTGGCCTCACTGTATGTCTTACTATCCTTGCAAAGGTCATAGGGCCTAATTCAGACCTGTTCGCTCGCTAGGGTGTTTTTTTGCAGTCCTGCGTTCGCATAGTCGCTGGCCATAATGGAGTATATTTTTGCTTTGCAAGTGTGCAAACGCATGTGTAGCAGAGCTGTACAAACATATTTTGTGCAGTCTCTGAGTAGCCCAGGACTTACTCAGCCGCTGCGATCGCTTCAGCCTGTTCAGGACCGGAATTGACGTCAGACACCCGCCCTGCAAATGCTTGGACACGCCTGCGTTTTTCCAACCACTCCCAGAAAACGGTCAGTTGACACCCACAAACGGCTTCTTCCTGTCAATCTCCTTGCGAATGCCCGTGCAAATGTATTCTTCGCACAAACCCATCGCTGAGCGGCGATCCGCTTTGTACCCGTGCGATGCGCCTGTGCATTGCGGTGCAAACGCATGAGCAGTTTAGACCTGATCGTCCACTGTATGAAAACGCAGCCTAGCGATCAGGTCTGAATTAGGCCCATAGTTGCTAGGAACTGGTTTGCTCACAAACCCCCTGATATTTTTAAATTACGCCTCCAACCATAAACGTTATCTTTATAGGAACCGAAACTCTATGGCTAATTACCATAATAATGTGATAGATGGTGCCAGTCCATATTGGGTAACCGTGTTGGTTCTTCCATGGATCTATGACTGTTTATTTTTTCTATACATCTACCAGTTCCCTATGAGTCCTTTAGTCCACACCCAGTTATTCCTTTACAGGTTGAGTATCCCATATCCAAATATTCCGAAATACGGAATTTTTTGAATGAGAGTGACATAGTGAAACCTCTGTTTTCTGATGGCTCAATGTACACAAACTTTGTTTAATACACAAAGTTATTAAAATATTATATTAAATGAAGTTTAGGCTGTGTGTATAAGGTATATAAGAAACGTAAATGAATTGTGTGAATGTACACACATTTTGTTTAATGCACAAAGTTATTAAAAATATTGGCTAAAATTACCTTCAGGCTGTGTGTATAAGGTGTATATGAACCATAAATGTATTATGTACTTAGATTTGGGTGTAGTATGGTATGCCAGCGGCCGGACTCCCGGCGACCAGCATACCGGCACCGGGAGCCCGACCGCCGGCATACCGACAGCGTGGCGAATGCAAATGAGCCCCTTGCGGGCTCGCTGCGCTCGCCACGCTGCAGGCACGGTGGCACGCTACATGCGCCACGCTATTTAGTCTCCCTCCAGGGGAGTCGTGGACCCCCACGAGGGATAATATGTGTCGGTATGCCGGGTGTCTGGATTCCGGCGCCGGTATACTGTGCGCCGGGATCCCGACATTCGTCAACCTGAAGACCACCCCTTAGATTTAGGTCCCATCGCAATGATATCTCATTATGGTATGCAAGTATTCCAAAATACGGAAAAATCCGATATCCAAAATACTTCTGGTCCCAAGCATTTTGGATAAGGGATACTCATCCTGTACTACATTCATGCATGTACCTTTTTGAGGTCCTTCATGTATAAACTTCTATTTCCTGGACTGTATGCTGTACTATGTGTACCTATGATATTTGTCTCATTTCTGTCTGTATGATATACTGGTCATCTTTGTGTATTCATCATTGTCCACCTATGTGGTTAATTCTTGCAGACAGCTTTGACCTGACATATGCAATTCTTATTATTTCTTTTAATATGTTGTTTATTGGTGCATTTCTTTTTCTTTGTCGGAAAACCCAATAAACAATGACATGATTTAAAGAAAAAAAAAGAAAAAATAATAATAATTTAAAAAAATAAAAAAATAAATATATATATACAGTCGTTGTCCTGTAAGTGAATATAGTTATCTGATAATGTTTATAAAGGTAGACATATTAGTGAGTTGTCATTTTATTCCTTTTCTTTTTTTTTTTAGTTATGCACTGTTTTGTATCACTACAGTATGTTTTATTTTCACACTCATAGGGCGATGTTATGAAGCTGTGGATATTGTAAGCCGTCAGTTTTCGGTGGTCTGGGTCTGGAAATTGAAAGCAGCTCTAAAATTTAATGTAAGGCACCCCAGGCTCTACACCGAATCTTAGTGCCACCTTTACAGTTTCATGAACAAACCTCCAAGAAGCTTACAGAATCCACCTCTTTGTAAATATAGCCCATGCAGTCATATGTACTGTAGGGATCAGTACGAGATCCTGCCAGCCGGGATCCCGGCGGTCGAAATACCAACACTGGGATCCCGACCGGCACAATCCAGAGAGGGGTGAGCGCAACGCAGCCCCTTGCGGACTCGCTGCGCTCGCCACGCTGCGGGCACTGTGCCTCGCTACGCTCAGCACACTCATTTATTCTCCCTCTATGGGTGTCATGGACACCCACAGAGGGAGAATATGTCGGGATTGTGGCGGTCAGGATCCCGGTGTTGGTGTTCCGACCGCTGGGATCCCATCCGGCGGGATCTTGACTGCATCCTGTACTGTATACTGTCAGAAACATATGGCCTGCTGGTGGATTTGCTTCTTTGTTCCTGGACTTGAAGCATTTACTCTCTATGCTATTTAAGAAAACTACCTTATGGAAATACTGTGTATTGTAGGTAAACAGCATGTTGAACTATTCATCTTTATCAAACTATTTATTGTTTTGTTCACTGACTAGGTGAAGTTATAATAGAAACCATTGTCCTTACTTTCTATGGAAACATTTGATTGTAATAATTATGATTTTAAACTCATAACTATGCATTGTACATATTGGGAATATATTAATTAATATGGATCTTTGTCTAGCATCATCTGGAACACATCTATTCATTTCGGATGCATCTCCATAGCCGAAATGATGCAAATGCTGTGATAATTGGCTGCAGTCTGTTGTTTACTGCAGTCAAATGAGCCTATCAACCAAACCAGCTTCCCAGACATACTAGAATATAATCATTAGGAAGAAAGATCTAACTCTAGTAGGAGAACTTAAAGTTTTACACCTCTACACTTTAAGACAGCTAATTACTGGTTTGTACAATTTTTAGTACATACATTGCTCTATCTGTTTTGCTTCCTTGCAGTTGCACTTTTGCATGGTCTTAATTGAGCCTCTAAATTGTAGGTTTCGTTTTTTGCTTATTCTGTTGGAGGCACAACCATGCAGAGTACCTCTTAGTTACTCACAATCATGCTTAGTTTCAGTTGACTGTGTGGTCATATAGCACTATTTGTTTTAGACTATTGGGTGGAAGTTTATGCCGGAACTGGTTACCATTTATTTCCTAATTCTGTTGTGCAAAGATGGTCCTTTGTATGACACAATTTTTATTTGTTGTGCTGAGCGATTTCCATATCTATAATGGGAGGAGTGTAGTGTTTATAGCACTTTGGGGTCTATTCATGAAGCAGTGAAAAACTGTGGAGAAGTGAGCCAGTGGAAAAGTTGCCCATGGCAATCAATCAGCTGCTCCATAGAATTGTATAGTATGCAAATTACAAATGTTACTTCAATGTTGATTGGTTGCCATGGGCAGCTTCTCCACTGGCTCACTTCTCCACTTTTTAACTGCTTCATAATTAGAAGACCATGGGGCCAGATGCATCATCGCTTGGAAAGTGATAAAATGGACGATGAAAAAGTACCAGCCAATCAGCTCCTAACTGCCATTTTTCAAACATGGCCTGTTACATGGCAGGTGGGACCTGATTGGCTGTTACTTTTTCACTTTCCAAGCGATGATGCATCTAGCCCTGTATGTTTTAGACTGCCCAGTGGAGCTCTTGTTACCTGCCACTTTTTTGTTATGTATAGTATCTGTTCTGTTCATGAAGTTACATTGTTGTTGCATGCCATTCTCCAGTAAAGAAGCATACAGAGAGTTTCCTTCAATCTGAGCGTCGTGTCATATAGTCAAACATTTTCTGACGGAGGTAAGAGTGTTCTGTATGTATCTGAGCAAAATTGTTTTATGTTGCCACCTCCAAATGTGCATGAGCATCTCAATCTTCACTCATCCAACTGTTTTGTATGCCATCTAGCAACTTTCGCCAAATACAGAGCAGAACAATGGGTTTGCGGTGTGAAGTACACAAAGACCATTTGACCTATTCTGTACAGTACCAAGAGTGGCACTGTGTGGCCATTTTGAATGGCTTGGGTGTAGAGTAAATAATAAAAGGTAAGGGGCTCAGCCCCCTAGTAGGGCCAGTTTAGTGTTATCAGGGCTGGCTCTGATTGGTAGGGTCTAGCCCCCCCTGAAAAACAAAACATCATAGTAAATGTTCTGCTGCTAGGAGCTGGGATTGACCCCTTTCTCACTTCTCCACACTTTTCACTGCTTCCCTCTCGAGGAAGTAAAAAATGTCTCACACTGCTGCTCCATGACATGGTCATTCAGTGCAGGGCACTGGCAACACCATTGGTGGTAGTCACAATTGCTCTACACAGTTTATTCCCACATTGAGCAGTACAGATGGGATATGCCATGAAGACCTCCTAAGCTTGACACCACAGCGGGTAGAAACTTGTGACAAGAGGAGAATGGTGGAGAATCATGCAACAAGAGGAGCATGGAGTAGGAAAATATTATGGGACATCAAAGCAATAATTTTGTACATATGCCAACTATGGGGGTAATTCCGAGTTGATCGCTAGCTGAAAATGTTCGCTGCGCAGTGATGAAGCAAAAAACTGGCACTTCTGCGCATGGGTATGCAGCGCAATGCGCACACGCGACATACTTTCACAACGGCCAATGTAGTTTTACATAAGGTCTAGTGACGCTTTTCAGTCGCACTGCTGACCGCAGAGTGATTGACATGAAGTGGGCATTTCTGGGTGTCAACTGACCGTTTTCAGGGAGTGTTCGAAAAAACGCAGGCGTATCAGGAAAAATGCAGGCGGAACTGAATGGTCTGAAGTGATCGCAAGCGCTGTGTAGGTCTAAAGCTACTCTGAAACTGCACACATTTTTTTAGCAGCCGCTCTGCGATCCTTTCGTTCGCACTTCTGCTAAGCTAACATACACTCCCAGTGGGCAGCGGCATAGCATTTGCATGGCTGCTAAAAACAGCTAGCGAGCGATCAACTCGGAATGACTCCTATATTCTTAAAGCACCCTTGCCAGACAACACAATTATACACAATTTTCATATAAAAATGGATAGCCCACTAGTGTGGAAATACCAGTGACACTGCATGTCAGTGTGATTGTGTTAGACATGTGGTTGTATTGTGTGCTTGCACTTGTGGCCAAGGAGGGTGTGTCAGTGCAAGACACTTCATTGAACCCATTATATTATCTTGCAGTGAACGTCAGTAAACAGATTGAGCAGCATACAAGCACCTGAGCAAGGTACAAGCACAAGTGGATAAGAGGTAATTGGAACAAATAGGGTTCTTACTCATTTACGTGCAATTTGTTGTTGCTTTTTTAGTAAAGCATGATTTTGAAAACCAGTGGGTAGGTAATACAATGCATTTAGTAAAAGCTGAAGTTTGACAGCCTCTGTAATAAAAATGCCAAACTCATTTTTGTCACAGTACCTTTGAAAGTGTTGCATTATATACTGATATAATAAGATGATAGGGTTGGGTACAATATATCGACATGGTCATAATCTTGATGCAAACCATGTTGCACTGTAGGTGGGGCTGATGTGACATGTGCAGGGAGATTTAGATTTGGGTGGGGTGTGTTCAAACTACATTCATAATGTAGACAGTGATGAAATATTGACATGATAGAATGCAAAATAGCATCCCTGATGGCCCAGTGGTCACTTACCTGCTTCTGATGGCTGCAGCCGCTTAAGCAGCATCTTTCCGGGTAATGGTGGTCATGTGACCATCGCTTCTGTTTCAGACTTCCGATGGTGTTCACTTAAGTATTTCTGCACTATCGCTAACCCTAATCATCCCTCTAACGCCTAACTCCCTCACCCCCTGCAGCTTAACCCCAATCCCTCCGCCCACAGTCTAAACCTAATGACAACATTCTGAAAATGTCGAGACGTTGCCTGTCGACATTTTTAACAATGCTGACATCATCTTAACTGTCTCTTTTGTGGTGTCAACATTATGAATGTCATCATTGTTATCATAGACCTTTTGAATACATCCCAGATGATTTACAGTCATTGAAAGGAAAAGTAAACATAAATATAGTACACATCAGATACATAAACGGTTATAACTACTGTACACCGTCACCTAACATGCACAATAGCCGATAGCCGACGTTGCCTGTCGACATTTTTAACAATGCTGACATCATCTTAACTGTCTATTTTGTGGTGTCAACATTATGAATGTCATCATTGTTATCATAGACCTTTTGAATACATCCCAGATGATTTACAGTCATTGAAAGGAAAAGTAAACATAAATATGGTACACATCAGATACATAAATGGTTATAACTACTGTACACCGTCACCTAACATGCACAATAGCCGATAGCCGAGGAGACAATGTCTGGTACATGGGGACAATTTTCTTAAGAGAAGACTATCAATTACTAAAACTAAGATCTAGACTGCAGATCCTTTTACCTGTTAGAGGGAAATTTTAAAGGACAATTTAAATAGGATATAATTACATTCCCCTAAAATATATGCAACCATGTTGGTATTTATTTAGATAAAAAAAATCCTTGTACTATTGGGTTTGCCTGGTCATGTATCCAGCAATGTCCCTTTAATATAGCGAGTGTGTTGTGAGTTTAATGCATTCATTCAGATGCTATCTCCATCTTTTAATGATGTCGAATCAGAATATAAACACCTCATAAATCGTCCACTAGACAAGAGCTGGAGTGGATCTCTCAATATACAGCAATTTTTGCATTTTGATTGGCTGACCTACAAGTTAGCCAAAATATAAGCATTTCGGATGGGACGTGACCATGCCAAACAACTAGAACAGCATATTGAAAAGGTCAGCGATTTCCCATAAACTGCTATCACTTAGACAATACATAATGCATTAGAAACAACTGCAAGGTTACAGCCAGATAACAGAGCACTGAACATGAACAGGAATTTTTCTGAGAGGTATTTGGGAGAACCCATTAAAATAATTAGGTGGTTTATATAAGGGACATTGGAAGTCACTTCATTAAAAGTACTGCCAAATAAAAATGTTGAACTTATTAGTGTCAGATACAGAGGCACCAAAATGCAGAAAAAAGTAATACTGTATAATATACATGTATATGTACTGTAGTAAGTTGGACAGTTTGAATAAATATGTGTTCTAAATAGTTCACAGCTATTGATAAAAACACTGTGTTAAAAAGACTGAATTTATTTTTTTTACATTTTAAAATAAATGTAACTATAACTTGTGTTGTTAATTTAATGATCAGAAGTATCTTGTGTTTCAGTGCCCACAGCGTAACTCTGCAATGCACTCATTTCAATGGGAATATATTTATATTGTTTATTTTTAAATTTTGTAAAAAATTTATTTGTTTTGGTTACTCAAACTACTCCTACAGCTCTGCCAGATTCTCCCTTGTAATTTCCAAAGTAGTCAAACTGGTAGTTTTAGGTCTACCCTGACTCTGCCAGCACTCTTCAGTGCAAATTATATTGTTTTCAATTCCCGGGGTTCAAATTGCCAATGTCGCTGTCTCAGAAAGGCGGTTACTTGTTCCTAACATCCATTATCTCTCTGTAAAAGGGGATATCTATTATTTACTCAATATGCCTATTTTCCTGATGTATTCAATATGCAGACAGTGGAGGAATGACACCAACATTGTGAAAGGAATTAAGCTATAGACCATTTTCATGAAAAAAGTCCTTCCTCCTGGAAGAGAATAACCACTTACATTACATCTCAAGCTATATCTGATAACATTCTTGAAACTTGGACCAAGGTTCCATATAGCATTCTTCTAGAGTAGGTGTAGACTTTATCTTCATTACAATGAAGTACTGTACAAGGATTGAATACTATTATGATGAAGAACCGATAACCACACATTCCATAATTGAGAAGTAGACTACAAATATTTTACTACAAAGATTACTGTACTGTAGTCTAACTTTTCTAAATTGAAGTTCAGGAAGGAAAGCAGCATTATTTGTATCAGAGAGAAAGAAAAGTACAACACTGGTGAGGAACACTATGAATACTCGGTACTCCTGGTTAACACCCCAGTAATAATCCAGAGCCTCATCAAATACATCTTTAAAGATGTTCTTTACAAAGTTACAACATCCAGATATATAGGCAATATTTTGGGAAAGTTCTGATGCAACATAAGGTCTATTGCTTAAATAGAATCCTCAAAAAATGTTTTCTTAAACAAATCTCTCTCTTATGACATATTTTGTCAGGAGCGTGTCTTCAGATGGACCCAAACAATGTAAAGGCTAATGGAGACTGACCTCAGCCTACTACTCTAAAGGCAATGCAACACTTTCTGGGTATCTCTTACTACAACTGGCAGTTTATCAAAGGATATTCTTTGTTGGTTTTCCCCATCATGACCAAGACACAGAAAACCATTAATCCTAAACACAGTCATTCTGAGCCTTTTGGAACCTTCAGACATCTATAATAGACCTCTATACTGTAGCTCCTATTTTGAGATTAATATTGTCCTTTGTTCCTTGAGGTGCATCCTTCTGATGGGGCAGTCCTTTCTCAACATGCACTTTCTGGGAAACTCCACTCGTGCACTTCTTGCCATTAAATTTTGTCTATTAGAGTATAGAGATCTACTCAAGAGTGCTGTTGTTTGTAGGCTAAAACTTAAATTTAAAGTGATGTGCAGTTGTTTCAAACTCTCCAAACTTCCAGCATTCTTAGAAAGTACTGCAATTCTCTAACCATACAAAATATGTGTGATTTTTACCTCTCATACTAAAAAGGCTGGCTATTGCCTTCTGTTTGCTAATTTTTTTCTGACAGCAAAAGATAAGTGAAAGGAACATTTCTGAGTGGAGGAGAGCAGCATATGTCACGAGTTATGGGTCACCTCTACATAATTCAAGTTATGAAGAAGAACTGAGACTTTCTCATTAATGTGAGTACTTTCTCATTAACGTACTCTCTGTAACAACCATAGTCTGGTTAGTATACCCAACATTATTTCACCAAAAGCATGTGCAACACGTTTAATATTTAGACAAGCATATAGTTATGCCAAATTAAAATAAAATAAAATATACAATAATAACAACAACAACAACAACAACAACATTGTACCTTACATGTGTGCCTTCTGAGGAAAGTCACAACTGTGTCATAAAAACGCATCAAGCAATGTATTGCTGGTGAGTGATCTGTATTTTGGTTAGCCAGCTCAAAATTCTTGTAGTCCCTGCAGCTTAAATGCATAGATCCTTTTATGAACCAACACCCCACTGGGGTGTTACTCAGGATAAAAAACAGGACCAACGATTCTTTAGTGCCCTGTTGTGACTTACCAACCTCAGGGCACTTCACATTGGGTCATTGTGTTATTTGTGGCAAAGGCACACAAGTAGTTGGTGTAATTCAAATGAGTATCGAACCAGAGGTACTTTATATATATATATATATATATATATATATATATACCATAGTTCCCAATGCTTACCCTGAAAGGGTTTAGACAAAAGGAGACCAGCACACCACCATATGAAAAAATATGAAAAGCATTTAATGAATCAGTAGCATTATCAGGCCTTTTGAAAAAAATTTTTAGTACTCATCATGAGGCTTTCAGCAGTATTCAAGCAGAACAGCCATCCCAACGGCCCGTTTCGGTTGTCACACCTTCATCATGGGGTCAGCTACAACATAGTGTTCAAACAGAGAACCTTATAAAGCTGTGCAATTTGCATAAATCAGATACACCTGTTTTGCCCAATCACCAGTGATTCAAAAACCTCCCAGGGGTATGTGAACAGACCAGTGTGGAACTACAAAAGCAAGACAAAATTGCCCAGACCACTATCAACAGTTCCGTTGTACCGGAAGTGACAACACGCGACCGCGTTTGTCAACATCCGCCATGTAACGGAACTCAAGTGCCGGGGTACGTTTCCACGGCACTAGCATAAGTACCGCTGTGCCGGAAGTGATGTCGCGTCATCGCGACAATCAACTTCCGCCAATACAAAAACCGGCCTCAGATCACTGGCAATGTCACCGCCTATGTGTTCAAGGTACACAACTTGTCACATACATTAATCTGTACATAAAAATAAAAATAAAAAATACAGCATAAGAATATCAAATGAAAAAAGAAAATAACACATAATAAGTATATTATAGGACATAATGAAAAATAACCTGTATGTCGATACTTATTCTACGGGCCAATAGGTCCTATATAAATATCATCTTAAACAGGCATACAAAGCCGCATTAGTAGGAGAATATCGACATAGAGGCTAATTGATCATAAAAAACAAATTATATAAAAAACACAAAAATAGAAATGGTAGTAAGTTGCATTAGTGGCATTGTCAACAGCGATCACAGATAGAGACAATTTGACATAAAGTATACTATCTTGGTCAGTTGACTGTAAAACAGTAGTACCAATGAAAATTCAAATGAAAGGAGTCAAAATAAGTTCTTCATTCAAACCACTGGGCGCAGTTGAATTTAACTTGTAGATCCATTCACATTCACGTTGCAGAAGTAACCGATGTCTATCGCCTCCCCTACGTAGTGGGGGGATGTGATCTATTGGCATACATCTAAAGTCAGCCATAGTGTGACCACTAGTAACAAAATGCCTGGCCACTGGTGGTGTGCTGGAATCTAAAGCTGTAAAGGCCTTCTTGATTGAACTCCTGTGCATGGATATACGTTCCTTTAGCATACGGATAGTTTTACCCACGTAGAGTTTATTACATGGACAGAGAATGATGTATACCACATAGCGAGAATCGCACGTCAGTCGATGTCTTATGGTATAGCTACTTTTGGTAATTGGATGTGTAAAGGTTTTTCCCAACAAAAGAAATCTGCAATTTGCACAGCCCGCACACTTATAGGCTCCTTTTTGCAGTGAAAGCCAATGCAAATTAGTGTGTATACCTGGACTAATGTCAGAGAATGTGATGCGTTCTCTTAAGTTGCGACTTCTCTTATAGCTGAAGAGAGGTGGATTCGTGCAACTAGGTCCAAGGATCGGGTCAGCTTGTAGTATGTGCCAATGCTTAGTAATGATCTTCCTAATTAAACCAGAGGAAGTGCAGTAAGTCGTAGGAAAAACCAATCTGTCAGAAGTAGCATCGACACGTTGTGTAGATAGAAGATCATCCTGTTTCAGCAGCAAACATCGATCTATTGCTTCATCGACTTCATCTTTACTGTACCCCCGCTGGATGAAGTTATCACCCATTTTATGTAGGGCTATAGGGAGCTTAGAAGGATCTGATGTTGTTCTAACAACTCTAACGAGTTGTGAGTAGGGGAGTCCTTTCTTCAAGGGCCGTGGATGAAAGCTGTCTGCCAAAAGTAGTGTATTTTTGTCCGTGGGTTTTTTGAATAATTCCGTATGGAAGGAGTTATTTTTAATAGATACCAAAACGTCCAGGAACTCAATACTGTCGGCACTACTCCTGCACGTGAAAGTGATGTTCTCAACCTTATGGTTTAATTGCTCCACAAACAATTCTAGATCTACAATTGTCCCTGACCAAACAAAAAATAAATCATCAATATACCGAAAATAACAACTTATAAATTTGGAGAAAAGTGGATCTGATGTGATATATGTGGTCTCAAAATCATACATAAAAATATTGGCATAAGACGGTGCCATATTTGAACCCATGGCGGTTCCTTGAAGCTGTAAAAAAAATGCATTGTTAAACAAAAAATAATTTTTATGCAAAATAATCTCCATAAGCAAAATCAAATAATCAACAGGTGGACCTTTATAATGGGGATTAAGCATCAATACACGGCGCACTGCCTCAATGCCTGCATTGTGTGTAATATTCGTATATAGACTGGTTACGTCCAAGGAAACCAAAAGACAGTTAACAGGTGGTATCCCAAACTGTTTTAATTTCAACAAAAAGTCAGTAGTATCTTTCAAATGATAGGGGTTTTGTAGTACCACGGGCTGCAAAAAATAATCACAGTATTGTGAGAGGGTTTGACATAAAGAGCCACGTGCCGAGATTATAGGTCTGCCAGGCGGCAGACTGAGAGACTTATGTATCTTCGGCAGAATATACAGAAGAGGGATTTTGGGAAAATCCTGTATCAAAAAGTTCTTGGTGTGTACATCAATCCATCCATTAGTGAAACCAAGTTCAATGATGGAATCAATTTCTCTTTTATATAAACCAGTAGGGTCAAAAGATAATTTTTTATAGCAACTCTGAATGGACAGTTGCCTGTCCACCTCCCTGATGTAGTCATCCCTGTTAAGGACAACAATACCACCGCCTTTATCGGCGGGGCGAATTATGATTTGTTGGTTATTTTTCAAGGACTGTATTGCTTTAATTTCATTAGAAGTTAAATTTTGAAAGTGTTTTTTCTTGTGTCTGATCTTAGGTATTGTGTCCCTCTTAACTAGGCGTATGAAGGTTTCTATAGCAGAGTTATTACTAGGTGGATCAAATGTACTTTTTGCTGAAAAAGGTAAATGTCTAGCAGTACTGGTTGTGTTGCCTTGTCTAGAAAAAAAGTCTTTTAGTCTTTTAGTCTGAGTTGTCTGTGAAATCTATATAATTCAGTCTCCCAATTCAGTGGTGCCTGATCTTAAACCAGTGCAGCTTTGATTTGATGATATTAGTTATACAGCAAGTGAATACGGAAATGGAGAGTCTCAAGTTGGACATTAGTGCTTGTGAGGAAAGTGGAACTGATGTTTTAAAAAAAGACAGTAATACTGAGTGGTTCACCAAACTGAATGAAAATATACTAAAGTTCAAAAATGAACTAATAGCCTTTAAAAAAATCAAATATAGAAAAGTCAAGGATGACTACAAAGACTCACGAGTCTATTATTGGCTTTTGAATCAAAGTACCCGAAGGGTTTGGAGAGGTGCACAAACAAATAGAAAGACAGAATCGGACATTTACAGACATAGAGTCACACACATCACAAAGTGACTCAGATCAGTCCTCCTCCTCCAAGAAATCTTTTTTAAGGGAGCAGACACTTACACGCAACAAAAATCACACAGAAAGAGACCCTGCAGACGAGGGGGGGTCAAACATAAGAAGGGGCCCAGACAGATTACCAAAAACACTGAAGAAATAGTTGTTTTTAATCTCTCTGATTATATTCTCAGTGAGCCGGAACATGCAGTGTTAACTAAAGGATTAACCTTTGTACAGACCTTTCAACAAACTGACTTCCAATGGGAGACTGAATTATATAGATTTCACAGACAACTCAGACTAAAAGACTTTTTTTCTAGACAAGGCAACACAACCAGTACTGCTAGACATTTACCTTTTTCAGCAAAAAGTACATTTGATCCACCTAGTAATAACTCTGCTATAGAAACCTTCATACGCCTAGTTAAGAGGGACACAATACCTAAGATCAGACACAAGAAAAAACACTTTCAAAATTTAACTTCTAATGAAATTAAAGCAATACAGTCCTTGAAAAATAACCAACAAATCATAATTCGCCCCGCCGATAAAGGCGGTGGTATTGTTGTCCTTAACAGGGATGACTACATCAGGGAGGTGGACAGGCAACTGTCCATTCAGAGTTGCTATAAAAAATTATCTTTTGACCCTACTGGTTTATATAAAAGAGAAATTGATTCCATCATTGAACTTGGTTTCACTAATGGATGGATTGATGTACACACCAAGAACTTTTTGATACAGGATTTTCCCAAAATCCCTCTTCTGTATATTCTGCCGAAGATACATAAGTCTCTCAGTCTGCCGCCTGGCAGACCTATAATCTCGGCACGTGGCTCTTTATGTCAAACCCTCTCACAATACTGTGATTATTTTTTGCAGCCCGTGGTACTACAAAACCCCTATCATTTGAAAGATACTACTGACTTTTTGTTGAAATTAAAATAGTTTGGGATACCACCTGTTAACTGTCTTTTGGTTTCCTTGGACGTAACCAGTCTATATACGAATATTACACACAATGCAGGCATTGAGGCAGTGCGCCGTGTATTGATGCTTAATCCCCATTATAAAGGTCCACCTGTTGATTATTTGATTTTGCTTATGGAGATTATTTTGCATAAAAATTATTTTTTGTTTAACAATGCATTTTTTTTACAGCTTCAAGGAACCGCCATGGGTTCAAATATGGCACCGTCTTATGCCAATATTTTTATGTATGATTTTGAGACCACATATATCACATCAGATCCACTTTTCTCCAAATTTATAAGTTGTTATTTTCGGTATATTGATGATTTATTTTTTGTTTGGTCAGGGACAATTGTAGATCTAGAATTGTTTGTGGAGCAATTAAACCATAAGGTTGAGAACATCACTTTCACGTGCAGGAGTAGTGCCGACAGTATTGAGTTCCTGGACGTTTTGGTATCTATTAAAAATAACTCCTTCCATACGGAATTATTCAAAAAACCCACGGACAAAAATACACTACTTTTGGCAGACAGCTTTCATCCACGGCCCTTGAAGAAAGGACTCCCCTACTCACAACTCGTTAGAGTTGTTAGAACAACATCAGATCCTTCTAAGCTCCCTATAGCCCTACATAAAATGGGTGATAACTTCATCCAGCGGGGGTACAGTAAAGATGAAGTCGATGAAGCAATAGATCGATGTTTGCTGCTGAAACAGGATGATCTTCTATCTACACAACGTGTCGATGCTACTTCTGACAGATTGGTTTTTCCTACGACTTACTGCACTTCCTCTGGTTTAATTAGGAAGATCATTACTAAGCATTGGCACATACTACAAGCTGACCCGATCCTTGGACCTAGTTGCACGAATCCACCTCTCTTCAGCTATAAGAGAAGTCGCAACTTAAGAGAACGCATCACATTCTCTGACATTAGTCTAGGTATACACACTAATTTGCATTGGCTTTCACTGCAAAAAGGAGCCTATAAGTGTGCGGGCTGTGCAAATTGCAGATTTCTTTTGTTGGGAAAAACCTTTACACATCCAATTACCAAAAGTAGCTATACCATAAGACATCGACTGACGTGCGATTCTCGCTATGTGGTATACATCATTCTCTGTCCATGTAATAAACTCTACGTGGGTAAAACTATCCGTATGCTAAAGGAACGTATATCCATGCACAGGAGTTCAATCAAGAAGGCCTTTACAGCTTTAGATTCCAGCACACCACCAGTGGCCAGGCATTTTGTTACTAGTGGTCACACTATGGCTGACTTTAGATGTATGCCAATAGATCACATCCCCCCACTACGTAGGGGAGGCGATAGACATCGGTTACTTCTGCAACGTGAATGTGAATGGATCTACAAGTTAAATTCAACTGCGCCCAGTGGTTTGAATGAAGAACTTATTTTGACTCCTTTCATTTGAATTTTCATTGGTACTACTGTTTTACAGTCAACTGACCAAGATAGTATACTTTATGTCAAATTGTCTCTATCTGGGATCGCTGTTGACAATGCCACTAATGCAACTTACTACCATTTCTATTTTTGTGTTTTTTATATAATTTGTTTTTTATGATCAATTAGCCTCTATGTCGATATTCTCCTACTAATGCGGCTTTGTATGCCTGTTTAAGATGATATTTATATAGGACCTATTGGCCCGTAGAATAAGTATCGACATACAGGTTATTTTTCATTATGTCCTATAATATACTTATTATGTGTTATTTTCTTTTTTCATTTGATATTCTTATGCTGTATTTTTTATTTTTATTTTTATGTACAGATTAATGTATGTGACAAGTTGTGTACCTTGAACACATAGGCGGTGACATTGCCAGTGATCTGAGGCCGGTTTTTGTATTGGCGGAAGTTGATTGTCGCGATGACGCGACATCACTTCCGGCACAGCGGTACTTATGCTAGTGCCGTGGAAACGTACCCCGGCACTTGAGTTCCGTTACATGGCGGATGTTGACAAACGCGGTCGCGTGTTGTCACTTCCGGTACAACGGAACTGTTGATAGTGGTCTGGGCAATTTTGTCTTGCTTTTGTAGTTCCACACTGGTCTGTTCACATACCCCTGGGAGGTTTTTGAATCACTGGTGATTGGGCAAAACAGGTGTATCTGATTTATGCAAATTGCACAGCTTTATAAGGTTCTCTGTTTGAACACTATGTTGTAGCTGACCCCATGATGAAGGTGTGACAACCGAAACGGGCCGTTGGGATGGCTGTTCTGCTTGAATACTGCTGAAAGCCTCATGATGAGTACTAAAAAATTTTTTCAAAAGGCCTGATAATGCTACTGATTCATTAAATGCTTTTCATATTTTTTCATATGGTGGCGTGCTGGTCTCCTTTTGTCTAAACCCTTTCAGGGTAAGCATTGGGAACTATGGTATCAATAACAATTGACACGGCACCCTTCTAACATCCTTTAAGTGTGTGCGCTTCACCTCTGGACTTTATATATATATATATATATACATATATATATACATATATTTATAAAGCACATTTCTAAGTATGCTTCAATAAAATACATGGTCGAGTCACATTATTATGGCCACCTCCTACATTTGACGTCGGCAGCGTGTAGCCCATGAAGTACGCCACGTGTCGTGCTCTAGCTTGGTGTGTATATAAGGTGTGTGATAGGCTGTCTGCACACATATCACTGGTTGCAGTTATGGGTAAAAGGGGAGATTTATCCTAATTGCAAAAGGGATGGTTATCAACTTTCGGGCCAAGTGTAGCAGTATTTCTGAAACAGCGCAGTTTGTGAACTGCTCACATGCAGCTGTGGTAAAGGGGTATCGTCACTGGACAAATGGCACCATTGTGAATAACTGACATGGAAACTGTGGAGCACCATGTGCCATCGATGTGAGTGGTGAACATCAGCTACGAAGGTGTGTGATGGCTGACCGACATGCTACAGTAGACAGCTCACCATCAAAATTATCCTGAGTACTACAGATGTGTGTCTAAAATGACAGTTCAGCAATCTCTGCTGTGTATGGGGCGCCGAAGCGGTTACTCTGGCTGTTAGCTAGTGGTCATAATAATCTGACTAGACCATGTGTGTGGCTATTAAATAACAAGACTGTACTTGTAAATATTAAACCATACTGTGTGAGTTAAAAGGGAGTAGGGGAACACTTACCTTTAACTATAATAAAATGGTTTTGCAAGGTTTTACTCCTCTCGCACAAATAGTTAGCTGTCACACAACACTAGAAAAAGTTGTGTTTTCCTGTGCATCGTAAAAATGCTTAGTTCAAAAGTAAACGTGTTAACTTAGTTAAATTGAACAAAACACCCACTGAATCTTTCCCTATGCTAACCAAGGCTTACGGGGAAGATTGTATGTCACATGCACGTGTATTTGAGTGGCACAAAAGATTTAGTGACCATCAGGGTTGTTGATTATGATGAATGTCCCGGAAGGCCTTGCACATCCAAAACAAATGAAAATAAGGAAAACAATGAGAAAATTGTTCGAATTGACAGCCGACCCAGCATCCGCATGATAGCAGAAATGGTAAACATCATCAAAAAAACTGTCAGGCACGTTTTGCATCAGGATCTTGACGTGACCAAAATTTGTGCTAAGATGGTTCCAAGGCTTCTCACTACCAAGCAAAATGAAAATTGAAAGTGAATTTGTACAGATATTTTAAAACAAATTCATGCGGATTCACATTTTTTAGATAAAGATATTACCTGTGATGAAACATGCATCTTCCAGTATGATCCTGAGACAACACACCAGTCCATGCACTAGAAAACACCATCATCACCAAGGAAGAAGAAAGCATGTCAAAGCAAATCCAAATTCAAAGCTATGTTAATTGTTTTCTTTGATATTAAAGGTGTTATTTTGGCAGACTGGGTACCAGAAGGCACAACAGTGAATCAACATTAGCACAAAAATGTTCTAGAAACTTTGTGGAAGGAATCAGAAGAAAGAGGCCAGAGTTGTGAGAAAATGGTTTTATCTTCCATCAGGACAGCGTACCAACCCACACAACTCTCTCTGTGAAGCAGTTTTTGGGTGAGAAACAATTTGCAGTGCTAAAACACCTTCCAAACACACAAGGTCTAGCACCATGTGACTTCTTCTTTTCCCTAAAGTCATATCTGTACTCAAGGGAACTGTACTCAGTTACTGAGGTAAAGAAGAAAACAATGAAGCTGTTGAGACAGCTTACAGATATAAAGCTATAACATGGCTTTGACCAATGGAAAAAAATAATTCAGTGGTGTGGATGCAGAAGGGGAGTACATAAAAAGGGAATAAAGTTGAAATATACTTAATATAATTAAACATAAATTATAGCATCAGTCTCGTTATTTAATAGCCACGCATACATAAACTACAATATACACATGGGATTTCTGTAGCTGATGGAAGTATAGTAATTCATACTGGAATTTACAGTTCTATAACATCTTTGAGAGCTATGGATTATATCTAACAATCTAAAGGGTGTCTATTCGAGAAAAAATATCCAGGATAATTAGGAAGCAAGCTTACTGTTTTGATGTAAAAATAGTGTTGCGCACATCTTACCTGCTAGAAAAGAAAAGGAAGGCCAATCTTTTTAGACTTTTGAATGTCACTGAGTGCACTATATTAACCTTATAAGTATGGAGCAAGAATAATTATCTTACTACCTATAATAAATGCCAAGCCAAGCATGGTTGCACTGAACTGTAAGCATTTGTTTTGAGAGGTAACCAGACATGGCTATACTTCCTTGGGCAGATTAGTTTATGAACCATATCTGGTCATCAAGCTGAATCACAAATGGATTAAATTGCCAAGATTCTAGAGAGATACATTGAAATCAACCATCCATAACCCCATACATTCTGTGAAAGGTCACCTCATCACACAATATACTGACATAAAGCTTTCCTCATTGCACCTCAGAAACACATTATATTACACATTAGAAACCTAGGAAAAGTCTCTCTTGACGACTTGTTCCCATTCAGTTGTCTTTTAATGCATCTCCAGGGTGACATAAGTCACCATGAATCTGATTGATTGTGCTGCCGGGGTTCCTATCCAATAAGTTTTGTGGCTTTGAATTGTCAGAAACCATATATATATATATATATATATGATTGGACACACAAAATGATTTGTAAGTGCAAATAATAATAAAAAAGGAGAAAGTGAAAATTATTCTGCAGAAGTTTTATTTAATTATTTATAAACAGTTTCTTATATAGCGCACCATTGTGCTTTACAATTGGAACAACAGTAATAGAGCAAAACTGGCTAATAACAAACGGACATAGGGGGTAATTCAGAGTTGATCATAGATGTGTTAAATTTAGCACATCTATGATCACATTTACTCTGACATGCGAGGGGACACCCAGCACGGGGCTAATCCGCCCCGCACGTCAGGCCCCCCCACGCCGATCGCATCTCTGACATGCACATGCGCACAGCGGTGCATGCGTAGTTCAGACCTGATCGCCCGCTGTGCAAAAACGCACAGCAGCGATCAGGTCTGAATTAGCCCCATAGAGCAGTGATTTTCAACCTTTTTTTACTCGTGGCACACCGAACAATATTTTAAAATTGCCAAGGCACACCATCTGTTCCCCACAGAAAAAACAAAACACACACATTGGCCCTCACAGTAAAAAAAAAAAAAAAATCCACACATATATTGGCCTACACAGAAAAAACAATCTCATTGTTCCCCACATAAGTCCTATTGCTCCACACACAAATCAATCACAATTCTGCCCACATAAATCCTATTGCTACCCACATGAATTATTCACATTGTTCCCTCCATAAATCCATAAATTCTTATTCTCCCCACATAAATCCTATTGAAATCCTATTGTTCCCCACAGGAGAAATAAAATAACAAATATTATCAGCTGTCCTCTTCCCTCTCCCTCAGTGGTGGAGGCTGTTCATAGTGGAGTTCTGCGAATACCGGGCAGGTGTGGATGTGGGTGGGCATGGAAAGCTGTGTATGCAGGCGGGTGGGCTGGCTGGGTGGTGAGACGCGGCAGCTGTGACCTATGATATCACATCGTTTTCAAGGCATAGGTCATGGCCGGAGCACGACTGATCCTCTAAGAAGAGCCTGGGCCAACAGTTCACTCTGAAGGTGCAGGAAGCTGCTCTGGCTCCGCGGCACACCTTGCAACTGGTCGCGGCACACTAGTGTGCCACGGCACACTGGTTGAAAAAGCCTGCCATAGAGGTACAATTAGATGACAATCTCGGCATGTGCAGTACTGCATGAAGCTGGTTGCTTATAAAGTGGATTACTTAATGATCTGGCAATCCTAACTAATACATAATTTTCTCAGTTGGACACGAGAGGCCTCTTTCTATAAATAGTAATAATAAACCAGACATGGTAATTTTTGTTACAATGGATAACGATAAATAATAACAGAAAATGATATAGTATTATATGGTATAAATATATCGATTAGGCTGCTAATTGTAGTGTGTTGTCTGTTGGAGTTGGAGATTTTATAAATATATATATATATTTATTTATTTATTTACACACACATACGGGAATCCACGGCACTCACTATTCCCAGGATGGGTGCACTTATGTACTCCCCACCCCTAGGTTGGGGTGTAGTGGGCTGTGATCTCCTATGAGATAGCAGTTGCCGGATGTCCAAAAAATCTATGTGTAAATGTATGTGTTAGATTAGGACTTGTGGTGAAATACAGTAGGGTCCAGTGGAATGGGCTGCAAGCTTAAATACATTGTACAGTTCATGAACTAATACTCCATTGTTTCTCCAGTTGTATATAAAAGCACTAAGGTGAATGAAACTACTAAAGAGAATGCAGAGTTCTCTGTATATGTATATATATATATATATATATATATATAAATACACACACACACACACACACACACACACACACACACACACACACACACACACACAGTGCCTTGCTATAGTATTCACCCAACTTTGCATTTTTCATGTTTTGTTGGCTACAACTTGAGGATGTTTTTTTTTTAAAGTGAAGCAAGCAACAAATAGGACAAAATAACAGAAAACTTCACCATGCATAACTATTCACCCCCCTAAAGTCAGTACTTTGTAGAGCCACCTTTTGCGGCAATTACAGCTGCAAGTCACTTTGGATAAGTCTCTATGAGCTTGCCACATCTTGCCACTGGGATTTTTGCCCATTCCTCGAGGCAAAACTACTCCAGCTCCTTCATGTTGGATGGTTTCCACTTGTGAACAGCAATCTTCTAGTCTGACCACAGATTCTCAATTGGATTGAGATCTGAGCTTTGACTAGACAATTCCAACACATTTAAATGTTTCCCCTTAAACCACTCGAGTGATGCTTTAGCAGTATGCTTCGGGTCATTGTCCTGCTGGAAGGTGAACCTCCGTCTCAGTCTCAAATCATATTTTTAGCACCATCCATCTTTCCCTTGACTCAAAACAGTTTCACAGTCCCTGCTGCTGAAAAACATCCCCACAGCATGATGCTGCCACCACCATGTTTCACTGTGGGGATGGTGTTCTTGGGGTGATGGGATGTGTTGGGTAAGCACCAGACATAGCATTTTCCTTGGTGGCCGAAAAGTTAAATTTTAGCGTCATCTGGTCAGAGCACATTCCTCCATACATTTGGGGAGTCATCCACATGCCTTTTGGCAAACTCAAAACGTGCCTTCTTATTTTTAATAGAGATGAGCGCCGGAAATTTTTCGGGTTTTGTGTTTTGGTTTTGGGTTCGGTTCCGCGGCCGTGTTTTGGGTTCGACCGCGTTTTGGCAAAACCTCACCGAATTTTTTTTGTCGGATTCGGGTGTGTTTTGGATTCGGGTGTTTTTTTCAAAAAACCCTAAAAAACAGCTTAAATCATAGAATTTGGGGGTCATTTTGATCCCAAAGTATTATTAACCTCAAAAACCATAATTTACACTCATTTTCAGTCTATTCTGAATACCTCACACCTCACAATATTATTTTTAGTCCTAAAATTTGCACCGAGGTCGCTGTGTGAGTAAGATAAGCGACCCTAGTGGCCGACACAAACACCGGGCCCATCTAGGAGTGGCACTGCAGTGTCACGCAGGATGGCCCTTCCAAAAAACACTCCCCAAACAGCACATGACGCAAAGAAAAAAAGAGGTGCAATGAGGTAGCTGTGTGAGTAAGATAAGCGACCCTAGTGGCCGACACAAACACCGGGCCCATCTAGGAGTGGCACTGCAGTGTCACGCAGGATGGCCCTTCCAAAAAACCCTCCCCAAACAGCACATGACGCAAAGAAAAAAAGAGGCGCAATGAGGTAGCTGACTGTGTGAGTAAGATAAGCGACCCTAGTGGCCGACACAAACACCGGGCCCATCTAGGAGTGGCACTGCAGTGTCACGCAGGATGGCCCTTCCAAAAAACCCTCCCCAAACAGCACACGACGCAAAGAAAAAAAGAGGCGCAATGAGGTAGCTGACTGTGTGAGTAAGATAAGCGACCCTAGTGGCCGACACAAACACCGGGCCCATCTAGGAGTGGCACTGCAGTGTCACGCAGGATGGCCCTTCCAAAAAACCCTACCCAAAAAGCACATGACGCAAAGAAAAAAAGAGGCGCAATGAGGTAGCTGACTGTGTGAGTAAGATAAGCGACCCTAGTGGCCGACACAAACACCGGGCCCATCTAGGAGTGGCACTGCAGTGTCACGCAGGATGGCCCTTCCAAAAAACCCTCCCTAAACAGCACATGACGCAAAGAAAAAAAGAGGCGCAATGAGGTAGCTGACTGTGTGAGTAAGATAAGCGACCCTAGTGGCCGACACAAACACCGGGCCCATCTAGGAGTGGCACTGCAGTGTCACGCAGGATGGCCCTTCCAAAAAACCCTCCCCAAACAGCACATGACGCAAAGAAAAAAAGAGGCGCAATGAGGTAGCTGACTGTGTGAGTAAGATAAGCGACCCTAGTGGCCGACACAAACACCGGGCCCATCTAGGAGTGGCACTGCAGTGTCACGCAGGATGGCCCTTCCAAAAAACCCTCCCCAAACAGCACATGACGCAAAGAAAAATAAAAGAAAAAAGAGGTGCAAGATGGAATTGTCCTTGGGCCCTCCCACCCACCCTTATGTTGTATAAACAGGACATGCACACTTTAACCAACCCATCATTTCAGTGACAGGGTCTGCCACACGACTGTGACTGATATGACGGGTTGGTTTGGACCCCCCCCAAAAAAGAAGCAATTAATCTCTCCTTGCACAAACTGGCTCTACAGAGGCAAGATGTCCACCTCATCATCATCCTCCGATATATCACCGTGTACATCCCCCTCCTCACAAATTATCAATTCGTCCCCACTGGAATCCACCATCTCAGCTCCCTGTGTACTTTGTGGAGGCAATTGCTGCTGGTCAATGTCTCCGCGGAGGAATTGATTATAATTCATTTTAATGAACATCATCTTCTCCACATTTTCTGGATGTAACCTCGTACGCCGATTGCTGACAAGGTGAGCGGCGGCACTAAACACTCTTTCGGAGTACACACTTGTGGGAGGGCAACTTAGGTAGAATAAAGCCAGTTTGTGCAAGGGCCTCCAAATTGCCTCTTTTTCCTGCCAGTATAAGTACGGACTGTGTGACGTGCCTACTTGGATGCGGTCACTCATATAATCCTCCACCATTCTTTCAATGGGGAGAGAATCATATGCAGTGACAGTAGACGACATGTCCGTAATCGTTGTCAGGTCCTTCAGTCCGGACCAGATGTCAGCATCAGCAGTCGCTCCAGACTGCCCTGCATCACCGCCAGCGGGTGGGCTCGGAATTCTGAGCCTTTTCCTCACACCCCCAGTTGCGGGAGAATGTGAAGGAGGAGATGTTGACAGGTCGCGTTCCGCTTGACTTGACAATTTTCTCACCAGCAGGTCTTTCAACCCCAGCAGACTTGTGTCTGCCGGAAAGAGAGATCCAAGGTAGGCTTTAAATCTAGGATCGAGCACGGTGGCCAAAATGTAGTGCTCTGATTTCAACAGATTGACCACCCGTGAATCCTTGTTAAGCGAATTAAGGGCTCCATCCACAAGTCCCACATGCCTAGCGGAATCGCTCCGTGTTAGCTCCTCCTTCAATGTCTCCAGCTTCTTCTGCAAAAGCCTGATGAGGGGAATGACCTGACTCAGGATGGCAGTGTCTGAACTGACTTCACGTGTGGCAAGTTCAAAGGGCATCAGAACCTTGCACAACGTTGAAATCATTCTCCACTGCGCTTGAGACAGGTGCATTCCACCTCCTATATCGTGCTCAATTGTATAGGCTTGAATGGCCTTTTGCTGCTCCTCCAACCTCTGAAGCATATAGAGGGTTGAATTCCACCTCGTTACCACTTCTTGCTTCAGATGATGGCAGGGCAGGTTCAGTAGTTTTTGGTGGTGCTCCAGTCTTCTGTACGTGGTGCCTGTACGCCGAAAGTGTCCCGCAATTCTTCTGGCCACCGACAGCATTTCTTGCACGCCCCTGTCGTTTTTTAAAAAATTCTGCACCACCAAATTCAAGGTATGTGCAAAACATGGGACGTGCTGGAATTTGCCCATATTTAATGCACACACAATATTGCTGGCGTTGTCCGATGCCACAAATCCACAGGAGAGTCCAATTGGGGTAAGCCATTCCGCGATGATCTTCCTCAGTTGCCGTAAGAGGTTTTCAGCTGTGTGCGTATTCTGGAAAGCGGTGATACAAAGCGTAGCCTGCCTAGGAAAGAGTTGGCGTTTGCGAGATGCTGCTACTGGTGCCGCCGCTGCTGTTCTTGCGGCGGGAGTCCATACATCTACCCAGTGGGCTGTCACAGTCATATAGTCCTGACCCTGCCCTGCTCCACTTGTCCACATGTCCGTGGTTAAGTGGACATTGGGTACAACTGCATTTTTTAGGACACTGGTGAGTCTTTTTCTGACGTCCGTGTACATTCTCGGTATCGCCTGCCTAGAGAAGTGGAACCTAGATGGTA
Source organism: Pseudophryne corroboree (assembly GCF_028390025.1). NCBI lineage: Eukaryota > Metazoa > Chordata > Amphibia > Anura > Myobatrachidae > Pseudophryne > Pseudophryne corroboree. The sequence goes on from NC_086447.1 coordinate 220,916,050, forward strand.
TTTGGTAACGGGGGCACACTGCCTCAATAAATTGTCTAGTTCCCTGTGAACTAACGGCGGATACCGTACGCACGTCTAACACCAACATAGTTGTCAAGGCCTCAGTTATCCGCTTTGCAGCAGGATGACTGCTGTGATATTTCATCTTCCTCGCAAAGGACTGTTGAACAGTCAATTGCTTACTGGAAGTAGTACAAGTGGGCTTACGACTTCCCCTCTGGAATGACCATCGACTCCCAGCAGCAACAACAGCAGCGCCAGCAGCAGTAGGCGTTACACGCAAGGATGCATCGGAGGAATCCCAGGCAGGAGAGGACTCGTCAGAATTGCCAGTGACATGGCCTGCAGGACTATTGGCATTCCTGGGGAAGGAGGAAATTGACACTGAGGGAGTTGGTGGGGTGGTTTGCGTGAGCTTGGTTACAAGAGGAAGGGATTTACTGGTCAGTGGACTGCTTCCGCTGTCGCCCAAAGTTTTTGAACTTGTCACTGACTTATTATGAATGCGCTGCAGGTGACGTATAAGGGAGGATGTTCCGAGGTGGTTAACGTCCTTACCCCTACTTATTACAGCTTGACAAAGGCAACACGGCTTGACACCTGTTGTCCGCATTTCTGTTGAAATACTTCCACACCGAAGAGCTGATTTTTTTGGTATTTTCACCAGGCATGTCAGTGGCCATATTCCTCCCACGGACAACAGGTGTCTCCCCGGGTGCCTGACTTAAACAAACCACCTCACCATCAGAATCCTCCTGGTCAATTTCCTCCCCAGCGCCAGCAACACCCATATCCTCCTCATCCTGGTGTACTTCAACACTGACATCTTCAATCTGACTATCAGGAACTGGACTGCGGGTGCTCCTTCCAGCACTTGCAGGGGGCGTGCAAATGGTGGAAGGCGCATGCTCTTCACGTCCAGTGTTGGGAAGGTCAGGCATCGCAACCGACACAATTGGACTCTCCTTGTGGATTTGGGATTTCGAAGAACGCACAGTTCTTTGCGGTGCTTTTGCCAGCTTGAGTCTTTTCAGTTTTCTAGCGAGAGGCTGAGTGCTTCCATCCTCATGTGAAGCTGAACCACTAGCCATGAACATAGGCCAGGGCCTCAGCCGTTCCTTGCCACTCCGTGTGGTAAATGGCATATTGGCAAGTTTACGCTTCTCCTCCGACAATTTTATTTTAGGTTTTGGAGTCCTTTTTTTACTGATATTTGGTGTTTTGGATTTGACATGCTCTGTACTATGACATTGGGCATCGGCCTTGGCAGACGACGTTGCTGGCATTTCATCGTCTCGGCCATGAGTAGTGGCAGCAGCTTCAGCACGAGGTGGAAGTGGATCTTGATCTTTCCCTAATTTTGGAACCTCAACATTTTTGTTCTCCATATTTTAATAGGCACAACTAAAAGGCACCTCAGGTAAACAATGGAGATGGATGGATACTAGTATACAATTATGGATGGACTGCCGAGTGCCGACACAGAGGTAGCTACAGCCGTGGACTATTGTACTGTACTGTGTCTGCTGCTAATATAGACTGGATGATAATGAGATGTAGTATGTATGTATAAAGAAGAAAGAAAAAAAAACCACGGGTAGGTGGTATACAATTATGGATGGACTGCCGAGTGCCGACACAGAGGTAGCTACAGCCGTGGACTACCGTACTGTGTCTGCTGCTAATATAGACTGGTTGATAATGAGATGTAGTATGTATAAAGAAGAAAGAAAAAAAAAACCACGGGTAGGTGGTATACAATTATGGACGGACTGCCGAGTGCCGACACAGAGGTAGCTACAGCCGTGGACTACCGTACTGTACTGTGTCTGCTGCTAATATAGACTGGATGATAATGAGATGTAGTATGTATAAAGAAGAAAGAAAAAAAAAACCACGGGTAGGTGGTATACAATTATGGACGGACTGCCGAGTGCCGACACAGAGGTAGCTACAGCCGTGGACTATTGTACTGTACTGTGTCTGCTGCTAATATAGACTGGATGATAATGAGATGTAGTATGTATAAAGAAGAAAGAAAAAAAAACCACGGGTAGGTGGTATACAATTATGGATGGACTGCCGAGTGCCGACACAGAGGTAGCTACAGCCGTGGACTACCGTACTGTACTGTGTCTGCTGCTAATATAGACTGGATGATAATGAGATGTAGTATGTATAAAGAAGAAAGAAAAAAAAAACCACGGGTAGGTGGTATACAATTATGGACGGACTGCCGAGTGCCGACACAGAGGTAGCTACAGCCGTGGACTACCGTACTGTACTGTGTCTGCTGCTAATATAGACTGGATGATAATGAGATGTAGTATGTATAAAGAAGAAAGAAAAAAAAACCACGGGTAGGTGGTATACAATTATGGATGGACTGCCGAGTGCCGACACAGAGGTAGCTACAGCCGTGGACTACCGTACTGTGTCTGCTGCTAATATAGACTGGTTGATAATGAGATGTAGTATGTATAAAGAAGAAAGAAAAAAAAAAACACGGGTAGGTGGTATACAATTATGGACGGACTGCCGAGTGCCGACACAGAGGTAGCTACAGCCGTGGACTACCGTACTGTACTGTGTCTGCTGCTAATATAGACTGGATGATAATGAGATGTAGTATGTATAAAGAGGAAAGAAAAAAAAACCACGGGTAGGTGGTATACAATTATGGACGGACTGCCGAGTGCCGACACAGAGGTAGCTACAGCCGTGGACTACCGTACTGTGTCTGCTGCTAATATAGACTGGTTGATAATGAGATGTAGTATGTATAAAGAAGAAAGAAAAAAAAAACCACGGGTAGGTGGTATACAATTATGGACGGACTGCCGAGTGCCGACACAGAGGTAGCTACAGCCGTGGACTACCGTACTGTACTGTGTCTGCTGCTAATATAGACTGGATGATAATGAGATGTAGTATGTATAAAGAAGAAAGAAAAAAAACCCACGGGTAGGTGGTATACAATTATGGATGGACTGCCGAGTGCCGACACAGAGGTAGCTACAGCCGTGGACTACCGTACTGTGTCTGCTGCTAATATAGACTGGTTGATAATGAGATGTAGTATGTATAAAGAAGAAAGAAAAAAAAAACCACGGGTAGGTGGTATACAATTATGGACGGACTGCCGAGTGCCGACACAGAGGTAGCTACAGCCGTGGACTACCGTACTGTACTGTGTCTGCTGCTAATATAGACTGGATGATAATGAGATGTAGTATGTATAAAGAAGAAAGAAAAAAAAAACCACGGGTAGGTGGTATACAATTATGGACGGA